>NC_140589.1:1801217076-1801872076 GCF_964204655.1 Triturus cristatus | reverse complement strand
CCGTGTGCTTCCCGGTCGCCGCCTCACCACGAAGTGCGCTGAGGCCCACAGTTACCTTGTGCCCGCCTAAGAACTTTCCGTAACAAAGAGAACTTTACCGTATTCCTAAGAGTTGTGGCCCCATCAGTTTAACGTTACTGGGCCTTGTATTGAATCTGCTGAATCTACATAAAAGCTTATTTTTATATACTTCCTGATTGGTGTCCGTTTGTGGTGCATGCAAGGGGTTTACTGTATGTGTAATTGCACTTGCTTAACCGTATACACCTAAGACTTAGCCTAGACTGCTCGCGCCACGCACCTAGAGGGTGAGCAGGGGTTATTTTGGGGAGTCATCCTTCGCCCTGACAAGAAGTAAAGGGTCCCTGCTTGTTGTGGGTACACACCTGCACCAACCAGAGCCCCCTCATTTCTAACAAATTAAAATAAAGCATCGCGAAGGCCTGAGGCGGGTGTTGACATGATGTGATTTCTGCCCAGTGCTCTGAATGTCAAAGTGAAGAAATTCAATGAAGCGTGGGTAAACGGCTGGAGTAACTATGACTCTCTTAACCTTTCTCAGTCATAGTGGCCTTTACCTCCTCGTGGTCCCGCCGGTAAACTGCCTCCTTTGTACTGGACTCTGCGGAGGGAAGTCTCTGGAGGCAGGCTAAACAAGGTCTTTTGCAGGCCTAGCCTGGGAGTGAGAAATGGCGAGCAGGTATAACTATGACTCTCTTAACCTTTCTCGGTCTTAGTGGCCTTTACCAGACTGTGGTCCAGCCGGTCACTGCCTACATAGTACTGGACTCTGCGGAGGGAAGTCTATGGGGTAAGCCCAAAAAAGGTCTATCACTAGCCTAGCCTGATAATGAGAAATGGCGAAGCAAACGATCACATTACCAGATGGGGTAGTTCCTGGTGAAACAAAACCCCGCTAAGATGGCGAAGGAGGCGCTGTCTTTTCAAAAAATCGAATACCTCCATACCGGACATGACACACAAACCTAACATCTCAGGCTTCTCAGCTCCAGTGAGGACAGCTTTTGTAGCTATACTCCAGAGTGAGCGTTGTATGAAGCTCGGCTGTTTATGACGAAACACTACCCGCTTCCCAGCTCCAGTGAGGTTGCTTTCATAGTGGCCATACCTCTCGGAGCGAGCGTCGTTGTAAGCAAGGCCGTTTGGCGCTGATGGGCAGCATAATAATAACCCAGAATGAGCCACCGCAAGGTGGTACAAAATAGCTGTGCTCTGGTCACCTCCCAGGACCTGTAACTGACCCTTGCTGCTAGTAGTCAAGGACGTACTGTAGGAACCATTAGATTTATTTGGGCGTAGTTTATTAAAGGAGAAGACAAGGTTCAAACAGAGGCTGCTGAAGACCTCTATTCAGTCGTGATTAAACAAAGAAATGAAAACTAAAGTCCTCCAGGAAGAAAACTGAACGATGCCCCAGGTTCGGTGGTCGCTTCCTCCGGTCCCTCTCCTGTTCGCTTTACGCCAGCTTCTTAGGTTTCTCTGGGAAAAGGTGGCGTCCCCGGGAGACAAAGGAAACACAAGAACAACCTCCCGTCAGTAATAGGTCTCTCCTTGGATGTGACAAACCCTCCACCTGCTTTTCTATCACCACGATTTGTGAGGGTGGGGGAAGTTGTGAGGGATAGGTCGGTCCTGGCTAGTGCCCCGTTTCTGGTGTTCCCCTGGCTTTCCCCCTCCCCGTTAAGCGCTTCAAGTAACTCAGGAAAGGCACTGACCTGAAGCTACAGTCCTCCAGGACTGTAGCATGGGGTGTCTCGGTGTCCTGACTCTCCCTGGGACGACTGGACACTAGAGCGGTGTCTGCTGGAAACCCACGGGGTCTCTGCTCTTCCTCTCCGGTGCTCCCTCGCTCATGCCTGCTAGCCTCGATTCTCCCTGGGTCTGCTCCGCGTTCTCCTCCGTTCCTCGCTGGCTCTCTCTCCTCGTTCGTCCGCGTTTCTCTTGTCCCGGCGCGTGACGTCAGCTCCGCACCGGCCGGGAGGACTAGAGCGCTTCCCTCCTCAGGACGGGCCTCCGCCGCCGCCATCTTGAAGGGCACGGAGGACGAGTCTCCCGTAGTGCCCGGATCACACTGCCTTTCTCCTGGGGATGGACGATCGGGCCATTCCGAAACAGGACAACGGGAGAGGAAGTCCACATTACTTTGTAACCGCCCCGGGAGGTGGATAGTCTGAAAGGAAAAAGGTTGTAGTGCTAAGAACCATCTCAGTATTTTAGCGTTGGTATTCTTATTCGTGGCCAACCAGGTTAAGGGTGCATGGTCCGTTATCAGAAAGAAATGTCTACCCGATAGATAGTATTGCAGGGATTCTACGGCCCATTTGATGGCTAAGCATTCTTTTTCCATGGTGGCATATCTAGTTTCTCTAGGGAACAATTTCCGACTTAGGAATAACACAGGACGTAGAAGCCCTTGGGTATCAGGTTGGGATAGGACAGCCCCTAGCCCTCTATCCGAGGCGTCTGTTTGTAGTACAAACGATTTCTTAAAGTCCGGACAGGACAAAACAGGGGCACTGCATATGGCTGTTTTTAGGGAACTAAAACTGTCCTCTTGCCTCTGTCCCCAGTCTCTTTCTATCTTTGTAGTTGTGTGTCTCAGTAGGTCCGTGAGGGGACTGGCCAGGTCAGAAAACCGGGGAATAAATCTACGGTAATACCCCACTAACCCTAAAAAGGCCCGAACATCTCTTTTAGTAGTGGGGCGTGGAATTTTCTGTATGGCTTCCAGTTTATTGTGTTGTGGTAGAATCGTACCATCCCTGATGGTGTACCCCAGATATTCGATTTGATGGGTCCCAAGGGTGGTTTTCTTTGGATTCAGGGTAAGACCAGCGTCTCTCAAGGTTTTGAAGATCTGGTTGAGATGTGTTAGTTAAGTGTGAGTCCCAATCGGGACTGTATACTACTATGTCGTCTAAGTAGGCGACAGCATATTCCCGATGTGCTTTTAACAGAACGTCCATAAGTCTTTGGAACGTCGCAGGCGCTCCGTGCAGTCCAAACGGCATTACCTTAAACTGGTAGAGCCCGGAGGGGGTGGAAAACGCTGTCTTTTCCTTCGCTGACTTGGTTAAAGGAATTTGCCAGTATCCTTTCGTTAAGTCAATTGTGGACATGACTCTAGCCTCTCCTAACATCTCAACCAACTCGTCCACCCTGGGCATTGGGTAGTTGTCAAATTTGGAGTGTGCGTTCACCTGGCGGAAGTCTATGCAGAAACGGAGACTTCCGTCTGGTTTAGGCACCAGCACAATGGGTGAGCGCCAGGGGCTGTGAGACGGTTCGATTATGTCGGCCTTGAGCATTGATTCCACCTCTGCTTCTACAGCCCCTCTCCTAGCCTGGGGTATCCTATAGGGTTTTAGGTTTACCACTACTCCCTCTGGGGTAAGGATGTCGTGAGCCACAATAGAGGTACGTCCTGGTTCCCCAGAACTCAACCCTGTGTAGTGGGTTAGCAGATTGTGAACCTGTACCCTTTGTTCGGGGGATAGCCTGGATCCCAACTGGGGTATTTCTTCTCGGGACATATCTTCGTGCTTCATGCATACGTCGAAGGGTTTATTGAGGGTCACGTGGCATACCGGCTGTATCCCACTCCCACCCCCGTTGCTGTTCACTCTCTCCTCCCACTTCTTTAAAAGGTTTATGTGGTATGTCTGTCCTTGATCATTAGTGTGAGGGACTGCTATTCGGTAAGAGACCGGAGTAACCCTTTGGGTTACGGTATATGGGCCTTGCCATGTTGCCAGCAGTTTCTTTTCCGAAGATGGCAACAGAATCAATACTTTATCCCCTACGTTCAACTCTCTCATTTTGCTGGTCCTGTCATACTGAGCTTTTTGGTGAGCCTGGGCTTTCTCCATGTTTTGATGAACCGTGTCCCACAAGGTGGCTAGGGTTTCTTTCAAGGTGGATACATGACCTAACAGGGGTTTCCCTTCGTCCTCCTCTTCCGTCCACTGTTCCGCGGCCATCTCTAGTAAGGTGCGAGGGGTACGTCCAAACAGGAGTTCGAAAGGACTGAACCCTGTGGACTTTTGTTCGTGCGTTCTAATGGCAAAGAGGACCAGAGGCAACTTCTGGTCCCAATCTTTTCCTGTATCCCCAATCAGTTTCTTCAGGATGGTCTTAATGGTTTGTTATACCGTTCCACCAGTCCATCTGTTTGGGGGTGATATACCGAGGTTCGGATTTGGCGTACCCCTAGGATCTTGCAGATGTCTTTCATTAATTTGGCCATGAAAGGGGTCCCATGATCGGTTAAGAGCTCTAATGGGAACCCTACACGGGAGAAGAAGGAGATCATAGCCTGGGCTACGGCCACCGTGGTCATGCTAGTGAGAGGGATCGCCTCTGGATAACGAGTAGCATAGTCCACCAGGACCAAAATGTACTGGTGGCCCCTGGCTGACTTTATTAGGGGACCTACCAAGTCCATGCCTACCCTCTGAAAGGGAACATCAATGATGGGTAACGGGCACAGAGGTACTTTTCGATCTTTGGAAGGATTGATCATTTGGCATTTGGGGCACTCCGCACAGTATCGGGCTGTCTCCCTATACACTCCTGGCCAATAAAACCTGTCTAGTAGGTATTTTAATGTATGTTCCTGTCCATGGTGTCCCCCCCCCGTTTGGTTGTGAGCAAGCTGTAGGGCCTGTTCTCTAAATGCTACTGGGATGAGCAATTGTTCAGTCCTTCCTCCGGGCCCGTTAACGGCGCTGTACGGAGCCTCTTGAAGCCAGTCTGCCTCTGCTTGCATGAGTCTGGTTAAATATTCATGAAAGAGGGGAAGATCCGTTCCTAACAACACTCTTTCAGGCAGTCCCGGTACTATCCCTACTTTTCTCACTTGCGGATACCCGTCTATCTCTAGTACAATCTCAGCTAAGGGATAAGACCTAACATCGCCGTGTACACAGGATACCAACACCGTCTCCCCCTCACACCCTTTTTCCTCTTGAAGTATCTCACTGGCTATGACGGTATGGTGACACCCTGTATCCAATAACGCCTCAATAGGCTTCCCGTTTATCCTGACGGTTTTCTTATACCTTTGGCTAGGGCTTCCTGTCACTAATACCCTCCCTCGGGACCACCCAACCTCCATGGGCTCTGAGGTGTCAGCGTTTAAAGGGCAATTCCTAGCTATGTGCCCCCATTCAGCGCAACGAAAACACTGGGGCCCCATGTGAGCTGGAGGTTGTTTTGGAAGGGATTTGGGAACAGGTTTTGACATGGACAAGGGTCTCCTGTCCCCGTCACTGGGTGGTTTGGGAGGAGTCTTGAGAGAAAATGGCGGGACTCTTGCTGGTTGGGCTTTAAAGTCCGGAGACCGATGATAAGCACATGCTAAGTCGATGGCTGTCTGTTGAGTCAACCCCGGGTGCTGTTTTACCCAAGCTCTAGTGGTGTAAGGTAGAGCTTCCAAATATTGTTCTAAGAACACCTTCTCCACTACTTCCTCCATGGAGGCGGTACTGGGCTGAAGCCATCGGGTTCCCAGATCTTTAATGCGGTAGAACAACGCTCTAGGGTTATCTCCGGTCACCCACTTTTCTTTACGAAACCTAGTCCTATAATACTCGTGATCACAACCCAGTCGTTCCAAGATAGCCCTCTTGATTTCCTGGTAGGGCGTGGTGCCAGCGGGGTTGGCAGCTTGGTAAGCGGCTTGTTATTCCCCCGACAACAGCGGTGCTACATACTGTCCCCACCGTTCCGGTGGCCAAGCAGCAGTGGTAGCCACTCTTTCGAAATTCGTAAAGAAATAATCAGGGTCCTCTCCCTCTTGGAACTTTTGTAGTACACTTCCCGGGACATGTGGATGCACCCAGTGTTGGCTATCACATCTGTGAGTCTCAAAATAGCCGTGTCCTGTACTTTTTGGTTGTTGGTTAGTAGAGAGGCCTGTTCGGTCATAGCCTTTTGGAAAGACTCCCTCTCCTTCTGTGCGTTTTGGTTTTGCTGTTCAAGGACTATTTGCAAATGTCGCTGTCCCTCAGCTAATTGGGTGATTATGTCTTGTAGGGTCATGGGTTGTGTCATCTTCGAGCCTCAGATGACGATCCCACTTCTGACACCACTGTGCTCTGGTCGCCTCCCAGGACCTGTAACAGACCCTTGCTGCTAGTAGTCAAGGACGTACTGTAGGAACCATTAGATTTATTTGGGCGTAGTTTATTAAAGGAGAAGACAAGGTTCAAACAGAGGCTGCTGAAGACCTCTATTCAGTCGTGATTAAACAAAGAAATGAAAACTAAAGTCCTCCAGGAAGGAAACTGAACGATGCCCCAGGTTCGGTGGTCGCTTCCTCCGGTCCCTCTCCTGTTCGCTTTACGTCAGCTTCTTAGGTTTCTCTGGGAAAAGGTGGCGTCCCCGGGAGACAAAGGAAACACAAGAACAACCTCCCCGTCAGTAATAGGTCTCTCCTTGGATGTGACAAACCCTCCACCTGCTTTTCTATCACCACGATTTGTGAGGGTGGGGGAAGTTGTGAGGGACAGGTCAGTCCTAGCTAGTGCCCCGTTTCTGGTGTTCCCCTGGCTTTCCCCCTCCCCGTTAAGCGCTTCAAGTAACTCAGGAAAGGCACTGACCTGAAGCTACAGTCCTCCAGGACTGTAGCATGGGGTGTCTCGGCGTCCTGACTCTCCCTGGGACGACTGGACACTAGAGCGGTGTCTGCTGGAAACCCACGGCGTCTCTGCTCTTCCTTTCCGGTGCTCCCTCGCTCCTGCCTGCTAGCCTCGATTCTCCCTGGGTCAGCTCCGCGTTCTCCTCCGTTCCTCGCTGGCTCTCTCTCCTCGTTCATCCGCGTTTCTCTTGTCCCGGACGGGAGGACTAGAGCGCTTCCCTCCTCAGGACGGGCCTCCGCCGCCGCCATCTTGAAGGGCACGGAGGACGAGTCTCCCGTAGTGCCCGGATCACAGTAGCCAAATTCCTTGTCATCTAATTAGTGATGCACATGAATGGATGAACGAGATTCCCACTGTCCCTACCTACTATCTAGCGAAACCACAGCCAAGGGAACGGGCTTGGCAGAATCAGTGGGTAAAGAAGACCTGTTAGAATCCGGGGTCTCTAGTTGGCGCAGGTATGCACTTGCTACAAGCAGGGACTCTTTTCATCTAAGTCAGGGCATAGGATTACCTCTTTAAAAATAACCCCTGCTCACCCTCTAGGTAACGTGGCACGAGCAGTCACGCTAGATTCCAGAGGGCATTAGGTTAAGCATTCAAGGTGTCCCACACAATAACCACCAACCCACCACACAGAGACACAAGACTGTATTTATGTAAAAATAAAGTTCTTTATATAAAAGACTTCTTTAAGCAGGCTTTCAAAAATACAGGTCTTCACTTAAATAAGGTTCCAGTTACTTTCAGGCAGTCCACAGTTCTTAAAATGGCACTTTTCAACTTAAAATAGGCTTCTTTGGTGTCTGTGCGCTTCGTAGCGCCTCCAGTATGCTTTGTACGAGGTTTTGAACGTGTCTTGCCGTTTCTCACGCTTCCCGCGTGAGCAACGTCCTATATATTCAATGGAGTACGGGCCATACCTTCATGGGGGCCTCGCACAGCTGATACGAAGTGTGCCAAAGTTCGCGCTTCACGCGTGAACAGCGTAGCAGTACGGCAGCGCCAGTACGGCAGAACAAAGCAACGGACGGGTCGTACTAGCGCGCGCAGCTCATAGTACCTTTGTTCTTTGGGGGAAATCGCCGTCACAGCCTCAGGGGTCCACAGAGGAGTGTCCCACGTCGCGTTGTCGTCCCTCCTGGTCAGTGGGCGGCGATGCTTCGTGGGGCACTTCGGAACGCTCCCAGGCACACAACGAGGTCGGCAGAAGGAGGGGCCGGCCGGGGGTGATTTCTAGCGCGTTGCAGCGCAGTCGGCTTCGCTCAGGGGATGAACGGTGCGTCGCAGGTCCTCACAGGGGCTTCCACGGCCAGGGGGGTCGCAGAGGCTCGGCGCATGGAGCCTGATCAGTTTCTTCTTTGCTGTGCGAGCTACGGCTCGGGGGGCAGTTGCTTGCTGTGCTCGGGCCAGGCAGGCCTTTACTGTGCTCACAATAGTCGCGGTGGCAGAAGTCGCGGTGCTCACATGAGGGGCTCACAGGTTCGCTGAGGTCAGCGGTTTGCAGAATCACTTCCAGCAGCTTCCCTTCTTCTCGGGGAAAGGTAGCGCCCACTTTTCCTGGGGCGCAGTTCAGGGGGCAAGTTCACAAGCAAGCCCTTGGAGATTGTTTGTAAAGCACAAGTGATCAAAAGTCTTTCTCAGTCTTTTTCTTCCTCTCCTTCCAGCAGCAAGGAAACCACCGCAGACCAGTCTCTCAGGCTTAGAGACAGTACTCCTCCATACAGCTTTTCCAGGTCCTTCTCTTCAGGCAGAGTTTCTTCTTGGTGCAAACAGGATCTGATTTCTTAGGAGCAGGGCTCCTTCTTTTATACAGCAATTCTTTTGTTCTTTGTCGCCAGGGGGCCTGGGCCTGGCTCAGTCCAGTTTTGGAGCACTTTGTTGTGGTGACTCTGCTCTTTCTTTTCAGCAGCAGGGCAGAGACATCAGCCGCTCCACAGGGGGTGGAGCCGGCATTGTGGTGGCAGAGCACAGGTCTATTCAGAGTCAAGGTGTACTCCTCCCACCCACCCTGGTGTAATCTCTCTACCCACCACCTGGCAGCCAGCCTGTCTCCTGGAATTCCCCAGCCCTGCTCCTTACTGTTACTAGGCAGAACACACACACACACAGCAGAGGCGGACTGAAATGGCTAGGTCAGTAAATACTAACTTTCTAAAAGTAGTATTTACAAACACAGGATATTAAAATAAACTTTACTAAAAGAAGTATTTTATTATTCCGAGTTCAGGCATACTAAACTTGACTTTCTACCATGCTCTATGAGTCCTCTGGGATTACAGCGTGTAGTAATTCCAGCAGCCCATTCTGGCCTATGGAGAGCAGGTAGCCTTCAATAGTGAAAAACGAAAATGGCTGTAATTCACTATTAAGACATGCCACACACATCAGGGCATGTCCTACCTTATGCCTACAATGCACCCTGCCCTTGGGCCTACCAGAGGGGTGACTAATATGTAGTTAAGGGAAGGTTTAGGGACTGGCAAGTGGGTGCACTTGCGCAGTCAGCGCAACAGTACCAGACTGCACGCAGGTTCTGCAGTGGCAGACCTTAGACACATTTTACTAAGCCGCTTCTGTGGGTGGCACAACCAGTGCTGCAAGCCCACCAGCAGCATTTGTATTTACAAGCCCTGGCACTCCTGGTGCACTTTACTAGGGGCTGATAGTAAACCAAATAAGCCAAACATGGACACCAATCAATGTATACACTTTTCAAAAGGGAGCACTTGCACTGTGGCACTGATTAGCAGTGGCACAGTGCCCTGAGCAGCTAACACCAACAAAACACAATGAGGCACATCAGCAAAAAGTGGAAGGGAAACTCACGCCAAGGTGCCAGGTCTAACACGTGTCCCCTCCAGCTGAAATGTGGGGGGAACTACCCTACCCCAGGGAGTTCCTCTGCACTAAGGCGGAAAAACCTGGACAGACCGTCAGCATTGGCGTGATCTGTGCCAGGGCGATGCTCCACCGTAAAGTCCATACCCTGTAGGGAGATGGACCACCTCAACAGTTTTGGGTTCTCACCCCTCATTTGCATCAACCATCTGAGGGGCCTGTGGTCGGTCTGAACCCGGAAGTGAGACCCAAACAAGTAGGGTCTTAGCTTCTTCAGCGCCCAGACCACAGCAAATGCTTCTCGCTCGATTGCACTCCACCTTTGTTCCCTTGGAAGTAACCTCCTACTAATGAAGGCTACAGGTTGGTCCCAGCCCTCCTCAGTCATCTGTGAGAGAACAGCCCCTACACCATGCTCTGATGCGTCTGTCTGCACTAGGAATTCTTTGGAGAAGTCAGGAGCCAAGAGCACGGGTGCCGTGCACATGGCAGTCTTCAGGGTGTCAAAAGCCTTCTGACAGGTGTCAGTCCATATCACTTTTCTGGGCTGCTTCTTCGAAGTCAGCTCTGTCAAGGGGGCAACGATGCTGCCATACCCCTTGACAAACCTCCTGTAGTACCCTGTGAGTCCTAAAAAGGCCCTCACCTCCGTCTGGGTCTTTGGGGGCTCCCAAGCCAGGATGGTTTCGATCTTGGGTTGTAGGGGCGCCACCTGGCCGCTCCCTACTTGGTGTCCCAAGTACACCACGGAACCCTGCCCGATCTGACACTTGCTTGCCTTGATCGTGAGGCCTGCCTTGCGCAGTGCCATCAACACTTCCCAGAGATGTTGCGGGTGTTCTTTCCATGTGCCACTGAACACTGTGATGTCATCCAGGTAGGCGGCGCTGAACTCGGTCAGCCCAGCCAACACCTGGTTGACCAACCTCTGGAAGGTGGCAGGGGCATTCTTCATCCCAAATGGCATAACCCGGAACTGGTAGTGCCCATCTGGTGTGGAGAATGCGGACCTCTCCTTGGCCCCATCAGTCAAGGCAATCTGCCAGTACCCAGACGTTAAATCAAACGTGCTGAGGTACCGTGCAGCCCCTAACCGATCGATGAGCTCATCAGCTCTGGGGAGGGGGTGTGCGTCAGTCTTCGTGACTGAATTGAGTCCTCTGTAGTACACACAGAACCAGAGTTCGGGTGTGGCACCCGGCGCTGCAGCCTTTGGGACCAAGACCACGGGGCTGGCCCAAGGACTGCTGGAGGACTCAACCACCCCAAGAGCAAGCATCTTTGAGACCTCCTCTTTTATGCAGGCTTTGACCCTGTCAGTTACTCTGTAAGCTTTGTGCTTCACAGGCAAGCTGTCTCCTGTGTCCACATCATGGGCGCACCAATCTGTGACGCCAGGAACCAGGGTGAACAGGTCAGGAAACTGCCCCAGCAGCTGGCGGCAGTCATCCTGTTGCTCAGGGGTCAGGGTGGGTGAGAGGTTAACTCCATCCACTGACCCGTCTCGCTCTGAGGCTACCAGGAGGTCAGGAAGAGGCTCAGACTCCTCCTCCATCCCATCATCTGTGGCCAAGAGCATGCCCACTTCGGACCTCTCCAAGTGGGGCTTCAGTCGATTGACATGGAGGATCCTCAAGGGGTTCCTAGGAGACTGCAAGTCCACCAAGTAGGTGACAGAACTCTTGCGCTCCACAATCTCAAAGGGTAATGTCCACTTGTCCTGGAGTGCACAAGGCTCCACAGGGGCCAGGACCCATACCTTTTGACCAGGTTGAAGCTCAACCAGAGTGGTGTTCTGGTCGTACCACCGCTTCATTTCCTCCTGGCTGGCTTCCAGATTTGCCTCAGCAAGTTGCCTGAAACGCCTAGTCTGGTTCCGAAAGGCCAGCATGTAACTATATACATTCTGGGGAGGTTTCCTGGGAGATTGCTCCCAGCCTTCCTTGACCAGACTAAGAGGTCCTCGTACTGGGTGGCCATACAGAAGCTCAAAGGGACTGAACCCTAGAGACTTCTGTGGCACCTCACGGTACGCAAATAGAAGGCATGGTAAGAGGACGTCCCACTTACACCTCATGGGTTCCTCAAGACTCATAATCATGCCCTTTAGGGTTCGGTTGAATCTCTCAACCAACCCGTTTCCTTGGGGATGGTAAGGGGTGGTGAACTTGTATGTCACACCACACTCTTGCCAAAGGGATTTCATATATTTCGATATTAAATTGGTCCCCCTGTCAGACACCACCTCTAGAGGGAATCCTACTCGTGAGAGAATTCCCATCAGTGCCCGTCCCACCACGGGGGCCGTCACTGTCCTCAGAGGGATGGCTTCAGGGTACCGGGTGGCATGGTCCACCAAGACCAGGATAAACCTGTTGCCCATGGCTGTCTTGGGGTCCAGTGGCCCCACAATGTCAATCCCCACTTGCTGGAATGGGGTACGGACCACAGGGAAAGGTTGGAGTGGAGCCTTCAGCTTCCTTCCACTCTTGCCACTTGCCTGGCAAGTCTGGCATGTCCTGCAGTGAGTGTCAGAACTCCTGCGCATTTGAGGCCAATAAAAGTGGGTGACAAGCCTTTCGAAGGTCTTGTCCTGCCCCAAATGCCCTGCTAACGGAACGTCGTGAGCCAGCCCCAGTAGGAAGGCTCTGAACTTCTGGGGTACCACCAGCGCACGGGCTGACCCAGGTTCAGCAACCTTAGGCTCTGAGTACAGGAGGTCGTTCCCCCAGTAGATTAAGTGAGTACCGGACTGATCATCATTGGCCTGGGCTGCAGCCTGCTGCCGCATACCCACTAGAGAGGGGCACTCTTTCTGCCCCCTGCAGAATTCCTCCCTGGTGGGGCCTCCTTCTTGCTGCCAATGGGTCAGCTCAGGCAGGTCCCCCAGTTCGGCTAACTGTTCCCCGGTAGGCTCCAGGGCATCCCCCTCAAGGTCTGCTTCCTCCTGGGCCGTGGGAACTTTAGGAGCCGGTTTCCCGTGCCTCCTGGGCCCTCTCCCTAAAGCCGGTTCCTGGGCCTCTCCCTCAGGCTCCAGGGTCCCTTCAACACCCCTACTGGCTGCCATTGACCGGGTGGTCACGCACGCCCAATGAGGCAGACCCACTATCCGCAGGTGAGCTGTCTTCACCTTTTCCCAAGGGGAGCTCTCCAAATCATTCCCTAGGAGACAGTCTACAGGCATGGTAGTTCTCACAGCGACTTGCAGAGTACCAGAGACTCCCCCACTCAAAGGGAACTTGAGCCATTGGACAATGACTCTATGTGTTGTCAACATTGACAACCCGACAATAGGCATGGTGTACAACCTCCTCTTGAGATACCAGGTGCTGCCGCACTGCAGTCACGCTGGCGCCTGTGTCTCGAAGAGCCTCTACCTTCTTCCCATTGACGGTCACCACTTGCCCATATTTCTTAGTGTTAGAGGGCAAGTCGGCGTTAAGGACCATCTCACTGTCTCCTAGTGAGACTAAGGTCAGTTGGACGGGGTCCCACCCACCTGGGACTTCTACCTCCTCCCCAAAGGCTACTGTAGCCACTTGCTTCGGTAGAGCACCAGTGGGTGCTGGTTTCACATACTGGCGACACTTGGGATCACTGGCAAAGTGACCTAGTTCACCACATTTATAACATTGAGGGGGCCCCTTGGGAACAGGTTTACCTGTCGGGCCCCTGTCGGCTTCGTGGGTGGGGGAGGCTGAGAACCTTTCTGCTGGTTCCCTTGGGTATTACTTTGGGGGCCTTTTGGAAACCCTTTCTGTTTTCCCCTGTCCCCCCCACTCTTCTGCTGGGGACCCTGCCCACCCTTGGCAGAGTCTCCCACTTGACCCTTATGGACCCTGGTGCTGACCCAGCGGTCCGCCTCCTCAGCAAGCTTCCTAGGGTTAGTCAGCTTGCTATCTATCAGGTGTTGGCGTAGCTCAGGAAAACAATTAAGCGACAAGTGCTCCCATGCAATTAAATCAAAGAGACCTTGGTAATCATCAACTTTGCTACCCTTCACCCAGCCATCCAGTGCTCTGCAGAAAAAGGTTACATACTCCACATACGTACTCCCTGCAATCTTGGTACACCCCCTGAACCTCTGTCTATATAATTCAGGAGTGAGCCCATATCTATTCATTAAAGCTTCCTTCATGTGGGGTAAGAATTGTAGATATCAGAGGGCAAATCTAAAAGTGTGTCCCGCCCCTCACTGAGGAACCGTCCCCACAACCCCGATCCCCAATCTCTCTCAGGGACCCGGTGGGAAGACATGGCTACCTCATAGGCCTTGAACCATTGCCCTATGTCGTCATTCTTAAAGTATTCCTTAACTACATCTTTTGGCATGTACACCCTTGACTCTACCTGCACCAGCGTTGCGCTGCCACCAGAGGGAGGGTTTTCCAAACTTCTTTCTTTTATCGCCAACTCCCTCATTCTCGCGTCGTGCTCCATCTGAATCTTTCGTCCTTCAAGAGCCATTTTTTTCTCTTCTAGAGCCAGCTTTTTGCTTTCTAGCTCCAATTGACCATTTAATTTCAACCTTGCCAATGTGACTTCTTGCTCTCTTGCGGCTTGTCTGTCTGCCAGCTCCTCTGGCGACAGGCCTCTGCCAAAACTGTGAACACTCTCTGCAGGTTCCGGTACTACGACATCCTCAGCCGCACCCCTTGATTCCATCCAAGCTCTCAGCGCCTTGTAGAAATCTGTTTTGAGCTTGCATCCTTTATGTGGAACCTTGAGTTTCTTGCAAAAATGCTTGAGTTGTTCTCTGGAGTAGCCGTCCAGTTTTGACTCATCCCATACCAATTCTCCATTTTCAGACGTTTCAGAGAGCGATTTTTCAATGCTGTTTGGGCCAGGCATGACTCCAAACACAAGGGATCTTCTTTCTTGGCAAGCGAAGTTAAAATTTTAAAGTTCTGTGGCTCAAGCTACTGGACTGTCCTCACTGTGCAATGGCTAGTAATCACTGCGCAGAAACCAAGAACGCAAATCCGTAAATCCTCACCGCTGCCACCAATGTTAGAATCCGGGGTCTCTGGTTGGCGCAGGTATGCACTTGCGACAAGCAGGGACCCTTTTCATCTAAGTCAGGGCGTAGGATTACCTCTTTAAAAATAACCCCTGCTCACCCTCTAGGTAACGTGGCGCGAGCAGTCAGGCTAGATTCCAGAGGGCATTAGGTTAAGCATTCAAGGTGTCCCACACAATAACCACCAACCCACCACACAGAGACACAAGACTGTATTTATGTAAAAATAAAGTTCTTTATATAAAAGATTTCTTTAAGCAGGCTTTCAAAAATACAGGTCTTCACTTAAATAAGGTTCCAGTTACTTTCAGGCAGTCCACAGTTCTTAAAATGGCACTTTTCAACTTAAAATAGGATTCTTTGGTGTCTGTGCGCTTCGTAGCGCCTCCGGTACGCTTCGTACGAGGTTTTGAACGTGTCTTGCAGTTTCTCGCGCTTCCCGCGTGAGCAACGTCCTATATATTCAATGGAGTACGGGCCGTACCTTCACGGGGGCCTCGCACAGCTGATACGAAGTGTGCCAAAGTTCACGCTTCACGCGTGAACAGCGTAGCGGTATGGCAGCGCCAGTACGGCCCGAACAAAGCAACGGATGGGTCGTACTAGCGTGCGCAGCCCACAGTAGCTTTGTTCTTTGGGGGAAATCGCCGTCACAGCCTCAGGGGTCCACAGAGGAGTGTCCCACGTCGCGTTGTCATCCCTCCTGGTCAGTGGGCGGCGATGCTTCGTGGGGCACTTCGGAACGCTCCCAGGCACACAACGAGGTCGGCAGAAGGAGGGGCCGGCCGGGGGTGATTTCTAGCGCGTTGCAGCGCTGTCGGCTTTGCTCAGGGGATGAACGGTGCGTCGCAGGTCCTCACAGGGGCTTCCACGGCCAGGGGGGTCGCAGAGGCTCGGTGCTTGGAGCCTGATCAGTTTCTTCTTTTCTGTGCGAGCTACGGCTCGGGGGGCAGTTGCTTGCTGTGCTCGGGCCAGGCAGGCCTTTACTGTGCTCACAATAGTCCCGGTGGCAGAAGTTGCGGTGCTCAGATGAGGGGCACACAGGTTCGCTGAGGTCAGCGGTTTGCAGAATCACTTCCAGCAGCTTCTCTTCTTCTTGGGGAAAGGTAGCGCCCACTGTTCCTGGGGCACAGTTCAGGGGGCAAGTTCACAAGCAAGCCCTTGGAGATTGTTTGTAAAGCACAAGTGATCAAAAGTCTTTCCCAGTCTTTTTCTTCCTCTCCTTCCAGCAGCAAGGCACCCACCGCAGGCTAGTCTCTCGGGCTTAGAGACAGTACTCCTCCATACAGCTTTTCCAAGTCCTTCTCTTCAGGCAGAGTTTCTTCTTGGCGCAAACAGGATCTGATTTCTTAGGAGCAGGGTTCCTTCTTTTATACAGCAATTCTTTTGTTCTTTGTCGCCAGGGGGCCTGGGCCTGGCTCAGTCCAGTTTTGGAGCACTTTGTTGTGGTGACTCTGCTCTTTCCTTTCAGCAGCAGGGCAGAGACATCAGCCGCTCCACAGGGGGCGGAGCCGGCATTGTGGTGGCAGAGCACAGGTCTATTGAGAGTCAAGGTGTACTCCTCCCACCCATCCTGGTGTAATCTCTCTACCCACCACCTGGCAGCCAGCCTGTCTCCTGGAATTCCCCAGCCCTGCTCCTTACTGTTACTAGGCAGAACACACACACACAGCAGAGGCGGACTGAAATGGCCAGGTCAGTAAATACTAACTTTCGAAAAGTAGTATTTACAAACACAGGATATTAAAATAAACTTTACTAAAAGAAGTATTTTATTATTCTGAGTTCAGGCGTACTAAACTTGACTTTCTACCATGCTCTATGAGTCCACTGGGATTACAGCGTGTAGCAATTCCAGCAGCCCATTCTGGCCTATGGAGAGCACGTAGCCTTCAATAGTGAAAAACGAAAATGGCTGTAATTCACTATTAGGACATGCCACACACATCAGGGCATGCCCTACCTTATGCCTACAATGCACCCTGCCCTTGGGCCTACCAGAGGGGTGACTAATATGTAGTTAAGGGAAGGTTTAGGGACTGGCAAGTGGGTGCACTTGCGCAGTCAGGGTGACAGTACCAGACTGCACGCAGGTTCTGCAGTGGCAGACCTTAGACACATTTTACTAAGCCGCTTCTGTGGGTGGCACAACCAGTGCTGCAAGCCCACCAGCAGCATTTGTATTTACAAGCACTGGCACTCCTGGTGCACTTTACTAGGGGCTGATAGTAAACGAAATAAGCCAAACATGGACACCAATCAATGTATACACTTTTCAAAAGGGAGCACTTGCACTGTGGCACTGATTAGCAGTGGCACAGTGCCCTGAGCAGCTAACACCAACAAAACACAATGAGGCACATCAGCAAAAAGTGGAAGGGAAACTCACGCCAAGGTGCCAGGTCTAACAAGACCATGTTGAGCTTGACTCTAATCTGGCACTGTGAAGAGACATGAGAGGTGTAGGATAAGTGGGAGGCCCTCGGGCTGCCGGTGAAATACCAATACTCATTGTTTTTTCACTTACCCGGTGCGGCGGGGGGCGAGTCCCGTGGGGCTCTCGCTTCTGGCTCCAAGCGCCCGGCGCCCGGCGCCCGCCGGGGGCGACCCGCTCCGGGGACAGTGGCAGGTGGGATGTTTGACTGGGGCGGTACACCTGTCAAACGATAACGCAGGTGTCCTAAGGCGAGCTCCGGGAGGACAGAAACCTCCTGCAGAGCAGAAGGGCAAAAGCTTGCTTGATCTCGATTTTCAGTATGAATACAGACCATGAAAGCGGGGCCTCACGATCCTTCTAAATTTTTGGGTTTCAAGCAGGAGGTGTCAGAAAAGTTACCACAGGGATAACAGGCTTGTGGCGGCCAAGCGTTCATAGCAACGTTGCTTTTTGATCCTTCGATGTCGGCTCTTCCTATCATTGTGAAGCAGAATTCACCAAGCGTTGGATTCTTCACCCACTAATAGGGTATGTGAGCTGGGTTTAGACCATCGTGAGACAGGTTAGTTTTACCCTACTGATGATGTGTATAGTGAATAGTACGAGAGGAACTGCAGGTTCAGACATTTGGTGTATGTGCTTGGCTGAGGAGCCAATCGGCGAAGCTACCATCTGTGGGATTATGACTGAACGTCTCTAAGTCAGAATCCACCCTAAATCTCAACGATACCGCATTGCTGTGGAGCCTCGGTTGGCCTGGGATAGCCGGCCTCTCTCGGGGGTCCGGTGCGTAGAGCCACTCGCTTGGGGACCGGAGCGTGGACGGAAGGGGTCGCCTCCATCGTCCTTAGTGCACCGCATGTTCGTGGGGCACCCGGTGCTAAATCATTCGTAGACGACCTGATTCTGGGTCAGGGTTTCATAAGTAGCAGAGCAGCTACCTCGCTACGATCTATTGAAAGTCATCATCTGAGGCAAGCTTTTGTCTCTCCGTGCGTGGGTGCCCGCGGACGCCCTCCTCCACCACACCCAGGGGTGGGTCCCTCTGCTGCCGGGCCTGCAAGAGGAATGCAGAAGGGGGTAACGCGGGCCCGCGGGAGGCCGCCTCCACCACGTGCTCTCCGGCACGGAGGCCTCCCCTCCTGTCCCTGCCCCACCGGGGTGCGGGGATGGGGGCCACCGTCCCTCTCGGGTCGGCAGGGTGACCAGATGGCTTAGGCCGGCCAGGCCTCCCCCTTCCCGCTGCTCCCATGCAAGTCGAGCAGGGAGGCGAGCAGTGGCAGCCCCGTGGAAGGAGCCTCCCGAGCAGCTGCCTCGGAGCGCCTGGCCACCCTCGCCGGACTGCAATGGCGACTGGGTAAGGCACCCTCCCAGGCCATCTGGGCGCTGGGTTGTCCCAGGCCATCTGGTCGCCTGGCTGCGCAACCAGATGGCCCTGCGGGCCGGGCGACCAGATGGCCCTGCGGGCCAGGCGACCAGATGGCCCTGTGGGCCGGGTGACCAGATGGCCCTCTGGGCTGGGTGACCAGATGGCTGGCCTGCCAGCCGGCCGGGCTGTCTTCAACTTTTGTCCTTCCCCAGAGTTCTGTAAGCCTACGCTTAATAATCGAGAAAAATAGGCTCCTCGGGCAGGCCATCGGGGAGAGGACATGGCCTGGGCTTAACCCTCCTTGGTTCCAGCCGAGGGTCCGGGCGCTGGGGACGGGGGTCCACTGGGGTCTGGGGAGGCTCTCCCCGGCATGGCTAGGGTCCGGAAACTGGGACCGGGCCCAGGGCTTGAGCTCCATCCGGCGGGCCCCGGGGTGTGTGAGCCCCCCATCATGCAAGCCATCGGAGGGTCCGGGCGCTGGGGACGGGGTTCCATTGGGGCCCGGGGAGGCTCTACCCGGCCTGACTAGGCTTCAGAAGCTGGGACCCGGCCCGGGGTTTGAGCTCTGTCAGGCGGGCCCTGGGGTGCATGAGCCCTCCTCCTGCAAGCCAGCTGAGGGTCCGGGCGCTGGGGACTGGGGTCCACCGGGGCCCGGGGAGGCTCTCCCCGGCCTGACTAGGGTTCGGAAGCTGAGACCGGGCCCGGGGCTTGAACTCCGTCCAGCGGGCCCCGGGGTGCGTGAGCCCTCCGTCCTGCAAGCCAAAGGAGGGTCTGGGCGCTGGTTACCGGGGTCCATCAGGGCCCGGGGAGGCTCTCCCCAACCTGGCTAGGGTTCAGAAGCCGGGACAGGGCCCAGGTCTCGAGCTCCGTCCGGCGGGCCACGGGTGTTGCAGCCCCCGTCCTGCAAGCCAGCCGAGGGTCCCGGCGCTGGGGACGGGGGTCCATCAGGGCCCGGGGAGGCTCTCCCCGGCCTGTCTAGGGTTCGGAAGCTGGGACAGGGCCCGGGTCTTGAGCTCCGTCTGGTGGGCCCCGGGGTGCGGTAGCCCCCCCATCCTGCAATCCAGCCGAGGGTCCTGGCGCTTGGGACAGGGGTCCACCGGGGCCCAGGCAGGCTCTCGACAGCCTGGCTAGGGCTCAGAAGCTGGGACAGGCCACGGGGCTTTAGCTCCGCCTGGCGGGCCCAGGGGTGTGGGAGTCCCCATCCTGCAAGCCAGCCGAGGGTCTGGGCGCTGGGGACGGGGGTCCACCGGGGCCTGGGCAGGCTCTTCGCGGCCTGGCTAGGGTTCGGAAGCTGGGACCCCACCATGACCATCGCAGTGCCACGCCCACTCACTAGCCCCCCCCGCACCGTGGCAGAATTCGCGCCGCAGCGAAGGGGTTATAACAATGTCTCTGCTTATTTATAGTCACCTCTGATGAAGGGTGTAGGGGTGGGCAGAATTTGCAAAATTCACTTTCGCAAATTATCGCGAAAATGTAAAAAATCTCCTCAAATACGCGGAAATATCGCGAAGATGCGGAAGTTTTTTTCCCGCCCGTTCGCGGTATTTTTTGCGTGGTCGCGGCTCGCCAACTTACCCATGCGGTTGCTCGCGGGCGCAGCCATCTTGTTTTCACTTGTCTTGCGGTGCATGATCGCGAGAAGAATGACATGATAGCGCGACGAATGACGTTACTAGGGGCGCGAACTGTCGCGAGACAGCGCAAATGGCTACCAACAATCCAACATCTCTTGGAGAACGCGACCGGATCGGGAAAACTTGTCGGCGAACGCGGGGATTCAGGTAAGGCAATCGCACGCACGCGAGAATGTATTATTTTACAGCGCGAGCAAGCAAAAAATTTCCGGTAAAATGCGGATTGCGGAAATTTTGACATTTTCGCGCTCTCCGCGGAACGCGAATATGTCAAATTATCGCAATTTCTGCAAGCGGAACGGAATTTTAGCCCAGGCCTAGTGTGGAGTAACACTTGTATTAATCATTGGAAAGCAACACAGTATCATGTTATGTTGAAGAATAAAACTGTGTATGACAGTTCTATTATTTCATTGTTCAAATATTTTACAAATGTAATCAAGACTGTATAATGTTTGATTAACTTCACAGCCCTCGAGCATTCTGTTGAGCGTTCTGGGTCTAGTTCACCCTCGGGTTTACTAGCTCTTGACAATTTGACTCGAGCACAGGCAGGTCTCGTTGCAGGACTGCACACATTCTTTGTTAATACTATTGATTCTTAGGTTTCTAATTGATGCACAATTTGTTTGAGAGCATCATAACTATACTTACAAAAAAGGTCAATCTTGCCAGGTCGAAATGGCAGTTTAAAACTGCACACACAGGCTCTTCTATGGTAGACTTGAGACATATTTAAAAGGCTGCTTGAGTTGGTGGCACAATCAGTGCTGTGGGCCTACTAGTAGCCCCGCGTACCTGCAGTACCCCTTTAGTAGGGACTTATAAGTAAATTAAATATGCCAATTAGGGATACGCTAATATTACCCTGTTTTAAGAAGTGCGCATGTGCACTTCAGCACTGGTTAGCAGTGGTAAAGTGCACAGAGCCCTTATGCCAGCAAAAACAAGATCAGAAAAAATGGAGGAGGGAGTCCAAAGGTTGGAGGGAAGAATACCCTTAGGCTGACAGGTCCAACAATGATCATCACATTTGTGAATTCCTTGAAATGCTTCAGTTCAATCTCTGTTGTACAGCGGTTAGTAGAACTTAATGGTGCTCCATCTACACAAATAATGGCTTACATGGGGAGAAACAAAAGAAATCACTTGCCTGTGAAGTCATTAATAAAAGTATTAAGGCAAGAGGGGTGTGGATCACTAATTGCAGTAAAGGTTTCTAAGTGCAGTAATATAATCTAATGTGGTACAGTGAAACAATCCAAAGTGTACTTTTGCTTCCTTTAAATGTTTGTACCTCAGCTATTAATAAAGTAGCAGTCGGCAACACTTGCAGCGCGGCGGGAGACTCAGACTAAACTAAGAGCTGTTCCCCTCAGCTTTTACTAGGCTGCCTTTCCAGACATGATGCAACACATGCGTGGCAGTGATGAAGTATGGGAACCAGCCATCACTGCCTCACTATTACTGCCCTATATGTACTGATAGCAAGGCAGGAGATGCTTGTTGGGAGTGTGGTTTGCAGTCTCGAGGCGTATGCGTGCCTGCTGCCCTCTTCCATTTATCTGTAAGTGTCGCTTAAAAGGAAGGCCACGCCCTGTTTCAAAGAGCAGGCTATGATTACAGTGATTTGCCATGTCAAACATGCTGCACATGACAACAGTTTTTCCAATAGTGAGGTGGACATTGGCCCTATCTGCCCCCAACCTTCTGACACCGGTGATCATGCCATATGAACTACAGATTATATCACAATATTTGATGTGGGATTCCTATAATCCTGAGGAAGATGCCTGACACCATAGAGACAATTGTCAATCACCGAACCCTGTCATTTGGAAGAGAAAAAACCGACTGTTGCTTGGCCCTCCTATAAATCTTGTGGTATGGAGGCAGTAAAAAAACATTTTAGCTCACCCACATGTATTTTTAAGATAGGTGTGATAGTTTAACAAAGGGAGAACATAACTAGCAGATGGCAAACTTTCGAGGCATGCAAAAATGTCTTAATTGTAATGATGTCATTTTGGGTAATAGTGTATTTCATCCCAAGAAAGGCAACACTATCATGCTCAAACACTCAGATGACTGGAATGCGAAGAATGTTGTGTACTGTATAAAATGTCCTTGTGGAATGCTATACATTGGCAAGATGGAAAGAAAAATCAAAACTCGGATTACTGACCACTAAAGCAATATTAGAAATAAGAATAAGAATTCAAGCATGGGAACCCATTGCACTGAAAAAGGACACAACATAACTCAAGTGCATTTTCAAATTCTTGAAGTGGTGCCACCACAGTTGGGGATCAATAACTATAAGGAACTCTTGTAAAGAGAAGTGTTCTGGATTGAAAAGTTGGACACTCTACAGCCGAATGGAATGAATGATAAACTTGAATGAATCTGGTATTTTATAAAACCTCATGGATATACATTCTCTGAATAAGTTGGTGATAGCAAGTTGATAAGTGACTATTTAGTCATGGTTTAATTTTTAATTATACTCATTTTTATTATTTTGTTTGTTAGGTTTTATTTTACATGTAATCTCAGCACATGTTATTTCAAAAATTGATTACCGCAATGCCCTATTTGTAGGATCTCAAACACAAGTCCTTAATGAACTTCAGAACCTCCAGAATGTGGCTGCTAGAGTCTTATTAAAACTTTCCAAATTCTGTTTGGTGTCCAATCAGAGAACTTTACTGGCTCCCCATCCGGGCACACATCCAGTTCAAAGCACTCTGCTGCGTCCATAAGGGAATATATGAAGATGGTCCATCTTTTCTTCAGGACATCTTCAAATGGTACTCTCCCTCGGGAAGCTCGCAGGCAAGTACAGTCAAAAACGTACAGAGAATAGGAAAAGCTAACTGGGATGGGAGAAAGTTTTCCTACTCTGCCTATAAATGGTGGAATGCGCTTCCTGGACATTTGAGATCCCAATCTAATCTTCTAAAATTCAGGAAGGACTTAAAAACCTGGCTTTTTAAAATTACACTGTCGAATTTTATACTCTAGTGGTTTTACTGGCATATTTCTCACCTCTTATTTCCACCCTTGTGCTCCGGATTTTTGGGATACCAACGTCAAGACGCCTTTTTTGGTATTAGGGTGCTCTATAAAACCCCCATAACATAACATATCATTCCATGCTGTTAGTAACAAAGGGTCTCAATTGTGCTGTTGATCAATTATCAGACACTCATTTTTCAGCATTGCCTTTAGACATGTAAACACAAAAACTTGGACAGTGGACCGATTCACCTGCAAGGGCACCAACTTCAGAAATTTTACCAGTGCTATGTATGATGCTTAACAAATCCGCGTGCAAGCTTCAAAAGTGCCCTCTGTCCAAGAGTACCACCCTTAACCTCAGGGTAAATCATAGATTCAAACAATATCAAAGCTGCACCACGTATCCAATTGTAATCAAACAAGTCAAAATGTTCAGTCCGTATTGAAAAAATATAATGTTGCTTCTTTATTGATTCCTTTTAGAGACCACAGCCAATGCGTTTCGTTCTGTAAACAGAACTTCTTCAGGGCAATTATAATGTCAGCAATTGCATTGACAGTTGTGTAGAAGTATAATCATAATTTGAAGTGTTCCTTAGAGATGGTACTCAAATGTCTCTATCGTATGTCCACGTGGCTATTCAATCCACCAGCGGCAGGAACCAGAATGCCGGAAAAGGAGTAGGGATTATTTGACTGCAACTCTGGGATCGGTATATGTCCCATCATATATTTATGTTGGGACTTTTTCGTGTGACTATCATATCATTTTCCTGATACCTGCTTCCCAATAATACAAAAGAATATTGCATGATCATGAAAGAAGAGTGAATCAAATATTACATGGTGGATTGAATAGCGACGTGGACATACGATAGAGACAATTGCCTTTAGACATATTTTTGACCGTCTATGTTATTCATTGTTTTTTCTATTTGTTTTTCTAAGAAGTTGGTGGTACACACTCTCAGGGTTGGGGGGAGTTCCTATTAAAAGGATGGTGTATGGCTTTCTTTCAGGGTGATCGCTGCCACTTCCGGGTTCACATGTGCATAACACACTATCGACGAGGACGCGGAAGTTTTCTACTGGTGTGTCCAGCGCACCACTCGTTTGATTTTGAGGTAATGACTCACATGGGCGTTTGCACTGAAGCGTGTACTTTTTACACGCCACATTGCATGTGGATTCACAAGCATGATGGTATGATTTCATAGGAAGCATTCCACGAGCAATAAATATGTTGTTGTTCGTTCATGTTTCTCTGCCGAATACTGTGCATAGTAATTTTTAATGCACGCTGATTTTCATTCAAACTTTTACATTTAAGTGTTTTTTCCACGGGATATTGCATGTTAGCCCATGAACATTATCGCATGACAAGTTCTATATTTTACGTTGTTCATCCACGTTTGTTAAATGAATACCGGGCCCAGTGATTTCTATGTGAAGAGGTGTGGTGCAGCGGCCCGGGTGGCTGACTCCGGCACACAGCGGCTCACGGTTCGATCCCCGGCACCGGCGGCAGGTTAGCCCAGCACCTTGTGACTCTGGGCAATAACTCTTTTAATCTTCTCGACGGCCCCCAGCGCCGGGACACCTCTCCGGAGGTAGCTGTGCGCTTTACAAATGCTGGTATTTCATTATTTATTTCATTTATCACACGCTGAGAGTTGTGTAATTGATTCACGGATTGATGGCAACGCTTTTGATTCCATTTGGACGCAATTGTTCACCACACTGATCCATGCATGGACTCTACAGTGTTAGTTCCCGGGACAGCACAGAGTCCTATATAAATCTTTTCTTTTGTTTGTAGTTACCCCTGAATAAGGGTTTATCAACGCATTGGACGACTCAAATCAATGGATTTCTCAATGAAGAGTGAGATGGAACGAACAACAAATGTTACATTGTTAATCAATAACTATTAAGTCCACAGTGACAGGTTTGGATTTAGTTATCATTTGAAGGTTATAGAAAAACCTTGATTGAGCCTCGATTGACCCCAGGGGTCTCTCTCATCAGGGGCTGGTCAGTGGCTGCACTGCCAGCCTTTCTCCCATCTGTCCATGGCATCACTTGTCACACTGCCACTGGGCAGATTTGTGAAATGTGAACTAAAATCGAGCTCCTGACTGTCTGCCTTTTTTCTGGAAGGCATCATAATATTTATGCTTTTAACTCTATGCTTTCTATCGAACAATGTGTTTTTATGGCCATTGAGCCGAAATAAAGCTGAATTGAACTGTAGGCATTGGTGGTTAAACAGTCCAGTGGGTGCGATGCAGGGGGTGACCTTTTAAAATGCAAATAGGATGGCATTGCTGCGAATGGGCAAACAGTAACACTCCTTGGAAAACCTGCAGGCTAGAAATAATGTTATTCGCCCAAAATAACGGACACAACACATGTAACTCAATAGCAGAAAAGGCCACTTTATTGGACGAGGTAACTCATATTACTTCAGGCAACTTAATTTCCTAGAACAATTTCACAATTTGGGCCAAAACCATTTTATTATCACTATGCCTAACAAACTGTACATTTTCCAAGTAAAACCAATGTTTACTTTTTGCATTTCCATATTTTGTTTTCAATCCTTTTTCTTCCCTTTTCTTTAACGACTTACCAATAACGAGGGTTGGGTAAAATCCGCTCCAAATTTACCCTCCCCATCTTGCCTACACAACTATATTTGACTGAGCGAGTACCTGTCCAACTGTGGCGAAACACACCTCCCCGAATCCAACCCGCATGGTCCCCTCATGTAGCTATAACTATATATATATATATATATATATATTTTTTTTTTATAGGGTGGGTGGGTGGGAGAAAACGAAGGTCCCTCACCTAACCGCCTCTAACAGCGCTGCGCCACTGAACGCTCGCGCACCTGACGTCATTATCTATCCTACGCCTACGCGCCTACCTCATCCCTGTGGCCATTCCATCTGGGCGAATGACCCCGGCGGGAGACCGCTCCGCTCTGCTCCCCCCGAGGCCCCCATCGCCCAAAATAACGGACACAACACATGTAACTCAATAGCAGAAAAGGCCACTTTATTGGACGAGGTAACTCATATTACTTCAGGCAACTTAATTTCCTAGAACAATTTCACAATTTGGGCCAAAACCATTTTATTATCACTATGCCTAACAAACTGTACATTTTCCAAGTAAAACCAATGTTTACTTTTTGCATTTCCATATTTTGTTTTCGATCCTTTTTCTTCCCTTTTCTTTAACAACTTACCAATAACGAGGGTTGGGTAAAATCCGCTCCAAATTTACCCTCCCCCATCTTGCCACCCCAGGAAAACCAAAGAGTTTTCCTGGACCCCACCTTCTCGGGTAAACAGACCCCACTTTTTATTTTTTATTTTTTTTAAACATTTCCCCATAAATCCACTGCTAACTCCGTGGCCAAACAATCTCTTACCTCAAGTAAATAATACGCAAGGCCCAATTGTGATAGATGTACCCCGTCCGAACGAAACAATTGGCCATCCTTGCCTATAATGTCTGAGTGGCTAACATATTTTATGTCCATAGTACTGCAAAATGTTTTCATTGCTCGATTCACCTTTTTCCGGGCTTTGTCCACTGCAACCTCGTTTCTTGCATTCCTCCAACGCCGCCTGTAAATAAACTCAGTCCATGCAAGTCGTGTACCAAGCCAATTGTTCTTCAAAACAGTTAAATCGAGCTGCATTCGCTTTATTAAGGACAACCCAGAGAGCGATACGAGGTCATTTTCCCCAAGGTGCAGTATTAAAAACGCTGGAGACCCTCTAACACATATCATGCGTGTAAGAGTAGGAAACAATTCATCCCACCTCATGCCTCCGCGTCCTTTCCATACCAGCTCGTGTCCCCTGCTGGATATTCCAAGATTCCTGTAGTAAAGCTGTTGCTCCGCAAAGGTAGCAGCCCATTTTATAAAGGAGTGGCCTACCAACCACACTTGCTGCTTGCCTGACAGGCCTCGAACATCACCTATGTGGAAAAACATAATGAGCAAACAGCCTACAAATGCACATCATTTACGAAAATAACTGGTGCAGCAACTTGATTTCCACCTGCCAATACGTTTGATGGCGTCCCAACCCAATCCCAAACGGGCTGCTTCAGTGGCCGCCCCTATTCGAAACGAATGTGTCCCGTAGTCCCCGGGATGCTCCCCCACCCACAAAAGTGCCTTCCTCAATACGGCCAATACCTGTGACGCCGACAGCCTCTTCCCTGTCGAGTGTATGAAAATAGATCCCTTTCTCATCTGTACACAGGATTGGAAAACTACCCATTCCTGGACTGGGCAACAATTACTGCTGCCACTGCCGTGAAGGAAAATCCACACTCCCCTCCCCAACTGGTCGGTTTTTGATTTCCGTAACCAGATTCTCACTCGATCACTCTCGTGGATCACTTCATCCCACCTCAAACCACCCTGACCCTTCAAACCCAACAGTTCGGATACCCGGAAAGCCCCAAAAAAGAGCCATATCATACAAATGCGGAATAAAACCACTTCTTTTTGGCTATAACAACATGCTGGGAGTGCCATCAAAATCTTTTGTAACAACAAGAATGTAATAGGGGCTCTGCCACTCTTTGCTCCCACTGACAACCTCCCCAACCCTTTTAACATGCGCTTAACTAAAATGCCGCCCACTGGGTCAAAACCCCAATATAACTGGCCAAAAAATGAAATGCCCGCTAACTTTCCCCCAATGGTGGACGGAGACAAACCTTTGTCCACTAAACCCAAAACAAAATCCAACACTACAGGTACATTCACCTCGTGTAACTGATTACTAGCAACCAACCGTACATAACTGGCAAAATCCGCCCATGCTCTTCTGTATGCGTTCCTTGTGGATGGCGCCACTGAGCTTTCAATCAGCTGAACTATTCTCCCACACCTAGCTCCCAAATCCTGTCCGGAATAGGCGTTTTGCTGTCCTCTGCTCCCGGCACCAATGTTCGAAAACGCTGCCAATTGAACCGGGACAGTGCATCAGCAATCACATTATTTGTACCAGGTATATATTTTGCCCTGAAAACAATATTTCGCCTTAAGCAAAGCAACATGAATGCACGCAGTAGCGTCAACACTCGCACATCCCTGGCCTTTTGGTAGTTGATGAGATTAACCACTGCCATGTTATCGACATTAAAAAGGACAGACCTATTCTGAAACTCCTGCCCCCAAAGTGTCAACGCAACCAGTAAAGGAAAAAACTCCAAGAAAGTGATACTTCTTCCTTCACTCAACCACTGCGCGGGCCAAGGTTCTGAACACCAACGCCCATCCCAAAAAATGCCAAAACCTTTTGCTCCAGCCGCATCCGAATAGATCTGAATCTGCCACTGGTATTGATCGTCAATGAACTGCAGAGGGACACCATTGAAATCGTCCAAAAATGATAGCCAAATCTGCAAATCTTTTTTGACCACTCTGGACAACTTCACTCTATGGTGGGGCAGCCACGCCCCCGACAATGCCATACCTAGCGCCCTAGAAAAGGTCCTGCCCGCCCGCACCACTCTACAAGCGAAGTTCAGGTACCCCAACAACCTCTGGATTTGCCGGAGCTCAAGCTTATTATGCTCCAGGGCACTGGCCACGCAAGCGCGTATCTCACCCAATTTATCCGCAGGTAATCTAGCTATCATGTCCGTCGTGTCAATCTCTATCCCCAAAAAAGTAATCCTGGTCACTGGCCCTACGGTCTTTTCCTGTGCTAAGGGCACTCCAAAATAATCCGCCATCCTCCGAAATCTGTCCAGTGTTTGCTGACAGTCCTGCGTACCTGCACGTCCCATAAACAAAAAGTCGTCTAAATAATGGCATGCCACACCTCCTACTCCACTTGAAGAAAGTACCCAATGCAGAAAAGTACTAAACTGTTCAAAAAGTGCACACGACACCGCACATCCCATAGGGAGTACTTTGTCCACATAATAGCGTCCATCAAAACACATCCCAAATAATTCAAAATCTGTCGGATGGATTGGCAAAAGTCTGAACGCGGACTTAATGTCACACTTTGCTAGCTCTGTCCGATTCCCCAAAGAATGGATTGTGTGTAATGCCTCGTCAACCGACGTGTATGTGACCGCAGTATCCTGCGCCGCGATGTAATCATTAACAGATTGTCCTTCTGGCCAGGACAAATGATGTATCATACGATATTCCCCCTTTGCCTTTTTGGGAATGATACCTAATGGTGAAACAATGAGGTTCTCCAAGGGACAGTAATCAAACGGGCCTGCTACTCTGCCCAACTCCACTTCTTCTGCCAACTTCTGACCCAGAATGTCATGAAACTCTTCTGCTGATCTTAAATTATCTGCCCAACGCCGACTACGTGGCCCTTGGTAGCTGATCTTGAAGCCTTCCAAAAAACCCCAATAAAGTTTAGCTGCCACCCTTCGATCTGGATATTCGTTTAACCAGGGAACTAAATGTTCCAACTTAATTGGGGTAGGCGCCTTTTTGAACCAATGGGACAAGTGCTCCCCTACCTCTAGCTGACCCCCCATGCTCCTGCCCTCTCTGGCCCCCGGAGCCCACCGCCATACTGAAACACTGGGCGACTGTGTGCTTTCCCCCACATTGCGAACATTCATGGCGAAACCTGCACAATTGCCTGGAACAAAAGCCTCTATTAAAGTTCCAACAAGCCCCGAACCCTGCTGCCTGCCCTCTACCACCCATTCCCGCCCCTTGAAGGGCGGGGCGCCCAAGAAAAGGCCGATAAGCCACCGGTAAACCACTTGCAGTATGTGTCATTGTGGGAGGATTAGCAGATGACATCCATTGGAGCCATAATTCAGAATCTATTTCACCCCAAGGTTTATCCACACAAACACTCATCCGGGCTCTAAATTCCTCATCATAATTTAACCATGAGTACCCTCCAAAATTCATCTGCGCTTTACGCACTACGTCCATATATTTTAACAACGATGCCGCACTCTCAGGATAACGCTCCACATAAATGCTTGCAAAGATCAGGAACCCTGATGTCCAATTTTCCACGTTACGTGGTACTCTTGGACGCCTGGACAACTCCAATTCCTCCTCCTTAGATCCCTCCGGGGCCTGTACATCCCTATGTAAGAGCCGAAAAACATCCACAAAATCGTGGTTCCATATCTTTTGTTTTGTCTTACCTGCTAAATGAGACCCAAGGGGCATCGCTAGACCCATATAAGGAAGCCGCGTCTGCTTAGCCACACTTACTTCTTTCCCTGCGGCACTAAACCTGTCTTCATTCTTTTTCCCCCACCCCGGGACTCCCTGAAAGACCCCCGCTACCCCTTCACATGAACACGCCGTATTGGGAACACCTTCTTGACGTGACATCTCCAGAATCTCCTGTCCTTCCCCACCCGCCCCCCCCCCAAACCCGGTTGAGCCCTTTTTTTTCCCCAAACATCCCACCATTTCACCCTACCTTTAGGCAGCTGTGCCTCTCTGTCTCGCAGCTCCGCTGGCATACTATGATGCTGAGTCTTCTTTCGCTGTTTCTCTGTCGCCGGCAAATCCGCTCTAGACTGCTGCAACGAGGAAACAGAAAATGTTGCACCCCCCTGTCCCTCCCGTGCCCTTTTTGAACCAACTCTATCCTGTGCCATGTCTTTGACCACATAGTCCCCCAATGAACCCATAATTCCTACGCTCCTAAATTCCTCCCTTTCCTCTTCTCTCTCCTCCTGTTCAGCTTGCGCACTGCCACTAGGGCGCGCACCATCCCCAACGCCCCCATCGTAACAACTCCAGTCAACAGGCGGCCCCCGCTCTAAGGGACAACTGCCAACACCAAAGTCCGCACCTGACCCGCTCCTCACTTGAACATGCTTACCGGAAGCCACTCCAGCTCCCTTCGCTGATGCCAACTGCACCCTCGACGCAGCCGTAGGCCTGGTTCCTCCCCTAAACGACGTCTCCTCTGCTCTGGATTGCCCCCAGACAGCCGTAAAAGAGCTCACCGTAGGATGACTTTCCACGGCTGCCTCCCGCGTCTGTTCCGCAGGCGTCTGTGAATGCGGCACCCATACCCACTGACCGTCTTCAGGACCCTCCCAAACTTCATCCTTACCTTGCATTAGTCCCGGCCTCTGCCGTGCCTTAGGAAAAATATACTGTAAGTCATAACGACTCATGCGGTCCTGGCCCTTCTGACACACTGCCAAACACGACGAGTCATCAACCGGGCTAAATAAGTCACTGTCTTCACCATTGTCTCCCTCACCATCTTCCTCCTCAAGCTCAAGGGCCACCCCATCGAGTGGGTCCCATTCAACAGGACGACCTACCTCCAGAACCGGGTACTCTGCTGCGTTGCGACCTGCCACTTGACTACACCAGGTGGTCCCTACCGGCTCCCTTGCCTCCTCAGAGACACTCTGCCTACCACTAACGCCTCTTGGCCCATCGTGCACCTCATCCTCCTCACTGTCCGATGAGTAAGCCACCAAACCAGCACATTCCCCAGGCCCTGTTATAAAAGGAGCCGGCTGGCACTCCGCATACGTGCGCCGTAAAAAACAGAGGGGGGGGGGCGCTCGGTCAGTGCTTCCTCCTCCCCCAGACCCCTCCGGCCTTGCTCCTCCTCAAGCTGTGCCACCCGCGAGGCAGCCACTGGCCATTGCTCTATGCCAAACTCCTGTCATGCCCGCAGTCACTCCTGCCCTTTCCAGACTTAGTTCTGGTCAGTGCGCGCCCCCTCAGCATTGCGCTAGCAGGCCTCCCAACAGCCGCAACATACGGGGCCTCCGCACGCACACTCGAACTTTTCGCGCGCATGCCCGTCCTCCCGCCCAATGAAGTGGTTCGCCTCCCAACCGACCGTCCCACCCGGCGAACAGGCTCACCTAGGCAAGCAGCCACCGCCGACTTCACTCCCAGTGAAGCCTTCCTCTGTTTTCCCCTCGTCGCTATCACCGTTGGGCCCCCTGCAGCCGGAGCTGCACCTGACAGCCATTCTGCTTTTCCTGCATCATGCAGCAGCGGGAGCGCAGCGTGTAGCTCTGCCTCCGACGCCATGTGGAACTTCAAAGAAAACCGGCCCGTCGCGCACTCCATCCATGACTGACTCGCCTCAGAAAACGAAAGTCCCTCACCTAACCGCCTCTAACAGCGCTGCGCCACTGAACGCTCACGCACCTGACGTCATTATCTATCCTACGCCTCGCGCCGCCCGCTACGCCTACGCGCCTACCTCATCCCTGTGGCCGTTCCATCTGGGCGAATGACCCCGGGGGGAGACCGCTCCGCTCTGCTCCCCCCGAGGCCCCCATTACCAGAGCAATAGGATCAGCAGCTGGAGGAGTCTGAAGAGACACTGAGAAAGGAAAAACAATGTACACACTCCCCTCTTGGGGAGGAGCTTTTGGTGTGGTTTAGGGTGAGCCCTTATAGCACCAATGTAACGCGCCCTGCCTAGAACAGGTGCACCACGTGCTGCTGGTGCAGACCGACGTGTGCTGCTAGTGAACTGAGATAACATACTGTCATTCAAGGAGGTGACCCCCACACCACCACACCCTAACAAAAGCTAAAGCTGATAAAACATGTTTACTTACCAGGCCATACAGCGCAGTTGGCTGTCCTTTGTTTTTATTTGCTTTCACTTATTGCTAACTGATGAACACTGGTTGTGGTTCAATGGAGAGGAAATGAGAAATACACCTTGGCATTTTACATATAGTCACTTGTTATTCAGCAGGAACCTTGTGCTTTGTGCAACTTTAACACACTCGGACACTTCTTAATGGATCTATTTCAGGATAACTTCTAAGCGAGCACAGTGAAACACAAGCATTGTTTGGTTATATATTAAAATCTGGGTCATATATAAGGTAAACAATCCCTCCCACCAAGCATGTAGTTAAGCTCTGGATCAGGTACTGGCCAGATGCTGGGAAGGAGAGCAGTGCAATTAGGGAGGAGTTGTGTGGCATTTCCTCCTTTTTGGCTCTACAACTCGACCCCCCAAATCTAATCCTGAACTGAGTGAGCTTTAAAAAATAACATCTGGGTCTGATCAGGCGATGTGCATAATTGCGGAGTAGGTATGGCTGGAAGCCCACAAAGGGACATCTGGAACCCTGAGACGTACAAAGAAATGCACCAATGGGACAAAGTCTGTGCTACGTGGGAGTGTAGCTTGAGCCGCAGAGTACCAGCAACTATTGGCTGAACATATATTTCCCAAATGCATCAGCTACTCTAGCATTGCCCTGGTAGGCTGCAGACTTTCAGAACTGTATGGACTGCCATGGTTTACTGACAGAATATCGACCACAAATATATATAGGAAAAAAATATCGAGGCAAAAATATAGGGCCCGATTACGATGGCGGTGAGACCGCCAATGAAAGCCTGTCGGTGGCGGACCCACTGCCATCGGTGACTGAATCACTGCTCGCCACATTACAATGGCGGGCGGTGTGTTGCGGTTGGAAAGACCGACCTCCACACATCTGACAGGCTCCTTGAGCCCGCTGGTACGGCGGAGGGGCTCGTAGTCCCTACAATGGTGGCGGTGCCTACCAGGATTATGATGTCCCTTTCCCTTATTATAATTAATCATACACATCATTATTTAAATTAAATCAATATAAGAAACATGATTAAAACTTAAAATAAATACATATACATTTCCCACATAATAAAACACATTTTTATACCAAATAAATATAAAAATAAGTAGTCTCACCTAACACAACAGTAACACATTTTTTTTACATCACACAAAAATACAATTTACTACTCTAACTACAATAAATATAAAATGACATAGAATCTAACATTTCAAAATACTACAATATAGTATTCCCACTACAATTAACGCAACAATAAAAAATATAATTTATAAGAAAAAAAATAATATTCCAACTCCAGTCAGTGCAACAGTACAGAAAGTGTTGGATAGTGGAGGGATTGAATTTACTATTCCCTCTCCAGTCAGTGCAACAGTAGGGAAAGTGTTGGATTGCGGAGGGGTAAATGTATTTTCCCACTTCAGTCAGTGCAACAGTAAGGAAAGTGTTGGATTGCAGAGGGGTGAAATGTACTATTCCTACTTCACTCAATGAGTCAATGGAACAGTAGAGAAAGTCTTGGAGATATATATATACATACATATATATATATATATATATATATATATATATATATATATATATATATATATATATATATATATATATATATATATATATATATATATATATGTATGTATATATATATCTCCAAGACTTTCTCTACTGTTCCATTGACTCATTGAGTAAAGTAGGAATAGTACATTTTACCCCTCTGCAATCCAATATATATATATATCCCACTACAGTCAGTGCTACATTTCAAACCCAATTTCTAGAAATAAAAAAAATTATTTCAAAAACAAAATAAAAATGTGCAAAAATCATCGGGATATGGACGACCCATTGGAAAGGGTCCATGCCCTTCAATCACTTAATTGCGCTTGCCATCAGGGAGGGAGAAGAGCCGCTATGGATAAAGTGGGACAATAGGTGTCCAAGGACAGCGGACGATTGCTTTCACCCCCAAGTTATGGTAACGGGAAAGGGTATGAAGCACTCTGCACTGTTGGGGTGGCGGGTAGTTGTAAGTCCGTCAAGCAGGGAGGCAAGGAGCAGGGTGGGGGGTACGGGATTGTTAACACAGTTAACACAGTTTTGGATGTTATTGGTTAATATTTTTTTAAGGGCAGTGGCTACAAACTGGTTTGTAAGGGTTGGTTACAGGAAATGCACACGATCTACATCCCTGACTACACGCTTTAATTGGGACGGGACTGATGGTGCAGGATCACTCACAGGCTGAGTCCACAGCGTCCCCAGTGTCCCCAATTGCTCCTATGTCATTGGTCACGTGGAATGTCCATGGGCTAGGGGATAAGATTAAAAGAGGTCTAGTCTTACAGTATCTGAAGCGATGTGCACCGGCGGTGGCCCTCCTACAGGAGACACACTTAACGGGAGCAACCTGTAGGGCGCTGGACCGGTGGGGTTTTAAAATGATTGTGCACTCCGAGTTCTCTTCTGGATCGTGTGGGGTGGGTATCTTGGTGAGAAAGCAGTTTCCGCTGATAGTTAATCAGAAATGGACAGATGACCAGGGCCGCTTTGCGGCTATATCGTGTCAGTGGGAGGGGAGATCCTTCAATGTGGTGTCGGTATATATCCCTCCTGCACTCCATGCAGTGGCCCTCCCGGCCTTCAGTAGGTTTCTGCTCGATTTCCCAGAGGGGGAAATGATAATTGGGGGGGACTTCAATGTCGCAATCAGCGGTACTCTTGACCGATATCCTCCTAAACCTCCCACTAACACAGTATCCCACATAGAGAGTTTCCTAGAAGCCCTTGGTCTTATGGATGTCTGGAGATGCCGTCACCCTACGACACGCCAGTTCACTTACCAGTCGGGAGTGCAGAATAGTCTATCCAGGATAGACTATTTTTTGACAACTGCAGATAGCTTACAGAACGTAGTGGACATAGACATCAGGCCCAGGGGGATATCAGATCATTCTCCGGTGCTGCTGACATGCACGTGCCATCACACGGTTAGACGGTGCATTTACCCCATACACCCAGGTTATCTGCACAACCCCAAAATCCTCAAAGACCTCCACACTACAACACAGCACTATTTTAAAGAAAATGCAGTATCGGTCCAATCTCCAGCCACCCTTTGGGAGGCCTATAAAACTGTTCTTCGTGGACAAGCTATTACCTCCATAGTAGGTCATAAACGCGAAAAGCAACAGGAGGTACTCAACATAGAATTGAGGCTACATCAGGCTGAAGAACATCACGCCAAAAACCCGACGGTGGAAACATCCCACTCCCTGTGTATTATGCAGCGAGAATATAGAGAAAACTTAAAAGAGATGACGAAATCCAGACCGAAGGCCACACTCCATAAGATATATGAAATTGGGGATAAGGCGGGTAAACTTTTGGCCTGGCTTGACAAAATAGAGCGAGCACGGAACTGGATAGCACAGATAAAAACTCGAGAAGGAGTAACGGTTTCGGACCCTCAAGCTATTGTAAGGGAGTTGGCCAATTACTTCACCCAGGTCTATGCGTCCTCTGCTACCAATACGATTGAGGAGGCGCAGGCTTACCTTAAAGACATCAAGATGCCCACGTTAACACCAGAGGCAAACCGCACGCTGGAAGCTGATATTACGACAGAAGAACTACAATTAGCAATCGGATCTCTGCAGTCAGGGAAGGCGATGGGGCCAAACGGCATACCCATCGAACATTATAAAAGAATGGCGGCCGCGCTCTCCTCCCACCTGCTAAATATGTATCTTGAAAGTCTAGAAGCGGGAGAACTCCCGCGGGACCAAAGAACGGCCACCATAGTGGCGATTCCTAAACCTGGGAAACCTCCTGAGAAATGTACCTCGCCCAATATCATTGCTTAACGCTGAAGCGAAAATACTCGCTAAACTTTTGGCGACTCGATTAACCCCGCATATGACGGCCTTAATACACCCAGATCAATCGGGATTTATGCCAGGCTCTTAACCTGCGGCGCCTTCATGGGGTGATAGCCTGTGTACCCTATATCCAAGAACCAGCTGTGATTCTCTCGTTGGATGCACGTATGGCATTCGATATGGTGGAGTGGCCCTTCCTATTAGCGGTCCTTCGACATCTGGGCTTCGGCCCTAAATTCTGTACTTGGGTGCACCTGCTATACTCAAAACCTTTGGCACGTGTCACAGCAAATGGTCACGTGTCGGAGGACTTCACGCTGGGGCGCGGAACCCGCCAAGGCTGCCCCCTATCCCCATTACTATTCGCACTTGTGTTGGATCTACTGGCGGTGGTGATTCGTTGGGAACCGACTATCCGGGGACTTAAGTGGGCTGCGGGATGGGAAGACCGCATATCCTTATATGCTGACGATGTTTTGCTTTACCTGGCCTCCCCCAGGCGTTCCATCTTAGTGCTACTGAATGTCTGTGAAAATTATGGGCGAGTGTCTGGCTACACTATTAATTGGTCCAAATCGGTCCTGTTTGTGCTCTCTGGCCCGACACCACACCTTCCTAAAGATTGCGATCTTCTAATCACAAAAGAGTGCTTCAAGTATTTGGCTATTTATATTACGCCTAGGCCCGATGAATTTCTCTAAAAAAATCTTATACCCCCCTGGAACGTCTAAGACGAGATACAGCGCACTGACGCACTTTGCCCTTATCGCTGCTTGGTAGGGCAGCACTCTTTAAAATGATGGCGCTGCCACGGTTTCTATATGCCTTAGAAAATTCCCCATTTCCGGTACCAACGAGATATTGTAAGAAAATAACGGCAGAGGTCTCAAGTTTGCTATGCGAAAACAAGCCAGCGCGTATTGCAATGGACAAACTGGTTAGGGGTTGGTATGATGGAGGTATAGCACTCCCAAATATACAATTGTACTACTGGGCAGCACAGTTAAAAATAATAAATCAATGGCTTCACGCCCCGCAAACGGAACCGGCATTCCAGGCAGACAGATGCGCGCTGGGAGATGGGGGCGTCATGGAGACCCTATACAACAAAAAACGATCTAACCCATTGATAGGACCGACGGCAAATACAGTGGCCATATGGTACTTGGCGCATAGGAAACTAGAATGGCAAGGGGTCATAACACAACTCACTCCACTCTGGGACACACAGCGACTGGGGAGACTTAGGAAAAGTAAGGGATTCAATAGTTGGGACGCAATAGGCATCTCCACGGTAGGCGACCTCTGGGTTAAAGGGGGGGTGATCACGTTCAAGCGCCTACAGGAGCAATAAGAACTGGCGCCCTCTGAGCAATTCAGATACATGCAGATTAAACATGCCTTACAGGCGGTTATACCACCAAGCAACGCATTGCCGGAGGCCTCACCCCTAGAGGATAGGCTGCTGACTGACTATATGCCGAAAAAGACCACCTCTTTTACGTACCGTAAATTGATTAATAACCTACCTGATCCGATGCAAGCACTGAGGGACAAGTGGTCTTCGGACCTTGGGGATCTCGACGAGACAGACTGGCAGATGGCACTCTCATCACCACGAGAAGTTGCAATACCCTTGAGATTAAGATTAATACAGTTAAAGATATTACACCGGGTGTATTACACTAGGTTAACCCTGCACAAAATAGGGAGTGCCCCCCATCAGTATTGCTGGCGAGAGTGTGGGGATGAGGGAACGTTTTACCACACTATATGGCACTGTCCGAAGATCATGCCATACTGGATGGCAGTTATGAGGACCATATCTCAGACGGAGGGGGTGTCGGTAGTACCAGAGCCTAAAAGATGTTTATTAAATATATGGGAACCCAATGACTTGAACCATCCAGCACAGGACTGGGCAACTTTGGGAATAATGGTCGCAAAGCGAAACATAGCCAGACTGTGGGGTTCCAGGTGCTCGCCAACGCTTGCGGAATGGTGTATGGACATGGATGAGGCCATGGTCGCAGAGAAAGCTGTGTATGTCAATCGAAGCTGTCCCCAGAAATGGGGGAGAGTGTGGTGGGCCTGGAACAGATACAGGGGCTTTATATGTGACCCACCTGAGTTGCCAAGTGAGGACATTTCGGATTGAAGCGGGGAGGGAATGTAAAGAATTGTGTGGATTTATTAATGTGATCCATTATGTACTGTTTGTAACAAGGATGTGCATGCAATCTGAGAGAACTGAACCAGCCAAATGCAATAAGTGTTTCATTTGTATGACTTTGCTATGCCCTAACTTTAATTAAAAAAACAAAAATTAAAAAAAAAAATGTGCAAAAAATAAATATTTAAAATGTACTATATATAAAATGTTAACTAATTGTAAAAATTCAAACATTTCTTTAAAATAAATAAAATATTATAAAAATATTACAAACAATATTAAAAATTAAATCCAATGGTATTTTACACATAGGGGCCGATTCCGAGCCTGTATTTTTTTTTCCCATCCGACTCGTATCGGTACATTTTTCCATACAAATCGTAAAAGTCCCGTCCGACCCGTGAAGTACGATTCGTACAGGAAAAATACAACTTTTCCCAATCCGATTTGTACGGATCGGCCCGATCCTTACAAATCGGATCGGGAAAAGTTGTACCAGACGGACCCGGACACTTTTCCGTACAAATTGTAAAAATGAAGTCCAACTAGTACGATCCGGACCGGCTTTCCGATTCACGATTTGTACGGAAAACGTCCCGTACACGGGGAATGCCATTACCCGCTACGAAGCGAACTTTGTACGATTCGTATCCCGGGAAAAATTGTTCCCGGGGTGCAAGTCGTATAGGGGTACGAGTTGTACAGGCATACACCCCCGTGCATTGTGTATGTACGGTGCGTACCCCAACATCGCGTATGTACTGTGCGTATATACGCGATGTTGGGGGTACGCACAGTACATACGCGATGTTGGGGTATGCGATGTTGGGGTACGCACCGTACATACACAACGCACAGGGGTGTATGCCTGTATGACTCGTACGCCTGGGGACTCTGCTTTTACAGCTGTTTTTGGCTCCCATAAGAAAAGAGCCGTACGGAGTGCCGTAGGGACGAATCGTACTTGCTGGGCTGGAAACCGCTGCTTAAATACATACAGACGTCGAGTGCAAGCTGTTCCGGATCAGAATCGTTGGTTTATTTTAGCTGTATGGTCTTTTGTACGATTTGTATGGAAAGAGGCTTTCTGTACGAATCGTACTTCCTAGGTTGTAAGAAAAGTTTACCGGGTACGAGTTGTACGGAAAAAACGCTCCATGCAACGATTTGTACAGCCTTTTTCCAGGATTGGAATCGGCCCCATAATGTGTTATTCTCATTAAAACTATTTATTAAGAATAAATTCACAAAATAAAGTTAGTTATAATTTCCTCCCACCATATACCCCTACAAAACACACAACCAAAACCTAACACTAAAATAAAAACACAAATATTTTATAATATTACCATAAATATGTATTAGCACAAAATATTATATATAATTAGAAAATAATTAAATATTCAGTTGCATTTATTTAACTTTCGACAATTTACCCCACTAACCTATAAACCCCACAACCCACACCTAAAATAAAAATTAATTACTAACACAGTTAACTTAATTATCAATTAAATAATTCATATTAATTAACAAACAAATAATTACAAATGAATCCCTTCCAAACCTGTACACCCATAAATCCCACAACCCACTCATATTAATGAAAACAATTACTTGCACTATTAAAATCATTAACTATCAATTAAATAATTTACATTAACAATTAACTTTACATTTTTGTGCACCTCTGGGGCACTTTGGTATTACAGACGGGGCCGCAGACGCTTGTGCGTCCCCTTCTGTAATACTGAAGGCGCTTCCTCAGGAGGACGTTCCCTCATATGCATGGGGGTGTGGCCCCATGCAAATGAGGGTCTCCCTTTGTCTCTGCACCCGCACCGTTTTACAGACGCGGGCGCAGAGGCAAAGAAGCTCTCAAGAGGCGCACTGACAGTGCGCCACCTAAAATATGCCACACTTTCTGTGCGCCCCTGATTACAGCCCTCTGTAGGGGGAGAAAGGGGTCCCATGAACCCCACTAGACATCCACTTGCAGGCGGCTGCAGTCACTTGCTTCACCTGCCTGCAAGGGGATCACTGTTCCCCCTTCAAAGTGCAGGTGGGTTGCCGCCTGCACAGTGAAACACAGAGCCGTTTCAAAGCAGCCGCTCCGTTTTTCACATGAATGTGGTGGCCCTGGGGCAGCGCAAGTTTGCGGCTGCCCTGGGGGCAGCGCATTCACCCTAATGCGGTCCATTTTCCTTGATTGTGTTGGGGGCACCTTTTAGAAAGTTGCATCCGGCGCAATCAGGAAAATGCGCTGTATGTATAATAAGACCCCTGGTCTCCATTGGTGTATGAAAAATCAAACACAACTGTAGATGCATCAGCATATAGGAGCAATGTCTACGGCCTAATTGGGAGTAGAAAGTAGATCTTGCAAAAAAAAGTGGATAAATACATCCTTTCCAGTAGAGCTTTAGATGGTGTGAAGGACTACCCCTAGAATAAGTTGGAAAAGTTGAGGCTCAAACAGGGCATTTTAGAGTACAGTATTTTAATTATTTTAGCCAAAAAGCCATAACATTCAATGGTACTTCTCAAAGGAAACTATCGTAATAGTCTCGTTATTATTGGTGCTTTATTTATTAGAAGAAATGTGTAAAGTGGTTTAGACCTGGAACATTACATGTTGGGTAAACTGTATAAACCGGTTCAGGAATGGAGCATTACATATTAGTTGAAATGTGTAAATTGATCCAGCAGGGTCACATTAAAAAAAAATGTGGGAAATGTGTAAACTGGTTCAGGAGTGGCACATTATATATTGGATGACATTTGCAAACTTGTTCAGCAGTGGAATTTTACATACTACTCGAAATGTGTAAATAGATTCAGCAGTGATGCATGACATGTTGTGCGAAATGTATAAACTGGTTCAGAAGTGGAACATTACATATTGGATGTAATAGGCAATTCTCCACTGCTGAACACACAGTTCAGCAGAGTAGAATTGCATATTGGGAGGGATGCGTAAATTGATTCAGCAATGTTACATAACAAATTGGATGAAATGTGTAATCTCGTTCTGCAGTGGAGCATTACATATTGGGTGAAATCTGTAAACCTGTTCAGCAGAGATGCATTACATATTACAAGAAATGTGCAGAGAGGCTCAGCAGTGAAGCATGACATTGTGTCAAATGTATAAAATGGTTCAGCAGTGGAGCATTACATATTGGGTGAAATCTGTAAACTGGTTAAGCAGGGAAGCTTTAAACTTTGGGTGGAATATGTAAACTGTTTCAACAGTGAAGCACAACATATTGGGGACGATTATGAAGTCGATCATAAAGCCTCCGACCTCCGCTATCAATTCCAACCGCCTAATAACAATGTAGGCTGTCAGAATTGAAAACCGGCCCGTCATTCCAGCTGGATTTCGAAGGGCTCAGAGGTCCGACTTAATCCCTGGGGAAAGCGTTTCCGCCGTCGGGATTACGTTTTCCATTTCCGACAGGCTTTCCATGTCAGGCTTTTCAACATGGAAAGCCTGTCGGAAAGCGACTTTGGGGGCCCCTAGCAGGGCCCTCATTGGGCCCCATTCCTCCGGCCGTCGGAACTGAAACTGGCTGGTCATTCCAGCTGGATTCCAATGGGCTCAGATGCCCCATCGTAATCCCTGAGGATGGCATTTCCGCCGTGGGAATATGTTGTAGGTTTCCGACAGGCTTTCCATGTCGGGCTTTCTGACATGGAAAGCTGTCGTAAAGCAACCTTGGGGGCCCCTAGCAGGGCCTGCATTCGACTACAGCCTCCTAGGATGCAACCACCAGACCTGTCTACAGTCTCCTAGTCAGCAGCCACCAAACCTGACAATGGCCTCCTGTACTTTAAACCCTTCCTGACCTGACAACAGCCTCATAGTCTGCAACCACCACAACTGACAACAGCCTTCTAGTCTGCAACCACCACACCTGACAACAGCCTTCCAGTCTGCAACCACCAGTCCTGACAGCAGCCTCCTAGTCTGCAACCACCACACCTGACAACAGCTTCTAGTCTGCAACCACACCTGACAACAGCCTCCTATACTTTAAACCCTCACAGTCCTGACTACAGCCTCCTAGTATACAACCACCAGACCTGTCTACAGCCTCCTAGTCAGCAGCCACCACACCTGACAACGGTCTCCTGTACTTTAAACCCTTCCTGACCTAACAACAGCCTCCCAGTCTGCAACCACCAGACCTGACAACAACCTCAAGTCTGGAACCACCAGACTTGACAACCGCCTCCTAGTCTGCAACCACCAGACCTGACTACAGCCTCCTAGTCTGTAACCACCAGAACTGACTACAGCCTCATAGTCTGCAACCACCAGACCTGACTACAGCCTCCTAGTCTACAACCACTGGGCCTGACTACAGCCTCCTAGAATGCAACCACCAGACCTGACTACAGCCTCCTAGTCAGCAGCCACCACACCTGACAGTAGCCTCCTGTACTTTAATTCCTCTCAGACCTGACAACAGCCCCCTAGTCTGCAGCCACCAGACCTGACAAAAGACTCCTAGCATGCAACCACCAGACCTGACAACAGCCTCATAGTCTGCAACCACCGGACCTGACTACAGCCTCCTAGTATGCAACCACCACACCTGACAACAGCCTCATATTCTGCAGCCACCCCACCTGACAACAGCATCCTGTACTTTAATCCCTCCCAGACCTGACAGCAGCCTCTTAGTCTGCAGCCACCAGACCTGACAAAAGCCTCCTAGCATGCAACCACCAGACCTGACAACAGCCTCCTAGTCTGCAGCCACCAGACCTGACAACAGCCTCCTAACATGCAACCACCAGACTAGACATCAGCCTCCTATTCTGCATCCTCCACACCTGACAATAGCCTCCTAGTCAGCAACCACCAGACCTGACAACAACCTCAAGTCTGCAAACACCACACCTGACTACAGCCTCCTAGTATACAACCACCACACCTAACTACATCCTCCTAGTCTACAACCACCAGTCCTGACAACAACCTCAAGCCTGCAAACACCAGACCTGACTACAGCCTCCTAGGATGCAACCACCAAACCTGTCTACAGTCTCCTAGTCAGCAGCCACCAAACCTGACAACGGCCTCCTGTACTTAAAACCCTTCCTGACCTGACAACAGCCTCACAGTCTGCAACCACCACACCTGACAACAGCCTCCTAGTCTGCAACCACCACACCTGACTACGCCTCCCAGTCTGCAACCACCAGTCCTGACAGCAGCCCCCTAGTCTGCAACCACCACACCTGACAACAGCTTCTAGTCTGCAACCACACCTGACAACAGCCTCCTATAATTTAAACCCTCACAGTCCTGACTACAGCCTCCTAGTATACAACCACCAGACCTGTCTACAGCCTCCTAGTCAGCAGCCACCACACCTGACAACGGTCTCCTGTACTTTAAACTCTTCCTGACCTGACAACAGCCTCCCAGTCTGCAACCACCACACCTGACAACAGCCTCCTAGTCTGCAACCACCGCACCTGGCAACAGCCTCCCAGTCTACAACCACCACACCTGACAACAGCCTCCAAGTCTGCAACCACCACACCTGACAACAGCCTCCTAGTCAGCAGCCATCACACCTGACAACAGCCTCCTGTACTTGAATCCCTCCCAGACCTGACATCAGCCTCCTAGTCGGCAACCACCACACCTGACAACAGCCTCCAAGTCTGCAACCACCACACCTGACAACAGCCTCACAGTCTGCAACCACCAGACCTGACAATAGCCTCCTAGTCTGCAACCACTAGACCTTTCAACGGCTTCCTAGTCTGTAACCACCAGACCTGACTACAACCTCCTAGTATGCAACCACCAGACCTGCCAACAGCCTCCTATTCTGCGCCCCCACATCTGACAACAGCCTCCTTATCTGCAACCACCAGACCTGACTACAGCCTCCTAGTATGCAACCACCAGACCTGACTACAACCTCCTGTACTTTAACCCCTCCCAGACCAGGCAAGAGCCTCCTAGTCAGCAGTCACCACACCTGACAAAAGCCTCCTAGTCTGCAACCACCAGACCTGACTACAGGCTCCTGTACTTCAAGCCCTCCCAGACCTGACAACAGCCTCCTAGTCTGCAACCACCAGACCTGACTACAGCCTCCTGTACTTTAATCCCTCCCAGACCTGACAATAGCCTCCTAATCTGTAACCACCAGACCTGACTACAGCGTCCAAGTCTACAACCACCAGACCTGGCAACTGCCTCCTAATCAGCAGCCACCAGACCTGACAACAGCCTCCTGTACTTTAATCCCTCCCAGACCTGACAACAGCCTCCTAATCTGCAACCACCAGACCTGACTACAGCATCCAAGTCTACAACCACCAGACCTGGCAACAGCCTCCTAGTCAGCAGCCACCAGACCTGACTACCTACAGCCTCCTGTAATTTAATCCCTCCCAGACTTGACAACAGCCTCCTAATCTGCAACCACCAGACCTGACTACAGCGTCCAAGTCTACAGCGACCAGACCAGGCAACAGCCTCCTAGTCAGCAGCCACCAGACCTGACTACAGCCTCCTGTACTTCAATCTCTCCCAGACCTGACTACAGCCTCCTAGTCTGCAACCACCACACCTGACAACAGCCTCCTAGTCTGCAACCACCAGACCTGGCAACAGCCTCCTAGTCAGCAGCCACCAGACCTGACTACAGCCTCCTAGTCTGCAACCACCACACGTGACAACAGCCTCCTAGTCTGCAACCACCAGACCTGACTACAGCCTCCTGTACTTTAATCCCTCCCAGACCTGACAATAGCCTCCTAATCTGCAACCACCAGACCTGACTACAGCGTCCAAGTCTACAACCACCAGACCTGGCAACAGCCTCCTAATCAGCAGCCACCAGACCTGGCAACAGCCTCCTGTACTTTAATCCCTCCCAGACCTGAAAACAGCCTCCCAATCTGCAACCACCAGACCCGACTACAGCATCCAAGTCTACAACTACCAGACCTGGCAACAGCCTCCTAGTCAGCAGCCACCAGACCTGACTACAGCCTCCTAGTCTGCAGCTACCAGACCTGGCAACAGCCTCCTGTACTTTAATCCCTCCCAGACCTGACTACAGCCTCCTAGCCTTCAGCCTTCGGGAGAAATGTCCAGTTCACTAGTCCAGCCCAAGCAGCGTCACATGAGTTTGACAACTTGTGAGAAGAATAAAGCAACAAAAAATGAGTGACATTTTGCACAATGCTCGGCACACCTGTCAGTGCAGAAACATGTCTCTGACACATAACGCACTGGACAGCAGTGATCACACAGTGTATCACAAAGTCTATCACACTTAAAGCTTCCAGGACCACAGCACAAGGCTGTGCTGAGCATGTGTTCCGTCCCTATAGTAGCTGAACCCATATGCACGCTCCCAGGATAAACTAGCAACAGTGAAAGTCACGTTGATACTTTGCAATACAAAAGGAACATGAAAACTAAATCAAACATACGGAAGGATGCTGGGACACAGAATGAACAAGAAAAAAGAAATAAGTTGTATACAGATTTTGCACACATGGAACTTGTACTCTCGGCCTTCTGCCGAAATCCATGGATTCCACAACTCCGTGAATATTTCATAAATAACAAAAGAAACCTTGCTTTGTCCGTCCTTACCTTCCTACCCTTATTACAAGGAGCAACATCTGGAACCTGGCAGCCCACAAGATACAACCATCATTCTGCACGCCACCACAAGAAATACAGCCCGCGGGCGGAAGAGCTGCGAGTGGACACTACAAAATAAACACTACAATTAAATCCAGAGGGACTGCCACCATGCCAAAGGTGGAACAAGAGCCCACCAGCAGACCCGAAATAAGATCCACTCATCTCAGGTCTGCGCTCAGTTTAGTCATTTGAGATCCAATTTAGAGATCCATTCATCGGAGGTGTTCTTCCAATTTAGTAATTAAAACTTAATTCATAATGCAAAACGGCACGTCGAGCGTCTTTTTCTGAATTCTGTGAAATAATAGAAAATCGTAATATTAGAAACATCTTGTGAGAAAAAAATCATAAAAAACAATAGGATTAAAACTAAAAGAACATTAACAGAAATACTTTTGAGCTCAAAAGAAATGGAATCTGTGGAACAGTTTTACAATTAAAAAAAAGAAATGTTTTTAAAAAGTTAAAATAGTTCAGTAACCCTATATCGAAATCCGGTGGGAAGACTCTTTTTAACTTTAAAAAACCTAATAAATCTTCTTAGCAATATTGAGCAACCATTATATAAATACTTTTCTGGAAAGTACATGACAAGAATGAAGTGTTTAGGGTTGTGGCTGCATTTTTAGGTCGCGTTCCAGACAACTTTATGTATCTAGAAGATCTTGTCATTGATTCTGGTTGTATCTCATAAAATCAGATTATCGTGTTTAGAAATACTATCTGACATTATTATCCTGTCCTAAGTATAAATTACAAAAAAAAACATTAGATATAGAGTTTCCATTATCATCCCAAATAACTATATTTAGGTCACAATATTTGACAGATGATATTCTAACAGTAATGTTCTGAAGAAATTCAGAGAAAGAAAGGGGACTTTGGGTCGGCCCCTGTCAGCCATTTGTTTTCATATAGTGGATGGTTACGCTATCCTATTTATGTTCCTAATATATTTTGGTGATGGTCCTTCAAGTAGCAGCCGCGGTCTGAGTCCGAGGCATAGGGAGTATCTGGATTTCCCATTTACGGTTGAAGATGTGGCCCAGGTCATTAAAAGCTTGCCGTTGAACAAAGCTCCAGGCTCGGATGCCCTCACCACCGCTTTTTATAAAACCTATGTTGAGGAGCTGGTGCCGCATTTATTAGAAGTATACGAGGAGGCTCGAGAGTCAGGCATCCTGCCGCCATCAATGCGTGAAGCGATAATAATCACCCTGTTAAAGCCGGGAAAGCCGGACGATGAAATAGATTCCTAGAGACCGTTATCATTAATAAATGTTGATGTAAAGATTTTGGCAAAACTGATTGCGAATTGGCTGCAGCCCTTACTCCTGCTGGTCGCCGGGCCGGATCAATCGGGGTTTATCCCTGGGAAATCTACTTCTCACAATTTGAGAACTCTATTCTCAGTATTGCATTATCTACACCCCACAGTGCAAGCGGCCGCTGTATTCCTTGACGCTACAAAAGCGTTCGATACTCTGGAATGGCAGTATCTATTCGCTATTCTGAGTCGTATGGGATTCAGTCCGCTGTTTTTTAATCTTATTCGCCTGCTTTACACTAAACCGATGGCACGAGTCAGGGTGAATGGTCTTCTACCATCTCCCTTTGATATCTCGCGAGGTATGAGGCAAGGCTGCCCATTATCCCCTCTACTGTTCGCAGTGGCGATGGAGCTGCTCACAGGACGCATACGGCAACATCATACCGCTAAAGGGATAGGGTTCAGTGCTCGTAGTCTTTTAATTTCGCTGTATGCCGACAACGTCACCTTATATGTAACTGACCCGGCGTCGAACCTCGATCCGTTACTGCGGGAATTTATTAGATTCAGCGGTCTCTCTGGCATCTCAATTAACTGGGCCAAATTGGTTATTTTTCCGTTAACGGACGCCACCGCCTGGGTCCCTTCTGAGTTCCCTCTTCAATGGGCAGACGAACCTGTGAAGTATTTGGGTATATGGCTTAGTAGGAATACACAGGACATATGGAACCTGAACTACAGGTGCGCCATAACCTGGCTGGAAGGGAAAGTCATTGTGTGGGCTAGACTCCCACTTTCTCTAGCCGGGAAGATAGCATTGGTTAAGATGGTGGTTTTACCTAAATTTCTCTATCTGTTTGTCAATATTCCTCTCCCCCTTACACAGGCCTAATTAAAATCTATACAATCCCTGCTGATTTCCCTGTTCTGGGCGGGATGGCAGGCGAGAGTGTCGTGGGATCTGTTGATGCTCCCATTAAGACAGGGCGGATTCGGGGCTCCAGACATGCAATTATACGCATGGAGTGCACAAGCTCAATTTTTATACCACTGGGTACACCAGACCTCTTTTCAACCTCACGTGGCAGTGGAGGCAGATGGTGCAGCGCCGGTTCCCTTGCACGTCGCGTTGTATCAGGATTACAGGCGTCCTAGAGAGGACATAGATACAGTTGAGACCCTGCGTTGGGCGTGGAGTGAGCTGAGAAAGAGAGCTGGCGGCCCTGTTCTCTACGCCCTGTCCATGCCATTGGCACATAACCGCGGGAGAAGGCATTAGCAAAGATAAGGCACAAAAACTATGCTTCCGTACTTTCACGGATCTCTACCCAGAGGGGACGTTTCAACCACCCCCGACAGCCGTAGAGGGTCAACCTGTATCTTTCTCTGAATTATTCATATACTACAAGCTTAGAGCTGCTTGCCAGTCTCTACACGCGTCTTTCCCAGACGCCTCGTCCACCTTGAATGCGCTAGAAAACGTGCCTACATCGACCTCACCCCTCAGACACATCACCTGGATATATAATCACATGCAGATATCGGCCCCCTTGACACAGCCACGGGCTTTCCAGGCATGGAATGAAGAACTACAACCTCCTCTTACGGAGGACCAGTGGACTTATTGCTGTTGCCAACTAACAGAGCTGTCTCCTAATTATAAACTTCGCCTCATCCAATTCAAATTCTTGCACAGATTTTATAGGACACCCTCCAGTTTGCATGGAATGGGTCTGAAAGAAGAGGACAGCTGCTGGAAATGCGGCGCTTCTCCCGCTAATTGTTTACACATCGCATGGAGCTGCCCGCGGTTGGCAGCATACTGGTCCGATGTGTTTGCTTTGATACATCAAATAACTGGTGTGGTTGGAGACCCGAACCCTGTAAAGGGACCGTTGGGATATGTTAAGGATACGACTGTCAAGGTCCGAAAGCTGCAAGCCCTTTTATTTTTATTTGCTAAGCGCCGGGTTGCCATGAACTGGGGCCGCAAGAGGGGTCCCTCTAAAAAAGATTGGATAAGAGACATCACTTTTCGCCACACACAATTGACCACATTTTGGGAATTGATGCCTTCAGCTTCCCGGCCCAAAGACATCTGGGAACCTTTTGTTGTGTGGGCCCGTGAACACCAGGTGGCAGATGCAGCTACGACAGCGTAGAGTGGCCCGGGGGGAGTCGGGAGGGGGATGCTGCACATCTCTTGGGGAGAACTATGCAGGTGTATGTTTTTCTGCTTAATGTACTATGAACCCTAGAAGGTGTTGTAGGGAAAGTTTTTGGGACGGTCTCTGAAGAGTTGATGGCTGTTAAGGTTTTATGTGAAAGGGTGTACGCACTTACTTTTTTCAACAGTACGATATGCTGGAGCGAACGTATATGTAAGAATATCTGTAACTAACACGATGGTTTTATGTGAAGATGATTCTGTATCGAATAGCAACTGGCTTGATGTTTATACAGTTTGTAGCATTGTTGTGCAATGCCAATAAATACAATAAAAAAAAAAAGTAGCAGCCGCGGTCCGTGCAGGTAACATCGGTGGGGCCGGGTGGGGGGATTTAAAGGGACGATGCTGAGGGAATATTAAATATTTATTTCATTTTCCCTCGAAATCCCCCCCACATGACCCCACTGCCCCACCTCTGTTACCTGCATGTACCGTGGCTGTCAAGTAGTGTTTTGTTAGACTGTAGATCTGATGAAAGCCAATGTGTGATTGATTGATTAAAAAAAATAAAAAATAAAAAATTGATTGATAAAAAATTTATAAAGCGCACGTATGCCCATGGGCGTCTTGGGGCTGAACAGAGACAATAACTACCTGGTGAAAATGTCAACGGCCTGATCTACAAGGAAGAAAACAGCCACGTTTTTACCTCTTTCCTGAAAGACAGGATGGAGGGACTGTTTTTGATTGCGATAGGATGGAGGGGACACCTGGATATGAACCAGGGACCTCTTGTGTGCTCCTTGGTACATATACTTTAGTTAACCAACAATTTTTAATTGCTAATTTGTGGCTGGAAGTGGGTGCTGTTTTGATGCCATAGCTTGTCATACAGATACTGTGCTATTCATATACACAGTTGCAGGGTTTTTTTTCTTCTAAGCTTTCATGATAATATGCAAAAGATTCAGGCTTTCCAAATTGTAAAAACTCAATTTTACAAATATTCACATTTCCTGTATTGTATAACACCAGCCCATTTCATTCACTGTTTTAGGACACCAAATTGCAACCATACCTTATTATCTCAACAATGCAAATTTGCTTCCATTGCTGGTACACATTATCTCAGATGGCTGTCACATAGGAGAGCAGTTTGGGCAAAAGTTTCTGCCATGTATCTTTTCATCTATTTGCCATTTAAGCTCAACACTCACAAGGCAAACTTTATCTTCTCACTCCTATTCATAAAACTGTTCTCCGCGGGTAGCGCACACCTCTGCTAGTGCAGCCTGTTCAGCAATGGGGTCCTACTCACATCTTTCTTGTTGTTGTAGTCCAATATGTTCTTTCATCATGACACTTTCTTTCGAGCACCACACACTGTCAGTAAACTATTACCAAGCATTTCCCTTAACAAAATCCAAAGCCTATTGTCTTTACAAATACTAATATTTATTCTTACTGAAGAGGAAGAAGGAAGAGAAGAGAAATTATGGAAAAAATGGGAGTGAATTTACAAAAATGCAGGAGAAGAGGGAAGAGAGTGCTCAGGGGGGCAAAGTGTTCAAAGTCCGGAGAAGGTAGGGGTAAGGGGAGGAATGGGGTGGGATGGGCTTCTGAAAGAAACACCTGCAAACCAAAGGCGGGACACTGTCTTGGGAGAACACAGTTCGTAAATACCAAAGGGCTAGGGTATTGGTAGATGTTCCCACCTAAGTGAAGAGTAAAAGACTCATGACAACAGGAGGGAGAAGGGTGCGTAGTGAAGGGGGTATGATCACAGCGAAGGCTACAAAGGAAAGAGGATAATGGGGGACACACATCAACGAATATTAACACAAAAAACTGGGCGAGTGTGGCAGGGTTGGGTGTTGGGTAGAGCGATGGCAAAAAAGGATTGATAACTTGCAAGAAGATTAAAGACAGTCACATAACTGGTTTAAAAAAACTGGTGAATGGCATTCATTAAAAAAAATTGAAGGAATTGATTTACAATATATGGGCTAGAAAAAAAATAACTGCCCATAAGTTGTTTTTGTCTCGTAAATCACACAGAAGCTTCAGTTCAGTTTTACCTAAACAGTCTGAACAAAATGTCTATGAAACAAGAACACCACCTGCTGCTGTTGGATAGCACAACTCACCAACAAGTTTCATAGAACCCAAGAACCTCAAGGAACTGTCAAAATGAATTATAAAATTGCACAATTAAGCATACAATTATTTTTTTTTTTTAAATTAATTTTATTTGCCAGTACAACAAAAATTAAGGAAAAAATTACAATGAGCGTTACCAAATGGCACCCATCCCCCACCCCACAAAAGAAAGAGAAAACTTGCGTATGATTACGAGAAAAGAAAAAACACAGAAAACAGAAAACGAAGAAAAGCACATACATTATCCTGACTGTACAAGCCAAAGACTCATTTTTTCCCAAAGCTCTAATCCCTTCCTCCGTCCCCTTCTTCCTTTCTTTGCATATATAGCGATTTCTAAGTAATATATGGCAATAAAGCGGGCTAACCATTGTGAGAACGATGGGGGCTCCAGATCTAGCCAGGAGGAGGCCACACAAAGCCTCCAGACAGCCATAGCAATAAAAATTAAGCCATCTCTTTTCAGCTGGGAGGACTCGGTCTGCGTTCCTAGCAAGATAATAGTAGGATTCAAAGTTATGGGCTGAGTTGTAACTTCCCTTAAGAATTCCTGTATTCTGTTTAAGGTGCTGTAAAGTTTTAAACATGTAGCGAAGATATGAATAGAATTGACCCCATATTCCGCACATCTTGGACAAAGGGTACCTTGGCCAGAGCCCCACTTAGCAATCTTACTAGGGGTGAGATATGGAAAAAAAATAGTTTTAAAATGTTGCGACTGCAGTTTAGCTGAAATTAGAATATTCTGTGAAAGAGAGAGTGAGTTAAAAAAAGTAGTGTTGTTATTGGGGTACCACATGGTGCAAGGAATGCCCTGTTACTCAATGGGCCTCCTCAACAGACTAGCAAGACCAGAATGCACCTGGCTGGGGAATGTAAGCAAAGTAGCTGTACATCATTGAGTGGAGGAGGGGCAAGAGACCACCTGACTGGGTGTGGTCTCGGGAACAGCATAATATCGCTTGGCCCCCCAGGAACACCAAGAACACCTTGAGACTGGCACTGATGAAGCCGTTTGAAGGCTGAAACGCGTATGCCGAGCGTTTCAGGGACAGAATCTCTTTGCGCATGGAAAAATCATTAAAGCCATTTTTTACTCCCCGGAGTTGTGTCGCGCTGTCTACTTACTTGGAAGAGAGCATGGACTGTATGTTTTAACCAGCAAGCAGGCGCTGGGTGGCGATGCGCCCTCTCGATCTGGAGCAATGCGGTGAGCCTGCACTTGGAGTGTTTATGTTTACGCGGAGCCCCCCCAGCATGTCAAAACCACTTGGTGTGATTCTGGATGCGAGGGGAGAGAGGAGGCAACATTGTGTGCCTGATAAGGGGACAAAGGAATGGCCGGACTTCCCAGTAACCAGGGGTGGTGTTGATACCTGCAGCCAATTGTTATTGGGGTACCACATGGTGCAAGGAATGCCCTGTTACTCAATGGGCCTCCTCAACAGACTATCAAGACCAGAATGCACCTGGCTGGGGAATGTAAGCAAAGTAGCTGTACATCATTGAGCGGAGGAGGGGCGAGAGACCACCTGACTGGGTGTGGTCTCGGGAACAGCATAATATCGCTTGGCCATCCAGGAACACCAAGAACACCTTGAGACTGGCACTGATTAAGCCGTTTGAAGGCTGAAACGCGTATGCCGAGCGTTTCAGGGACAGAATCTCTTTGCGCATGGAAAAATCATTTAAGCCATTTTTTATTCCCCGGAGTTGTGTCGCGCTGTCTACTTACTTGGAAGAGAGCATGGACTGTATGTTTTAACCAGCAAGCAGGCGCTGGGTGGCGATGCGCCCTCTCAATCTGGAGCAACGCGGTGAGCCTGCACTTGGAGCGTTTATGTTTACGCGGAGCCCCCCCAGCATGTCAAAACCACTTGGTGTGATTCTGGATGCGAGGGGAGAGAGGAGGCAACATTGTGTGCCTGATAAGGGGACAAAGGAATGGCCGGACTTCCCAGTAACCAGGGGTGGTGTTGATACCTGCAGCCAATTGTTATTGGGGTACCACATGGTGCAAGGAATGCCCTGTTACTCAATGGGCCTCCTCCACAGACTATCAAGACCAGAATCCACCTGACTGGGCAATGTAAGCAAAGTAGCTGTACATCATTGAGTGGAGGAGGGGCGAGAGACCACCTGACTGGGTGTGGTTTCGGAAACAGCATAATATCGCTTGGCCCCCCAGGAACACCAAGAACACCTTGAGACTGGCACTGATGAAGCCGTTTGAAGGCTGAAACGCGTATGCCGAGCGTTTCAGGGACAGAATCTCTTTGCACATGGAAAAATCATTAAAGCCATTTTTTATTCCCCGGAGTTGTGTCGCGCTGTCTACTTACTTGGAAGAGAGCATGGACTGTATGTTTTAACCAGCAAGCAGGCGCTGGGTGGCGATGCGCCCTCTCAATCTGGAGCAACGCGGTGAGCCTGCACTTGGAGTGTTTATGTTTACGCGGAGCCCCCCCAGCATGTCAAAACCACTTGGTGTGATTCTGGATGCGAGGGGAGAGAGGAGGCAACATTGTGTGCCTGATAAGGGGACAAAGGAATGGCCGGACTTCCCAGTAACCAGGGGTGGTGTTGATACCTGCAGCCAATTGTTATTGGGGTACCACATGGTGCAAGGAATGCCCTGTTACTCAATGGGCCTCCTCAACAGACTATCAAGACCAGAATGCACCTGGCTGGGGAATGTAAGCAAAGTAGCTGTACATCATTGAGCGGAGGAGGAGCGAGAGACCACCTGACTGGGTGTGGTCTCGGGAACAGCATAATATCGCTTGGCCCCCCAGGAACACCAAGAACACCTTGAGACTGGCACTGATGAAGCCGTTTGAAGGCTGAAACGCGTATGCCGAGCGTTTCAGGGACAGAATCTCTTTGCGCATGGAAAAATCATTAAAGCCATTTTTTATTCCCCGGAGTTGTGTCGCGCTGTCTACTTACTTGGAAAAGAGGATATGGATATAGATATAGATACAGATATATAGTAACATTAGTGCATTTTTATTTTTTGTACTCTTAATTGTTAAGGTATTAATATTCATTTGTAATTAGTATTAGCAATTTTTCATTTTTTCAACGTCAAAAATAATGTATGTTGTAGATATTTGTTAAAATGTATATACACTTCCCCACCTGTTGCCTACTTTGGAGTGTGCATACTGAATATGGCCCCTACAAGTCTAGGAGCCTGATTACAATGGCGATGAGACCCCCACCGACAGCCTGTTGGTGGCTGTCTCACCACCATAGTGTGCATGTTTACCGCCCGCCATATTATGATGGCGGGCGGATGGTCGGGGGCAGAAAGACCGTCCTATAGTAATCCGACAGGACCGCCAGATGGTCTGCAATGCCTACAATGGTGGCGGTGCCTACCAGGGCCGGCGTAGGCATTACGATGTCCCTTTCCACCGACCCTTTCATCGAGGTGAATCCGCCATGAAAAGGCTGACGGAAAGGGACTTTTGGGGCCCCTAGCAGGCCCCACTAACCCAGTGGCCCCCAGATACGGGACCGGGGGGGCACCCATGGTGCTTCCCTACATATCCTGCACCATGTGGCAGGCACCGCACGGTGCCTGCAACGTAGTGCATATGCAAAAGAAACAATTGATGGATGGAATGCTGGACAATGCAAACATTCACCCCAAGTCACAAGGATCTGGGTTTAAGCCATCATTCTTTTGCTCACTACACCACCCCAATTTGGACTCAGCCATATGTAAATCAGTCTTGACCCTGTTCCTTGTGGGAACAGTCCAGCCCGAACTGCGAGTCAGGTCCTCCCTGGACCGGAAACAAGAATCCTGGGACCGGTTTCAGGGCATCACCCTTCATCAGCCAGGCTAGCTTGAATCCAGTGGTGTAGTGAGCATGGGACCTACGTCTGGGCACACCCTTCCCACTTAGGGCGACATTTGCAAAAGAAACAATTGATGGACGGAATGCTGGACAACACAAACATTCAACCCCAGTCACAAGGATCTGGGTTTAATCCATCATTCTTTTGCTCACCACACCATCCCAGTTTGGACCCAGCCATATGTAAATTAGTCTTGACCCTGTTCCTTGTGGTAACATTCCAGCCCGAACTGGTAACCAGGTCCTCCCTGGACTGGAATCAAGCGTCCTGGGACTGGTTTCAGGGCATCACCCTTCATCAGCCAGGCTAGCTTGAATCCAGTGGTGTAGTGAGCACGGGATCCAGGTCTGGGCATGCCCTTCCCACTTAGGGAATGGATTTAAACCAGATCTCTTGACTGGGGGAGAATGTTTGAATCATTCAGTATTCCGTCCATCATTTGTTGCAGTAACACTGTAGTAACACTGCAACGTTGTGCAGGCATATGTCAAGTGTCCCTTTTCTGCATTGCGGCGGGTGCTGCAGCGAGCAGTACCCGTCGCAGTGCAAAATATAGGGATTGCGACCGCCATGGTGGCCGTCGCATCCTAATTGCTGCTGCGGGACCGCCGACATCCTGTCAGGCAGTCCCAATCCCGATAGGGTACATTCGCCGGCTATCGCAATTAGCCCCTAAGTTTTTTAGGTGTATTTTTGTGTTTAATTTATGTAAGATTTATTTCTTGTGGTTTAGTTTTGAAAGTTATTTTAATAAATATTTTCATATATGTATTTTTTGAAGAAATATTATTTGTATTAAATTATGTGTTTATTTGAATATTTGTACTGTGCATGTATTTGTGAAATATTTTATATACAGTGTTGTTACTTATTTTTAATAATATTCAATACTTTAATTAGATTATTCATGTTTATTTTATCATTGTACTTAATTATATATTATGTTTATTATTTTGTAATTACTAATATTTATTATTTTTATTTTATGGGTATACATGGTAACTTTATTTTTTTATACTACTTGAAGTTTAATGTATTGTTCAAAATAAACTTTTGTTAAAGTTGATATAATGTTTAATGTTAAAAATTCATTATACTTACCTATTTTGTGATGATATTTTCGTCTTCTATTTTTTTTAGTCAATATTTTTTCCTTTAGCTATGACATACATAAAGGAAACATTTGTGTCCTCGATATGAGTGACCATTTTGTAAACATTGTGATAGCACCAATATGTCTACACCAGGTCTGGGTATCTGTTTGGAGTAGTTTGTAAGAGGTACCAGTTGTGGTATGAGAACTCACCCAGCTGAATGGAGAAAGCGAGGGAGCAGGAGGGAAGGGATAGAGAAGCACAGGAGTGCTTGCAGGAGCAGGATGGCGATTGTAGATCCAAATTGGTGTCAGCCTCCGGATTGGTACACTGTCTGAGTAGGCATGGTATCAGAGTATTACACCCCAGTAGACATACAGAATGATGCTGTGGTAGCTGATGTCGTCAGCTTACCCTGCTCCCTGATGGAGGATGCCATGTTGAGACCAGACATCGACCAGGATACCAGCGCTTATCTGGAGAATGCCAAAGAGCTGGTCATCTTGCACACATGCAACAACACTAAGATACACAATCAAATAGGGAGAAAAAGCAGAAATAAGGCAACAATCATGGGGGGTACAGGAGGGTCTGACAGGCAACCAATAAGAGAAAGCAAAGCAAAACAAACATGTGAGGAGGCAAAGCTGAGTGGGCAAACGTGAACGAGGGTTCAAATCCTATGCACCCACAAAAATGTTGCCAAGCATGATGCATGAAGTCATGGTTGCATTGGTGGTAAATAGGCCCTGTATGTGCAGTTCACACTAGAAAGTCCCATGCTTGCGGTGGATAGAGCTGTAGGTTTTATACATGCCACTATCCTTCTACCACAGTCTCCAGTCCTGACAGTGTCTATATTGAAACTCCTTCTCGAAATCTTGATACAATTCCTCTTCTTGCACAAGGTCCTATTATTCGATGCACTGCGTCCACCCTTTTACACGCAAATTTCTGTGAGGCAATGCCAACAGGTAGGATTTAGATACAGTGGCAGCCACTAGGAAAAATAAGTGGTGGGGCAGGGAAGTGGGATTAAAAACTTAATAAAAAACTAAATAAAATAAAAGCTCAATTACCTGAGTATGGACGCTACCTCTCCTCCATCCTCCCTCTGTTCCTGGCTTCCGGCAGCACACAGGCTCCCAGATGCTCCTAAGCCAATCATGACGCTGCTGTCATCAGTATCACAACAGTGTTGTGATTGGTCTGAGTGGCCTGGTTCGGCACTCAGACAGGGAATGGGAGCCTGCTCATGTTCTCCACCCGGCTGAGCTATTCTGCCAGGTGGAGAAATGCGCATGTCTCGTTGGACGGCCCAAGACGGCTGGCCAAAACATCATGTGCTCTTAACTGCACCAACTACTCCTCCCCCTGCTCGTCACATAGCCTAGCCCCGCCCGCCCTAACCTGGCTTGTACTAAAAGTAAAATGAGGATAACGTAACTTATTAACGTTGTGTTATTATCATTTTATTTTTCCTTTTGCACACAGTGGGGTGATGCTCCTCCGCCTTAGCGGAGGAGCTGCTGCTGCTTAAATATGAGTGTAATGTGTTCTAAAATGCCATTGTGATTCAGCCGTAAAATTTCAAATAGCTTTTATATTTAGAGGCAGATATATGAGTACAAGTTCTAGCCTGATAAATTAAGGTACCTAGAATATTCAAAGGATCTGATGAACAAATTTTGAATTCTGAAAATTATTGGAGACTTGTGTCGTTCATTTGGTGCGGTGCACAGGTTCAAGAAAAGGAGTATCATGCCCTTTGGTGATTACTTGATTAGCACAAATTGCAGAAATTTTTTGAGTTTGTGTGTGCATTTTCTTCCAGGTTCTATCGGGAGGAAAGTACGTGTGCAGAAAAATTACTGTAAATACTGTTTTTTGAAGTTATGCCATTTTCATTAATCAAAAGTCATAACTGGGTGCAAAAACCGACCTCATAGCATATACAAAAAGTATTTCACCAGGGTGGTTTTGTACCTCAGATCAACATAAAACTCGAAAAGTGTCCGTAAGAGGCCTTGGACCCTCCATTGCCTAAGCACCATCCCCAAGATGGCAAATGCCTGACCATGTTCATTGCTGTCCATTGGAATTTAGGTTTCAGTATCAAAATGGCTGCATTCATATCTGGCGGATAGACAACAGGCATTAACACTCCCCCCTTTCTGTTCCAGGTTCAGGTCTGTTAATCACGGTGTTCCACAGGGCTCGTCAATCCGCCCAATACTTTTCAATATCTATATGAGCCGTTTGATCTCACTTATTAAATCTCATACGATCAGCCTGGTAAACTATGTGGATGATACTCAACTAATTCTTTCATTAGAATGGGATCCTTCGAGGACACCAGATGGCTTTCACAACTGCATAAATGACATAACCAACTGGTTTGAATCAAACTCCCTGAAGTTCAATGGAAATAAGACTGAGTTCTTATTTTGTCCAGCAAAGACCATTCCAGCCTCACTACCATCTGATTCCCATCCAAGAAATGGTTAGAAATTTAGGGCCTATAACGATCTCGACCGGAAAGCCTCTGACCTGAGGTTGGAGGCTTACCGACTGAAATCATCGGTTTCAATTCCAACCTTCTAATTACAATCTAGGCAGTCGGAATTGAAACCAGACGGTCATTCTGGATGGATTCAGACGGGCTCAAGGAGACCGGCCCGTAATCCCAATGGATGGCGTCTCCGACCATGGGATTACGATGCTCGGCTTCCGACAGGCTTTCCATGCTGGGCTTTCCAACATGGGAAGCCTGTGGGAAAGCGAGTTTGGGGGGCCCCTAGCAGGGCCCCCTTCTCCTTGCAGCCTCCAATTGCGGGCCGAGGGGGGACCACCAATGGTGCCCCCCTGTTGATGCCTGCCTGGTGCAGAGATGAACACAAAATCCCATTTACTTATGGGAGCTTGTGCTTTGGCCCGTTTACTGCCGCAGCACAAGCTCCCACAGGGAAATGTGAGCGGTACATCGTAATTAGGCGGTCAGGGCCGCTGACCGGAGGCCGGTCGGTCCCAATTCCACAATGATGTTGGTCGGAGGCAACTCCGACCGACATCATAATAGGCCCCTTTCTCCTGCCATGGGTAGGATTACATTCCTTTCAATATGGAAATATGAAGGATAAATCTACAGTACTGACAGCAGGTATGTAGGAGAAGGGGTTATTCAAAAAAGGCTTTATTTTTCCCTATGGAGAAATATATTTATAGGCAAAAATGCCACTGCAGGAATCAAATGAGATTTCCCCAGGGGCAACTTTGTGTCATGTACAGCTTCACAGGACACAGATGTACATGCCACAGTCTTAAACTCCAGATACACTTTGCCTCGCTTTTAGTGAATTATGGCCACTGCATTTTAGAACTTGGGTCATCGTTTTCTGCAGCACTTTATTTACTCACATGTAAAAGATAAGACAACATACCGGTTGAATGAAATCTGAGCCTGTGTGCGAGGGGCAGATGAGGCATTGCAGATCTCTGCAGACAGAGGCAGGCACTCAGAGCAGTGAATCGAGGCTTCTCTGCTCTCACAGGACAGAATGTACAATTATAGCCATATTACTCCAGCAGATTCGATTTTGGTAACAAACACTTGCTAACTGGATTGCAATTACAGCAGAGAAGCAATTTGTGGCATTTGAGCAAAGAGTTCAGGAAATTACCCAATCATAGACTGATGAAAACTAATCTTAATGAGTCAGCGCCATTTTATGTCTTAAGATGCCAGCACGCGTTCCAGAGGGTCTGCTCCTGGGCACTGCTGGTTTGCAGTCAAGTTACTGGAATTAACTTGGGGTACAGGGAGAACATTGCATGCTTCTCCTAATAAGTGTGCAACCCTTACTTGTGAATGCCCTCCCCAGCGCTGCTACAATCCATGCAGCCTGCACCCCATCTAATAGTAGGTGCATCTCAAGGACGGAGGGTGTGACTAGCATCCCTGCCTTGATTGGTGTTTGCAAACATTCAGATATATCCCTGAGGGATTAACAAACAATTTGGGGTGCATTATCGTGAGATAATTTCCCGCCATCCGTGTGTGATCCCTTCCAAAGGTGGTGGGTCATTCTCTCATGCTTGCTGGGAGAATGAGGGGTGGGCCTTACTCACTTAGAAGCTTCCTACCAACACAGCGTTGTTGCCTACTGTACTTGGTAGGTGATGCCAGCTTGTAAAAGGTCTGGTATGGATCCAGAGAACACATACCGAAAAGGTAAGCATCAAAAGCTGTGAAAGTCACACTGTAACTGACTGGTGGAGGAAAATGACCCAGAGGGAAATATTAGAACAGAAGTATATTGCCAATTAATGATTTGTTTCTGAGTAAACTGATTGGTCAGCATGGCCTGAACATTTCCCTGCATTTTCTAATTTAGTGTTATTGCCCACTGCTCGGGCCATTAAGGGTGCTGAGGGCTCTAGTTAATCGCCTGCTGGGCAGTTATGGACCTGACTTGAAGGGGCTATTAACAGACCACTGTGCTGGAGACAGCGTGGTTGCAGAAAGAGTTTATTAGTCCACATCCCACCTGATTCCACCCAGCTGAGTCTCATGAACAAGCTCCTGCCCCCATCTTTTTTCTGTCCCTGGTACTGAGCATAGCGCCCAGACAAACAGCAGGAGTTAGCGCTAGGATTCTAAGCACTCACACAGGCTGGATCAATCCAAGCGTTCCACACAAGGGGCCAATTTGCGCCAATGCTCTAATTTTTAGATATGACGTATGAGTGGCATTTTTACTAGGGGGCATCTGCATACACGTTTATGTATCTATTTCATGGTCATGTAAAGCTTGACTCTATTCTCTGTTTACAGTTTGTAAGACACCCACTAAATGAAATGACTACAAGAAACACTGAGGCATATTTACAAGGAAAATGGCGAAGCGTGTCGTTAAGCCAAGAAGACTAACAATACGCTCTGTCACTTTAGAAATGCAGGGCTGCACCATATTTACAATTATTATGGTGCTGCCCTGCATTTCCCCATGCTCTGGTGCTAAATTTAGCTGCCTAGTGCCAACACAGGCACCCTTGCACCATAGTGCAAGGGTGCCTGCGTTGAGTGGAGTGATTGTTTATGAGCAGGAAGGTGTCCCTTATTGCAGATAAACAATCTTTAAATGTGGTTTTGTAACTTCTATTTGTGCTGCTTAATGGAGCACACATAGAAGTTGCAAAACGTCTTTTTTTATTTTTTTGTAATGATTGTTTATGTCCCGGAAGGGGCACCTTCCTGCACATAAACAATCAATGGCCTTTTGCTGTTTGCACACATGGAAAATGCAAAACCGAGGCGAAATTAAACATTTCTCCTTGTTGCACCCTGTTAGGACCAGGTTTTCTCTGCTCTTAATGTTGACGCTGCCCTATATTTACGCCACCTTTGTAAATATGGGGCAGCATCAAAATCAATGGGTGTTGCTGTGGAACGACGACCTCTACCCTCATTGTCCACCCCTTTCATGCTCAGTATAGCGTGAAAGGTCGCCTTATATACAAGGCAGCGTTAAGCCACGTTAAGTGGGTAAAAGTTGCCTTGTAAATAGGGCAACGCCCTCTCGCCACCACAACATCACTTTCCACTACGTTGTGGTGGCGATAGGGCCTTGTAAATATGCCCCGTAGCTTGCTTATCTCCGACTACCACTCTAGACTAGTCTAGATAACCACATAAGTAATCAGTCCCAGATTTTGGATTAATAATTTTGGGGAAGGGTCCAACCACGTTATTATCCAACTATCTTGCTAAATTGAAACACAGCGTCAATGAAAATATCAGGGCTTAGACTATGACACAATCAACAGGCTCATAAAATAACATTAAAGTGAGGAAAACTAATAAAACTCCCAAACCACTTTAGTAACATTGAGAAAAATGTAATAATAAACATTCCATTAAAATGATCAACATTGTATTAAGGGACCGGGCTGGAGTAAATTTCAGACTTTTTGAAGTGCGAGAAGGGATCAGATCGTACATGTTGGTGAGTGTTCAAAAACTTTCAAGGTTAATCTCACCCCAGAGAGCAGACAGAAAATGTCAATCCCCCCACTTGAACCATGCCTCTAAACACACCGAGCATGGAAAACAAAGTAACATGACCCAATTTAGGACGGTTCCCTTTGCACCTTCATCCTTCTCCCATCCATCAATTAATGAATCCTTTTACCATTCTATCTGGCAGTCTTTTCACCTTTCCATTCATCTTCCCATCTGTCCTTTAATATTTCTATCTATTAATCTATGTCTCCGCCATTTCACATTTCCACCCATCCATCCACCCACCCATCCATCCATCCAGCCATCCATCCTTTCACTCCTCCCGATCTGTCCCTTCTTCATACTTCCATCCTTTCACTCTTTCATCCATTCTTTTGCCCTTTCACCTATCAATCCTTTCATCCTTTTACTCCATCCTTTGATTCGTTCACCCTTTTTTCACCCTTCCACCCGACACTTTCTGTCATCGTGTTCCCTATTATTTATTAGTATTTTGTCTGCTGGCAGAAGAGACCACAAATGACTGACTACTTTTATTGGGACACAGTGACTCCCTCAGAGTAAACTCCTGCCAAGTGGATCAAAAAACCATGGAGTGTTGGGAGCCCCCACAAGAGGACAAAAGAGGCCCACAACCAGATAGGGCTAGACCCAACAAGAAGTACATGACCGCATGCTGAACAAGTAGGATGGGGAAACATCCACAAAAAATGAACGCCCCAGTGGAAGAATCAAAGATATACACAAACTGGGTATTCCACAGTGCCAAAAACCCCAAGAAAGCAGCAGAGAACCAGAGTTGAGGGGCCGGAAGCTCCTCAGAGGATCAAATGGCTAGTAAGTACAAACCAAAGAGTAAGCAAGAGGAGCAACCACATAGGACACCCAGAAGACCCACACGAACCCAAGCAGAAGAGGGGAGAGGTGCTGGCCTTAAGTAAAAATGCAAACTTCTTGGTTGAAGCCACAAATTGATGAGGAGAGCAGAGCAGACCAACCTTAAAACCCCAACCCTGAAATAGGTGGGAGAGGGCCAAAGTTCAAGAAAGAAAAACCTCCCTGCAGTAAAGTGGGAAGAGCCAACCCCAAACAGAACCACCAGGCAGAAGCAGAAAGCATCTCAAGCATCAAGGCCAACAAGGACTTATAGGAGACCTCAACCGAAAGCCAGTCAAACTACTGTGCCAAACCAGAACTCAGTCACTCTGCTCCTGAACCTGCCCGTTCCACACCATAAAGCACTGGAAACAGCCCAACATCAAACACCACCCAGAGAAACAAAGGGGATCAAAAACCAAACTGAAAGGAGCATCCCCACAGAGAGAAACTGGCCCTTTCACAAAGGGAACCAGCACATGTAGAGGATGCCCAACCCAAGCCAAGCAGGGACAATGGTACCTGGATTAGCCCACCAACCGAGAGCACAGGGGAGGCCGAAATTGGCCCACATCCCCAGGCAAAGTGGGCCTCTCACCCGTCCATCATTATAGGAACTCTAGAGAGTTACACAGAGCAAGAACAGAAAACGCATGAGGGTCCACGACCAGCTCCTCCCACCAGGGAGGACATAGGTAGCCATTCATAGGTCCACAGCATTGCCAGACTGAACAAACTCAACAAGGGTCCCCAAGCCCGTGAAGATGAAGAGCAGTTCAAACATAATTAGAGCACCGCACAGACTCCAGAAATCCAAGCTGGGTGGACAATAGCCAACAAAGGCAAAGAGACAGAGATCATGCCACAAGCCCCAAGCCCTACAGGGAGCAGAGTGGATATCTCAAGCTTTGCCTGCACCCCACAAAGAAAATGTGTTGCAGGATAGTCAACTGTCCTCCGATGAAAAGGAATACAGTGCCCCAAAGCCAACAAAGAGCACACACAGGAGAAGCCCACGGTCAGGCCTGCTAGTCTGGATGGGGGTAAATCCACTTCTAACAAAATGTTCAAAGTAATTTTCTGGAGCCACAGAAGGATAAGCAAAAAACCTGCACAACAACACAATCCAGGTCAAGCTTAGCGAGGGAGGTTGGGGCACAGCAATGCTGAAGAGATAAGCCATAGAAGGGAGCACTCAAATGCCTTCAGGGATGGTGTTAGAACTCATGCTCTATAGGTAGTGTTTCCCTAAGCTTTTTGCTTTTTCCTCCTGGGTTTTGCTGATTCTCTTCTCTCTTTTGCTGTTAGGAAGTGGTGTTTACCTGATGTTTCTAAATATGTCACAAGCCTGCTGTTGCAGGCCTGTGTGTGCGCACTTGCACCAATGATGGTTTTTAAACATGTGTCAGCATACCATTGCAGGCCTGTGTGAGCACAATTGCGCTTATGCTCAGGCTGGCCTTTCTAAACCCTAGAGAATCCTCAGTAGGCCTTTTACTACCACTAGAGCACCCCTAGGTTACGTTCTGGGGATGAAGCACGTGGAAATAGAAAGCTATGGCAGGTACACATGTGTACCCTGCCCAGGCAGTGAAGAATACCCATGTGTGTTTTCACTACCTATGAGGTTTGCTCTCCCCATAGGTTAGCATGGAGGAAGGGTTGAAATGACTTCAGGCTGCAAAAGTCGATTGCAGTGCGGCTGCAAAGTCCCATCATTCCAGTGGCCCTGTTGAAAATGAACATGGCGAGGAGCATCCTCTATCGTAACCTCAGCACCTTGTGTATTCAGTGAGCATCACCTCTGCATCTCCCTGCGGACGAGACGAGGGTGTCTGATGACTTGAGTCCTTCACAGAAGTTACCCGTATATTGAGATATCCCAGAGACCAGCCACAGCAAGCAAACCTGGAGTATCCTCGTCCCTGGATGTTTTTTGTTCCTGCAGTTCCATTAAAGCATGAATCATCTTTGACTGATGATTTGCTCTGCAGGAGGGACTGTTGCAATTTCTTTCCGCGATGTAATGATGATCATGAGCAATTTGCAGAACCCAGGCTCTAGTGGGATGAATCATCTCTCCGAGCCTCCTTGCTGCCGTTACCTGCATCCATGACTCTTTGAAATGATGGGACAATGAAGTGATGTATTTGTACAGCGGCGACCTGGCCACGGCCTGCGTGCTTGAAGAACTGGACAGATGGCAGGTCACCGGAGGACACGAGAGTAAAGGATCAGAGATTCAAGAGTTACATCCCAACCCAAATGCATGTATTTGCTGATGGTGACAGATATAGAAAGAAAGTATTGACAGGGCACACAGATTGGTACTGTACAAGGACCAGCAGGCTGTACACAAATAGAGATACACTGGGGTAGACCTGTGGGGCCACCTAAGGGCTAACAGGGCTCCTTCAAACATCACAAACAGGAGCCCAGACTCCTCAGGCTGTTGTACATAGAGTTAATCTTTATGCAGAGGATGTGCTCTGAGACGTCATGAAAGAGCAACACTGACTTGTATTGCAAGGTCTATTGCCAGCAGGAAGCTCAACTTCTCACCAGATGTGGGCTTAATGTTGTGTCAATAGTCCTCTTTTTAGCTAACCTTGGTGGGCGTGTTCACCGCACAAATGACAAGAGACTATTGGATGAGCAGGAGGAAGCAGCATCTGAGCAGCCATCTTCTGCTGTTCAGAAAGTCTCCAGGCACTCCAAACAGGAAAAAGTTACCTTGACAAATCTGTCCTAAAGAGGATTGATGGTAAGAGATACTTTGACCAGTGGCCTAATGTCAATTCGGTTGTCAGTCAAAGATTTTGGGAGCAAGAAACATGGGGGCAGATTTACAAGCCCCATGCGCCACTTTTGCGTCACTTTTCCCATATTAAAAATGATGCAAAAGTGGCACAAGGGGCTTGTAAATAAGCCCCATGGTTGTTCTCCAGACTCTAAATAGATGGCTGAAATTGCAGGAGCGGCTCCTCCGTTAAGGCGGAGGAAAGTCTCTCCACTGCCTTTCATCACTGCGAAAAAGAAAAAAGAAAATGGTAACAACACAATGTTATTATAATTTATTTTACTTTATGAGGCAGATTTGCAGGGGGGGTTGGGCTGGGCAGAGAAGGGAGAAGGAGCGGTGACAATTTCTTAGTGCGCATGACTGGTTAGCCGGGCGTCTTGGGCCGTCCAAACAGTCGTGTTCACTTTGCATGTTCTCCACTGGGTGTATTGTACAGCCTGGGTGGAGAACATGCCCAGACACCCAGTCCTTGTCTGAGCGCCGGACCATGGCACTCAGACCAATCACAGCATTGTGATTGGCTTAGTGGAGCCTGGGTGCTTCCTGCTTCCACAGAAGGAAGAGGAAGGAGAGGTGGAGGAGAGGCAGTGGCTGGCAATGCGGTCGGCCGGCAGGTAAAAGATTTTTTTTTTTAGACCCCCCCCCGCACCACTACTGCTTCCCAGGAGCAGCCACCACTGTGGAATTGCAAATTTGTCTGACAGGGTACTTTGCCACTTTAGTGGTGGCATAACTTATCCATCAAACTTTAAAAATGGCCATAGTATTTTCCAGACTTTTCCAGAGACAGGTGCTGCTCAAGGAATTTGGAGCTGGCCAGAGCTGTAGCCACAGGGGCCATTTGAGAGCAAGGCCAGCCCATATGTATCTTTGCCTCCCCCCAAATAACCCAGACAGCTGGTACAGTACAAGTACAAGTACTAAAACTCAGTGTAAAGGCTCCATGCATAGTTCAGAAGGTAAATGAGCAATAAAAATGCCTTTAAATCTTCTTTTTATTTTGTCACATTTGCTGCACATTCAAAGACAGGGGTTAAATGTCAGGCTTTATCTTCTTACAAATTGCTGCTTTTTCTTTTACCATAGAGTTATTCTTTACTGTTATTTCTTTGACTGCAATGTGCTTACTTACTTATGCCAACTACCCCTTCTTGGGGTATAGGCCATCAACTAGGACTCTCCAGCCGTCTGTGTCCTAGGCTTTTCTTTCAATCTGACTCTAGGTATAACTCATCTCCTTTCAGTCAGCCTCGAGGCCTTGATTCCAGGTGTTTCTTGGCCTTCCTCTTTTCCTTTTCCCTTCAGGGTTTCAAGTGTGGGTTTGCCTGGTAGTGTTTGATGCAGGCTTTAGGAGGGTGGGACCTATCCAGCCCCAGCGTCTTTTCATGATTTCTTCATGAGCTGGGAGTTGTAAAGTCTGCTACCTTAGGCCGTTGTTGCTGATGGTGTTTGCCCAGCGTATTTGAAGGATTTTCCTCAGACAGGTGTAAATGAAGGTCTGGACTTTGTTGTTGGTGGTCACTGTTGTCCTCCAAGTTTCTGCTTCATATAGAACTGATTTGAATTTGGTGTTAAAAAGCATGTTCTTGGTTTTCAGCATTAGTTCCTTGGAGCTCCAGATCTTCTTTCGTTGAATGAAGGCAGCCCCTTTCCTTTGCCAATTCTTGCTATGACATCAGCATCTGAGCCGCCCTGCTTGTCTATAACACTGCCCAGGTAGGTGAAGGTCTCAACCTCTTCCAGTGCATTCCCTGCAAGAGTGACTGCAGTTTTGCTGGCTGTGTTACCCTTCATGTTCTCTCAACCCCTGTGGGTGTTGAGAGAAAGGTGTGATGATGTGGTTGCCACACTGTTGGTCTTCTCTTGCATCTGCAGATGGGCATGGGAGAGTAAGTTCTGGTTATCTGCAAAGTCCAGGTCATCGGGCTGTGTCCAAGGTGTCCACTGGATCCCTTTTCTTCTCCTTGCTATGGATGTCTTCATTATCCAGTCAATGGCCAACAGGAAGAGAAAAGGCAAGAGCGAACAACCCTGGCGGACTCCGGTCCAAATCTCAAAGGCTTCGTGAGTTGTCCTCCATGGACTATCCTGCAGGTCATTCCTTTGTAAGAGTCCCTGTTGATTCTTATGAGTTTATCGGTCACATCAGTATTGTTAAGGGAGTTTCCAAAGGGTCTCCCTGTCCACACTGTCGAATGCCTTCTCATTATCAATGAAGTTGACTTACTGGGGGGAGTTCAATTCCATTGACTGCTCAAGGATGATGCACCGTGTTGTAATCTGGCCTGTGCAGGATCTATCTTTGCGGAAGCTTGCTGGTCTTGCAACTGTGCATCGACTTGTTCCTTCATTCTGTTCATTTTGTTCTGTTGAACACTTTGCCCGGGGTTGATAGAAGAGTTGTCCCTCTGTAGTTTGCGCAGTTACTCAGGTCACCTTTCTTGGGGAATTTGATCAGATATCCCTTCTTAAAGTCTAATGGCACCTTTCCTCTTCCCAGATCCTTCCACATATGGGGCAGAGCATATCTACTGATGTTTCAACGTCTGCCTTCACTCCCTCTGCAGGAATGTTGTCAGGTCCTGCTGCCTTTCCATTTCTCAGATGACTTGCCTAATTTCTTCCTTGGTTGGTCTGCCGCAGTTGATTGTCATTGTCAGCTGGCTGAATGTCTGGTGGAGACTGCAGCCCCGGCTGGTTCAGCAGTTCTTCAAAGTGCTCCACCTATCTTTGTTGTTGGCCTTCGTTACCCATCATTGTCTTCTCAGCTTTGTCTTTAACAGGTCATTCTGTCTTGCTGTATCTGCCAGAGAGTTTCTTTGTTTTGTTGTAGAGTTCTTTCAAGTTTCCATGCTTGCTGCTTCCAGAGCATCTGTGACAAGATCTTCGAAGAATTGTCACTTGTCTGCTCTTAAGCTTCTCTTTGCTTCCTTGTTTGTTTTGGTGTATTCCCCTTGAGCTTTTGAGTTTCTGCTCTTGTTTACTAGTGTTGACTGCAGCTTTCTCGCTTGGATTTTGCTGAGTCTCTAACGAGATCCATTCTTTATGCTGGTGTTTCCTGGGACCCATTACCTCCTGGAAGGTTGATGTCACTGTTTCTTTGATCGTCTCCCTCTGATTTTCTGCTGGGTCTCTGTCACCCTCTAGTTCTTGCAGGAATTGAAACTTATTACTGAGGGTGACTGAGTATTCACTCTGTTCCTGTGTATTTTTATGGAGGGTGGTGTTATATTGCTGGTGTTGGTAAATCAGTTTGATCTATACTTTCTTCAGCTTTAACTTTAGCCGGGCCATGACAAGGTGATGGTCTGACACCATTTTCGCTCCTCTCAGCACTTTCACATCCTGCAGGGACCACCGAAACCTCTTAGCAATGCAGACATGGTTGATCTGATTCTCTGTTGAATGGTCTGGTGACATTAACATTGCCTTGTGAACTTTGTGGTGTGGGAATGCCCTGCTCCTATCACCAGACTGTTCAGAGCACAGAGATATGCAAGTCTTTCACCATTCTCATTCATGTCGTCAAGGCCATGGTTGCCCCTGACTTCTTTGCACCCAGTGTTGCTGCTTCCAATTTTGGCATTGAGGTCCCTCATCAGTATGCTGATGTGTCTCTCAAGGCGTTTCTCCAGGATGGACTGGAGTCTATTGTAAAACTGTTCTTCTTCCTCTACTTTGCTGTCATTTGTGGATGCATGGCACTGGGTAATATTCATATTGATCCTCTTTTTCTTTGTGTGGAAGGTCGCTGTGAGAATTCTGGGACCATGGACCTTCCATCCAATCAGAGTGCTGTTGGCTGCTGTTGTGAACATCAGTGCTATTCCCTGAGTATGTGGGGCATTCTCTTCCTCGTGTTCAGAATACAGCAGCATTCCTCCTGGAGCCAGTCTTTTCTGTCCAGACTGTGTCTATCTGCGCTCCTTGATGCTAAGCAGGGCAAGGTTGTATTTTTCACTTCTGCTGTCACGCGGGCTGTCTTGCCTGTCTCATATATGGTACTCACATTCCAAGTCCTGATGGTGATAGTCTTAGTCAAAAGCATGTGGATCAGCTTTGTGGCTTCCAGAGATCTCTGGCTTTCATCACAAGGTAGCATAGCTCTTAGTGAAGGAGATTCCTCTCTCCCCAAGGCCAGGGTGCCTATTGGTCTTTTGATTGATGTTTCTGCAGCAAGGATTTTTTTCACATGGTGGGGTACCTAGCTCCACTCATAACCCTCCTCCTTGCACAGTTGGGCTTGGGATCGGCCATGACTGCAATTTGAGAGACAATATCACTGGGTACACAAAGTGCGAAAAGAAATACTGTAGAATGTCAATTTATTTCTAATACACAACAAAATGTACATACCTTTTAATGAACTAGACAAATATTTCAAAATAAAGCAGCAGTTATGGAAGCACAAATTAAACATATTTTGCCTTGTAATTCTGCAGTGTAATGCAAAAAATATTTTTATTGGAACAAAACAAATCTTGGTGATAAAAATTGTATTATATTGCAGCATTTGTACAGTGCTTAATACCCAAATGTGGGGCACTAAAGCGCTTCCAACATGGGCAGTAAACCACGCCATACAAGATGTGTGGTTGGAAGCGTTTTGTCTTGGTTTTTGATCCTCTCTGGCAAGTGTTTCCATGTCATGCATGATGACCACTGAGGTGCAGTTATCTTGTTGTGTGACGCCACGTGCAGCAGTGTGATGAATAATGAGGTGTGAGAAACACATACGTGTAGTTTATGGTTTTAAGTCTGCTGACAGCTTTGAACTGCTCTGCAGGTCCCTCAATGGTATTTCTTATGATAATAGGCTTCTTAGATGGTTACTGCCCTGGGTTGTCCAATCAGACATTTTGTGCATTGTTGTGGTTCTGAGCTGGCATAGTTGGAGTGAGAGAGAAGTGGAGATATCTGCTGGGATGGGCATTGTTATTATTATCCCATATCTGAGTATCATTGTGAGATTTGAAGAAACGGTCATAGTGTTAATGATATTTGGGACCTGCAGTGGTGGACCAGATTAAAGTCCTACCGACCAACAGTGTGTGACAGATCTTGTCACTTATTCCATGCCTGTTCATTTGGTGGTAGCTGGTTTATTGGCTGCACAGCACTGGTGATGGACAACCCCTTTAGCAGTTATATCTTATGTGATTGTAAGAGGTGTAAGTTACAGCTGCTGACCGCTGGGTGTTATATTATTAGTATTAGTGTGGGCTAAAAATGTTTTATATGAAATTACATACCTGCATAATACCTCAGCTAACCATAGGTCCTTAACTTACTTGCTTATCAAAAATAGTTTGCTGTTTGGGTTGTTTTCGGTCTGTAGATTGTCCGCTGCAGACTAAGCTTCAGTTCGATTAGCTGTCTAGGTTCTGTTGCTGGGATGTGGGGTGGTATAGTTGTCTTGGAAATAGCCATGCTTTCAACTGCCTTCTAACGTATATATGCTACTGAAGGCTGGCTGATAGTGAATTCTAAAACTTGGTTGCTTGTGCTGAAAAAAGCAGTGCCTCCTGGAAATTTCTTATGGCAAGGTAGTATGATGATAAGTGGTGCACGCCTGGAGTACACTGTCCTGCTTTGTTTGTAATACTTAAATTTAATTTGTAGGTGTAGCTGTCCTTTTTCTTAGGAAGCTCTGTGGACAAAGCAAAGTGCCTTGAACATTGTCCTTCTAGCTTTAGGTAGCCAGCGGAGTGGCTGGAGTCCTGATTCTTTCTTCAGTGAAGATGGATAAAAAGTCTTGTGGCAGCATTTTGGATGAGTTGTATTTTGTGTATGATGAATGCTGGTGCACAAAGGTATAGGCTGTTGACATAGTCAAGCTTGGAGATTACAAGTGTGAGGATGGCTTACAGTTTCTTTTGGTATCCAATGTATAGGAAGGTGTAACATATTTTCATTGTGTAGAAAGGATTCTATGTGACATTGTTAACATGTGGTATCAAATATAGATCTGTATCCATGTTTACCCTTGATTTTGTATTTCTCTTCATATTGTTGAAGGGGCCTAATTTTCTTTAGGCCATTGTAGTCTGGTATTTTTGCCCTTGCCCACAAGTCATAATCTCTGTCTTTGAAGTATTTAGCGTTAAATGGTTATTCATCATCCAAGTGTTTATGGCCGGACGGCAGTATTCAGGTTTTAAACGATTTGGGTGGCATCTCCATAGTTGTAACAGGTGAGGTTGAGTGATTAAACAGGTTGTTTAAGGGAGTTAGGTATATGTTGAATAATCATTCTTGTGTCTAAGGAGCTAATGTGAAAGGTCAAGAATTCAATGGGCATTAGCTGAACTCTATCCTCACCTTTCACATATGGTATGTCAACCACAAATTTGCTGTGTAAAAGATTACACAACTGTGTAGGACACCGAGTCACATTGTTCTTAAGTTAGCAACTTTCAAGACCTTTCATATTCCTGATACATAAGTAGTTGTCACTTCCTAAGCCTACCAGCCATTCGGAAGCAATGTCTAATCAGGAAATCTCCAGCTTCCAATATGGCATAGTGCTTTCATTGGACTGGGGAGGAGTCCGTATAAGTCAGGTACGACTTACATGTAATTGACATTGCTCCAGCTTACAGCCTTTCTAGGGACACTGGACTGTTGTAAAATATAGGCTGGCAAGAAAATGTATTTGCTTTTTATTTTGTTTGCAGGAGACAGATAGTTTGTTAAGTTAATGTACCTGCTGCAGAGTGCTGCAAATACCACAGCTAGCACTGGTGTGAATCAGAAATGACCCAATATAGCCTGAAATGTCACAAAGGGCTGTTATAGTGCACCATCTATCAGAAATGGTTGAATATCTAAATAACCCTGCCAGGGTCAACAAACTGAGAATTAATCTCCTTGAATCAAGAATTGTGAAAAACATAATCAGGGATCTGACACTGAAAGCATTTGTGTTATAAGTGACCTCTCAAGTAATCTTTGCACAACATCGATCAATATTTTCTGATTTGTATTTATTGTAATCTAGGATCTCTATACTATGAATCTTCTTTTGGAAATGTATTAACTCCTTTGAAATTCTGTTTTATATAATTTATAGTCAAAGCAAATAAACTGCTGGTATGCGGTTCTATATAATTAATGTGCAAAATGCATAATACTTGGTGAGCGTTTTGTTTACCGTTTTTATTGGGATAAGCATAAAGATGCAGGGTGGAAGGAATTTATTTGGAGCCTCAGAGATTTAGGATTTATTTTTACTTCCCAGAAATATGAGGAGAATCTGTGATCTAGCCAAGGTTTGGTGTTTACAGGGCATTTTGGGTATGAAAAGGTATTGGGATCTATGCAAGCCACCCTACCCAGACTATCCTAGGTGTCTTGTTTTCAGAAATGTCTGGGCCTGGCAGGTTTCCCTCTGTTTCAAGCCCCTGACCTAGATACTGCAGCTACCCATATTTAAAAAAGAGTCGATTTGCAAGGCAAAATCTTGATGTTTCCTTGTTGTGTTTTGGGGCCTTTTTCTTTCCTGGATGATAGCCCAGCTACACATTTGGGGCACTATGGGTACTATTGTTTTCCGGAGTAGTATAGGAACGCTGTGTGGTAGGACATTTGTGGATCACTTTAGATCCCTTTAGCACAGTCTGTTTTCACTTTTGTTTTGCTGTGACATCAGCACTCACTGTGCTATTTGTTACTAGAAGCATTTTCTTCTCCAGTACTGTGGATGACCCACTGCAGTCCACTGCACTGTAAAGGTAGTGTGGTCGACGTCAACAGGTCATCCTTTACCCTAAAGCAGTTAGAATCCACCAAATCCATGCAGTCTGTTGTCTTATCCAACAGGAATGGTCAACAAGCTGCAGGGATATGATGGCCACATTGCACTAACTTCTGATGATCGTAGGGGACTTTTCCAGTTTCCAAAGGCACCCAGGATTGTAGGCTCCCAGCAGCGAGGAACAGCGAAAAGGACACTGGCAAAAGAAAGGTGGCAGTGGCTACTCCTGGCCATGCACAGACAAGAAAACATTTCAGTTGCCATACATGGTCCATGGAGAAGAGGACTAAAGAGAGAATGAAAAAATATTGAGAAGTACAGAGACGTTAGAGAGAAGAGGCTCTAGAAAAGGAGAGGAAAAAGAGAGAGAAAGGAGAGTAAATAGAAAAAGCAGGTGAGGGCAGGAGATACAGGAAGAGAAATGTAGACAGTGGCAGTGGCAAATAGAAAGGGGTCGTGGGGCAAAGGGTGAACGAGGCAGTGGGGACAGAGATTAGGAGGGGAGGAGAGAAGAGAGAAAGTAAAGTAGCATCTCAAGGAGTAAAATGAGAGCTAGATACACATGGAGGAAAGGTGATCGGAGATTTGAAGTTGAATTAGAGCTTATCGTGTTTTGGCCAATACACCTGACCCAATGTAATTCCAATGCACAATTTTGCACTTATTTTCTAATACTAAGGCCCTAATTACGATGCCGGTCGGACGAGCGTCCGACCAGCATTGTTGTAGTGAAGGGACTGTCCGAGAGGTAGTCGGCTGTCCAGACTGCCAAATTAGTATCTGACTGCCGTGGAGGCATTCGGAAACATGCCTCTTTGCATTAAGGCTTGTGCTGCAGCCCGGAAATGGTCCACAGCACTAGCCCCAATGCCAAAATTCATGTTTTTAAAAATCCCTGCCACATGGGGCATGGATGTTTGTGTGAGCACGGTGGCGCCCCCCTTGCCTCAACTCATAGCAGAGGGCGCGGAGAGACGGGGGCCCTGTAGTGGCCCCCAAAGTCCTTTTCTGACAGTCTTTCGATGGCGTTCAGACCGCCATTGAAAGGACATCGGAAAGGGCAATTGTAATCCCTCATTGAAGGGATTACATTCCGACCGCAGGGCCAACGGGCTCCACAAGCCCATCGGAACTGTAGCGGTTGGTCCCTCACCCATGCGGTTAGACTAACCGCATTGTAATATGGTGTTCTGACCGCTGCTTCAGATGTCAGTCCCACCAACATCCTAATGAGGCCTTAAATCTCAGTGGGAGATCAAAAATCACCTTTCATAGTGGTCTAGCCATTGTTACTTGATCACACTGCTTTTTACAAAATTGCTTAACAAAATTGCTTGTTATTTGTTCGTACATGCTCTTGGTGATAAATGCTGACGTCTTCCCTTTTGAAGCATACCAGCCCTGTCTCCATCTGCTGGTATAGTCGCTGGAAAGTACAACCCACCTGCTGAGAAGTTCAAATTCTGTTATGGAGGTGACTTGGTGTTAGGTCCTCTGCTCAGAACTCAGAGCAGGTGCAGACTTGACCACCATTGCTAAGGTGGAATGTGGAATATGTTGGATGGCAATCAAGAGTTGCTGGCTGCTGCCTGCTCTGCAGGTCACACTATTCTTATCTCCATAATAGATCCTTTAAACTCACCCGAAAGCTGTCTTACTTTGAAGGACATTTCAGTGGCGAAGAGGATGGGATAAGGTAATGTTACCAGGGATAATTGCCAGTGGTAACTCCAGACTTTCTCATCCAATGGAAATTGTGACAGCCAAAGACAGAGGGGTGAAGTTAAGCAACGGGAAATAGTGGAATAAAGAGAGGTTAGGTTGTTCAAACAGCGCGGGAGAGAAATTGATTTAAATGAACGGAATAGACTTTCCCTGGTCCAGAAAGATCCTAGTACAGGAAGATCGGAAAGGAAGAAGAGAGCATCTGCATGATTCAAAGATTATGTTGGTCTTCCATTTTGATCTGTGGGAGTCAATGTTCACTGTTTTGCTTTTGAATGCAAATGTTAGTGCTAGTGTATGTATTTTACTTTATTCACATTATTAGCTTATAGGTGATTTTGGTTTTCACTCCAATAAGTATGTAATATATGTATTTAGTATGTGTTTCTTTTCACTTTTTCTTCTTCATATCAGTCTGGATGTTAATGCAGTATGTAAATATGTCTGTGTTGTTTTGTTAGAAGGGAAAAGATGTGTTAGGTTGTGTGCTCACAACCTAGAGCATGTGCCTCCTAGACTGCCATTGATAAGGAGGAATGCGTTGAAGGGCAATCGATGGTTACTGGCTGCTGCCTGCTCTGCCAGTCGAACTGTTCTTGTCACCATAATAAGTCCTTTAAACTCACACTAGAGCTGTCTTGCTTTGAAGGACTTTTCACTTGGCTTTCTAGTGTACATTTAAATATGGCAGCCTCTTAACTGTTTCATAACATGCCTTTTATCTGTACTGGTAGTAATGCAGAACAATAATCTCCAAGTAAATATTTTCCATTTCTAGGCCACATGACAGGCTTACATGCTTTCTACATTTGTTACTCAGAAAAGTGCATGCTCATTAAAACGCTATTGGGCACAAAAAGGGGACTATGCGTGGAGTCTCTGGCATGTGGAATAAAAGGACATGTCCATATTTGGAGTGCTCTGTAGAATGCAAATAGGAGGTTCCATTCATACAGCTTAAAAATGCGAGGTTGTCACAGAGCAGTATCCTAGTTTTAAACCGTGAAAGCACCACTCAGAGCCGCTGACTATGCATTTACGGCTCCTGTAACTGGAGGTGGAATTAGTGTCCTGCCCCAACCACAGCTCTCAAATGAACCCATTACAGGCTCACACAATTACCTATTACTTACCATACCTAGCTGTCTTCCTAGTTGGTGTCTGAGGAAGGCCTTCTTTAGTACCGCACTTTTTGCTCAACCTGCCTGTAACTATGAGGGGTGGATGTCAATGTAGGAGCCTGCTTCAAGTGCGTGCAGTTTTGGCTGGTACTTTTGATCAAATGTCATGGGAGTATCCGCAGTGGCGGCTCCTCCGCTAAGACGGAATAGCATCGTCCCACTGCTCTCGAAGCAGTGTAAAACAAAAAATATGGTTTTATTTTTAGTATCCACCGTTTTAGGGTGGGGGTGGCTCCCATGACATCGGGGTGGAGGAGTGTTTGCTGCACTGTAAAGTGAGCATGACGGTTTGGCCAGGGTGGAGAACATGCCCAGGCTCCCATTCCCTGAGCGCCAAACCACTGCGCACAGACTGATCACAACGATGCACCGCAGCGTTGTGATTGACTTGGGGGAGCCTGAGTGTGCTTCCTGTTCTGGCGATGCAGAGGGACGAGGAGGAAAGACGGAGGAGAGAAGGCTGCTCAGGTAAGGGAATTTTTCCTTATTTTTTTCCCTTTCTTCTACCACCTCCCGCCAACCTGTACCGTACCGACCGCCACTGACTATCCATCTTTTGTCACAACTTTCTAGTGGAATACATTGTGGGACCTTACCAAATTCCCTCGTATAATTACACTTACATTCTATTTCGTTTTTATCATTGTTGGGGCTCTTAAATATTTAAAACACAATATTCCCCACTCATTTCCTGACATTTCTTGATGTACATGCTTCAAACTCTCTGTGAGGCTATTTTGAATTGGTGGCAATTTAAATTAAAACTTTGCTTAGAAAGTTGTGTGCAATTAGGAAACGCCACAATTTACAAAGCAGATGAAGTTACATAACTTTACTTGAGGTAAGGTTTATTCCGTCGGGCCCTGCAGGTGTGATGATTTCCTGATGTAGAATGTCCCAGGTAAGACATCTTTGAGCAAAAAAGTGTTGAGTGTGAAGGCTGAACATTCAGATGGTTAGGAGGAAGGGCTCTGAGCTGCGGTCATCTTATGTTTTTTAAAGGAAGAACTTCATACACTTTGCATTTCACAAAGCTTCACAGTTTAGAAAAAGCACAAATGTGCGAGTCAGCTGACTTTACAAACCTGCAACCCTTCTTTAAATCTCATATAATTAATGTGTTTTTAAGTTAGATTGTCGAAAGTTGATTGGGTGTGCTTTAATATGTACCATAAAAAATCCAAGTATTCCTTTAAATAGAATCATATGATGTGCACCCTCAATATCGAAACCAGAATATTGATGGCACAGAATATTGACGACAGACTAGCAAATCCAAAATATCGACAGGTAAGTAAGGAGAGATTTCCTGTATCTTACTCCACATGTATGTCCTTCCTCGATATATATATATATATATATATATATATATATATATATATATATATATATATATATATATATATATATATATATATATATATATATATATATATATATATATCCAAAGAAAATCCTAGGGCTGGTCCAGTAACACCGGCGCAACACCAAGGCACAGACTCCACAAGCGATGATGAATCAAGTGTCTTTATTCCAACATAAAGATGTCCAAAAGTGATGCGTTTCGGCCGCCAGACATGCGGCCTTGTTCAGACATTGAGCTGCATAGCAGTGAGTAATATTTATACACATACATGGTGACACATAAGAAGAATAGTAACTTTACTATGTTCATGCAGTGAGTAGATGTTTTGCAACCTGACAGTGCGTTTTTACAGCAGAAGAAATGCTTTACTGTCAGAGATTACATTAAGTCCAGGATTGTGACTCATCAAGCGATATGGAAAAAGACTAACTGTGCCATGTGGCACCAGAGGCTAATAAAGGAAGTACTGGTGTCAGTTGGACGATTGATGGCAGTGCAACAAGGTGTGCTATTTGCCTGCGACTAAGGACTATGGAGCTCTAGAGGCAAAGTTCCCAATATAATGCTCAGTTGTGGTAAGCTCAGAACTTTTACACTATGAAAAGAGAGCCAGTCTATTAAGGTGATTAGTGTAATATGTAGCAGGCAAACACGGGTACTATTTGACATGAATTGAATTGAATTGAATTGAAAGGGCATTTATAGAGCGCATGGCTACCCTAGAGCATCCCAGTGCTATAGCAACTCCCAGAGCAAGTAGGCGAAATTACGGAAACAGAAACGTTTTTAAACATTTGCGAAACAGAATGAAGTTGGATTCAGATCGAATGGTCAATGGTAGGCCATTCCAAAGCTTCGCAGCATTGTAGCCAAAGCACCGTCCTCCACTACGCATTTGTTTTACAATGGGTACTAGGGCCAGGTGTTTATTTTCTGATCTCAAGGATCTAGCTGGACAATAAGACTGAATAAGAGATCGGACAACTGGGGGGCCCTTGTTAGAAAGTGCCTTGTGGGCAATACACAAGGCTTTAAAATGGATCCTTTGGGGAACTGGCAACCAGTGAAGTAATGCCAGAGAGGGTTTGGCAGATATCCACCTAGCAGAATTGGTGAGAAGTCGTGCTGCACAGTTCTGAATGACTTGAAGTCTGTTAATGGCCACCACAGGAGCTCCCAGATACAGGACATTCGCATAGTCCAGGCGCGACAGAATGAGCGCCTGGACTACTGTGCTTCTGACAGTGAGTGGGAGAAAATGGAGAATCTTCCTTAACATTCTGAGCAATCCGAAGCAGCTAGCGGCTACCTTATTCGCTTGCTTCTTAGAGTTCAGATCATGGTCTATCCAAACTCCCAAACTCTTAATTTCTGTTTTTGGAATCAGGGGGGGGGGGCCAAGACAGTTAGGCCAGAAGGGATCTATAGAGGATGGGGAGCAATTTCCAAGAAACATGAGTTCCATCTTGTCCCCATTAAGTTTTAGTAAGGCCAAAGCTAAGTATAGATGGAGATCTTAGTATAGCGCGTGTGTGTCAAGGTATGGGGAATCGGTTGTAAAAAAATAGTGAGCGAGCGCTGGTCAAAAAGGATTTATAAAATAAAATACTTTTAATTAATTATTTAGACAATAAAGAGCGTCTACTTCATGCTTGGCAAATGTGATGTAACACATAGATGGTGATTAGTAAATAAGTCAGTATGTGTTAAATAGGTGTAGTAAAGGGAGAGAGGGGAGAGGGAAGGTGAAGGGAAAGCAAGTAGTACTTTACCAGAAGCTAAATAACGTGGTGCCGACAGTCGGGAACCTGACGTTCTCATTTAAAGAAAACCGGCGCTTGGTTACTGTGGGCGCAGGTTCACCGGTGCTCTATGTGTGGTTCAATTTATAAGTGAATGTAAATGTAAGAAGTCAGGATAACGAACCTAAGAAGACCAAAGTCAGGGTTATAAATAAATGAAGCCAGTCTTTACTATTACAGTTTCGGTTAAACAACCATACCCAGCAAGAAATAATAAATAAAAAATAAATATAAAGAGAAAGCGGGGGATGTTAGAAATAAAGAAAACGTTATATATCCAAGGAAGGGGTATAAAGCTCACCCCACGTGAGACCAAGGTTGTGTCACATATCTCAATGAATTTAAAGGAATTGGAAGCATTAACAAGTGATTGCAATCGACATAGGTCTCCCTTAGTTAAGCATGGAAATAGGTCTACCATGCTAACGAGCAGAATAGCGTTAAAGTACAGATCACAGCGCTAGTGCGCAATGGCTATTCAAGACACAACAAAATAAAATTGTAAGATGGTACAAAAATGGGGTATAGCTGGTAGTACACAGGGGGTGTATATACAGGTATCTAAGATGAATACATAATAGTGAACAAATCCATATATATACAATGAAGAATACAGAGAGCGGTAAGGTACAGCATATGTATTTACACAGAAATCAGTAGAAGGGAGGAGGAGGCCAGTAATCAGTGTATCAACAACTAGATTAGCCTATGGTACCAAGGATGTCTCATAGGAAGTGGTGTAAGTCCTCACTGGCATTAAGCCCTGCCGGTGCCTTGGTATTGAATTCAATGATGTATCTACTCTCAAGCTGTCTTAGCAGCTTTTCTCTATTGCCGCCTCTTTTGGAGACCGGTATGCAGTCAATAACAGAGTATGGCAAATGATCAAGATTGTTCCGATGTTTTTCCCTGAAGTGCCTGGCGACAGGATAGGCTGGGTCGTTATTTACAATGGCCCGTATGTGCTGCAGGATGCGTGCGTGTGCTTGAAGCTTAGTGCTTCCGATGTATCGCAGGCCACATTTACATTCGAGCAGGTAAATAGCAAACTCTGTTCTGCAGGTGAGTTTATGTTTTAATAAAAGGGGCTGTTTTCTGAACTCTGAGTCCACCTGTGTTCTATTCATGCCAAATTTGCAAGCCCTTCAACTATTGCATTTAGTAAAGCCTTTGATGTTCGATAGCCAGTTAGTTTTAGCAATGACTCAGAGCTATTTTTTACCAGGGCGTCATGCATGGAGGCCGCACGCCTGTACGTGATGTTGGGGCGTTGGGCTACCATGGGGCCCAGTGTGGGATCTGATCTAATTATCCCCCGGTGCTTGTTAATGGCAGATCTTATAGCTCTTTCCTGCGTGTTATAGGTAATGATTAACCTTGTGGTTACTGGGTGTTCCTGTGCAGCAAGTTCACTGGTGGCGGTGCAGGGATCTGACGTAGGTACCCCTGTGAGAAGTTCTTTCCTGGGAATGTTGTTGGCTTTGTTGATTGCTTTTTTGATGCAAGCTTGTGTGTATCCCCTAGCTCCAAACCTTTGAAAGGCCTCTTCCTGCAACATTTTGAGGTCACTCTCTGAGCTGCATATCCTACGCAAGCGCAGCATCTCACCGTAGGGGATACTGGCAATCAAGTGACGTGGATGAAAGCTTGAGGCATGGAGTATGGAATTCCCTGCCGTGGTTTTCCTGTGCAGTTTAGAATGTATTTCCTTATTAGCAATGTATACAGTCACATCAAGAAAATCAATGGAGGTGGTACTGATGCTAGCATTGAATTCAAGGTTAAACTGATTACGGTTAAGTACATTGATGAATTCCTTAGCACTTTCCACATCCCCCCTACAGATAACAAAAATGTCATCTATGTATCTTAGCCAGGATACGATGTTGTTGTTCCAAGTCACGGAGAGGGTCTCCCTGATGACCCACTCCTCCCACCAGCCCACATGTAGACATGCGTACCTGGGGGAGAAACAAGCACCCATGGCCACTCCCCTGAGCTGTTGGTAGATAGCATTATTGAACATAAAATAGTTATGTGTTAAGCACCACTCAATGAGGAACAATAGCATGGCATTGTGTTTGAAGCAGTGGATCGGTCTTTTGTCTACAAAGTGTTTACAAGCTTTGATTCTGTCTGCGTGGCATATACTGGTGTATAATGAAGTTATATCTAGAGACATAAGTACATAATCGTTCTGCCACTTGATTTCTCTGATTTTCAGCAAAAAGTCACTCGTGTCTCTAAGGTAGGATGGCAGGGAAACCACATGTTCCTGAAGATAAAAATCAACATATTTAGAAACATTTTCGCATATGTTTTTTATAGCTGATATTATTGGACGTCCTGGTACTGGGCTGGTGTTCTTATGCACCTTCAGTAGGAAGTACAGTATAGGCAGTATTGGGAATTCAATGTTAAGAAATGCATGTTCCTCTTTATTGATGATACCTAGCGTCCTGAATGAATTTAGGTGTTTTTTTTAGCTCTTTATAGCTGATGTTGGTCTCTTTGTGACTTGATGTTCCGTAGCAATTACTGTCTGTCAAGTGTCTCTTGGCCTCCTCCAAATATAGTTCACGGGGCCATAGGACGATGTTACCACCCTTATCTGGCTTATTGATGATTACCTCGTTTTCATTCTGTAGTTTAGAGATGAGGTCTTGGTATTTTTTGTGTTTCAGTAAGTGACGTCTGCTGTAGTTCCTAGCAGTTTTGAGATGCAATGTCTTTAGTTCATCCATGATGACGTCACTGAAAATGTCTATGGCATCTCTAGGCATCATCGGAGTAAACGTGGAGGTGGGTCTGAATGGGCTGGTAACTTTGGTGGCATAGTCAATGACCACATCTAGTAAGAGTTGCTGTGTGTTGGTTGTTTCATCTGGCGCCTGTTGCTCAGTAAGGGTGCGCATGGTTGCTATGTCCGAAACACAGAGCCCTGTGTTAGTACTGTTGGTCACATTCTCAGGGATGGAGACAGACAGCATTCGATTGAGAGGCCAAATTATTTTGTTTCAGTTTAAAGAATTTTATAAGTTTTAGTTTCCTGATGAACCTGAAAACATCAATGCGTGTGTTGCAGTAGTTGAAGGAGCTCTCAGGACAGTAAGTTAGGCCGAGCGCCAGTAACTGTTTTTCCGCCTTGGATAGGGATATATTGCTCATGTTGATAATGGTTTTGGTGTCAGAAAGCATGTTTACCTTCTCCTCCAGTTGCCTCTTCTCCTGTTTTCTTGTTTGGGCTTTTCTGAGCTTCTCCTTTCCCTTCTCCGTCTGGTGCGTTTGTTCCTTGCTTCCGCGGTGGTCTCGGCCTCAGTATTTGTCTTCTGTCGAACACTAAAAAATCCAATTCTTGTGCCAGACTTGCTCCGCTTTTGTTGAGTCTTCCTCTTGTGGCCCCACCTTCTTCTGAGTCAGTACCACTTTCTATAACCGAGCTTAGGTCAGATATCGATGAAGAGTCTCCTTCACCGCCGGCTGCGTTCAGTGGTTGACCTTGTAGGGTGATTTTGTTGAGCCTTTGTTGTGTGATTTTATCGTATTTTTTAGCGAAGGTGAATATTTGCCCACACTCACAGTCTGCTTTATCTCTGGCAAACTTAAAGATCTTACGGGTTTGTATGGTTTCTTCGTGTTTTTTTGAGGCGCGCGTTGATTTTTACTCTTCCTTTTGCTATTGCTTCTTTTTCTTCACAAGCCTCTAGTTCATTGTCCACTTTGTCTATTTCAGTTATCACAGTTGCTCGATCGATTTCTGCGTATTTGACCAGAACGGTTACCAGATGCATTGATGCTTCGAGATTGCTCTCTGCCCACTCCTTTAGCATATCCGGGATTGGGTTTTCAAAACTTGGTGATAGCATAATCCTCAGGCCTCGTGGTACTCGCCCAGCATCTCTGTATTTCTGCAGTGACTTGGCCTCCCACCATTTTGTGATTTCTGTGCGTAATAGTTTTTCCAATTTTTTCAGTAAGGTTTTGTAATTGCCATTGTCTTCTGTGGTTCGGGTGTTAGGTGTTTTTGTTTGACTATCAATATTAGGTAGATTGTCAAATAGTGCTTCTGCGACTGCTTCCCTCTCTCGCAGCGCGATGTTGGACATGGGTATTATGGTGATGCTGATAGAATAAAGTAAAAACAGTAATTGTTCTTGGATAAGTAGCGTGAGTGCTAGGTACGGGCACAATTACCATAAAGTAGCTCCTCTTCCCAACCTGATATATGCCAGGTGCGATTGGTACTCACCCTCGGTAGTAGAGAATCCGGTCAGGCCCTCCGACTCGACCTGGGATCTCGACGCGATGGTTTTCTGAACCGACACAGCTGTGGCACTCAGGGGGCCGTGATCTGCAGATACTCCTCCAGGAGTGAAGTGATGAAACAGCTGTATATATATATATATATATATATATTCACTTAAAAAACCATAGGTTTCACACATGTTAAAGTTAGGTGGATATTTCACTCGTAAAAAACCAATGAAATTCCCCCGTTATAGTTAGTTCAGATAACTATAACTCGCGCGCCCGTAATCCTGCTCATGACATCACATATTACATCACTCATGACATGGTCAGTGGCATCACTCATGACATCACTGATGACATCATCCTTGTGATAGAGTGGCGGTCGCGCGAGTTATAGTTATCTGTACTAACTATAACGGGGGAATTTCATTGGTTTTTTACGAGTGAAATATCCACCTAACTATAACCTGTGTGAAACCTATGGTTTTTTAAGTGAATTTGCAAGGTTTTTTAAATGCTAATTCCTAACTATAAGGTGTGTGAAACCTATGGTTTTTTCAGTGAATTTGTACGGTTTTTTAAATGCTAAGTCATGTATGTATTATGTTTTTTTAAATATATTTATTTTACAATAAACTACGAGTTACTTTTAAAAAAAATTTTTTATGGTTTTTCACAAAATTTTTTTTAAAAAAATTAAAATGTTTTTTTCTGCCTTCGGGGTCCTTCAGGAACCCCCTGACAAAGGCTAGGGGGTCAAGAACTCTCTACCCTGCCCCCTTTTCACGTTCGCCACCTTCCTTTTTCACTCTCGCACTCAAAACAAACAAAATGGCGGCCGACACTTCCTGATTTCGACCGATTCGAACGTTGACTGACATGTAACCACCAATCAGAACTACGCTCACGCACGTTAGGGTGCGCGCACGGTGCACGCACGGTGCGTGCACGGTGCGCGGCTATAGATATGTATGTGCTTTTAACTGCAATTTTCTCAGGAACTACTGAACAGATTGACACCATATATCCAAAAGGCACATGCCTGACCTGAGGACTACCTCTCTGCCAAATTTCAAGTAATTCTGTTCAGCCGTTCGGGCTGTACCTTCGACTAAAGGTCCTATGGGAAAATGCATGGGGAAAACGCGTTTTGGGACCCCCCTTTTTTCTCGGTCCCCGCTTGACGAATCCCCCCGAGACTCTCAGGGTAGGAGCTGAGCAGAGCGCCCCATTAGTTTTGAAAATTTTGCGAAGATTCGTCAACCGGCGCCAAAGTTATTCAAAATAGAATTTTAAGATTTCCTATGGAAACACGGTCCTAACTATAACTATCTACTGGCGACCGCCAGTAGATAATATATATACATATATATATATATATTCACTGAAAAAAACATAGGTTTCAGGCACGTTATAGTTACGAATTAGCATTTAAAAAACCTTAGAAATTCACTGAAAAAAACATAGGTTTCAGGGGCGTTATAATTAGCTGGACTTTTCACTCGTATAAAACCATTGAAATTCCCCCGTTATAGTTAGTTCAGCTAACTATAACTTGCACGCCCGCAATGCACTGCTGATGACGTCACATATTACATCACTCATGACATGGTCAGTGGCATCACTCATGACATCACTGATGACATCTCAAATTACATCACTGATGACATCACTGATGACATCATCCAGTGAATGTGTGTTTTTCTGAAAATTACATCTGTTTTATATATGTATATCTCTAGGTCGATGGAAGAATAAATGGGTATATAAGTGTCTAAATGGATGATTTGTTTTTGAAAAATTGATTGTATAACTGACTGATTAAGTGTATCTTAGTGAATACATGGCTTAGTGAGTAATGTTTAAATATGTAAATATCTGTCTCAGTCTCTCACTTTGTGTATAAGTGGCTGCATGGGTTGGTGAGTAGCTACATGAGTGTCTATATAGGTTATTAGTTGTTTTTTTGAGTATCAGCATGAGTGTCTGAGTGTCTGTATGGTTCGGTGGGGGGTATTACGTAGTGCATAGGTGCATGAATGAGTGACTCACTGTTTGTATGTGTTGAAGACAGCATGTGTGCAGGACTGTATGGGTGGATGAGTGTGTGCATGGGTGTGTTAGTGAGTGAAAGACTGTCTCAATAGTGTCTTTATGAGTAACTACATATGTTTTAAACTAGTATATGTGACTATTGGTGTATATAAGTAAGTATATGTGAGAGTGAGAGATTGAAAGAGTTCCTGTATGAATAAGTATGTGTTTCTATAAGTGATTGTTTAAAAGACTAAGTATGTGTAAGTTTCTGTAGAAGTAAGTGTGGTGGTGTGTGTATAACTGTATATGCAAGTAAATGGATGTTTGATTCTTTATTAGCATGAGTGACTATGTGTGTGAGTAACTCTATGGATGAGTGGCATTGTGTAACAGGATGTATAGGTGTATGAGTACATATGATGAGTGAGTACATGTATGAGTGACTGTATAGGATTGTTGGTGAATGAGTGGATATATATGTGGATCTTAGAATTACTGAATGGGTTGTTGTAACTGGTATTGGTATGTCCATTGTTTTGAAAATTTTAGTTTCTATTTTTTAATGTGTGTATCAAAGGTTATATTACGGGGAGAGGAGGTCTGACACTCTATCGCAAGGATGATGTCATCAGTGATGTCATGAGTGATGCCAATGACCATGTCATGAGTGATGTAATATGTGACGTCATCAGCAGTGCATAGCTGAACTAACTATAACGGGGGAATTTCAATGGTTTTGTACGAGTGAAAAGTCCAGCTAACTATAACGCCCCTGAAACCTATGTTTTTTCAGTGAATTTCTAAGGTTTTTTAAATGCTAATTCCTAACTATAACGTGCCTGAAACCTATGGTTTTTTCAGTGAATTTCAAAGGTTTTGTAAATGCTAATTTCTAACTATGCCTATAGAGATAGGACATGTGAAGAAAGAAGAAAAAACGCACAGAAAGAAAAAAAAGAAATGCAGAAAGAAGCAACAGAAGTCCTCAAAGACGAAGAAAAGTGCAGGAAGAAGGATAACGTGCAGAAAGAACAAACAGAAGAGCAGAAAGAAGTCTTGTTGCAAAATCATCCTGTACCCTCAACTTTTTCAGACGGATACTGGTGGTAACTGAGTCTGACTAACCAGTCCTAGAGCCAGTGCTATGTTAAAAGACACTCAGAATACAGTGAAAACACCTACATACACTAGGCAGCACTATGCGTTGGGGTCCCCCTGTGATTAGCATGACCTCCTCTGTATGCCCCTAGTATAATAGGGCAGGGGATTAAAACTACCTCTTAAAACGCGCCACAGGGCGTGTTTGCACACGTCACCTCAGGCCCCGCCCCCTCCCTTCCCCACTGTGTAAACACGCCCTGTGGCCATTTTAAGTTGGGAGATTAAGTCCCTTTGAATCCTGAGGGTCCCTAGGGTCCAACTAGACCACTAGGTACCTCCAGTAAGCGCCACAGAGCTGCGTTGCAGAGAGATGTAAAAAGGGGCACGGCCTAGACCACCTCTCTGCAACGCAGCGCAGTGGCGCTTACTGGAAGCACCTGGTGGGCTAGTTGGCCCCGAGGGTCCCTCAGGATTGAAGGGGAATTAGTTCCCCAACTAAAGACGTGCCACAGGGCTTCTTTGCACACGTTAACTCAGGCCCCCGTGCCCTCCCTTCACCACTGTGTAAACACGCCCTGTGGCCATTTTTAGTTGGGAGATTAAGTTCATTTGAATCCTGAGGGTCCCTAGGATCCAACTAGCCCACTAGGTACCTCCAGTAAGCGCCACAGAGCTGCGTTGCAGAGAGGTTTAAAAAGTGGTATGGCCTGAACCACCTCTCTGCAACGCAGCTCAGTGACGCTTACTGGAAGCACCTGGTGGGCTAGTTAGCCCCCAGGGGCCCTCAGGATTGAAGGGGAATTATTTCCCCAACTTAAAACGTGCCATAGGGTGTGTTTGCACACGTCACCTCAGGCCCCGTCCCCTCCCTTCCCCACTGTGTAAACACGCCCTGTGGCCATTATTTAAGTTGGGACATTAAGTCCCATTGAATCCTGAGGGTCCCTAGAGGCAAAGTAGCCCACTAGGTACGTCCAGTAAGCGCCATTGCAGAGAGGTTTAAAAAGGGGCACGGCCTGCACCACCTCTCTGCAACGCAGAGCAGTGGGGCTTACTGGAAGCACCTGGTGGGCTAGTTGGCCCCCAGGGTCCCTCAGGATTGAAAGGGAATTATTTCCCCAACTTAAAACGCGCCACAGGGCGTGTTTACACACGTCACCTCAGGCTCCGTCCCCTCCCTTCACCACTGTGTAAACACGCCCTGTGGCCGTTCTAAATTGAGAGATTAACTGCCCTTGAATCCTAAGGGTCCCTAGGGTCAAACTAGCCCACTAGGTACCTCCAGTAAGCGCCACAGAGCTGCGTTGCATAGAGGTGTAAAAAGGGGCGTGGCCTCAGAACACCTGTCTGCAACGCAGCTCCCTGGCGCATACTGGAGATACCTGTTGGGCTAGTTGGCTCTCAGGGACCCTTAGTATTGAAGGGGAATTAATTCCCCAACTTACAACTGGCCAGGGGGCGTGTTTGCAGAGTGCTGCAAGGAGGGGGCGTGGCCTCCGACGCGATGCCGGTCTTTTATTTATTTTATTTTTTTAAGAAGGAGGGCTGTGTGGCCCCCCTTCTTTTTCTAATTTATTGGCCCTGGGGACCCCATCCCGCAGGGCCTGCACCCTAAGTTTTTTTTGTTGAAAAAAATCAATTTGGCCCTCCCAAGGCCTTAATCGGCCCCGGGGACCCAAACCCCCGGGTCATAGCCTTTTTAAAAAAAAAATTCTTTAGGAGGGGAGCTGCGTTGCCCCCTTCCTCAGGCCACTTATGGCCCCGGGGACCCCATCCCCCGGGGCCGGCCTTTGTTTTTTATTATTTAAAAAAAATATATATTTATAGAAACACCTAGGACATGCTGGACAAACCGTATGCACCTATCACCATGACGATTTGCGTGATATTCATTAAAAGGCGACTATGCACACAATGAATCCACGTAGAATGTATTTACACCGCTAGAGACGCTCTGATGTGTCTGACGCCCTGCCGTGCCTAATCCCGGCGTCCCCGCCGGTGGGTACTCTCCAAGTAGACACCCTTGTCGTTTATTTATACAAACATGGGTAGCTATTGACGGGCACATTTAATACACACGCACACCAAGCCATTCAAAGGGGATTCGACAAAAATTCGACCAAACTATGCAAGAAACCCCTCCCACGGTTAATAAAACACTACCGCCGGATGTGTAATACTTTTTATTTTACTCTCTGGAAAGGAGACGAACCTCACTTGAGAGTCACAGCGTGCTCCTGGCTGAGCCCAATGCTGTGTTACACCCACCAGTGCCCGCCGAGTGCCACCAGCTAGTGCGTATGCTATGACACTCTGTAGCCCATGTGCACTGTAACACCACCCCGTGAATATGTCATGCCACACTTGCCTTTGCATGGGTTATATTGCCCCATCTAACGTGCCTTCCTAGATGCCTATGTTGTATCGCACAGCGCTATGCCATACATATTACAATCTGGGATACATATCTTTGTCACAGTGCATATGCAACGTTACACTCCCCAGCACATATTTTATATTACAACTTTAGAGACTAGTTAGGTTACACAACACTGCCCTGTGCATATTACACTCCAAGGCGCATATCGCATAGCACGCGCTAGTGCCTGTGCTATCTCGCGCTCTTCAATGAATCTGTCATTGCGCACAATGTATTGCATATTATATTTCACGCCCCGGTACATCTTATATCACACTTTTTGGTGCATCGTTTATACCATATACTATATCTAGTTTCCATTTTCAATCGTGCTCTCAGGACTATGTTCTATATAACACTGCGTCCACCTACCCTTTTCATGGGCATTACATTTTGCGATGGGGGGTGGAGGTTCAGGGGGTGTTTCTGCCAAGTGAGCCCGGAGTCACAGTCACAAACGTCCTCTTCTTCCTGAATAAAAGTGAGATTATGATGCATACTTGTTCATATTTTAAGTAGTTCGCACAGACACACATTTTAAAAACAATAAAGTTCCTAATACCCATCTTCTCTGAACAGTTAGCTTGCTGCCCCATCCACCTCCTCCCTATCCTCTGTTGTCTGAATCCATGGACTAGCCTCCTCCCTCCAGCCATGCATGGTCTGATGTGCTACCACTGCCCTCCATTTAGCATGATGTACCAGTCCACTCCTCCTGCCCTCCATTGCCCAATTCTATGGCCCATCATTGACCTCCTGCTTAGCCTCTGTGCTTAGCTTGCTGCCCCTATTCTCCTTCCCCCTGCCCTCCGATGTCTTTGTGCATGCCCCTGCTCCAACCTTTTTGCCCACCATGTTCCATGGACCTGCCACTCCTATCTACTCTGAGTGTTCTGTTGAGCTGCCACTCCCCTCCCACCTGCCTAGCATTGTCAGATGACTGTAACCTGTCCCTGCCACCTCCACCCTGCCTGTCCATATGCAATGCCCCTATCCCCTTCCTCCTGTCCTCCATGGTCCATTTTACTGCTACACCCTTCTGCCCTCCCTGGTCTGTTGTGCTGCAACTGCTCCTCCTGCCTGCCCCGCGCGGTCTGTTGTGAGGCCCCTTCCCCTGAACTCTCTTGTCTGTGCCCAGGCCCTGACCCTCCCTTCTCTCCTCCATGGTCCTTTGTGCATGCCCCTACACCCTCCTTCTTGCCCATCATAGCCATTGTGCTGCCACTAACCCTCCCGCTTGCCATGCATGGTCTTCTGTGCTGTCATGGCCCCTCCCACCTTCCCTGTGTGGTCAGCTAGCTGCCCTTGACCCCCTTCCACCTTCCCTCCATGGTCTGTGTGTATGCCATCATAGTCTCATTGTTGCTCTCCATGGTGTGTCTTGTTTCTAGTGCCCATCCTGCCTGACCTCCATGGTCATCTTGCTGCTCCTGCCCTGCTCCCTTGCCCCCAGCCCTCTGTTTCCATGTGCAGACCCCTATTCCCTCCCTCCTGGCTTGTCTTTTCCATTGTAATGCCCCTGATCAGTCCCTCCTGCCCTTTATGGTCTGTTATGCTGCGGCTTTCTCTCCTGTCTGTCCATTATGGTCAGCTAACTACCATTGCCTCTTTCCCCTCTGTTCTCTGTTGTCCATGTGCATGGTCCTGTCCCCTCCCTATTGCTTTCTATGGATTGTTATGCCGCACTCCCGTCCCACATGCCCTGTGTGGACTACTGTGCTGCTGCAAACCCTGATGCCTGCCCTGCAGGGTCAGTTTGGTGCACCTCTCCATGTCCCTCCTGTCCTCTGTTATCCGGGACGATTGTCCCTAACCCAATTCCTCCTGCCTACCATGATCCAATGTACCATACTTGCGAACATTTTGAACTTGGTAAGAGGGAGATTTTGAAAAAAAACTGGGGTATTGATTTTCCCCTTTGAGTTACATTGAAAAAGAAGAGATTGTAGACAGGAGACAGATCAAATAAAGCCCATTTGAGCTTAAAAACATTGGACGTTTCCTGGCTGAAACGGGTCTGTTGGCATGTATGGTTGTACTACCACTGCCTCTTCCTTCAGCCCACAATGGTCTATTATATTGCCACAGCCTCTCTTGCCAGTCCTGTATTGTTGGTTTGTTGCCCCTGCCCCCCTTTCCACTGCCCTCCATAGTCTGTTGTGCTGCCACTGCCCTTCCTGCCTGCCCAGTATGGTCAAATTGTTGCCTTTTCACTCTCCTACCTGCCTTCAATGTTCAGAGTCCGTGCCCCTGGCCTCTGCCTCTCAACAGTATCCCAATGAACAACTTCATTGCTAACATTCTATAATTATTACAAAAGTATGGAACGCCTGACGTCATCTTGAAATATATGAGAGGGTCTTATTTGCATCAAAATTATGGTTAGTGCTCTAAAAAACTAAAATGAGGACATATTTTCTTACTTTTCAAATAGCGACAAAGAACTTTTAAATTATTTGTAATCTTTATGTTTTTTTATCCAGTTGACCACTTGATTAAATGTTGCACCTACGGGAGAGGATGTGGTGTTACTTCCAGAGCTGCAGACTTTGCAACTGGGGAACCAGGGTGGAGTTTCTGCTTCAGCTCAACGTTCTGTGATTCTGGTCAAATCACTTAATCTCTCCATGTCTACAACCAAAATGAATTTGATCTTGTATGATGTAACCAATGCTCATGTAAAGCACTCCAATACCTGACAAGTCTGCACTATAGAAAATTGCAAATACACAAAAAATAAGTGTTTTGCACTCTTCTGTCATTGGGCTACATCTGGGTGATATTTGTGCTGCATTTGGGCTCTTTTGTCTCTGCTGGCCATCTTGGGAGATTTATTTGTTATGAAGTTTCCTAATTTCCTCATTTACTGCAGTCTCCTCAGTAGGAAATGCTTTCAGTTTTTTACTTTGATTCCATCAAGAAGGTATTCAGATATGTCACACATTTGCCATAAATTCTGAATGTTAGCATTCTAGTTGCTCAATAGATCACTGTAGTAAAGCTACTGCTCACCACGGAAGTCTGCTGCTGCTATTAAAAGTGCATGTTTCAGTCTGTATATCAGAATTTTTTAATGAAATAGAAGAGGATTTGAGAAGTCACTCAAAATGTGCCCTAATTTTTCTTTCTGCAGCACTAATCATAATTTCTATGGCAAAATGAACCCCCTCATTTTGTTCCTTTGTAAATTAAATGTTTTAGGTGTTACCACTTTATTCCAATCAAGATGGCTTCAGGTGTGCCATACTTTTGTCATAAGTAAGACTGTTAGCGCTCTAGTTGTTCGTTAGAACACTCTGGGACATTCTGTCACTGGGCTATACTTGTGCTACATCTGGGTGATATTTGAACTACATTTGGGCTCTTTTGTCTCTGGTGGCCATCTTGGGAGATTTGTTTGTTATGAAGTTTCCTAATTTCCTCATTTACTGCAGTCTCCTCAGCAGGAAATACTTTCAGTTTTTTACTTTGGTTCCATCAAGAAGGCATTCAGATGTGTCACACATTTGCCATAAATTCTGAATGTTAGCACTCTAGTTGCTCATTAGATCACTGTAGTAAAGCTACTGCTCACCAGCGAAGTCTGCTGCTGGTATTCAAAGTGCATGTTTCAGTCTGCATGTCAGAATTTTTTTAGGAAATAGAAGAGGATTTGAGAAGTCAAAATGTGCCCTAATTTTTCTTTCTGCGGCACTAATCATAATTTCTATGGCAAAATGAACCCCCTCATTTTGTTCCTTTGTAAATTAAATGTTTTAAGTGTTACCACTTTATTCCAAACAAGATGGCTTCAGGTGTGCCATACTTTTGTCATAAGTAAGACTGTTAGCGCTCTTGTTGTTCGTTAGAACACTCTGGGACATTCTGTCATAGGGCTATACTTGGGCTACATCTGGGTGATATTTGGGCCACATTTGGGCTCTTTTGTCTCTGGTGGCCATTTTGGGAGACTTGTTTGTTATGAAGTTTCCTAATTAAATCATTTACTACAGTCTCCTCAGTAGGAAATACTTTCAGTTTTTTCCTTTGATTCCATCAAGAAGGCATTCAGATGTGTCACACATTTGCCATAAATTCAGAATGTTAGCACTCTAGTTGCTTATTAGATCACTTTAGTAAAGCTACTGCTCACCAGGGAAGTCGGCTGCTGGTATTGAAAGTGCATGTTTCAGTCTGCATGTCAGAATTTTTTAATGAAATAGAAGAGGATTTGAGAAGTCACTCAAAATGTGCCCTAATTTTTTTTCTGCAGCACTAATCATACTTTCTATAGCAAAATGAACCCCCTCATTTTGTTCCTTTTTAAATTAAATGTTTTAAGAGTTACCACTTTATTCCAATCAAGATGGCTTCAGGTGTGCAATACTTTTGTCATAAGTAGGACTGTTAGCGCTCTAGTTGTTCTTTAGAACACTCTGGGAAGCTGCAGTAGAACACAAAGGAATCAACTGACAGTCTCTGCCCTTGTTGGATGTACATTTTACTGAGAATGTCAGACTTCATTCTCACATGGCTGAGAAAGATAATGTGAATTTACAGAAAATATGCTCTCAGTTTAGCTTATAGATCACTTTCCAAACCTCTGTGGGAAAAGCATGAGAAAATAGTTTTTTCTCAAACATGATTCATGATTTCACAGCAGAAGGCTTTTTATCATGGTAAAATCACCTTAGAACACACCACAATTCCTAAAATGAGTATGGTACCATCAACAAATGATTTATAATGTAACTAAAGTCTTAAAACCTTCTATTAACTGCAATGCTTTTTAATGAGGTGCTATCATGTATATTGGTCCCAAGATGGCTGCCAACACTTCTTGGATGAAGTACTGACAGCCAATCAGATCTCACGATGAGATGTGTGGTTAGGCTCCGCCCAGATATATCTATCTTTTTAACTCTAATTTTCTCAGCAACTACTGAACGGATTTACACCATTTAAGCAAAAGGCACGAGTCTGAGCAGAGGACTACCTCTTATGCCAAATTTGGTGTAATTCCGTTCAGCAGTTCGGGCTGTAGCTGCGTCAACAGGTCCTATGGGAAAATGTATGGGGAAAACGTGTTTTGGGACCCCCCTTTTTTCTCGGCACCCACTTGACGAATCACCGTGAAATTTTCAGGATAGGAGCGGACCGGAGCTGGACAAAAGTTTGGAAAATTTCGTGAAGATTCGTCAATCGGCGCCAACGTTATTCCAAATAGAATGTTGCGGATGTCCAATGGAAAATAGGTCCTAACTGTAACTACCTACTGGCGACTGCCAGTAGGTAATATATATATTTTTTAAAGTTTTGAATAATTTTGTGAAGAGGGATCTTCACAAGAACTCAGAGAGTGTTTCTTCGTAAAATAAAGGCTGCTCTTTCTTTCTCTCTGCATGATTGCCACTAAAAGGGATTCACAATAAACACAACAGAGACAGTTTTTTAAAAATTATATTTACCATGAAGGCAGCATTTAAATATTAAATATCAAATATCAGTTTACTTCTACCACAGTTGGGGCAGCTACTTCAAACATGAGTGAAGAACCTTTGCCTGATATTGTTAACCATTGAATGAGCACCTCCCATTTTTTGATATCTAAAAGGTGCATTATTCATGTTTTCATGCAGCATTTATAGTTTTTATCGTATTTTTGCATTGTGACGGCACCTCTTCTTATTGAGGCCATTATTGGAACTTTTACTGCTCTATTGGACTACAATACTATATTATTGAGCTTCTGTTTCAAATCCAAAACCTATTCTTACCTGTGGATGATCGATATTCCTGCTTTTCTCTTTTGTGGTGTGTGGGTTGCTTTCGTCTACTCTTATCTACTACCCATCGATCTCCTCTACATTCCAAGATCGCGAGTGATCTTCACATCTCCTCTAGATCATCCACCTCAGATGCTAAACCTAAAAGGCATTAGAATGACCCACCTTCCCCCATTCATTCTTCACAAAACCCTGTCTTGGATTCAATTGTAGAGGAAGTATGAGGTCTTCAAACCTTCATGGTCACCACCAATGAAAAACTGAAACAAATTGAAGACCGCTGGGTAATTATGGAGGGCAAGGTTTTGGAACTTGAACGTGTTGGGGACCTCCATGATATTTCTACTAAAATTCCTCTATTAGAGCAAGAAATCCACAAACTTAAGCTTCATACCGAAGATTTGGAAAACTGTAATCGAAAGAACAATTTTCGCCTTTATGGCCTGCCAGAAAATATTGAAGGTTCAGATATGTTATCTTTTTTGAAAAAATTCCTGCCAGACCTCTTGGATCATTAATCTTCATCACCTCTTAACATACAACAAGCGCATCATTTGGGTCATCTTCAACCTAACTCTAACAAACCACGTGGTATCCTCATGCTTTTCTTAGAGTTTACTGAATTGATGCAAGTCCTGAAAGCTGTTAAATCCAAACGACGCCTCATATGGTCAGGTCATAATATTTTCATTTCACAAGATGTTTCAAATGCAATGAATGCAAGGCGTAAGGAATTTTTGGCTCTTCGCTCCCAGATGAGACAGTTGAACATTCAATATGGTATTCTTCACCCATGTCTCTGCAAAGTTACTCACGAAGGAAGGTCACGTTCTTTTGATGATCCTGCCAAACTGAAACTCTTTCTCAACAATATCTCTCCTCGAAATATGGAACATTAATGTTATATATTCACTTTGTTCTACTAGTTAATTGGTTGACCCTGCCCCTATAATTATATCTGTTTTTTTCTACCTCTTATCTGGTCCTTATAAAATACTTTTCTCTCTTCTCTTATTATTACTCTTTAATGACTATTACTAGTGTTCACTCTTTTATCTCTGAGGCTTACTATTTTTTTCTAAATGTATTTGTTTGTGTCGCTGTCTCTGCTTCTGTCATCACCATGTCCCAATTCTCTTGTTGCTCACTTTTCTTCAGATCTAGATTCTATTCCTTGATCTGCTTACTTTCTTCATTTTCTTTTTGATTTTCTTCCTCTTCTCTTTTTTTGTCTTCCTCTATCATCCTATTGTTTTTCTATTTTCTCGTTCTGGTGCAAGTTCATTATCGATCCTTTGTTTATATAAGTATCTTTCATTATATTTTTTTGGTGTTCATTTCTCTTTATTTTATTCTTCAATACTTGTGTCTATTACTGTTAATTGTTGTTGTATATTTTCCTTTTCATATTCATCTAATATATGGTGTTTTTTTACTCCTAGTCATTCTCCTGAAGAGTATCATCTCCACTCATGTCTTACCCTCCCTTCCCTCCATTATGTGTAATGTTGTCACGTGGAATGTTCGTGGTCTTGGAAACCCCGTCAAAAGACAAAAGGTACTTTCTCATTTATCTAAATTGAATTCTCTTGTTTCATTTATTCAAGAAACGCATTGCAATGATGTAGAATCTCTTAAATTGAAAAGACAATGGGTGGGTCAAGTTGTTTTTTTTCCTGCTTCCAATCGGAAGGGTGGTGTAGCTATTCTGTTTCATAAATCGATGAATGCACAAATTTTATCTACGCAATGTGATAGTGATGGATGTTGGGTAATGGCTAAGGTTGTTATACAAAATAAAGAACTGGTCTTACTAAATATCTATGGCCCTGTTAAACCCGACCCAGACTTCTGGAATAATATCAAGATCTTACCATCTTCTATTGATGGTTCAAATATTATTGTTGCTGGAGACTTTAATCAATGGTTAGACTCATTTTCAGATAGATAATCCAAATGCAAATTTAACCCTGATAAAACTCATAAATCATTTCAATCTGCCATTGCCTCTCGTTCATTATATGATGTTTGGAAGACCTGTAACCCTGATACCCTTGAGTTTACTTTTTTCTAACATTCATCAAACTCATTCTAGAATTGATTATATTTTAGTTAGTAAACCCCTACTCCCATCCATTCAATCCTCTGAGATTGGATCTATTTCTATCTCTGATCATGCCCCCGTTTTTTCTGCCCTAGATCTCTCTTTGAGTTCTCCAAAATTTGGTCGCTGGAAACTTAATAATTTTTTGTTGTTAGACAATACTTTTGTTACTGAAGACACTACCTTTATTAAAGAATTTTTTACAATCAAAAAACCCTTTGCACACCTCTATTACTAATAAGTGGGATGCCTTTAAGGCTTCCTTCCGTGCTTTTGCTATTTCATTTTCAGCAAAAAAGTAAAAACTGCTAAAGCCAAGTATGCCATTTTATTACTCAAACTGTTGGAACATAATTACTTTTCTTCTAAATCGCCCTCTGCTCTTCATGAATTGATTAAAGCCAAATCTGCTCTCAACAAACTTGCCACGATTGATGAATCCAAAGTTCTTCTTAAAATCAAATCTAAATTCCATGGCGGTCAAAATAAAGCTGGTAAGATGTTGGCCAACTATTTAAAAATTAAATCTGAGTGTAAGAATATAGGTCCTATTCTAAATGAATCCACTAATAATTTGGCATCCTCTGATGAAGATATTGCTTCTACATTTCATGATTATTACCAATCATTAGATACCGATGATACCAATCCCTCTGCTAAAAAGTTTCCTAACTTTTTTTCTGGCCTCCCTAATCCTCCTTTGATTCCAGATAAATTTGACTCATTAGAAAGTGAGGTCACCCTTCATGAGATAACAGAAGCCATCAAATCCTTAAAAAAATCGAAAGCACCAGGCCCTGATGGTCTTTCTGTTGAATTTATTTCTACTTTTTCCTCTATTTTTGCGCCCAAACTTCATTCATTCATTGTTGACTCTAAAGCATCTGGGTCCTTTATGGAGGCCTTGATTGTCCTTATTCCCAAACCAGATAAGGATCATTCCCTCTGTAAAAACGTTCGCCCCATTTCATTAATCAATTATGATTGTAAGATATTTGCTAAAATCCTCGCTACTCGCTTAGAGAGTATAATCCCACTACTGGTTAAAACAGATCAAACTGGTTTTGTTGGGGGCAGATTGGCTTCAGACAATGCGCGCATGTTTGCAAATGTTATCTCCTTCGGAAAAAAGTACAACTCCCCACTTGCAGCATTGTCTTTAGATGCTGAAAAAGCATTCGATCGCATAAATTGGCAATTCATGTTCAATACGCTCAAATGGTTTGGTTTTGGTCAAAATTTTATTTCTTATGTTAAATTGTTATATTCTTGTCCTCGTGCACGTATTTTTGTTAATAATCATTTTTCGAAATCCTTCCCATTATATAGAGGTGCACGTCAAGGTTGACCCCTATCACCCTTGCTCTTTGTATTATATCTCGAACCTTTCCTTGAGCGTATTTTAATTAATTCAGGTATCTCTGGCTTATCACAGAATGCTATAGAAACCAAACTGTCAGTTTACACTGATGATATCCTGATATATATGTCGGATCCTAATTCCTCCCTCCCACCCTTTTTGGATGAAGTTCGGCTATATTCTAGTGTTTCTGGACATAATTTTAACTTTTTTAAAACAGAAGTCTTGCCCTTAAACTCTATTTGTTATCAATATATATTTAATAATACTAATTTTACTTGGTGTCCCACAAAAATTAAATTCCTCGGTATTTGGTTTTCTTCTACATTATCTACCACCATTAATTACACGCTTAATGTTCTAATTACCAAAATACAATCACTACTTATTTCTTGGTCCCCCCTTTATTTATCCTGGTGGGGCAGATTAGACACCATTAAAATGATGATTGTACCTCATGTCCTTTTTACACTATCCATGTTACCTTTCCGAATTCCTGCTTCATATTTGTCACAGATTAACTCTATTTGTACAAAGTTTTTATTGAATAATAAACACCCCCGCATTGCTCTTATGAAACTTAAACGTCCCAAATCAGAAGGCGGTGTACGTTTTCCAGATTTTAAATCTTATTATTGTGCATTTTCAATTCGTCAATTTTTTTCTTTAACTCATGATATTGCTGATATCCCTATCCCTCGTTGGATTTTTTGAGCGTTCCCTATTAAAAGACTTTTCTTTCCGAGATATCATATATTTGTCCAATTGCTCCTTCTTATCAGATAATCCTATTTTAAAATATTCCCGACAATTAATATATAATATTTTTTCTCATGGTTTAGATACATACCAATGTTTTTTATCTTCCACTATTTGGTATAACAAATTTATTAAATATAAACGTAAATCATTTTATTACAAGCATTGGAAGGAGAAGGGAATTATTTTTATCCATCAATTAATCCAACATAATTCTGTTATTCCCTTCCAGGTTTTACAGTCACAATATAATTTACCCGATTCATTTCTTAATGAATACCTTCTAATATCAACAGCTTTGCAGTCTTATTTATCTTCCAATAATTTCCCCTTAACCTCTCCATCATTCACTTCACCCTCACCGTTATATAGTGTTTCTCAAGAGCATAGGCCTAGGGCTGCTTTTATTTATAAGTTGTTGTTATCTCATATTACTGAACGACCTAAATCCCCTGTTGAATTACTCTGGGAAACAGACTTATCTATGACACTCCCTATCTCTTTTTGGGATAAATTATGGCTCAAGCTCTTTAAAACCTCTATCGCCGCACGTATTACTCAATCCCTGTATTTCGTTTATAGTAGAGCTGTTATTACCCCTGTTCATATATCCAAGTTTTCCCCTACTTCCTCATCCCTTTGCTGGTCTTGTCTTGAATTTACTGGGACTTTTCTTCATCAACTTTATGTGTGTTCGAATGTTTTAAAGTTCTGGCAATCTATTTGGTCTAAATGTATGATAATATTTCAATGCAATATTCCATTAACAATGCAAAGTGTTTTTCTTGGTTCCTCCTCACCTGATTTCGATATTTCTAATCACATTACTCTGTTGTTTGATTTATTTATTGCTATAGCTTTTATAGTGAAGTTGTCCTGTTGGAAAGATAACTCTTAATTATCATTATTAACTTGGTGGAACTTTGTTTGCGATGAACACAGAATTGCTACTGCTGCTTCTCTTACTCTCTCTCAGAAAATTAAATTCAACCTACTTTGGTTACCCTTTACTTCATATCTTTCTTCACATGCACCTGCACCTTGATTCTTACTCTTTCTCAATCTCTAATTCTTTTTATTCATCTTCTTCTTCTTTTCTGTCTTTTCTTTATCTCTTACTTCTTTTTTTTTCTTCTCCACTTTTGAATTTCCTATTCATATTTTTCTTTTTTAACTAATAGTTGTACTTTATTCATAATGTGTTCATTTGATTGTCATATGTTCTCTTTTTCTGAAAACTTAATAAAATATATATATATATATTAAACAAAACAAAAAAATTAAATTTGGCTAAATTCTGGTCTGTGCATTGATTATCATGTGGCCCCTATACTCGTGGGGTCCCCGGGCAAATGCCCAGCGCGCCCATGCTTTAGGAGGGCACTGCGTAATCAAAGTGTGGATTCGAGCAAAGGTGAGCTTTCATTGTGTTTAGCGATTAGGGCTACCCCCAGAGGTTAATAATCCACCGATCATACCAAATTGTTTCTTCATGGATAACTTGAGAATGAATGCCAAACCTGTTTACTTTTTTCTCCCCAAAAGTCCTCTGCAATTCTCGGAAAACAAAGCAACCCTTATGTTGCATCCATTTTTCAGTAGCTTTTGTCGGTACTCGCCTTTACGATCTAATCTCTGAATTTCCGGCAAACGTCACATCTTTAATACAATGGAACTTGTGTGCCAGAAAATAGAGCCACACATTCTGAGTGGCCTAATAAGAGTAAAGTCAGCAGTATTGCCTCAAGACATTTACCTTTTAACAATAGGTGAGAAAAAGAAACCTTTTATTAAAAAAGCATGACCCAGTTTTCTGTAATGTGTTGCCAATAAGAGAAGACGCGGTACTCCTCGAGACACCACCCACATCGCCTCTACCTTTGATCACTGGAATGCAATCTTATACTACAGAAAATATTACGCTTTATACAATTCAACACTACCCAGCACAACACAGGGGTTCAGGGATTGTTCAGGAGGACCAGACCCATGTTTGCTTTTCAGGAAAATCAATGACTATGTAAGTAAGTTCCATTTCAATTAGATGCAACCTAGGACATGCGAAAATCTGGAATAGATCCGATCTTCCTTGACCTACGCTGGACGCCACTGCAGAATGACATGTCAGCTCCTGCAGTAAAAGAATAAACCACTTTGGAGCATATTTACAAGGGAATTGACGGACTGAGGTGTTAGCCTTCCTGGCTTCTCATCTCACTCTGCCTCTTCAGAAATAAAGGGCTGCACCGGGAAACAACCATTACAACACTGTTATTACAATGCACTGCATTTACAACACAGTTATTAGAACACAACTGCCTTTACATTGCATGCCATTACAACGCAGTCATTACAACGCATGTCACTACAATGCATGTCACTACAACGCATGCCATTACACCGCATTATAAGGTAAGCGATAGGGAACAGTCATTTTTACCCCTACACTATCCAACACTTACCCTACTGTTGCACTCACTGGAGTGGGAATAGTAATTTTTACCCCTACACTAGCCAACACTTACCCTACGTTTGCACTCACTGGAATGAAAATAGTAATTTTTACCCCTATACTATCCAACACTTACCCTACTGCTGCACTCACTGGAGTGGGAATAGTAATTAATACCACTACACTATCCAACACTTACCCTACTGTTGGCCTAAATGTATTATGCATTGTAATGGTATGCATTGTAATGGACTGCGTTTTAATGGCATGCGTTGTAAATGTAGTTTCTAAAAAATGCGTTGTGATGGCATGCGTTGGAAAATCATGCGTTGTAATGGATGTTGCGATGTAAAATCACGTTGAAAAGGCATGCATTGTAAATGTTTGCATTGTAACGTGTCCTATTCGGATGCACCATGTTCACAAGGATATGGTGCAGCCCTGCATTTCCCTTTGCATTGGCGCTATGCTTAGCAGCCTAGCGCCGACGCAGGCACCCTTGCACCATAGTGCAAGGGTGTCTGCGTGCAGGGTAAGATTGTTTATGTGCAGGAAGGTACCCTCTACTGCAGGTAAACAATCTTTAAATGCCGTTTTGTAACTTCTATGTGTGCTGCTTAATGCAGCACACATAAAAGTTGCAAAACTGCGTTTTAAAAAAAATTATTGTTTATGTGCAGGAAGGGGGACCTTCCTGTACATAAACAATCATTGGCCTTTTGCTGTTTTCATGTGTCCTGCACAACGTTCCAGGTTTTCCCTGGTCTTAATTCTGGCACTGCCTCCTATTTATGTCTCCCTTGTAAATAGGGGGCTGTGTCAGAATCAATGGATGTTGCGGTGGAACGCCCACCGCGCCACCCATTGCCCTCCACTTTCATGCTATGCATAGCGTGAAAGGGGGCCTTATTTACAAGACAGCGTTAAGCCGTGTTAAGTGGCTTAGCACTGCCTTGTAAATAAGGCGAAGCCCCTATCACCACAGGAACGCCGTAAAACATTACGTTCCCATGGCGATAGGGGTTTGTAAATATGCCCCTTTGTGTCTTAATACAGTAATATTCACAACCTTTTGCAGCAACTAGGCTGCATATACCGATCGCACTGCCATAAAGAATTGCTTGTAAACTTGTTTCCTTCAAACTTGATTTATTCCTTATTAACCAAATTCATCAATGCTTTTTCTTTCTTTCTTATTTGTTATTCACGATAGGGCTGATCAAAATCCCAATTTTTTCAAATGAGGCAGTTGTGCCCATCCAGGCCTCTTACTACATCACGTGGGCATTGCAATCCATGTTAAACAGCTCTGATAAAACATATCCCAATGCATTTCGGGCCCATTTTTAGCCCTTCGTCAGGGGTCGCTGTACAAAATAAAATACACCCTCCATTATTTTTCATGTTCCAATTAAATTACATTAATACGCAAATACATACTCTGATGGAATCATAATACAGTCAATGTAATGAATGTAACCCCGCTTCCTCATGACCAAATAATTAACAAAAACTCAATACACCACTGTCCCTTTGTGCCTAAATCATATTGCTACGTTTTGGAATGTTTACCACCCGCAATGACCTCCCCCACGCCGTCCTCGCTGTAAAACCTGCCAATTCAACTGCAGTGCTTCGTAAAAACTCCACCACCCAGTATAAAAACCGTGAATATTGACCCCGTGCTTATCTTTACCCTTTGAGCACCTCTGCACACGTACCTTTGCTCTACGTCGTACATACAGTAATAACCAACTAGGAAATGAATTATCAAGGTGAAAAGTGCTTCCAAAGGTCAGCTACTTTAAAAAAAAGCCAGAGGAAGCAAACAGCTAAGGGAAGCAACTCATTCTCAAAAACACTACAGAAACTGGTATTTGGCCATAAGCAAGAAAAGTGTGTGGCCAGTAGGCCACCTGCATAGAAAGAGACTGCTGCTGTTGTTCTTGTGACTGCCCAAGCAGCTCTTACTAAGTGAACGATGGAGTGATATCTCTAGTTCCATGAGACATCACACACGGAACTGCACTTTGTATATCGTAAATGACGTCTCCTAAATCGGAATATCTTACAGTGCCTATTAAATTGACCAATGTAAGGTGAAATCTCCCACCTCAAAAGGTCTTAGACTGGCCACATCCCATAGTCCATGACACATCACTTGACAGCTAACACTTAGCTGCGAGATCATAACCAGTCCATAAAAACGACACACGTGCTGATCCACATTAAAAGATCATCTCTTCAAAGTCATAAGACGCTGCAGGCGGCACCTACGACTAGACATTGTATGGCATGAGGGTCCTTGCAACAACAACCATCCGCCTTCCTTAACATTCCGTCACACAATGATGACACAGTGCCGTCTTAACGCATGGGCCTGCTGGGCAGTTGCCTGGGAACCCATGAGCATATGGGCCCCATGCTAATTTCATACTGTAAATATAAATTTACTTTATTGATAATTTAAATTTGTATTCCTGGGAGTGGTTGTGTAGGCAGGGCCCAGTGCACTGCTTTGTCCGGGGCCTATAATGTTTTTAAGATGGCCCTGCGTTGACCAAAACACACTTTTGTTTAAGCAAGAAACGAGTGCGCATTTCTTTCTTCAAAACAAGAGCCATCTCACTTTCTTTCCAAGCCAAAGATAGGTACCTTATGCAGTTACATAAATACTGAATGGGCCGCATCCAATTTCATAAACCTATGTACACCACGTTGCTTCTATTTGTCTTGTTCTCGAAGCCTCGCTGCCCCTCAACGGAGTTCTGGGGTATCCAGCAAACAGCAGTCACTGTGACAAACATCACTGTGATGTTTGAGTGCAGATGGACCTGTTCACTGATGAGTCCTCTAGGTGTAGGACCGTCAGGTGGCGCATGCTGGAGTCTTTCGGTGTATTTTTGTCTCATGTTCAGTCAAAGGCCTTAGCCATTCATCTCTTTTCACCAGGCTGATTGTTTTGGGATGTGTGACTAGGAAGCTGCCTATTGCAATAGACATAGTGTTAGTGTGTAATGGAGCTGGGTGCTCTAACTAATGGCCATTGGCCACTCCCTCCAGTTCTACTCAATGTCTCGGGCCACTCTCCCATGGCTTCCCTGTCGCACGGCTCAGTACCCCTAGCTGGAGTTTACATGCCCATTTCTCCTGTTGTCCCACAAGCCATTCCCTTAAAACACCCATTGCCTGCCATCTGCAAAGTCCCGTTGTGTGCATGATGGTGCATGGTCGAACCGTAATGTAAACTCTTTCTAAATTCCTCCCTCATGTCCCCCTCTTTGACTCATCGCAAAACTTTTTTACTACTATGATCTGCCTAATCCCTTTTTATAGACGCTTCCCTCCTCCATCTCTCCTTTTTACTCTTCCCAAACCTCATCTTACTAGTATGATCTTCCAAATAACACTTTCTAGACTCTTCTCTCCTCTATCCCTCCATTATCCTATTCAATCAGATTTACAGACTCACATGTCCACTGCTCATATTAACTCATATTTACTAATCCACCAATAATCCTGTTTGGTTCAGGAGTAGCGTGCTACTCGCCGAAAAGCACTTTAAGCACTATATAAATACAATTACTATACAATACATATCATACTGAAGGCTTTGCAACAAGCACTGATCACCACAGAGAAACAAATATGGGTTGCAACCATGAGCACAAGTTAAGACTGTGCACTATGTGGGAAGGGGCTGCTACAGCCAATCCTTGACCCAATAAAAGCTGTCATTGCAGTTTTACACCACTGCAGGTGTGTGATTCACAGTATTGTGATTTTAATATCGACCTACCAAAGAATTGTACTCATGGTATTGAATACCAACAATACGTAAAGATAAGCAGATATGGATTTAAAAATACTAAATCTTTACTCCCTTAAATATGCCTACATTATGGATATGTTTTAAGTCTATATCATGGCTACACTTATTGACAACTCAATAGTGAAAGCACAATATTGTGACATACATCCTGCTATGGCCAGGCACAGAAGAAAGTAGCAAAGCACTTTTATATTTAAAATAAAGGAATGTGAATGGAATAGAAGATTTAAACGAAAGTGTATGTTTAGCCCTAAAACCCAATTTCATCAAGCCCGGCTTTGTCAGGCATCTATAAGAGGTGGCCAAAAGCCAGAACTTTAGAGATGCCTGCTTTCACCAACAGATACAGTCTTCTGCATTCAATCGGAGGAAGTTGCATTAGGAAGCACCATATCTTTAAGTACACCAGTTAAATGAATTTCCCTACCTCGAAGCAGTGAACATTAATATTCTTCAACAGTCTGCTGAAAGAATCCAAACTCAGGCAACCAAACATTTATACATTTTAATGCAGTTCCACACAGCTGTGGCAGGGGTTGGAGAGGACCCGGTAATTACCATGAATACCTGTAACATATCAAATAAACACATTGCAAAATCAAGAATCTGTTCATTTGGTAGCATCACACGTGGTAAGGCGGCATGCAAACTAGACACACAAGGGGATTGGAGGAGAAGTGGGAAAGGGTCAAGAACAGGAAAGTAAGACACAACTAAACAAACTGGTAAATAATCCCAACAGTGGACATCAAGACATAGTCACAAATGTCAAAGCTTGGAAGTAAAAAAAGAGATTGAAAAACAGAAGGCAAAATGAGATCAAGTTTCATGGTAATTCTTCCATGCCTTCCCACACCCCCATTCACTTGCTCTTGCACTTGATCATCAATCACATCTCTGGGAGAACAACATAACTTCAAGGTAGAGTTAAGTGAAGCCTTGGAGTTCTCAACATCCATCCACGCAATATTCCGAACTTACACTTTCACCATTACTTTTCCATTTTGTCAATCTCTTTGTTTCACCATTTTCCATCATCCAGCTTGGCAGCTGCTAGATCTGTCAGCCTTAGGGTGTTCTTCCACCAAATCTTTGCCTCCGTAACCTATGTTTGCTGGTCTCATTTTTTCTGGCCTCTGGATTCTGCACCCTTTGCCACTGGTAACCAGTTCTAACGTGCACTTGCTCACTCCATAAAACAAGGTAACATTGGCTTATCCCCAATTGGCCTATTTTGTTTACTGATAAGTCCCTAGTAAAGTGGTACTAAGTGTATCTAGGGCCTGTACATTAAATGCTACTAGTAGACCTGCAGCACTGATTATGCTACCCACTAAAGTAGCCCTTTAAACACGTCTCAAGCCGGCCGCTGCAGCCTGTGTGGGCAGTTAATTTTAAACTGCTATTTACATCTAGCAAAATAAACCTTTTGCTAGTCCCAAACCTTGCTTTATAATTCATATAGGTCCCCCCTAGTGTAGGCCTTGGACAGCACAGAGGGCAGGCTGCAGTGTATTTAAAAAGTTGGACATGTACTTTGAAGTTTTGCATGTCCTGTTTGTGAAAAACAATTAGATTTGTTTTTACCTACAGTAAGGCCTGTCTCTCCCATAGGATAAGATTGGAGTTACCTTGTTACATTTAATAAGCATAATTTCCAAACGGGAATAGGCCACCACTTCATATTTGGTATATTTGGAATTGTAAGGAAAAATCCTATCTTATGGCAAAGTTGGATTTTGGATTGCAATTTTGAAAATACCACTTTTAGAAAGTTGAAGTTTTCCTGCCTTAGCCATTTGGTGCCTGTAGCCTGTCTCTGGGTCACATGACTTGGTGCATCTGACAGTTAGGCTTTGTGTATTCTTCCTAGACAACCACACACAATAGAGAGCTTAGGTGGGCCTGGATGGGCCATCACATGCAGGACGGGAGGGCGGAGATGCGCACAGCCCTACTTACATTTGAATTGGCTGTGGCCTGCCTCTACAGAAAGAGCTGTAAACCCCCTGCAGCTCGTCTAGATCCAGGACAGGGAAGGCAGTACGCCTGTGGACTTCAAAGGGAAACCTCTAGAAGTTTCTCCCACTTCAAAGGAGGAAGCAGGTATAAATATTGGACCTCATACACCAACTCTTTAGTAAACTTCTGGAACTGTGGATAGTCTGCCAAGAAGAAGGACTGCTGGGCTGCTGTAAGGACTGCCACTCTACTGAACTGCGTCTCTGAGGGACTGTTGCCCTGCTATGTTGACCTGCTGGCTGCTGCCCTCTTGCCTTGGTGAGAAGGACTGCACATGCTTCTGTTGAACCCAAGACCTCAGAGTGACTACAAGGGCTAATTGGCTGGCCTCCTGACAAGACTTCAGGGACAAAAGGCTCCAACAACCTTGAACCGAGCACCTGGACTCTGCCATCTGTGTGTCCTGCCCTGTCAAATGGTGCCACCCCATTTCTGGACCCTTGTAAGTGGGCCCTTAATTATAGAACATAGAACGCTTTCTTTGAAAAACTCCAGAACAACTTCTGTAGTGAGTTCCTCTACGAATTTTACGAATTTCCAGTCCACCTATTTAGAATACCAATCAACTGGGTGCCTTAACTCATTTTCCAAACACTGGAAGGGACCCTCAATTAATTCCATGGTCCATTAGGAAAAGGAACTGGCACCAAAACTATCTTACAAATAGTTAAAGATTTATCAGCCCTAGAGCAGACCTCACAGCTTTTGACAGAACTTGTAATCATTTTGTCCATGCATGGACTCCAAAAGGTGGATATAACTAACTTCTTATTAAATGTCTCACCTTTGTGGGCAACCACAATAATGGGATATCTTCGTAGCACAGAGGCATACCTGTTTCCCTTAACCTAATCTTACATAGTTAATTCATTTTTAATCTTTCAAAAGACTTGAAACTCCTTATGCTTATTTGACATACTTTATGAGCCTATTTACCATGAATAAATTCTATAAGTCAGTCTTCATCCCTCTCAAACAGTCTTCCTCACTAACTTCTCCCTTGACTGGAATGATGGCATTAGAAGTATAGCAAACACATAGACTGTTCCCATGGGAGCAGGGTCAAGACTGATTTGTATATGGTTGAGTCTAAACTGGAATGGCATGGGGAGGAAATAAACAATGGATTTAGGGCCAGATCTCTGTACTTGGGTAATTGTTTGACATTGTTCAGCATTCTGTCCACAAATTGTTCTTTTTGCCTCGGAAGCAGAAGCTACAATAACGTCCTCTCCCATCTCATTCTCCGTATCTTCGCTCAGCGCTCTAGGCATTTTAGACAGAAGATCTGTCTTCAAATTATTCTTCCCTGAAATGGATTCTACAGAGGAGTTGAATTCTTAAAATGCGCACAAATTTGAAAAAAGCCTGGAGGTAGCTTGACTGCTACCATTTTTTTTTTAAACAAAATGAAGGGTTTGTGTCATTTTTAAGAGCAAAATGCCAAACCCTCAAGAAATATTTTAGACTGTTCTACCATACACAGCCCAAGTGTTTCTCTGAATCATAGAGTACTTTTTCTCAGCATCGGGCAGGGTCATAGAAGTGAATGCCATCATGTTGTCTACGTGACATTTCCCAAAAGACTTCTGTGAGAGGACCTCCCAAACTCAATACCACTAACGCTCACAGTAAGTAAATATATATATATTTTTTGGCTGCATGGAGACAACGTCAAAAATTATGTTGCCTTTTCACATACAAAAATAAAATCTTTTGTCATTTGCTGTGACCATCCAAATTTAGCATTCTCTTTCATCAGGGTTCTCATTGAGTCAGTCATAAAATGTGTGATAGGCACCTCTTTTTATAATAGAGCCGCCTGGAAGGTTGTGTGATTTCCAATAAATTGTGAATCTGCATCCAAGCGAGGTAGTAAACCTGTGGATTAAGATTTATGTGAATTGGAATCAGCAGCAGATGGAAACATAGATTGAAAAAGCAAAGACAGGAAAAACCTACACAGACGAACGTACCCTGCCAAAAATATCTAGCATCCGTAAATATATATAAACAAACAAAGATGCTAGGGGCGCTTCAAAAGTCAAGTGTATCCAAAATGTATTCAATGAAGGGTCGACACGTTTCACGGTAATCATTGCTTCTTCGGGCCAATAGCAAAATAAATTTCTCCACAAATGTGAAAAGAAAAAACAGACACGAGCTAAAGTGCCCACTGCAATTACGATTCCATTACTCATAATGATCTATATTTACACATCTATATATCTATATATATACATATCTATCTATATATATATATATATTCACTGAAAAAACCATAGGTTTCACACATGTTATAGTTAGCTGGACATTTTACTGATAAAAAACCAATGAAATTCCCCCGTTATAGTTAGTGCAGGCAACTATAACTCACGCGACCGCAATCCTCTGCTGATGCTAATACTGTATTTAGACACTTATTTGCCCATGTCTTCCTCCATTAAATTTTAGCTATACATATATTACAAATATTTTTTTTTCATAAAGACACATATGTCATCAGCAGAGGATTGCGGTTGCGTGAGTTATAGTTGCCTGCACTAACTATAACGGGGGAATTTCATTGGTTTTTTATCAGTAAAATGTCCAGCTAACTATAACATGTGTGAAACCTATGTTTTTTTCAGTGAATTTGCAAGGTTTTTTAAATGCTAATTCCTAACTATAACGTGTGTGAAACCTATGGTATTTTCAGTGAATTTGTACGGTTTTTTAAATGCTAAGTTACTTTACGCCATTCGTGGCGTGCGCGCCCACTTAACGCAGTTCGTTCCGTGCACGTACGGTGCGCTTCGCGCACCGCGTGCCCACGTTACGCTAGATGGGCCATGAACGCACGATGCGCTTCGCGCACCGTGCGCACATGGAGGACATATGATGAGCATCGTTGTGACAGGTAATATATTAGTGTTTATTTGATGTAAGATGCCATGCACAATTGGTGCCCTTCGGGCTCCATTTGCACATGGGGTGGGGAGAGTGTGGATAATTTTTAATTTTTTAAAATTATTTTTTACCGTACGCGTACGGTAAGCGTAATCGGCGAAATTTTCAAAAAAATTTAAATTCCCTTTTTTGCCTTGGGGGATCGTTGGGGACTCCCTCAACATGGCTAGGTGCTTGGGAGCTGTCTAAACAGCCCCTTTACATGTTTTTGCCCTTTGTTTTTCAACCCCCTGTCAGAGTGCGAGAGAGAAAATGGCGGCCGCCGCTTCCTGGTTTCGACCGATTCGAATGTTTACTAAGATCTAACGGCCAATTAGAATCGCGCTCGCGCACGTCACCGTACGCGTACGGTAAGCGCACGGTAAGCGCACCGTAAGCTGGCTCAGAAATATATATTGATTTAAAGGCTATTTTCTCAGAATCTACTGAACAGATTTACACCAAACCTACAAAAGGCACTTCCTTGACCTGTAGACTACCTCTCTGCCAAATTTCAAGGAACTCTGTTCAGCCGTTCGGGCTGTAGCTGTGTCTAAAGGTCCTATGGAAAAATGCATGGGAAAAATGCGTTTTGGGACCCCCCTTTTATCTCAGTCCCCGCTTGACGAATCCCCCCGAGACTTTCAGGGTAGGAGCGGAGCGTAGCGCCCCACCTATTTTGAAAATTTCGCGAGGATTCGTCGACCGGCGCCAAAGTTATTCCAAATAGAATGTTGCGGATTTCCTATGGAAACGTGGTCCTAACTATAACTATCTACTGGCGACCGCCAGTAGATAATATATATATATATATATATATTCACTGAAAAAACCATAGGTTTGAGGGGCGTTATAGTTAGTTGGACATTGCACTCGTACAAAACCCGTGAAATTCCCCCGTTATAGTTAGTTCAGCTAACTAAAATAAACAAATAAAATATACAAAAAATTAAAATATTACCTTTCAAAACGAAGTGCATCATATGTCCTCCATGTGCGCACGGTGCGCGAAGCGCATCGTGCGTACATGGCCCATCTAGCGTAACGTGGGCACGCGGTGCGCGTAGCGCACCGCGTGCCCACCGTGCGTGCACGGCACTAACTGCGTAAAGTAGGCGCGCGGTGCTCACTGTGCGCGCACGGTGCGCGAAGCGCACCATGCGCGCACGGAACGAACTGCGTTCAGTGGGCACGCACGCCACGAATGGCGTAAAGTAACTTAGCATTTAAAAAACCATACAAATTCACTGAAAAAACCATAGGTTTCACACACGTTATAGTTGGGAATTAGCATTTAAAAAACCTTGCAAATTCACTGAAAAAAACATAGGTTTCACACATGTTATAGTTAGCGGAAATTTTACTGATAAAAAACCAATGAAATTCCCCCGTTATAGTTAGTGCAGGCAACTATAACTCACGCGACCGCAATCTTCTGCTGATGACATATGTGTCTTTATGAAAAAAAAATATTTGTAATATATGTATAGCTAAAAATGTATGGAAGAAGACATGGGCAAATAAGTGTCTAAATACAGTATTAGCATCAGCAGAGGATTGCGGTCGCGTGAGTTATAGTTGCCTGCACTAACTATAACGGGGGAATTTCATTGGTTTTTTATCAGTAAAATTTCCGCTAACTATAACATGTGTGAAACCTATGGTTTTTTCAGTGAATTTGCAAGGTTTTTTAAATGCTAATTCCTAACTATAACGTGTGTGAAACCTATGGTTTTTTCAGTGAATTTGTATATATATATGTATATGTATGTTTATGTGTATCTGTTTGACATGTATATTTATGAAATTTATTGATCATTGTTGGTTTTTGTTTAGATCACAGATGGGTTGGATTAGGAAGCAGTCATGAAAAGGTTCGAGTTCTGTTCAATATTATAGAAGATCAGCTGATTTTCCGTCCAACACCCTTATATATAATCATTTTGAGATACACAATGATTGCCCACTGGGGCTTTATTATTTTCTTGAGCATCACTCAAGTTATGATTCATTAATTTAAGAAAGGAACAATAAAGTTTTCCTAGGGTTCTATTGAATGGACTAATAGCTAATAATGATATGGTTAATGAATTTCAGGCCTATCCTTGAGACTATTTATCTTTCCATTGTGAAAGCAAACACTGTGAAAAACAATTTAAATCAGCAATTATTTTGTTTCTAATACTTTAAAGAACATTTCATGTTTTTGTCACATTTATTTAATTTTAAAACAACTGTTGGAGTGATGGTAACTCTTTTAGTCTGTTTTCCATTATTATTTGTCACATGATGGTTTGTTTATTTCAAGTAGATTGGCCAAACGATACCTGTTACTCGTGATCAAGGGGTTGTCCCCGAAACGCGTTGGGTTGAGTGTGAAGCGACAATAAATCACCGCTTTCTGCAACATTATGGTCTTCGGCTGTTGATTGAATGAAAGGAATCGACAATAGTTTGGATATATATATATATATATATATATATATATATATATATATATATATTATCTACTGGCGGCCGCCAGTAGATAGTTATAGTTAGGACCGTGTTTCCATAGGAAATCTGCAACATTCTATTTGGAATAACTTTGGCACCAGTTGACGAATCCTCGCGAAATTTTCAAAATAGGTGGGGCGCTCCGCTTCGCTCCTACCCTGAAAGTCTCGGGGAGATTCGTCAAGCGGGGGCTGAGAACAAAGGGGGGTCCCAAAACACGTTTTCCCCATCTTGGGACCAATATACATGATAGTACCTCATTAAAATGCATTGCAGTTAATAGAAGGTTTTAAGACTTTAGTTACATTATAAATCATTTGTTGATGGTACCATACTCATTTTAGGAATTGTGGTATGTTCTAAGGTGATTTCACCATGTGAAAAAGCCTTCTGCTGGGATATCATGATTGAGAGAAAAATATGTTCTCATGCTTTTCCCACAGAGGTTTGGAAGGTGATCTATAAGCTAAACTGAGAGCTTATTTTCTGTAAATTCACATTATCTTTCTCAGTCATGTGAGAATGAAGTCTGACATTCTCAGTAAAACATGTACATCCAACAAGGGCAGAGACTGTCAGTTGATTCCTTTGTGTTCTACTGCAGCTTCCCAGAGTGTTCCAAAGAACAACTAGAGTGCTAACAGTCCTACTTATGATGAACGTATGGCACACCTGAAGCCATCTTGCTTGGATTAAAGTGGTAACTCTTAAAACATTTAATTTAAAAAGGAACAAAATGAGGGGGTTCATTTTTCCATAAAAAGTATGATTAGTGCTGCAGAAAGAAAAATTAGGGCACATTTTGAGTGACTTCTCAAATCCTCTTCTATTTCATTAAAAAATTCTGACATGCAGACTGAAACATGCACTTTCAATACCAGCAGCAGTTTTCCCTGGTGAGCAGTAGCTTTACTACAGTGATCTAATGAGCAAAAAGAGTGCTAACATTCTGAATTTATGGCAAATGTGTGACACATCTGAATGCCTTTGGAATCAAAGTAAAAAACTGAAAGTATTTCCTACTGAGGAGACTGCAGTAAATGAGGAAATTAGGAAACTTCATAACAAATAAGTCTGCCAAGATGGCCACCAGAGACAAAAGAGCCCAAATGTAGCCCAAATATCACCCAGATGTAGCCCAAGTATAGCCCAATGACAGAATGTCCCAGAGTGTTCTTAAAAACAACTAGAGCGCTTACTGTCTTCATTATGACAAAAGTATGGCACACCTGAAGCCATCTTGATTGGAATAAACTGGTAACACTTAAAACATTTAATTTAAAAAGGAACACAATGAGGGGGTTCATTTTGCCATAGAAAGTATGATTAATGCTGAAGAAAGAAAATGAGGGCACATTTTGAGTGACTTCTCAAATCCTCTTCTATTTCATTAAAAAATTCTGACATGCAGACTGAAACATGCACTTTTAATACCAGGAGCAGACTTCCATGGTGAACAGTAGTTTTACTACAGTGATCTAATGAGCAACTAGAGTACTAACATTCAGAATTTATGGCAAATGTGTGACATATCTGAATACCTTCATGATGGAATCAAAGTAAAAAACTGAAAGCATTTCCTACTGAGGAGACTGCAGTACATGAGGAAATTAGGAAACTTCATAACAAATAAATCTCCCAAGATGGCCACCGGAGACAAAAGAGCCCAAATGTAGCCCAAAATCACCCAGATGTAGCCCAAATATAGCCCAATGACAGAAGTGTGCAAAACACTTATTATTTTGTGTTTTTGCAGTGTTATATAGTGCAGACTTGTCAGGTATTGGAGTGCTTTACATGAGCATTGGTTACATCACACAAGAACAAATTCATTTTGGTTGTAGACATGGGGAGACTAAGTGATTTGACCAGAATCACAGAATGTCGAGCTGAAGCAGAAACTCCAACCTGGTTCCCCAGTTGCAAAGTCTGCAGTTCTGGAAGTAACACCACATCCTCTCCCCTAAGTGCAACATTTAATTAAGTGGTCAACTGGATAAAAAAACATAAAGGTAACAAATCATTTAAAAGTGCTTTCTCGCTATTTGAAAACTCAGAAAATATGTCCTTAGTTTAGTCTTTTAGAGCACTAACCATAATTTTGATGCCAATAAGACCCTCTCATATATGTAATTTCTAAAGGAAATGCTCTAGGTATTACATTTTGATTACATCAAGATGACGTCAGGCGTTCCACACTTTTGTAATAAATATAGAATGTTAGCAATCTAGTTGTTCATTAGGATACTGTTGAGAGGCAGAGGCCAGGGGCACGGACTCTGAAAATTGAAGGCAGGTAGGAGGGTGCAAAGGCAACAATTTAACCACACTGAGCAGGCAGGAAGGGCCGTGGCAGCACAACAGACTATGGAGGGCAGTGGAAAGGGGGGCAGGGGCAACAAACCAACAATACAGGACTTGCAAGAGAGGCTGTGGCAATGTAATAGACCATTGTGGGCAGAAGGAAGAGGCAATGGTAGTACAACCATACATGCCAACAGACCCGATTCAGCCAGGAAACGTCCAATGTTTTTAAGCTCAAATGGGCTTTATTTTATCTGTCTCCTGTCTACAATCTCCTCTTTTTCAATGTAACTGAAAGGGGAAAATCAATACCCCAGTTTTTTTTCAAAATCTCCCTCTTACCAAGTTCAAAATGTTCGCAAGTATGGTACATTGGATCATGGAATTAAATGGGGTAGGGACATGGACTTGGATAACAGAGGACAGGAGGGACATGGAGTGGTGCACCAAACTGACCCTGCAGGGCAGGCATCAGGGTTTGCAGCAGCACAATACACCACACAGGGCATGCGGGACGGGAGTGCAGCACAAAAATCCATAGAAAGCAAGAGGGAGGGGACAGGACCATGCACATGGACAACAGAGAACAGAGGGGCAAGAGGCAGGACCATAATGGACAGACAGGAGAGAAAGCTGCAGCATAACAGACTATAAAGGGCAGGAGGGATGGATCAGGGGCATTACAATGGAACAGACAAGCCAGGAGGGAGGGAGTAGGGGTCTGCACATGTAAACAGAGGGCTGGGGGCAAGGGGGCAGGGCAGGAGCAGCAAGATAGCCATGGAGGTCAGGCAGGATGGGCACTAGAAGCAAGACACACCATGAAGAGCAACAGTGAGACTGTGATGGCATACACACAGACCATGGAGGGAAGGTGGGAGGGGTTCAGGGGCAGCTAACTGACCACACAGGGAAGGTGGGAGGGGCCATGGCAGCACAGAAGACGATGCATGGCAAGTGGGAGGGTTAGTGGTAGCACAATGGCTATGATGGGCAAGAAGGAGGGTGCAGGGGCATGCACAAAGGACGATGGAGGATAGAAGGGAGGGTCAGGACCTGTGCACAGACAAGAAAGTTCAGGGGAAGGGGCCTCACAACAGACCGCACGGGGCAGGCAGGAGGAGCAGTTGCAGCACAACAGACCAGGGAGGGCAGAAGGGTGTGGCAGTACAATGGACCATGTAGGACAGGAGGAAGAGGATAGGGGCATGGCATGTGGACAGGCAGGGTGGAGGTGGCAGGGACAGGTTACAGTCATCTGACAATGTTAGGCAGGTGGGAGGGGAGTGGCAGCTCAACAGAACACTCAGAGTAGATAGGAGTGGCAGGTCCATGGAACATGGTGGGCAAAAAGCATGGAGCAGGGGCATACACAAAGACATCGGAGGGCAGGGGGAAGGAGAATAGGGGCAGCAAGCTAAGCACAGAGTTTAAGCAGGAGGTCAATGATGGGGCATAGAATTGGGCAATGGAGGGCAGGAGGAGTGGACTGGTACATCATACTAAATTGAGGGCAGTGGCAGCACATCAGACCATGCATGGCAGGAGGGAGGAGGCTAGTCCATGGATTCACACAACAGAGGATAGGGAGGAGGGGGATGGAGCAGCAAGCTAACTGTTCAGAGAAGGCGGGTATTAGGAACTTTATTGTTTTTAAAACGTGTGTCTGTGCAAACTACTTAAAATATGAACAAGTATGCAGCATAATCTCACTTTTATTCAGGAAGAAGAGGACGTTTGTGACTGTGAGTCCGGGCTCACTTGGCAGAAATACCCCCTGACCCTCCACCCCCTATCGCAAAATGTAATGCCCGTGAAAAGGGTAGGTGAACACAGTGTTATATAGAACATAGTCCTGAGAGCACGATTGAAAATGAAAACTAGATATAGTGTATGGTATAAACTATGTACCAAAAAGTGTGATATAAAATGAACCGGGCGTGAAATATAATATGCAATACATTGTGCGCAATGACAGATTCATTGGAGAGCGCGAGATAGCACAGGCACTAGCGCGTGCTATGCGATATGCGCCTTGGAGTGTAATATGCACAGGGCAGTGTTGTGTAACCTAACTAGTCTCTAAAGTTGTAATATAAAATATGTGCTGGGGAGTGTAACGTTGCATATGCACTGTGACAAAGATATGGATCCCAGATTGTAATATGTATGGCATAGCACTGTGCGTTATAACATAGGCATCGAGGAAGGCACGTAAGATGGGGCAATATAACCCGTGCGAAGACAAGTGTGGCATGACATATTCACGGGGTGGTGTTACAGTGCACATGGGCTAGAGAGTGTCATAGCATATGCACTAGCTAGTGGAATACAACACAGAGGTGTGTGGCACTCAGCAGGCAATGGTGGGTGTAACACAGCATTGGGCTCTGCCAGGAGCGCGCTGTGACTCTCAAGTGATGTTCGTCCCCTTTCCAGAGAGTAAAATAAAAAGTATTACACATCCAGCAGTGGATGTGTGTTTTATTAACCGTGAGGGGGGTTTCTTGCATAGTTTTGGTCGAATTTTTGTCGAATCCCCTTTGAAAGGCTTGGAGTGCATGTGTATTAAATGTGCCCGTCAATAGCTACCCATGTTTGTATAAATAAACGACAAGGGTGTCTACCGGGATTAGGCACGGTAGGGCATCACACATGTCAGAGCTTCACTAGTGGTGTAAATACATTCCACGTGGATTCATTGTATGCATAGTCGCATTTTAATGAATATCACGCAAATCGTCATGGTGATAGGTACGTACGGTTTGTCCAGCATGTCCTAGGTTTGTCTATAAATATATATTTTTTAAAAATAATAAAAAACAGTGGCCGGCCCTGGGGATTGGGGTCAAAAAATTATAATTAGGAGACAGGCCCTGGGGGATGGGGTCATAAGGGCCAATACATTAGAATAAGAAGGGGAACCACACAGCCCCCCTTCTTAAAAAATTAAAATAAATAAAAGACTGGCATCGTGCCGGAGGCCACACCCCCTCCTCGCAGCACTCTGCAAACGCGCCCCCTGGCGAGTTGTAAGTTGGGGAATTAATTCCTCTTTAATACTGAGGGTCCCTGAGGGCCAACTAGCCCAACAGGCATCTCCAGTATGCACCAGGGAGCTGCGCTGCAGACAAGTGTTCTGAGGCCAAGCCCCTTTTTACACCTCTCTGCAACGCAGCTCTGTGGCGCTTACTGGAGGTACCTAGTGGTCTAGTTTGACCCTAGGGACCCTTAGGATTCAAGGGGACTTAATCTCTCAACTTAGAACAGCCACAGGGCGCGTTTACACAGTGGTGAAGGGAGGGGACGGGGCCTGAGGTGACGTGTGCAAACACGCACTATGGCACGTTTTAAATTGGGGATATAATTTTCCTTCAATACTGAGGGCCCCTGGGGGCTAACTAGCCCACCAAGTGCTTCCAGTAAGCGCCACTGAGCTGCATTGCAGAGAGGTGGTCCAGGCCGTGCCACTTTTTACACCCCTCTGCAACGCAGCTCTGTGGCACTTACTGGAGGTACCTAGTGGGCTATTTGGACCCTAGGGACCCTCAGGATTCAAATGAACTTAATCTCCCAACTAAAATCGGACAAAGGGCGTGTTTACACAGTGGTGAAGGGAGGGGACGGGGCCTGAGTTAACGTGTGCAAAAACGCCCTGTGGCCTGTTTTAAGAGGTAGTTTTAATCCCCCTGCCCTATTATATACTAGGGGCTTACAGAGGAGGTCATGCTAATCACAGGGGGACCCCAACGCATAATGTTCCCTAGTGTATGTAGGTGTTTTCACTGTATTCTAAGTGTCTTTTAACATAGCACTGGCTCTAGGACTGGTTAGTCAGACTCAGTTACCACCAGTATCCGTCTGAAAAAGTTGAGGGTACAGGATGATTTTGCAACAAGGCTTCTTTCTGCTCTTCTTTTTGTTCTTTCTGCACGTTATCCTTCTTCCTGCACTTTTCTTCGTCTTTGAGGACTTCTGTTGCTTCTTTCTGCATTTCTTTTTTTTCTTTCTGTGCATTTTTTCTTCTTTCTTCACATGTCCTATCTCTGTAGGCATAGTTAGAAATTAGCATTTAAAAAACCTTTGAAATTCACAGAAAAAAACATAGGTTTCAGGCACGTTATAGTTAGGAATTAGCATTTAAAAAACCTCAGAAATTCACTGAAAAAACCATAGGTTTCATGGGTGTTATAGTTAGCTGGACTTTTCACTTGTACAAAACCATTGAAATTCCCCCTTTATAGTTAGTTCAACTAACTATAACTCGCGCGCCCGCAATGCACTGTCATCAGTGATGTCATGAGTGATGTCACTGACCATGTCATGAGTGATGTAATATGTGACGTCATCAGCAGTGCATTGCGGGCGCGCGAGTTATAGTTAGCTGAACTAACTATAATGGGGGAATTTCAATGGTTTTGTACAAGTGAAAAGTCCAGCTAACTATAACACCCCTGAAACCTATGGTTTTTTCAGTGAATTTCTGAGGTTTTTTAAATGCTAATTCCTAACTATAACGTGCCTGAAACCTATGGTTTTTTCTGTGAATATATATATATATATATATATATATAAAAAAAGAAAAATATATATATATATAGATATATATATATATTACCTACTGGCGGTCGCCAGTAGGTAGTTATAGTTAGGACCACGTTTCCATAGGAAATCCGCAACATTCTATTTTGAATAACTTTTGCGCCGGTTGACGAATCCTCGCGAATTATTCAAAATAGGTGGGGGCGCTACGCTCCGCTCCTACCCTGAAAGTCTCGGGGGGATTCGTCAAGCGGGGGCTGAGATAAAAGGGGGGTCCCAAAACGCGTTTTTCCCATGCATTTTTCCATAGGACCTTTAGACAGGGCTACAGCCCGAACGGCTGAACAGAATTACTAGAAATTTGGCAGAGAGGTAGTCCTCAGGTCAAGGAAGTGCCTTTTGTAGGTTTGGTGTAAATCTGTTCAGTAGATTCTGAGAAAATAGCCTTTAAATCAATATATATATCTGAGCCAGCTTACGGTGCGCTTACGGTACGCTTACCGTACGCGTACGGTGGCGTGCGCAAGTGCGATTCTGATTGGCTCTTAGATCTTAGTAAACATTCGAATCGGCCGAAACCAGGAAGCTGCGGCCGCCATTTTCTCTCTCGCACTGAGAGCGATTTTTAAAATTTAAAGCCCAAAAACATGTAAAGGGGCTGTTTAGACAGCTCCCACACACATAGGCATGTTGAGGGAGTCCCCAAAGATCCTCCAAGGCCAAAAACGGAATTTTTATTTTTTCGGTAATTTCGCCGATTACGCTTACCGTACGCGTACGGTAAAAAATAATTTAAAAAAAAAACATCATCCACACTCTCTGCACCCCGTGTGCAATTGGTTGTCGAAGGCCACCAATTGTACATTGTTTATCACCGCTCAAAAAAACTAAAATTTAAAAAAAAAAAAAAAAAAAAAAAAAATTATCCACACTCTCTCCACCCCGTGTGCAAATGATGCCCGAAGGGCACCATTTGTGCATGGCTTATAAAATATACGAAAAATTAAAATATTACCTTTCAAAACGAAGTGCATCATATGTCCTCCATGTGCGCACGGTGCGCGAAGCGCAACGTGCGTACATGGCCCATCTAGCGTAACGTGGGCACGCGGTGCGCGTAGCGCACCGCGTGCCCACCGTGCGTGCATGGCACTAACTGCGTAAAGTGGGCGTGCGGTGCGCGAAGCGCACCGCGTGCTCACTGTGCGCGCACGGTGCGCGAAGCGCACCGTGCGCGCACAGAACGAACTGCGTTAAGTGGGCGCGCACGCCACGAATGGCATAAAGTAACTTAGCATTTAAAAAACCGTACAAATTCACTGAAGAAACCATAGGTTTCACACACGTTATAGTTAGGAATTAGCATTTAAAAAACCTTGCAAATTCACTGAAAAAGCCATAGGTTTCACACATGTTATAGTTAGCGGAAATTTTACTGATAAAAAACCAATGAAATTCCCCCGTTATAGTTACTGCAGGCAACTATAACTCACGCGACCGCAATCTTCTGCTGATGACATATGTGTCTTTATGAAAAAAAAATATTTGTAATATATGTATAGCTAAAAATGTATGGAAGAAGACATGGGCAAATAAGTGTCTAAATACAGTATTAGCATCAGCAGAGGATTGCGGTCGCGTGAGTTATAGTTGCCTGCAGTAACTATAACGGGGGAATTTCATTGGTTTTTTATCAGTAAAATTTCCGCTAACTATAACATGTGTGAAACCTATGGTTTTTTCAGTGAATATATGTATGTATATATACGTGTATATATACATATATATATATATATATATGTATATATATATATATATATATATATATATATATATATGAATATCCACCAAACAATATTTTCATTTATAAGTGACAACTAATAATCACCATACCAATACAGTTTCCCAGATTGTTAGTTAGAATGCATTCTTTTAACAACTAAAGAGGTGGCGTGTAGTGCACTATTTGTAGAAGTTTCTTCTCTTTTCAGTTTACCTCCATCGATCAACAGCATGCAGTCCATAAAAGCTATGTAATTTCTGCTAAAGGTTAAGCTTAAATCAATATTGTCATCATTGGTACTCGAGGTTCGATGAAATACTACCAGATCTTCTACGGTCCCTTTCCAAATTAAAAAGATATCATCAATAAATGACCCCACATGGTTGTCTTTCCAATAAACTTTTACTAATTCATTCTTCCCATCCAATTTGTTTTGAACTTGCCCTTTTGAGTACAATTCCACCTGTTAAATTAGAGTTACACTTCGCAAAGGACTGTCATTAGAGAATATTGGATATGTTATTAGTGCTATAAGTTTTGTAAAAAAAAGTTCAAATACAGGAATCTGAATTATATTCAGTGCAGTTGTTTACAGAATGGATTCTGACTGCAACCTGAGGAAGTATATAGGTATGATACTTTATACTGGCCTCTTACAGAAGAAACTATTGTTTGGTGGCTCCTTGTAGATCATTATGGGTAATGAACTTTGTAATTGCAGTGGGCACTCTAACTCTTGTTCTTTTTTTTTGTTGTTGTTTTGTCTTATAGTGACTTTTGTATTGTTATTGGCCCTTAAGAAGCAATGGTTATTGTGAAACGTGTTGGCCCTTCATTGAACACACTTTGGATACAAATTACTTTTGAAGTGTCCCAGTATCTTTGGTTGTCTTTAGAAGTTCCTATACGTGTTGCGTAGACGAGTATAAATGGAGGGAGCAGTGTGCTGGCTGGGATAAGTGTTTTCCCATGTTGAAGTCATCCATTACTATATTCGTCTGTAACCCAATGTAAATCCGTATACATATAAAAATGTTACGTACTTTACAACCTACTACCGAGTACTCACTCCCGACTTATCCAAGATCTGAGTCAGAATAGTAATTTTGAAAGGTGAGTTTGGCTGAGTTTAGCAATTTAGCAAGTTGAAGTTTGGGTAGGAAGATATTTTTGTAGGACAGATATTTTGGAGACCAATGTATATGTCTTCGCTAACAATCCTTGGTAGTGAAGCCAATAACCCAGTTAGAGGAAATGTAACATTCCTGAGTATTAGTTGGCCCCAGTGCTGCAAAAACCTGATCACAATTCCATTTAGCGCCAGGGCCTGAAGCAGGCGCAGTGTTACTGCTTGCACCGCAGCCAACTTTAGGTGTATGCACCCAAAGCAGACTGAGGCTGTCCACCCATTTTAAGTGACAGTCCACACAAGGTAAGGGGAACGCATTAGTGATGGACATGGTTTGAAACTGTGGCTCTGTCTTTCACTGGAGTTGGACCGGCCTCTGTTTAAAGAGAGGGAAATGCATCTCTCCTTAAAGGCGTGTGCAGTACAGTACTGGACCCGCCTCCAGGAAGATGCATAGGGGGTGCCTCTGACCCCAGTGCCTAGCTACCTAGAGGCACTCTCGGGGGGCACTGGCAGTCATTGCACCTTCAAACAGCTTCTTTGCTTCTATGCCAGCGTCTGTAATACATGCGCACATGCAAAGTCAAAGTGCTCCATCACTGCGTCCCCATGCAAAGGAGGAAACGGTCCATTGTGGCCACACTAGCGTACAATGTGCACCAGTGCGATCTGTATTATAGAATGAGCTGCACAAGCATCTGAGGGCCTTCTGAAATGCCAAAGTATCTCAGCGACACAAGGAGTGGGAATAAAGGCCTATTGTGCCCCCAGGGCACTTTCTGTAATATGACCCTAGATCAATATATGTCTTCAGCCCAGGTGCTGGTCATTACACACGTAGGGTGTGCCCATAAGAAGCAGGAAACAGTGGCGGAGTCTATTTTCATTCCTCTTAACATAAGCTAATTTAGCTCAGATGCTTCCAGGACCTCTTGGACTCACAATAAAGCAGGGTAAGGTAGATAGTAGAGTGTTTTGATGTATGAGTAGGTCCGTATATAAGCCTTGGAGAGAATACCTCAGAAAATTGCTTCAGAAAATCAATAATCAGTCAAATGGTGAGAAATGAGTTATTGCAGGGCTCGACTGGGGTGCCATTGCTGCTTTAATTGGTAAGAAAAGCAGACAGGCATCACAAACTAGCAGCGCATTTCAGAGTAGGTGATGTCATAAACCCAAATGCCGCACTCCGCACTTTCAATGATAGACCTGTAGAGCTCATCTGAACGAGAGAAACACACTTAGACACCAAACAAAGTGATGGGATAAATTACAGAATTAATCTCAGCCACTAGTAATTACTCCATTGCAGCCAATCTTTTTGTCCCCATTTACAAATAGGGGCCAAATACTCTCAGCCAATGAGATTTACTCTCATCCACTTCTAGTCCATCCTATCTTAGCGTGTCTGTGCTATGACAGACAGGGACCAACTATATACAAATCAGCCCTGTGACACCCCCCAGAGTTATGCCTTAAAAACATGGCCATGGTGCCTTTAAACACAATTAGGACATTGGAATGTTGGAAACTCCATTGAAAACAATGGAGTGCTCCGGGCTTATAATGGCTGGTATAAGCCCGGATCTCCAACATTCCAATGTTTCTTTGTTCACAGCTCTGGCTGTGAACAAAGGCTTCAGGGAGCCTGAGGGGAATCCCCTCGCGCTCCCTGAAGGCTTTGGTTTATTTGTTAGAACATTCTGCCCTCTAATGGCAGAATGTTCTAATAGCCTTCTAGCCCTTCGTAGCAGGGCTATACCGGCTATTAAAGTCCCGCTGCTTTGTGAAAGTCCCTCGCCTTCGGCTCGGGCCTTTAACGATGCAGCGGGCCTTTAATAGCTGGTATAGCCAGGTAGGGGGGGCTATAAGGCTATAGTATCCCAGACTAGCTTCAGATGTGATGGACCGCCTCAAAGAGGTGCAGCTTGAGTGCTTTGGCAAAGTGAGTTCTGGATCGATGCCTGTGATTAAGGGAGCAGAAAATGGTGACCTGGAATGTGACCCAGAGTAAGTACCAATGTCTGAGATCAATTCAACCATTCCACTCATTGCTGTTTCATTTTCTCAGAGAGTTGCCCTAAGTGTGACAGGTATGCCCAGCTAGGTACCATGCCATTGTACTCACTGATGAGGCCTAGCAAACCTAAACCAATTTAGAGGGGACATGGCATAGCAGTTCTGCCTTTGCTATTTCTATTCGAGGAAGCCCAAGACTAATTTGCGTAAAGTTGGTCCATGTCTAAAGTGGTACAGTGAACAAACTTAGTGGCTCGTAAGGTGGTCCAGAATAATTACTTGTGGCTGAGATGAATTCAATAATTCCATACGTCACTTTTCTCAGAGATATAAAAGCACTTTTATCATTCATATAAAATCACACAGATCATATAAGTCTATAATAATAAAAGCACATTTGTAAAGTCAAGCTGAAAAAAGTCATCAAATGTTTGAGAGGCTAGATAAACTAAATACACAAATCATTCAATTATCAGCAGACCCTGTCTTCAGTAATACAAGGTGAAACAGTGTGTGATGAATTTATGATTGTGAACACAGTGAACATCAGTGGGAATCTTGTGGCAGCAGGAACCTCAGTAGATGAAATAGGAGATATCTGGAAGTAGAAGGGATGACTGATGGGAAAGATAATCTTACGACTGTTTTTAAGAGAAAAACAATATAAGGTTCCTAGTTTGGCAAATTCATGCACAGGAGTCAAATCGTGTTATTCTGGTCAGGGAAAGACTTCAGGCTTTGGTTAATACATGTCTGCCTCTCCCACAGTGTTTGTGCTGCCTACTGGGTCCAGTCAGTAGCAGTACAAATCCCCTCCTGATCATCCCTCTGATAAAAAAGAATATACGCCATATGCATCATTAAAAGTTGTGATCGCAAACGCAGAAATTCGCAGAATTTCGGCGTTTGCGATCACAATTTAGCTAAGTGGGATGTATTAAGGTAAAACTGCCTCACAAAATTTTGCGATTGCATTTAAGGAATCGCAAATTTTGTGATTCCTTAAATGCAATGTAAGAGGCACAGAAAAAGTGCAATTTGGGCTTAAGGAATCGCAACTTACCACTTACTTCAAGTTGGTGGTAATTTGCGATTTCTCTGAAAAATGCACTTTTTTGCATTTTTCAAAGTGCCATGTGACGCACAGACATGCCCTCAGGGCATGTATGTGTGCCACATGTGCACACATACACATTTCAGGGATGCAACAGGGTGTCCTTTTGACACCCTGGCACCCTTGAAATTGCATTCTCAATTTGTGATTCTCTAATTGAGAATTGCAAATTGAGAATGTCTTCCTATTCATTCCTATGGGCCTCTAGCAGGCGGAGTGTGTGGAAGCAGAAGGATGAGACGTGTTGATTTGGCGGTTCATTGAGAGTGAGGAGTCAAGGATGATGTAGAGGTGCGTGCGTGGTCAGTGGGTGTGGGGGGGCTCCAAGCGCTGTGGGCCACCAAGAGTCACCCCGGGCAGAGGGAGTGGTGCCCAGGATGGGGTCTTTGGTTTTGTCAGAGTTCAGTTTGAGGCAGCTGCCCCCCATCCAGGCAGAGACTACCTTCATCCAGCTGTGGAAGTTGCTCTTAGCTGCTGTAGGTTCGTCGGTGAGGGAGAGAATCAACTGTATGTTTTTGGCATAAGAAACAATGTTGAGTCCGTGGTTTCTGATGATGGTTGCAAGCGGGCCATGTAGATGTTTAAGAGTGTGGGGCTCAGAGAGGAGCCCTGAGGAACTCTGCAGCTGATTTCTATAGGTTCTGAGGAGAACGGTGGGAGCTTGAATTTCTGGGTGCGGCCGGTGAGGAAGGACAGGATCCACTCTAAGGCTTTGCCGTGGATGCCGGCACCATGGAGTCTTGTGCAGAGGGTGCGGTGGGAGGAAGTGTCGGAGATGGCAGAGATGTCCAGGAGGAGGAGGGGTGTGGTTTCGCCTTGGTCAAGGAGAGTGCGTTTGTTGCGACGCGGAGTGCAGTCTCGGTGCTCTGGTTGCTTCTGAAGCCTGATTGGGAGGGGTCCAGGGTGAGTTGGGCTTTGATGGCCTTCTCAATTACTTTGGCTGGGAAGGGGAGCAGAGAGATGGGTCTCTAATTCTTGAGGTCCGTCGGGTCGGCAGAGTGTTTTTTTAGCAGGGGCTTGATCGCTGTTTGTTTCCAGTCTTCAGGGAAGGTGGCGGACTCAAAGGAGCAGTTGATGGTGATGGTGCAGCAGAGTTTGGGGGCGATGGTGGTCCAAATTCTAAATGTGTGTACGTCCAATATTCAGGGATAGTGAGATGTGTTTTCAATATTGTAACACAGCAGCAACTCACTAATATTACCGCAAATAATTTCTCGTATGTGAGGTCCGAAACTTTTTTTATGGATGTTACATGAAACATAAACACAACATTTCTCTGCAAAATGTCTGTATTAAACTCTCACACATCACCCACATTAAAAATAAATATTAGAAATACGGTATTTAAAACAATCTGTTTAAGAATTATTCAAAGTCATCAGGGCAAGACTCTCTACAGAACAGAGCTGTCTCTATCAGCCACCCTTCTCCCTCCAATGACTGGAGCCCTGGGCCAGAGCCCACTGTGCCCGTGACTCAAAACGTCTCTGTACACAGTGCCCTTTTGCCCGCCCAGCCCCCTTGCTTACTTCGACCCTCCCACAGAGCGGAGAGATCAACAGTGCTGCCGGTCTCGTGAAGGTCTGACTCACGTCAAGTTGTGACAAGATGACAGACGTCACAGTAATGAGATTACGCCTCAGTAACCAGAGCATTCCATAGGTTACTACACTCAACTCTGGTCATTAAGGGAGGGGCAGGCTGCTCAGACTTTTGTGCATTTCCAGGCATGCTTTGCTCATGGCGATTTTCGAACTATCCTTGCTTTTGTGACACTACGGTGCATATTTACAAGCCCCTAGAACCACCAGAGCGTCACTTTTATTGACGCTCTGATAGCGCTGTGTGCTGGCCTATTTTTACAAGGCCACGCAAAGCCACATTACATGGCTTAGACAGTCTTGTAATTATGGCCTTCTTAACGCAGTATTCTGCGTTAAAGGGGCGTGTCATGAGTGTTTGCTCTGGGTGTTCCCACGCAACAATCATGACCTTTTGACACTGCCCCAGATATACAAGGATAGGTAAATCTGAGGCCGAGCCAAGGGGAGGCGTTTACGTGGCACATCGTTTTTTTGCTCTTTCTATTCGTGCTGCAGGAGCGAAACGCCATTCATGATTGTTTTTGTGCAGGAAGGTGTGCCTTCCTGTGCACACTCGATCATTCCTGCCACTCAGACGCCCTTGCAACATGGCGCTGTTTTAACGCTGGCCCAGGGTAGAGCACATGCATGCGCTGTATTCCTGTATATATAGCACATTCCTGCATTTTTGAATGCCGCAGCTCTGCGCAGCAAAATTGCTTGCGGCACCGCGATACGCCATTTCATTTTAAATATTCCCCTATGTGTTGGCCCATGAAACCTCTTCAAAGCGCCATTTTATATTCATTAGGTTACTGAATAATTAGCAAAATAGAAAGTAAGTTTCTCATATCAAATGATCAATTTGTAAAAGAATTAACACAATACTACAACACTCGGCACGTGTCACGGGCAATATAGCTCAGTGGCATAAGCACCTCCCTACAGCTCGCTAGGTTACCGATTTGAATCATGGCTTGACCAACTCCGCAAAACATCTTTCCGAGATCGATAAAATGTGTACTGTTCCGTCTATATAGTAAAAATAATAGTTGAATAAGGTGCTCCTGCTGACTGAAACATACATTTAAAGACATACTGACCCAAAGTACCATGTTAGAATGTTGAGTCTGCCCTATTCATCAGCCAGGAGGGTGGCTGTAACGTTAACACCAATGTATCTCACGTGACGTTCGTCATCATAAAACATAGGATATTGTATATGTCTTTGAGAGCAGGGGTAATGCTAAGACTAACACCGCTTTATTTCACGTTAGCAAAGCCATAATGTTAACGCCACTGTGAATTATATGAGACGAGACGAGCTGCTAACGTAAGCATATCTCATCTTTGTGAAGTCATAACTTAAATAACACATAAACCAAACGTCAGGCGAATGCAGCCCTCACTGCATCGAGCAGATCAGGTTTCGTGTTTCTTTTTCCATAGCCCCCTCTTCAGCGTTTGATTGCTTCTCCTTATGTTCCAGCTTCCTTACTTCTTGTGTTTCTAGGTGGGAAAAGTTTAAAATATGGGAGAGACGTGCAGTAGCGTCATGCTATTTTCCCTCCACAAATCTCTCCATGTTTTTTTAGCTTCTGAATCTTCTAAACTTCTCTAAAAAAATAATAAGTTGCGTGAGTTGGGCGAAGTTGTTATTCTCTACTTACCTGACAAACTGGACAAGGTTGACAACTTCACCAAATTTCAAGGGTGAATTAAAAAAGAATTGCCGACCCCAACAAATAATTAATTACAAGCAAACTTCTAATGTATATTTCTTTAGAAATGCAGGCTGTTTTTGTCCAGAGTGCAATGTAATCCTGACTAATTTTCATACATACCAAAATAAAAAGAAGCAATATCCATTATATATCCCAGGAGGGACATTTGAGCAGAGGTGTAACTGATCATAGTTTGCGACAGCAAGAACATGTTTCCTCTTTTAGGATTCGGTAAACATGTGCCAGCGCCTAAAAAAGGGATGTGACTGAAGACCGATGCGGTGTTTGGAAGGGACGTGCTTTTGATGTCCCTTCCAAATACCAATCCTGGACCCATTAGTAATTCTGCTCATGGGCCATTGAAAAGTTACGGGCCCCCAAGACGAGTTGGTAACTCATGCGCAAAAATGAAAGGATGAAAAAATATTCTGAGGTAGTAGGGAGTGGTTCTGTGGACCACTGCTGACTCAGAGAAAATTAAACAATTTTTTTTGTGGAAAAAGCAGACCCATATCTTTTAGAGGGAGGTCTGGCTGCTTAAAAAAACTTGTTTATTTATTTATTTAAATGCAGTCACGAACTTAGTGGTCTGCTGACCCTTTAAGATCACCATTCTCCTGATTATATCCAGTAGAAGTGAATTACAATTTATGACCTACCTTATGAATGAATGAAAATTAAGTGGTTCTGATTGCGGTTTGAATTTTATTAACTGACCAATTTTATTAACTGACCAATTAGCACATACGTTGGTTTGCAAAGTTATATATTGACCATTAAAATTCTGGTCACGATATGCGGTCTGGTTTTGTGACAATTATAATGATACATATGGCCCTTAATGACATACAAGACCTTACCAAGGTACCAAATTACACCAAATTACTCTGGAGTAGCAGGATGCCTATGGGTGTACTTCATTGAGAAGTAGACCTTTATATGAAAAACTTCTTAGGTTTGACACGCATGGTGCTTCCACAATTCTTGGTGAACACATGGGGCTCTGTTTATAAAGGATCCTTGGGCCGTAAAAATACAGTTTACACTGTAAAAAAATAAAAAATTAAGACTGCTAGGAACTCACAAAAAGAATACTGGCAGACGTATCTGGAGTTAATGTTGTGGCCTCCCTAACCCCAAAACAAAGAGAAATTCTGCGTAGGTGGTGGGAAGCTGGTGTTCCAATACGTGGTTAGTCTTGGATGTTTGGGAACACCCACAAACATGTAGGTTTGTGGAAATACCCAAACTCTGATCCAACCATTTCCCAACCTGGGAAATGCTCAGCTGTTTGCTCCAGCTAAGTATAGACCCTTCCACGATGGGAAGCGGGAACAGATCACTACCACATGTGGTAGAGATCAAATGGAATGGTAATCTCCATAAGGAAATGATATCCATACAAAGAAAAAAAATTGCATTTGCACAGGAGGCTCCATTGCCTATGAGTGGAATTCCACGCAATGTAGAATTCTTCACAGGGAGCATAAGATGTTGTGTGGGATGAGATGACATTCCGTGAAATCTGCACCTGGAGCACCTTTTCAGATGTAATTCTAGGAATGTTGCTAGATTTGGAATAGTAGTAAATCTTCACCCATACTTAGGCGTGCAGATATGGGTGCAGATTTACTACTTTGAACATGAATATGACCCTTAAGGGACCCGGGTAGTCTCCTTCAGCTATCGTCTTCCTTTACTCTGGAATCTTCTGCCATTGGTTTGAGACATTGTCAATCACATCCTGAAGAATTTAGGGGCTGATTTATATATACACTCAGCACACTCCGATTTGGAACTTTATGAACCGACCAATTAGTACATAGGTTGGTTTGCAAAATTCAATAACGGCTGCAAACATTCTGGTTGAAATTTAGGTCAGGTTTTGTGACTAGAAGATACATATGGCTCCTAATGGCATACAACACCGTATCAAGGTACCAAATAACTTTGTAATAGCAGGATGCCTTTGGGTGGAGCTTCATTGAGGAGTAGACCCTTGGTTCCTCTACTCTGGAACATTCAGCCATTGGCTTGAGACATTGTCAATCACATCCTGGAGTATTTAGGGGGTGATTTATATATAGGTGGATGGGCTGCCTTTAGGCAATTGGGAAGGAGTAAATGACCATCCTCATGACAGTGGGGCCTCCCGCCGAATTTATAAATGACCGCCACGTAGACTGTCATTTATAAAAGCATTGGCAGTTACTGTCATCACAGCGGTTCCTGGCAATGTATATCACGCTGTGCTACAGGGCTGTGTCAGCAGCCCCAGCCCCACGGCCCCAAAGCACAGGGATTTTTTTCCTTACAGAAAAAGGAAACATATAATGCTCCCCTCACCATGGTAGTCTTTGCCCATGGTAGGAGGAGCATTATAATATTTTTACGGTTCTTAAGAAACAGTCAAAAATGACTATACGTCCGCACATCTAAATTGGGCGGGAAGACGTGTAGTAACTTCTTCGATGGCCATTTCTCCCCAGGGCTGTTGGATAAGTTTGGCCATGGTGGAGACAGAGTAGTCTCTGCCGAGGCAAAACTGTACACCACCCACATTTAAATCAGAGAAGCAGTCCTTCATGTTGGCGTTATGTATACTCGTTGCCGTTGTGACGAAGTATATATACTGCCAACATATATATCACCACCTTAATCTCTTAATTTTTTGATAGGGCATTTGGACGTATCTTTCCACATCTATTGAATGCACGAGGAGCTACTTATTATTGATCCCACCCATTTAGTGTAAATCCTCTGCAGGGAAGGCAACATCTCCAAATATAAATATATGCCCACTGGTGTGGGGGGTGTACACATGCTAGGGGGCCTGACCACCCTCCCTTTCTCCCTCCCAAAAAACAAAAGTTTGTGTTCTTTAGCGGTATTCCTGATCATTGATCACAGCGCGTCTGCTATCTACAAGCAGAAATCTGTTTGAGAGAGGCATCACTGGAAAGCAATGAGGGTGCCACCTGGAGGGAAGCAATTCCCACCGGATGCACATGGAGCTCTCACACCAGCTCCTTCCTGTGCCATCCGGAAGGATTTGCCACGGCAGCAGGCTGTACATCATGGTTGGCTAGGAGAGAGGTGGGGGCAGATATGGAAGTGATTCTACATCGGCCCCCATAACATGAGAGGATGGCTCCTGTGCAAGCACTGGAGCTTCCCCCTGTGTTTCTAACAGATGACGACCGATTGATGGTAAATCACAACGGGTCATCCTGCTCAATATAGGGGTTAAAGCTAGTCCTTTTTTGGTAGTAAAGTGAAGTGTGTAGAGAAGTGAAAACTGTAGATACCCTTTCAAACTGTAACCTTAGTCTAGTACCACAAATTGATGCTGTGGTCTAAGAGCGTTGGCCCATGGGAAGCGAGCCACACTGGGTGTGGCACTTCATATCTGCTGAGCTGGCAGAGGGGCTCCAGTCAAGTCCAATCTGGATTATGGAAATAGCCTCTACGGAGGTTTACCTGATTGACGGCTACAGCAATTTCAGCGCGTGGTACTGGTAAAAGTCGCTCTTTTTTATCCACAAAAAAGAGAATCCATCTCAACGCCATGTCCTCCACATGCTTCCACACCCTCCGCAAGACCTTCAAATGGATCCCCCCTGACTCCAGGAAGACCGTCACCCACGCACTCATCATCAACAGACTGGACTACGGAAATGTGTTCTATGCCAGAATCAACAAAACACTTCTTTGCAAACTCCAGACCATCCAGAACACCGTAGCCAGACTCATCCTCAGCATTCCATGAGATGACCACATCACCCAGCACCTCCACGACCTCCACTGGCTCCCTTTCAAAAAAAGAATAACCATCAAACTTCTCACACACGCCTACAAAGCCCTCCGTAACACTGGACCCCAATACCTCAACGAAATAATCTCAGTCCACACCCCCAAGAGAAACCTGATTGATTGATTGATTGATCTATTCTTAGAATATCAAGTTGATGGCTTCTATCCAGCACACTAATAAGCTTCAGTATTCTGACCTTAGTCATCAAATACCTTTAGAGCCTGCAGCTGCTCTATCTAGTAAAAAAGCTTATACGCAATTGGCAGAGAGATCTCACAAACCATAAGATGCAGCGCTTTTAATCGCGCCACAAACAAAATATAAATCAAGAGGAGACAGGAGAACATCAGCACCAGGGTCACCAACTATGGAACCGCCTCAGTACACATTCAATACATTCCATCTTAGGCTTTAGAAAGGCCTAAATCACTGGCTCTTCTGTTCATTCCCCTTTTAAAAATATGTTTTTTATGATGACGTATCAGTACTTTCTGATTCTACTACCTGGATATGGTTTGACTTTATAAATGATAGTATTAAACAGTAACAACTGTTGTTTCAGATACATCAATGGCTTTCCTAATCATTTTTTCAAACTTTGTAAAAATGCAATCTTATATCTGAAGCTAGAAAATACATAAATTGGCTTCATATGAACCCATAGATTCAACTAAAATTGGCTTTTTTATGTTCACTTTGTTAGCAGTCTATGGCCCTGGGGTACGCGGCAGTGGGACGGATCCTTCATAGTCCAACGAGGCAGCATGATGCTTGGTATCCTACCCGTTAATGCTCTGAGACTGTAGAGAGATAGATGGAGATCACTGCCACAGCTTGGCTGGAAGTGGTTACTTAATGGCTAAAGTAAGGCTGAAGGATCAGGTAAGACATGAGCTAATTACCAAAGAGATATTTCTCCATGCTAATTGTTTTATGTTTTGTCCTGTTCTTTGAGATGCAAAGATTTTTAGAAGCGGCATTGATAAAATAAAATTAAAGACTTCTGCTGAGCCCCTTTTCAGGGTGTTTGTGCTTAGTAATTCAGGTGATAACTTTCTTCACCTAATTACAAACAGTTTAGATATATACTTTAGTCTTAAAGCCATGCTCTGTTCTCTTCCTCCAATAGCCCCTGGTTTTCTTCATGCCCACTGACATTTGTTCATTTGTTCAAAACTCTATTGTTGGAAAATGTGTCCTAAACCTTCCTGGAGTTACAGAGCCCAGTTCTTGTCTTAAGCTCACTCTATGTGGTTCTGTTGTCACTCTTTCCTTATACAGTCTATAGATGAGCACAGCTGCTTCTTGGAGCTTTAATTGCTAACACCCACCACTCTGAAGGCGAATCCTTAACAAATTCCCTTGCTCCCAAGACTGTTTTGTAATCAGTTGTAAACGTTGGCGGCCTTGCAAGCATAGAAGCTTTACATTGATCAATGGCACTCGGGTGCATGGTGCTATCTTTAAAGCACTTGGAATTGATAGGTGTAGTAATACAGCACGGTTTTCTGGGGACAGCACAGACTTCCGTGTATTATTCCTTATTGCATAGGGGACTATAGAGGCTAAGCCTGTGACCTCACAAAACACAAGGATTGTGTTGTTTAGTAATAGAGTATGGATTTACTTTCCCATCCTATCTAAGCACTAGGAGCAAATGCAGAAACCACTTGTTTCTGGACGAGGAAGCCTCACCCACACTATCTGGCATGCTTCATCATCGGCGACCGCACCCCACCCTAGCGGCTGATAGCACCAGTATTGATAGCTGGAGGTTCAGTATTACCATTACAAGTGGGCATTAATGACATGACATTTTCTGAAAGTTATGTGAAAATCTGATAATCAACCTGTTATGGTGTACAATGCAAACCACCACTTGCATCCCTCCTTGCTGTGCTCATGGCATGACTGATGATAGCTCAACTACCATCACTGATGACGTCACTGAAATCACAAAGGACAGCTTTTCCCCCAGTTAGGAAAGGAACATCAGTGGCTCAAGAAGTGAGGAGAATAAATATTTAAGCCAGGCAGTAATGGATGTCAAGGGCTGCAGGTAGAAATCAGCATCAGTAGCCCTTGTCAGTGATGAGTCTCAGTGGCCCCCGGCAGCAATGAACATTAAAGGGTTTTGACAGTCAGTGATGTGAATTCACTCAGAGGTTACAAAAAAGAGAAATACAGTTAAACGTGATGAGCTCTGAGGGAACTGTGAGAGTGCAGTAGTTCCTGTAAGGATGCTCCAGTCATATTTAGTAGATTGAAGTATATTTATTGCTGAGCAAGCAGGTACATCTTCTCATCACAATGTCTTATCTGTAACTTTCTTCTCTAAGATCTAGAACACACACTCAAGTACACACAGCAGCCGTAACCATAGTAATAGTTACTAGGAAGCTGTGATGAATATATGTCGTTACTACGCATTCCGTTGCAACGCATGCCTTTACCACGCATGCGCTACAACGGAATGCTTTTTCTACGCATTTCCTTCACCTCGATTATTCCTTTACCACGCATTTTTTTTGGGGGGTATACCCCCCCCCCCCAAGCCCCTTTTTTTCTTTTTTTTGCCTTTTTCGCACGTCTTTGCCGATACTAAAAAAGGACTTAATCGGATGAGGAAGAAGACGTTCCGTGAAGACATTGCTTGCGTGGTAAAGACGGTCGTGGAAGCAATACGCGTTGTAAAGACGTTTACGAGGTAAGTGTACCGTTGTAAACGTAACGCGTAGAAAAGCCTTCGTGGTAAAGGCTGTTTCCCAGCTGTGATGCCACATCTCCTCCCTTTTAATCATAGAAAACAAACTATAACAGTATAACTAATACTTACAATACTAAAAGCTACTTAACAGAGTCTACCTATGTAATTATTGTTTTGTTCAACGTCAGAATACAAGAATAATGTGTGACACAAAATACTAAATAAAGGTAGGTACTCTATCCCCCTTCTTTACAAAAAATAATTACATAGCATCATTCCTATATCTCATTGGTAATCTTATTGCTCTACCAGCATGTGTCGTTCTTCCAGAGCTACAAGAAGGTTGCATAACCTTACAAGAAGGTTGAACATCAACTCTGGGAACAATCCTTACAGATTGGGAATTAATATTATCAATATCTTGGTCACAACCTGACGTACCTGTAACTTCATGCCACATCCAATTCATTGAGGAAGATAATTTTTTTTAATTACATCACTGTACTTAGACAACTTGTTATAATGACAAATTTTCCCATCACTCAATTCAGCAGACTTGGAAAAAGGTTTTACTACACGCAATGGTGCCGAATATTTACTTTGTCCTTTTTTACTTTAGAACTGAGTTTTACTTTGACCCAATCACTCTCCTTAAGTTTAACGTCACATGTGTTCTGTGATTTATCAAAGTTAGCCTTACAGGTTTCATGCATTTTTAACAACAGCTGGTGACCACTTTACACAAAACTTCATGGTGCTCCAAGCAACATTATCTTTGGAAAAAGGTTCTCTCCCTCATAAGATTCTATAAGGACTGTAACCAGTACCAGTGGGTGTAATCCTATAAGCCCACAGTGTACTGAAAAGTTCTTTTTCCCAATTTTTCCCAGCATTCAATGATGCTTGTACACTGGCCATTATAACTCTATTGAACCTTTCCACTCTACCATTCCGTGCCGGGTGATACACTGGGGTTTTCTTCCCACAAATGCCATTCCTCTCCAAAAATTGTGTATAGTTTTCAGATGAAAATTGTAGTCCATTGTCACTTAGAATTACCTTTGGAAATCCTTCACGTAAACACGCTTTCTAAAAATGTGATGACTTGCTTTGTGTCAACATTTTCAGTTATTTCTATATCTGGCCATTTAGAATAATCATCAATAACTACCAAAATATGTTTGTGATTACCTTCATCATCATCAATTGGACCTAGCCAATCAATGCTAAGATTTTCCCAAGGCGGATCTGGAAGATGTCTTGTACCAAGAGTAGGTCTGAGTACCTGTTGAGTTTTATCTAAATCTTACCATATGGTGCATTGTTTGACAAACTTCTCTATGTCTCTGTCCATGCCTGGCCACCAATATAAAACTTTTACTCTGGTCTTTAGTTTACTGATGCCCAGATGACCTTCGTGATTTAATTCCAGAATTTTGGATCGCAATATTGTGGGAACCACAATTCTTTCTCCTCTGCAGACAAAACCAGCATCGTCAATAGATAGTTCATTTTGTATTTCCCACATAGCTCTCAATTCTCCTTGGCTTTCATTTTTTATGGCCAACCATGAGTAATGAAGTTTGCCACTTTATTAAGACTTTCATCATGTGCATACTCACTGTTCCATTCCTCTTTGGAGATAGCATTTGTATTCTCATATACTACTGCCACATTGAAATCTTCCCAATCATTTTTCTCAAAAGGTTCATATGGTAAAGAAGATCTACTTAAGTAGTCTGCTACTTGATTCTTCTTTCCAGGAAGATATTTGACATCATACGTAAAATCCAAGAGTTTTAAATTCATTTTGGCTATTCTTGGGGTGGCCTTTAATACACCATCAGATGTTAAGACTTTAAGTAGTGGTTTATGATCAGTACGTAAGATGAATTTAGTGCCCCACACAAATTGTCTGAATTTTTCCATTGACCATACTGTAGCTAACATTTTCTTCTCTATAACAGAATATCTTTCCTCTGTTGGAGATATTGATCGAGAAGCAAAGGCTATAGTTACTTCTTCCCCACTGTCATCAATTTGGGATAAAACTGCTCCTAAACCGTTTCCACTCGCATCTGTGGTGATAATACTTTGTGCAAGGCTGTCAAAGGCTTGGAGAGGAAAAGCTGAGATAAGATAATTTTTTATTTTCATGAAATCTTCTTCAAGTTCTTTGTTCCATGTGAACTCTTGTTTTAATTTAAGTAATTGTCTTAAATTGTAAGTCTTTTTGGCAAAATTCCGGACAAATTTAGAGTAGAATTCAGCCATTCCAAGAAATGATCTTATCTCATCTTTTGACTTGGGTACCGGTTCATTTTTAATGGCTTCAATCAGCTTCTTTTTGGGGGAAATCCCTTCCCCACTTACTTTGTGTCCAAGGTACGTTACAGATTTCATCCTGAATTTAAATTTTTTCAGTTCGGCTGTTAATCCTTTTTCTGATAAAATGAGAAGAACATTCTTTAATCTTTCATCATGCTCATGCTCATTGTGACCCATAATAAGTATGTCATCTTGTAAGTACGTTATACTTTTCAATCCTTTAAACAATTTTTGCATTAATCTTTGAAACACGGCAGCAGCAGAAGCTAAGCCGAAGGGCATGCGTACAAAACGATAATATCCAAAAGGAGTTATGAAAGATGTTAAGCTTCTGCTGTTGTCGTGTAACTAAATTTGATGGTATGCAGATGTCAGGTCTATTGTCGAAAACCATTTAATCCCTTTGGTTTTGGCTAATAATTCATCAACTCTAGGTAAGGGAAATTTATCTACAACGCTGTTCTTTTTTAAATCTCTCAAATCTATGCATAAGCCCAACCGGCCATCAGGTTTGCGCACTACGACCAACGGAGCGAACCATTCTGCGCTCTCAACAGGCTCTATTATCCCCTTATTTTTCTAAAATGTCTAATTCAACCATGACTCCTTCTCTAGTGCTGATAGGTATGTTTCTGGCTTTATGGCAAACTGGTACAGCATTGTCTTTAAGTACAATTTTATGTGCAAAACCACTCAGTTTTCCCACATTGCCAGAAAAGACACTGGGAAACTGTTTTACAATATCCTTAACAAGATTGTCATCTGTTACGTTTAACAGCATAACTTGGACATCCATTTTAGGATTAAGGATGATTCCTAGTTCTCCTTGATCAATCCATCCTAAAACAGATGATCCTTTTTCTGCAACATATAATTTACCCATAGCATTTCTGTCTTTAAACTTGAATTCAAGCTCTACATAACCAACCATAGGTATCTTTTCACCCGTGAAGGTTGCTGGTTGTATGTCAGAAGGTTTCAATTTTAGCTTAAGAACATTTGCAAATTTGCTTTCCCATACAGTACGTTGTATAACAGTGTAAGGCGAGCCTGAGTCAGGTGCGATTTGTAAATCAACTCCACCTATGTTTATATCACAAATTGTTTTTTTCTTGCCTGAGCCACTTACATTTAATACTATGTTTTCATCATCATTTATGTCATATATGCATAATATGCTATCATCACTAGATGAGTCTCCATTCTCTACTTGTTCTTCAACTTTGTCATCTATACATCCCACTACTTTTTTGTTACCTTTCTTAATTCTTCTTCTACAGGCTTTTGTAAAATGACCCATAATACCACAATAACCACATCTGGATTTCAAGGCAGGACACCATTTTTCATTTGCATTATGTCCTTTGTACCCACATCTGTAACATGTAATTTGTTTTTCATCTTGGTAATTTCTTTTAAAAGTAGTACTTTTCTTATTGACTTCATTGTAATTCTGTTTGTCAATTTTTTTTAAATCATTTATATTACTAGTAACTTTACTAACAACATTTCTCTCTTCATTACATTTAAGTACAACTTGTGCACACTTTTTGACATTTCTCCTTTCTTGACTATGGCAATAATTTCATTCAATGGTGCGTCTCCACAAACCCAACGTTTTTCTTGGATGGCTTCATTATTGGAATGCATAATTAATTGATCTCTGATGAAACTATCATGCAAGTTGCCAAATTCACAATTAATAGATAACTTCTTCAAAGAAGACACACAATCTGCAACGGATTCTGATTTATGCTATTTCCTTTGAAAAAATGTGTGCCTGCTTATTCCTACACAAACAGTAGGTTGGTAATGTGCATCAAGATCTTCTAAAGCTTCCAAAAATACATTACCCCTAGATCTTGCTTTCTTTTCCATCTTATAATAAATTCTAGAACCTTCCGGTCCTAAACTATGCAATATCATTTTCTTTTTTCTGGATGCAGAAAATTCATCCTCACTCTCCTCTTCTAGAGCGGACAAATATTTAAGGAAGTATTCTTTCCAGCCTAACCATTTCAATACAGGTTCACCAGGACAAACAAGAAATGGAACAGGAGAAACTAAACCATAACCCTGAGTAGCCATTCCTAAAATGTGATTTAAATGCAATACCAAATATAATGTACTTTCACTGTATGAATCACAATTTTATAACTAGGCTGTAAAATGTTGTAATAAAGCTTAATGAATTGTAATCATATATTCAAGGCATCAAAATTCGATAAGGTATTAAAATTCAAGACTGTATATAACAACAAGAATTGAATGTAAGATTAGTTAAACAAGTTAATGTATGCACAATTATAACTGGTGGGCATATCACCGTAGAGTTAATTTATTTTGAGAAATAAACTCTCAGTTACCACTATAAAAGGAAGAAGATGTCCGTTTATAGTTACTGCGTCATTTGAAGCTGCTTCCGATTACCGTTAAACTGATTGTTTCCACATAAGCATGTTCCGATTTTTATTGAAAATGTAGAGAAGCGTGTCTCTTGCTCGGTGTTGCTAAGCAACTTGAATAAAGAAGAAAACAAAATGGCGTCACGCAAAGGTCACATTGCGTGACCCCACGTGATGACGTATGCTTGATCTCCGATGATGACGTGTACACATTTGATGGAGAGCCAAGAGGACTCTACGTATCTTCTACGTGCATCTTGATTGTAGAGAACAAGATGACGTCGTCATTAGTTGCAGAGAGGAGGCTGACGTCATCTAGAATGGCTCCGACACTCGCGTCTCTCCTTCTGGAACGCCGCCACTGGATCCAAGGACACTGTCCTCCTGCATGAATTGCAGGAAATGTAGGATAAAGCCAGCTGACAGCTGCCCCAGAGTCCAGTTCAAAATTGCAAACACAACACAGGGAAAGGTGACTGGTCCTCTGTGAAGGTTGGGTGCCGAATACCAACACAACGTAGTTTTAATTCCACCTCATGCTTCTTTGACCTACCACTAGAAATTCCCTGCACCATCATCTCACTTTTTTTCCATCTCTGCTTTCTCCCTTTGTCTCCCTTTTGTGTTTACATCTCTCTTGCTTTCGATCAAAGTGAGTTGAGGAAAAATAAGTGCTGGTTTCCACAAATTAGTGCCAGGGTGCCCGGCTGCAACCAAAAACTCAAATTAGACACTGCCTCTTTGTAGGACAACGTTCACCAGGGTAGCTGGCTGCTGTCCCAGTATATTGATTACAAAATGAGAAGAGAGCTGCGATTCACACATCTGCCCATGTCTTCCTCCTCTTACATGCTTTTTTGAGGGAAGGAAAACTGGAGAAACTGACAGCTTCTACAGTATCATGATTGCAATTGTGATGTTGACACCTTAGCAGCTGCCGGATGTCCTGGCGTCAGGATCGTTATTGCAAACATAACACTAGATCAGGTATGATTTTCCTTCTTCTGCTGAAGCATCCAGGAGAAGTAGGACCAGGAAAACTGATAGATGTCCCAGTGGTAATCGTGACAACCAAGTGTCTGACGGTGTCAGTTTCATCATCAGTGGAGCAAGCATGGTGAGCTGAGGAGTGGCATGTGGTAGTGTTTCACTCCATCTAGTCTTTAAGGAGGACCAGGCAGATTGTAAATGGTGGAGTAGGGGCAATGGCAGGAAAAAAAGCTGGCAGGGTGTGAAGCAGCATAAATTTGGCTCCACCCTTTCATGTTTGACTAGGCCACATATATGTTAGTATGGCCTTAGTGTGATGTAACGTTAATCATGCAATGTAGTGCACTTGAACAACTATCGAGAAGTGCTTCTTCTGTGTGATCTCGACATTTATATGAGTGTGTATTAACGTATTTTGCCAGTAACAATGAGCTACAGTTTTCACATATATTTACACATTTTATTTCTTATATTTTCAAGTCTTCCTTTAAATAATACTCCCCATTACTCTCCATTATTTTGTAACTGTAAATGTATTCATTTGAATAGTGCTCTACGCTTAGTACTGTATGTGTACCCGTAATCATGCATTTAATGTGTATTGAGATGCTTGTTGAATTTAAGGTGACCAAAGGCCTTAAGCTTTTGGATTTCGCAATGTTTGATTTAAAGGTGAATGCTTGCTTCAGGTGCAATGTTTTTCTCTCCAATGCAGTTGCAGAAGAACAAACTCATTGTTAAAGAAAGGCACATTGTTTAAAATAGATAGTGAGGTATGAAGGAGTATCTCTTGCCAAAGATAAGAAAATTAATGGAGAAAGGGAGGACTACTGTCCGAGCGGAGTGCGGTGAAAAGAGGAATCCAAGGATTTTTAATGAGTGAACCAAAGGAAACAAATCTCGAGTGTAGCTGCCAAGTTAGTTGTTTGTAGATAAGAATTAATTGCACACATGACCTGGGATTCTCAAAGGTTTTTTGGTGGGTATACTTGGGCGTTGCACTATTGCTTTGTTCAGATTCCCTTTAGACTCTCTGTTTTGTGGCTTCATGCTATACCATATACTTTTCCTTTGAGAACTTCTACAAAAGTTCTGCTATGCTGACACCTTTCTCTGTTTTCACAAATTAATAGGGTTTCCTTCATCCCAATTTAGAATAGGGTTTAGTAGGTTTTCTTAGATATTCTCATGTAAAGGAAAGAGGATCGAAACTTTCAATCGACTCATCAAATTGTTTTCCTCATTCTATGCTTTGTGGTTACTTATTTCCTCATATGCCTTCTGCTATTGAGGATCAATTTTATTTGCAGTTTCGGCTTTCCTCTAGTGATTCTGTATTTTTATACTATGTTTCTATGACTGATTTATATGAGCTTGGTTTTGAATTTGTAATAAATCTATACTTAATCCCATCAATCGACTCTGAGCTTTACTGTGTGATCAAATGGGTTACACCGCGTATGGTAAATTGTAGTGTATCCTAACTCCTTTTATTACACAGCCACCTGGAACTTTACATTGCAGGGAGCTGGGAAGAAGGAGTCCACATTTGAAGCGTTCTCAGGTGCAACAGCAGGCACCACCCAGCCCTTCAGGCAAGGTTGGGGTGAATTCAATATAGCTGTTAAGGGGAAAGGGTTTGAGATCTTTTACTGGTTCCTAGGCAAGGTTAGGAGGTAGAAAAGGTGCTGACATACCCAACCCAGAAAGGACGGAGGGATTCAAAATTGGCAGTGAAAAGGATGCAGTTCATAGCAACTCTGCCGGGATTTAGGGCAAGGTTGGAGGTTTAGGTCGCACACCCAACTGCAGCCATTTAATAAGAACAGACAGGGTTTTTTTAAAGAGCATCCTGACCTGTATAGCAGTCACTGGAGAGATGTGCATATGTGGGTGCTTTCAAGGCCCTCCTCTTATGCTTAATGCATCATCCACCGTGGTGCCGTAATCCTTCCTGTGTTATGCGTGTTCCTTTGAACGTTCAAGAGGGTTTTCTTTAAAAATGGGGCCCTTTCTCTAATAAAAAGAGCATCAAAGGCAAAATGTGTGACTGTTATAGTATATTTCTGAGGGTTAAGCAACTAATTTTCTATTTTTCTCTCCTTTCATCTGTGAACATCTTGAGATTCACAATCAAATATAAGAGGAACAAAATGCCTGTGTTATGAAAGTTTTACTGAAGTTTTCTGGCTAGTCAGAAGGATTTCTGTTTGAAAAAATTAGACATATGCAACAAATAAAATGGCTTATTTTCCTTTAATGAATTTTTGTCTCAAGCAGACTTTCTGATATCTGTAATTCACACCCGCATATTAGACAGTAATATTATTTTTTTTCTCCTCAAAATTGACTGGACTAAAGCTCACCAAACTTGAAAATGGCAAGCTGTGAAGCATTAAAAATGACCGAATGACAATCAACCAAATTTGGAAGGTACATAACCTTCCAAATTTGGTTGATTGTCATTCGGTCATTTTTAATGCTTAGCAAAGAAAGTACCCTACAGGAATTTACGTTTTAACCATGACAAAACAATTTTTGGATCATGCCCCCCTGGTAACTGTGGCCCACATTTATCAATGCACCAAATTCAGCAGAAGCAAAGGTGAGGGAATTCTACTTATTCTTGAAGTGTTTGCTGCACATTGGTTAGAGGGGCAAAGCTTCTAGCAAAGAAAACATATCAGTGTCGATGGTAGGTTGAGCCAGTGGAGGCGCCAAAGCCGCCTCTGTAATATCTTTCTATCAGCCTGTGTTTGATCGATTAGCACCTGTTTTAAAAGTTTGGATAAACTCCAGCCTTGAAGACCGTTCAAACTGAATTACTTCTAGATCAACACTTAAGATTGGATTTCTGTGCGGAAAAGTATCATTTAAACTGCCTCAATGTATTTCTTTTAATCTTAAAACAGTCAATAATTAAACTTTTTGACAATAGTACTCATGAAACAAGGACAAGTTTGTTTTCACTAGCAACATTTGAATTGTATTCACTCTGCTTACATTATGAAAGCTGTTTGCTATATCTTGTGGATGCATTCTCAATCTATTAAAATAGCTCAGCGTGCTAAGCGTTTGTCTCTTTGGCCAGATCACACACATTTGCACAAATGCAGGGACATGTTCACATAGACTGACCTTTGCAAAAACTACATTAACACTGACCTAAAAGAGCTACCACTTCATGTTTCAAGTGTGAGGATGGGACAATTCAAGAGCTAACATTGAACAAAATTTGAAGCACTTCTTGAGGAGTCACCTTAGAGCCCTGGAGTAGGGGAATAGCAGCAACTATTGTTGGTATTTGTAGCTAGGCAGCCACTGCTTTGCCACAATACACTGTATAAAAACAATTGCTTTTCTTTAATGCTATTAGTTTTATATGGATTTTACATTATGTCAATAAAGAAATACAATTACAAATAAAAATCAACTAGGTATGTTGTCAGGTAGTCATAAAGACATAAAACGATCTAAGCCAGATCTTGGTCTTTTCTATTATTCTATCTAGGATGCTAGTGATGGTCTGTCTCACCAAAGTATTTGAGTAGTATGAAAACCACAAAGGAGAACAGCAGCTCAACAGCTCAGATTATCATATACCAAAGACCACCACAGGAGTCAGCAAAAAAAATAATCTTAAGAGGAAACATGACTGGATATATCACAAAGAAAGTAATGTGGCAAAGTTAGAAATCATAAAATCATGTTACTGCCCAAAGATCAAAATGGAAGCACGCTGAGAACGAATGAAGTTATATTACATTTATATGTCTCATGCCTAAGCACATTAAAGGATGCTGGTAGGTGCTAAGCTTACAACAGAAGGTGCTGTAATAACATAATCAGACTCCTTGAGCATTAGGTGAAGTCAATTCCTGAACAACAATAAAGCCAGTCAGCTCTCCTCCCCAGCTAAACAGAACATTGAACACAGCTCAGAACAAGCATGGCACTTAGAACAGGCAACACTATGGTATTCTGCTGCTCATTAAAGATGCAACACCAACATGATAACAGGTCTTTCATAAAGAGACTTCTAGATCCAAGGATTGTACTAAAGGGTATAGTATCTTATTTCATTTCCTTCCTCAGTGTATGAGATGGGAGAAGTTCCTAGGCCCCAGACATTCTCCTCATGCCACATTCTCACAATTAGTAATTAATTTATTTATGATTTAGGAACTCAAATGAGATCCACATAAAAGGATAACACATGGAAAATACATTTTCATGCATTTAAAATAAAATTAAAAACAACAGAAAAAGAACTTTTTGAGAACCTCTAGTATATATCTAGAAAGCTTTTTAAAAAGTTGAAAATTTTATAACAAAACATTTCATTGGGGGGATTATAAATGGCATCTAAGAATGTGGTGGCAGACAAAATATTTAATTTGAAACAAATTGGTCTCAACCACTTACGCCGATGTAAAAGCAGAGCTGGGCAGACAAAGAGTACATGAGTGATATCCTGAGAAGCATTATTACAAAGATTACACATTGCTGAAGAACCATACCATCTAGACAATAAATTATTCAAAGGAAGACGATCCTGCCTCAATAGAAACGAAAAGCGGCGTACACCATGAGGAAGGTTCCAGGTAACATAGGGTTGTATTTTCCTTATTAGGCAGGAATCAATGGCCGGGGAAACACCTTTCTTGAAGATGAGGGCTACCCTATCCATCCCAAAACTTAATTTCCATGTAGCTAGTTTCAAAGTGGACTTCAACTGATATGCAGATAGTGGAAAAAGTGCTGATTCATCCAATTGTAAAAGATCAATCGCAATTCTGAAATTCTTTACAATTAGGGAGTGCTCTTTTAGGGATCCCAGTAGTTCTTTTTAAATAAGATATCTTAGAGTACCGGGTTCTCCCTTTACAATATTAAAGACCCATCGCACTAACCCAGCGAGGCCCTGAACCCAACTGCTACGAAGGCCAAATTCCAACCTAAGAGCGGCCACGGTACAAGCGGTATTAACCGTAGTTAAATACCGCAAGATCTTGCCCTCCGTAACGTTCAAAAAACCCCATTTACCCAATTCAAGTAATTCAATGCCATACAGTAGGGAAGCTGGGATTTTGGCACGGAAGACCTCTAGCAGAAGGGCAAAATGTCTTCTGCCAGTAGATCTATAAAAAGAACTTAAACTTTTACATTGTGCCAATGCCTTCCGGATATTATTTGCTATATGGGCCTTATCACTTAAATTACCAGATATTGTTTTTCCTAGGAAGACATAAGATTTTACAACTTCCAACTTCTGTCCACCTACAGACCAAGTAAAGCTCCCATATTTCGCCTTTTTCGTTCCCGTCATACACATTACTTTACTTTTAGACACATTTATCCTCAGATAGTGTGTCTCTGCGTAATCATGTAGTGCCTGTAGACGATTGTTTAATCCTCTTGGAGTTAGGTCCAATATTAATATATCGTCTGCGTATGACAGACAGACAATCGGCTTGTCCCCTAATACAGGGGCAATACCATCACTTAATGACAGAGCATGGGGAGGTCAGATATTTATAGGGAAAATAATAAAGGGGCCAATAAACAACCTTGTTTTAATCCATTAACTGAAGAAATAACTTGAGAAAGACCTCTTTCCCCTCCCAATAAAACTCTACACCAGGTATCAGAGTGAAGAGCCCGAACCAGCTCCAGGATCGTGGTTGGCATACCCAGGTCCGATAATTTCCTCCACAGCAAAGGACGATCTACTTTGTCAAATGCTGTGTAGAAGTCTATGAAGGCTGCATAGACTTTCCCTCCTTGGACTTTGATGTATTTTTCTGATATAACTTGTAATGCCGTTAAGTTATCTAGGGTACCATGCCTTTGCCTGAACCCAGTCTGCTCGAGGGGTAGTAATTCGCCCTTGACCACCCAATCATTAATTAACTTCAAAAGGCATTTTGCGAAGACCTTACCTATAGCGTCCAAGAGGGCAATTTGTCGATAATTTTGTGGAGCATCCCGGTCACCCTTCTTGAAAAGGGGTACCAATATACTCCCCTTCCAAGAAGGGAGAACGGTTTTACTTGAAAAACAAAAATTAAACACCAGAAAAAGAATTTTGCTCCACCGTTCACTATCCTGTTTTAGGACCGAAATGGGAAGCTCATCCGGACCCATAGCCCCAGAGGAACGCAAGCCCTTAATAGCAATTTCAATGTCCTTTTCAGAAGGGGGGCTATTTAAAGAACTGTCCTCAATTGTTCTACTAGCCCCAACCACTGTTCCATTACTTGAATATAGGTTCTCAATATAGTTAACCCAAATTTGCTCTTCGATGGGAACTGGAAGTGGTCTAGATCTTACTCCACATCCCTCCCCGATGAGCGACCAAAATAATCTTACTCGACCTTTGGATGCAGCCTCCTGCAATTTAATCCATAAGTTGTCTTCCCTCTCTTTTTTCAATTTAACCTTCACCCTGGACCTCCTTCTCCTTAGTAAAACTATTCTATGATATCTTTCGGGAGAATAACTCAAATACTGTTCCCTTACTAATTTGATTATTTCATTATTAAGTAAACGAACAGAACTAGGGACTACTTTGGTTTTTCCTTTTAGATTCGATTTTTTTGCAATGGAGATCACCGCATTCATGAAATCAGCAAAACATATTGTTTCAAGTCCTTTCCAGTTCACCAAGTTTTTTACTGCAACCTCTAGAATGCTTTCCAAGCTCCTAATTGCCCTAATATTCCAATAGCATCTCCCTGATTTATCTCCAAAACTGACAAGTTCGCTGTTTAAAGACCAACCGTCAAGGGCAGATTTAAATGTATAATAACAGTTATTACTTTATGATCACCATATAATGTATAGGAAGCCGTAAGATCCTTCAGAAGGGAAAAAGAGGTGCTTTCCACCATCACGTAATCTAAAATGGATTCACTCTGATTTGATTTGTGGGTGAAATTCGCCGGAGTATCTGAAGGAAGCCTACCATTTACTATGATTCCATCAACTACTGTCAGTTCTTCAAGGAGCAATTTCCCTCTCTTGTTTGTTTTGATGTTTCCTGGAAATAGGGCTTGAGGAATCTGCAAGGCTTCCTCTTTGTGCTTATTTCTAAATAGCTCTAGACTGAAGTTAGAGATTTTGCAATTAAAATCCCCTAACAAAATTATATGGGGAAGAGGTTTTTTATCAGATAATTTCTTTATAAAGGAGAAAACCTTCTTTAAAACTACATTGTAACAAGCATCTGGGGGGATATAGGCGTTTATCAAAACGATTGGTTTACAGATTTCAGTATTGGCGAAATTAAACAACGTTACTGCCTGGAAAAGTTTACTAGAATCTATATAGTGGGAAAAATTCCATTTTATCTGGGTAGACAGTAAACAAGCCACTCCGCCCCTTGCATGTCCTCTCCTAGAGGGGATTGCTCCACCCTCCAACGAAAAATAATCCTTTCCTACGAATAAATTCTCTACACACCAAGTCTCTTGGAGACAAATCACATTAGCCTCTAGTGTGTGTAGGAATTGTAATTTTTCAGGGCTACTGTTTAATCCAGCGACATTCCACGATATTATTTTCAAATCGTTGCTAAAGACGAGAATATGGTTTAGGATAATTATTAGGTTTGCTCGACAAAACGCCGGGCAACCAATACCATTGAGAATTCTCTTCAGCAGCGTTTCTATGGGTAGGGAAGGAACGGGAACTTTTATATGTCACATGACGTGCATTTTTAGAAATACAGATATTTAGGTCTTCAATTTCAGCAGGGCGATCTATGCTATCCAAAATAGACTGGTTTAACGGGAGCTTATTTACAAATCTTCCAGATTGGGATTTCTCTAGGAAAGGCATAACATCAATCCCTCTACTTTGAAAGCCTTCTGACCGTTGAAGGATATGATTTACAATGAGTCTGGAATAAAACCTTACCCTCGTTAAAATCCCAACCTCTGTTTTCACGATCGTTACTACATCTATATCGTTAGTTTGTATAAGTTTTAGGCCTTCGATCTCCCAAAAACATTTAAGGAGCGAAGATCTATTAAGTATACAATCCGTATCAAACAGAGGAAAAAAGTCTAAAAGGAGAGTATCTATACTATCCCTTTCAGGGACGTCATTTAACCTTTCAGGAACCATTTCTCTTTCAATCGTATCAGGGAATGACTTAGCTAGGGGATTAAGAGCTGTTAATATGAAACTAGTAGGTTTCGTCAACTCCACAGAAGGATTAGAGTTGGAAAGCCCCCCCGTTACAGTACTATAGGCAACTGATATGGGGGGTATAGGGTTAAGCAGTGGGTCATTATGGGACAATGGTAGATCCTGTAAATCAACACCCTGATCGGCTGGATACAGGATCTCTTGATCTAATTTAACTTTCTGAATCCCATCTTGGGAGGTATTAATCAAGGAACCTTGAAAGAGATCTTTTCCAGTGGAAATATCTGAATATCTGAATGTTCTTCAAAATTAATTTTCCTCTGCCTTTTCTTTGCAAATCTTCGAGTTGGTTTCCTCTTTTTTCCTTTATTCTTTTTAGGGTTCCCTGTTTTTTCCTTTTTCCCCTCATATGGTTGATCCAGAACACCCTCTTTTCCATCATTTATTTGGGATTTAAAGATAGGGAATAACTCCTTGTCTGACCTTTTTTCAACTTCAGTCATAATTTCCAAATCTTGATCAGGCTCAATACCACAGCTAATTACAGGAACTTTTAATGGAGGTACGAGGATGTTCCTCAACGTTACTACTGTTTTCTTTCTATCTGTTAGTTGGTAATTCTCATCTTGTTCATTTCGAACCAAAACTTGAGGGGCGTTCTCAGGCTCATTCTCTACCAATTTATCTTCCATCCCTTTGAGCCCTGGATGAATAGACTCATATTTAAAACTAGAATCCTTCCCCTGTTTATTATTTAGAAGTACCTTCAGAATTTGAGTTACAGTGTCCAACACACAATCGGAACCACCAACAAATTTTTCGAGTAACGATAGAATAGAAGAAAGCAAGTGTTCTAAGGATGACAAAGAGTCAGAGACGGGTTTATCATACCTAATAGACTGATTGAGATGGATATCTGTGGTATCAAGTTCAGGGCTCATAGAAATATTTGACTGAGATATAAAGAATTGAGATTTGTTAGAGGGGGTACTACTGTATAATTGAAGCCCTATAGGGGCTATTACTGCTGGGGTATTTGTTGGAGCTATAGACTTGCTAGAGTCATCTACAATATATCTCTTGCAAAGCTCCATATCTAAGTCTGGGAGCGTAAAATCATTACTTTGCTCTTCCACAGACAGAGACGGAGCGAGAGATTCTTTAGATAATAATTCATCGGGGGGAGGTAAGTGACTATGCACTAAAACCGCCGCTGTTTTAAGCGTGGGATCCAGTGGGCCTTGTAGGGGCAAAGTACCATTTATAATTTTATCCCTGGGGGTTTGCGGTGAAGGCACCTGTGTTTTTAAAGGGGCTAAGGGTCCGCCCACCCCATCAGTGGGAAGATAAACACCCCCTATCTTATTTGCCTGATCACTTGAAACAACAAGATTGCTATCCCCCCTCACAGAAATTTGGCCTTCATCTTCTCCTCTTTCAATATTATCTTCTGACTTAAACCCCACTATAGGAACTTTTTCCTTACCCCTTTCCCATAAGCTAAATAACTGACATTTACCTTTTAACAGCGCAACGTGAGCATCCTTATTACATAGGGGGTTAGATTTAGTCTTGGAGCAGGTTCTGCCCACCAACAACCTCCCAGACCTTAATTTTTTGGCGGTCATTTCCACTATCAAAGAAGTATAAAAGCAGCTATTATTCCTATTAATATCCCTAACTTGTACGAAAACTACTCACAATGAAACACAACTAAACACAAAACAACATTTTACCCACACGAACCAAAAACAGTAGATAAAAAATGAATTACAGTCTCAAAATGTAAAAGGGAAGGCCCCAGCCCAGCCTACTCCGGCCTATGAGGGCCTTAGAGGGCCCGCCCTTTGCCCGGGCTTCGATCCGCGCTGCGACCCACGCGCGTCCCGCGTACACGTTCAGATTGTTGTTTAAATAACAGGAAGCGGGGCGGGAAGAGGACCAGCTGCGGCGAGTCAGCGCCGCTGTGCTTGCTGGTCCTCGCAGTCCCGCTGCAGTTCAGGGAGTCAGTGACCAGGAGCAGATTGAAGTCCTCCCTCACTCCTCACCAGGCGAACGGCTCCCATGCAGTGGGGGCCGTGAGAGGTAGCATTTCCTTTTAAAGAAGGTAGCGTTTGCTTACAGGTCCAAGAGCACAAAGATCCAAAGCAGCAGCACCAACGCGGAACAAACAGCAACCGATCAGAGTTGTTTCAGGCTGCACTATATCCTGGCAGGAAGCGGGGGCGGGAAGCGGACCAGCTGCGGCGAGTCAGCGCCGCTGTGCTTGCTGGTCCTCGCAGTCCCGCTGCAGTTCAGGGAGTCAGTGACCAGGAGCAGATTGAAATCCTCCCTCACTCCTCACCAGGCGAACGGCTCCCGCGCAGCGGGGGCCGTGAGAGGTAGCGTTTCCTTTTAAAGAAGGTAGCGTTTGCTTACAGGTCCAAGAGCACAAAGATCCAAAGCAGCAGCACCAACGCGGAACAAACAGCAACCCACAACAAGCATTGGTGGCGGGGAATGCAAAGATGGGGGCTGCAGCGGGAGAGAGAGGCGAAGGCGCGCGCCCACAAACACGCAAGTGGTGCGCGCACAGCAGCGCCCAAAGTGAAAGTAATTGCACATTCACACGAGCGTGAACGCAAGCATTAGGCATGCCACATTCTGAGGAGGATACAAAGTGATGGATGGAATGAGTGTCTAGCTAGACATTTGACTTGTATCGCTGCCCACTGTCAGGGAATGAAGTAGAGTCCCACTTTATCTTATCTCGCCTTGCTCTTCATCGGTCGCTACATATACACCTCATTACATGGTGATCCTCCGAAGCTGAATGCCCTCTGAGAGTTGTTTCCACAGTTTTGCCATCTAGCATGCCACTGAGTGATCACCTGATGGTGTGCAATCAAAATATTGAGTTTTAAATGTCGGCCTCCACACATTTTGACTCCACAATTTCACCTTACATACATCATCAAGGCAAGTAGACATGGGTTTAGAATACTAAATGTATACTTCCCTTTATATGATTACCTTGATGATACTATGCAAGATGCTATATTGAAGTCAAAATATGTGTTGGTTGATATGTTTTTGTTGTCGATATTCTGACACCCAACCTCAACTGAGCTAAACTTCTCAAGTCTGGGAACTACAATCATGGTTCATCCCTGAATCAGAGGGGTATAGAAAGACTGTACCTGACTGAGTAGCTCTTCATATAGTGCCTTCCCTTCCTGAAAGAATTAGGTGGGTGAGAACTTTAAAGTCAATCTTGCTCTTTGAATGGCAACCATAGCACCTTGAACTAAGGAAAGGGCTGTGTTCTCTAACTTCAGCAATGCAAACCATTACCTATCACTCTTCTTTGTACCTCATACAGACTGTGGAATGAGCAAGTCAGGTGTCAAGCATAGATACTATTTGAAAAATACAGTCTCACCAATATGTAGGGGCAGGCTGCAAGTAGCTAGCAACATGGACATTACGTGGTTGGTCTGTGATGGAAAGTTAATTACCCTGGTCTCCTTGACTCTCCAGTAGCCTGGTTTAGCAGTCAAGATCTAGTTCAAAGGAGGTGGTGTCAAGGTTGTGTCTAGATGCAGTATGACACAGCAATCTACTTTGTTGAAAACAATAAAAGTTCGATAACATGCTGAATCAAAGAGCACACCAACGCTGTCCCTTTAAAGTTTGGGCGGAGTCCTTGAGATTAGAGGCCCCTCAGATCAAACCAGAAAAAGAAAGAAAGGCAGGGGAACTTCAAGGAGATTGGAAAATGACAGAAATATACAGTTGATCACTCATTCAACATCCAAACAATAGATGTTTCACAGCCAGCAGAGTCTGAGGTGCCTTCCCTAAAACATTCAGGCAGTCAAAAGAAGAGGACAAAGAGGTACTGTGATGCAACATATTTCTCTTAGCACTATTAATAGCCACTTGTTTTAGCCTCATCCATAAATCCCTCCCCTGCAAGGATTATTAGGTTTATGCTGCCACTCACTCCGATCCACCTTTACCATCAACTTGGAGTCATCGGCACACTTCTGAAAATCAAAATTGTTTGACCTAATGACCCCAGCCGGAGTGCATCTGTGAGAAATGGGGCTGTTGGTGTACTGGGGCGGGAGCCCTGGTCAAGCAACAGCCACAATCCCTTGAAGAGTGAACCACTAAAAGTCATTAAATTAACTTGTAATTAACCCTGGGTAGCTTGGCACAGAAAGAAGCCAGGCTTAACTTAGAGGCAATATGTAAAGTATTTATGCAACACACAAACCAGTAACAAAGAAAAAACACAACAAAATAAAAATCCCAAACCAATTTAGAAAAAAAATAGAATACATTTTAATAAATTATTTGACACTAAAATGACGAAAATCCAATCAGTACAACCAGAGTTATGAATTTTAATTTTTTTGTAAAAACTAGTGCTTAAAAAGTCAAAACCCCAACAGCGGACATTTCCACACGCGAGACTGGGTCAAAGTAAAAATAATATGGCGGTGGTTCAGATAAAGCAAGTGTAGTGGGCCCTGTCAGCGCTTACCTTCATACTTAGAAGAAGAAATTCTGAGAAAAGTGCCTGAGAAGGTTAAAGTTCAGCGGTGCAAAGAAGCAGGAGGTGTCCAAGGAGGGAGCATCGTCGTCGGATGGCCTTGGGTTGCACCCGGGGTAAAGATTTCTATGTTTGGACGTAGATGCCAAAATGGAAGTTGAAAATCTCCAGCAGGGCGAGGCAGTGGGCTTTAGCAGAATACAATTCCATGATGTTGGTTACCCTTTTGATGAGGGACCACTGAACAGTATTTGCTGCTGTTGAGAAGAACGTAGCGGGAGAAGCCGCAAAGTGAATCCGACCAGCGATGCAACTCAGGTGGCTAGACGAGTAGGTTGGTCTCGGTCTACACCTGGTTCTCAGAGCAGTGTTTGGCCAAAATATTTTTAAGCCCTCAGTTTTGGGATTTGGACATCTGGGCACCTTTGGCACCACAAACAAGGGTACAGGACTCAGTGGGACACCTCTCGGAGGTTCAGGAATCAAGTGTGGGTTCAAATTGGCTGGAGCCTTTTCTGTCCCTGTTGATCTGAAGAGGAGGCAAGCAAATTGGCCTTCAGAGTCACTATGGTAGTCCTGGCTTCAGGTGAAGATGCAGGGCTCAACTGCAGGGCTGGCCTCTGAGGGTTCAAGGCTGGCTCCAGACAGCAAAACAGTCCTTCCAGGTGCAGCAGCAGTTTTGCAGAGTGCACAGCAGGTCACAGCAGCCGGCAGTCCTCTGAGTCCTTCCGCAGGTCCAGTAGTGAACTGCAGAGTGAGTCTGAAGACCTATTTTTATATCCTGATAACCTTCTTCTTAAAGGTGGGAGAAGCTTCTGGAAAGGTTATTTGAGGTACATGGAATTTCCTGACTTTCCTGCCCTAGCTCCAAGCTGCCTACAGTAACAATTTGGGGTTGTTAGGCCCTTTGTGTGAAGGCAGAGCACAGGCTATTCAGTTGTAAATGGGGCTGTACTCAGCTCTGCCCCCCATCCTGCCAGTGGATGGCCCATTGAGGCACACCTAATCCCTCTATTGTGTGACTGTCTGGGTGGAATTCATAAAGTTTAACTGTCACCGGGGAGGAGGCTGGACGCATGCAGCACTAGGTTTTCTAGTGGGGAGTACGCCTTGAACTGTAAAAATTGATACTCGTGGGTCTGCTACTGCCCTCTACTTTCACGGATCATTGCACTCGGAACCTGTTGGGTGTTACAAGGAACGCTTCGCTGCTTTGGGGGGCAATAAATCCTACCTGGACTGCGCTGAGCCGGGACTGCGAGGACCAGGCTGCTCGCTGGTCATCGCAGCTGGTTCCTCTTCCCGGCTCCACCCCCTGAAAGTACTAAAGCCTCGCGGCCCCCGCTTCGCGGGAGCCGCTCGTGGGTCTGCTACTGCCCTCTACTTTCACGGATCATTGCACTCGGAACCTGTTGGGTGTTACAAGGAACGCTTCGCTGCTTTGGGGGGCATTAAATCCTACCTGGACTGCGCTGAGCCGGGACTGCGAGGACCAGGCTGCTTGCTGGTCACCGCAGCTGGTTCCTCTTCCCGGCTCCACCCCCTGAAAGTACTAAAGCTTCGCGGCCCCCGCTTCGCGGGTGCCGCTCGTGGGTCTGCTACTGCCCTCTACTTTCACGGATCATTGCACTCGGAACCTGTTGGGTGTTACAAGGAACGCTTCGCTGCTTTGGGGGGCATTAAATCCTACCTGGACTGCGCTGAGCCGGGACTGCGAGGACCAGGCTGCTCGCTGGTCATCGCAGCTGGTTCCTCTTCCCGGCTCCACCCCCTGAAAGTACTAAAGCCTCGCGGCCCCCGCTTCGCGGGAGCCGCTCGTGGGTCTGCTACTGCCCTCTACTTTCACGGATCATTGCACTCGGAACCTGTTGGGTGTTACAAGGAACGCTTCGCTGCTTTGGGGGGCATTAAATCCTACCTGGACTGCGCTGAGCCGGGACTGCGAGGACCAGGCTGCTTGCTGGTCACCGCAGCTGGTTCCTCTTCCCGGCTCCACCCCCTGAAAGTACTAAAGTTTCGCGGGCCCCGCTTCGCGGGTGCCGCTCGTGGGTCTGCTACTGCCCTCTACTTTCACGGATCATTGCACTCGGAACCTGTTGGGTGTTACAAGGAACGCTTCGCTGCTTTGGGGGGCATTAAATCCTACCTGGACTGCGCTGAGCTGGGACTGCGAGGACCAGGCTGCTCGCTGGTCACCGCAGCTGGTTCCTCTTCCCGGCTCCACCTCTTCCGGCCTTTACTCTTAAGTGTACAGTTTAGTCCCGCGCACAAGCGGGACGAGTGCCGGGGCGAAGACCGGGCAAAGAGCGGGCCGTTTGAGGCCGTTCGAGACTGGAGACGCTGGGCTGGGCCACCCCCCTTGCTTGTTATTAATATATTTGATAGAGGCAACCACTATGAAAACTGCGGGAGGAATGCCCAGGACTAAGAGTACCGTCGTTGGCACTACCATGGCAGGAACTTTGGACAATTTCATCGTAAGAGCTGCTAATTTACTAGAACGTGAAATTGATCTTACGGAGCGTCGTCTCTCGTTGGATCCTCTTATCGCCAAACGTTCGTCTCTAGGGAAAATTGCCTTAACTGTTACTCCTGTGGCCAATAATATAAATTCTATTCCAACTAATTGTATGATTAGTGAGGGGGAAAGTATTGACTCTTCTATGGTTTCAACTTTGGAAAGGAAAAGGGACAAAGACACTAGAAGTTCAATCAGGTCTGAATCTATCCAATCAGAAGGTGTATCTACTCGAGCTCAAATACATGCAACTTCTGAGGTTATCTCCCCTTCCCCTGCCCCAATCTCAGGGGCTAAGCCAAAACAGAAGGCTGCCCCGCGTGGGAAAAAGGGGAACCAACCAAGATCGACTAAACCCAAAAGTGTTAAACTTCCATCTAATCATATCTTGGGGGCTGTTGATAAACCTTTGACTGAAGTAACTTCAGATCCACCCATGCAAATAGATGATGGTTTTTACCTAAAAATAAGGGAAGTCTTTGAATACTCAACCCGACCGATCTTGGATAGACTTACTAAGATAGAGGAGCGCCTTAAGAAATTCGAACAAACTGCTGTAACAAACCTTGAATTCAATCAACTGATGAAGATAGATTTACATAGAGAGCACTGTGAACATCCTCCTCCTGTCAACACTGTAAGCAACTCTAAAGAGAAAACCTCCTCCCCCTTGTCAGGAACACCTCGGGGCAAAGGTGAGGATACTGTTTGTATGGAAAATATCACAAGAACTAGCGGCCCTAAAAATATACACACAGGAGTAATGCCCCCGCAGAAACCTTCTGATGTCAATGCAAAAGCTAACAATGTCATGGCACAGAATATAAATGTAAAGGAGAATAGAATTAATTATTCCCATGGTTATGCCCACAAATTACCCACTATAGATCTCCCACCAGAATCCGCACCATATGTCATTGTATTGACGGGGGTACCTAGTCTTGAAGAAAAAATCACTGAGTCATATCATGAGTTAAAGAACAAAACAATGCATTGGCTCAACACTAATAGATCACTCCCTCCCTGTACCTATGTTAAGATCTTGTTTGTTCGGAGAGTCAGCTGGGTGGGCAGAAGGAATAAAGACACATTGGGGGATTGTATCGTTGTCAATTTTAACAACACACAGGCTGTAAAACACATCCTACAGGCACGACCTTCTCTGCACCACACCAGTATTACTCCATTACCCCTTGCTTATTTCTACCCCTACCAAGCAAATAACAATATGTGGACTCAGGTAGGGAGAGGTAACTTAAATATCAACCCCGTAAGAGGTGGGCTGGTTCCAACTGAGCAGGGATGGTTGGAGTCCTTCCCAAGAACAAAGAGGTACAGTTGCCTAGATATGGTCGACTGACTACCCTTAAACTCTCGAGCATTTGAATTTGTAGGGGAGGTTGCAAATGATGACGTATCAATACCACTGCTTGATCAACGATCCGCACAATTGTTAGCCTCCCCTAGGGACAACTCTGAAATTACCATCACAAACACCGTTGGGGAAGAGATACTAAACAATTCCACACGGCTTAATAGAGGAACGTCTGAAAGTGTGGTTCCCCGTGAAACTACTATTGCCCCTTCTCTGCCAGAGGGTGGTACAGGTTATGTTCTTACATTCTTGTCCTGGAACATTGCAGGCCTGTCTTCTAGGCTAGGAGATATAAATTGTATCTCCTTCCTAAAAAAGTACTCGATCATCTGCCTCCAGGAATGCTGGTCAGTAGATCCCATTCATATGAATGGTTATCGTACCTATCATACGCCAGCAATACAAACTTCAAGAGGGAGAAATAAAGGGGGTTTATGCACTTATGTTTCAAACTGCTTAAAGGGAACAAAGATCTCCTTCTTACCAGCTTCTGTTTTTTATCATGTTTTGCACATAACGCTTGGGGGTAAGCAACATATAAACTTGATAAATTTCTATAAAAACATCCCAAAAGATTTATGGGCCTCAACACTAAAAGAATTATACGAGACCCTAAAAAATATAGACGAAAATGAACCCTCTGATATCTGTGTGATTTGGCTTGGCGATTTTAATTACACCTTATGCCCATTTAGTGACCAAAACATATGCGATCTGGGTGAGAGGGAAGGTGCTCCTTCAGCACATTTTTCCCATACTTTTCTGGGAAACCACTTAAATAACATACTCTTTTCCCTGGACTTGGGCTTCGCAAACGAACTTTGTTCCCCACCAGTTCCGTTTAATTCTACCTTTATAGGAAGGGGCTGTAAATCAGTCATTGACTTCCTGTTAATATCTAAACGATATTTTCACCACATTTGTGCGTTTGAACTATGTGAGGTAGCAATGAGTGACCACTTACCACTTAGTATGTCCTTTGCCATTCCGATGGGTAAAAGTAACATTGACTCCTCGGTCCAAAATCTATATAATTACAGACTAGAACTTGCCAGGAAAAATGGTTATACTTTAAAATGGGACAAAGTGGAACCAGTGGCCTTCTTGGGAAATTTAATTCGTTCCAAGGAAGTGGAATTTAATATCTGCCTCACTGAGAACGTCGAATCTCCCAAAGTGATCGATGCATTCCTTAGTATTACTGAGGAAATTGGAAAGTTACTTACAAAACCCTTGCATTCTGGGGCCAACAGAAGTAAGAGATGGTTTGACAGAGAGTGTAGCAAGTCCCATGCCCTTCTAATGACCCAACTCAAGCGAGTCCCTAGGGTAATGGATGAAGTTAGATCTGCTAGATCTGCATACCAACAGGCAGTCAAAAAAAGGAAGAAACAAATTAAACAGGATGCTTGGCATACCCTTTGGGAAGCTTGCCATTCAAAAAATAATACTGCTTTCTGGAAAGCTGTGAATGCTCCTTTCTTTACCGATAATGAATCAGACTCCATTGAAATAGCCATCACAGAAGAGACTTGGGTGACTAAATTTAAGATCCCAGGATGTATTGCCCTATCCAATTAATGTCGACTTTTCTATGGAAGAAGTCTTGACAGCCATTGACAAGAGCCCAGCGAGAAAGGCCCCGGGCCCGGATGAGATACCTGTGGATATATTCAAGACTAATAATAAGTTATGGGCTCCTCTTTTAACTAATGTTCTTAACAGCATTACAAAGGTGGGTTTTCCACAGACCTGGCAGGAAGCCATTGTGGTGCCCATTTTCAAGAAAGGAGATCCCAATACTCCGAAGTGCTATAGACCGATCTCCTTACTTGACTCACTCATGAAGATCGCGGGGGGAGTTATACTCAACAAATTGCAAACATGAGCTGATGAAAGAGGTATTCTCTCCCAGTTTCAATATGGTTTTAGGGAAGGCTTGGGAACAACTGAGCAAGGTTTGAACCTAGCACTATTAGTAGCCAAATACGTCGAGGCCAAAAATGAGAACTTATTTCTTACATTCGTGGATTTAAGTTCGGCTTTTGACTGTATTAACCATAACAAACTATGGCTAATAATGCAGGACATGGGAGTGGACTCAAACCTTCTAATATTTATCAGAGAATTATATCGAGATGCAGGTGCCAGGGTGCGTTTTGGGGAAAAGGGGGATTGCACTTCCAAATTCCCTATAGGAAAGGGAGTGAGACAAGGCTGTATTTTAGACCCTTTTTTGTTTAACTTATATATTAATTCGGCTGCATCTCACATTTTGGAAGATAAGCAGGACTATCCCAAAATTGGCAACTCCTATATCCCCATTCTTTTATATGCAGACGATGCTGTAATTATGGCTCGGACTCAAATCGGTCTTCAAAGATCGATTAGTAATTTTTCAGAATACATGGGTAACAGGGGCCTAAAGATTAATACAAGCAAAACTTTTAACATGTGCTGCACAAAAAAGAAGAACCTCCACTGCAACTCTTTTTTATCCAACACAAAAATCACGACTGTCAATACTTTTTCTTATCTGAGTATTAATTTCGATTAAAAGGGTACCTGGACAGCAGCAAGGGAATCACGAAAATTGGCATTTTCACGAGCTATAGGGGCCGTCAAACATTTTTCTAACAAGGTAGGAGGACGCCCAGTATCAGTACTGCTAGATATTTATAGATCTAAATGTGTATCTACAGCATTGTACGGTGCAGGAATTTGGGGGATAGTGAATACCTCGAGCATTCAGACTTGTCAGAATGCCTTCCTTCGCTTTCTACTGGCAGTGCCTGGGTCTACTTCTTCTTATGTCTGTCATCAAGAGTTGGGTGTACTATATATCTCGGACCTTATTAATTTGGAGCCCATTTTGTTGTGGCACAAAGTCTGGTCTGGAATCAAGACAGGTTTGAACAGGGATATAATCAGGGACTGTCTAGGACTCGATGGGGCCTCAAAAATTTCCTGGTTTAAATATCTTAAAAGTCTCTTTGCTGAGATGGGCCACTCGGAATTCTTTGACTCTCCAGATAACATGGCGGACTTGTCAAGAAAGAAGCTCAAGAAATCCTGCCTGCACTTTCTAACAGAGAAACGCTGGCAGTTAGAGAAAAGTAAGAGCTCTGTTATGGCCAACCATTTACTTATCCAAAATCAAGGTATACAGCCGGATGTATGTCGTTACAACGCGCACTTTTACAACGCATGCACTTACAACGCATTTTTTACAACGCAAAATCCATTACAACGCATTCCATTACATAGCATGACACTACAACGCATTTTTAAAAACTACCTTTACAACGCATTCCATTACAACGCATACTACCTTTACAACGCATACCATTACAACGCATAATATTAAATTGCATTTAAGGTAAGTATTAGATAGTATAGGGGTAAAAATTACTATTCTAACTCCAGGGGGTGCAACAGTAGGGAAAGTGTTGGATAGTATAGGGGTAAAAATTACTATTCTAACTCCAGGGGGTGCAACAGTAGGGTAAGTGTTGGATAGTATAGGGGTAAAAATTACTATTCTAACTCCAGGGGGTGCAACAGTAGGGAAAGTGTTGGATAGTATAGGGGTAAAAATTACTATTCTAACTCCAGGGGGTGCAACAGTAGGGAAAGTGTTGGATAGTATAGGGGTAAAAATTACTATTCTAACTCCAGGGGGTGCAACAGTAGGGTAAGTGTTGGATAGTGTAGTGTAACATTATGCGTTGTAATGGTATGCGTTGTAAAGGTAGTATGCGATGTAATGGAATGCGTTGTAAAGGTAGTTTTTAAAAATGCGTTGTAGTGTCATGCGATGTAATGGAATGCATTGTAGTGGATTTTGCGTTGTAAAAAATGCGTTGTAAGTGTAGTGCGTTGTAAAAGTTGCGTTGTAAAGGTTGTTCCCCTATACAGCCATACTTGAAATTAGTCCCTAGTTGTTATTCCCGAATGCTTCTGACCCGCTTCAGGGTAGATGTCTTTTTTAGATTAGTTACCTTCCCTGAGATGAATTGTTGGCTAAAGGATCTTATTCCTTGCCCCTGTGATCAGGTCTCTGCTCAATCATCTCTCCATTGTATCCTCTTTTGTAAATATTACTCAGTACCAAGGAAAAGTTTGCTTCGACCCGTCTTAAAAAAATTAGGGCTGAGGCAATGCAGAGTGGCGTTGGGGAAACTGCAAATGTTGGATGACGAATTTCTCATCTCTGTGTCAACGTTTCTTAAAACTATTTTAAGATTTAGGATCTCCATGAATTAGGTTAATTTTTAATGGTACTAACTTTGTCTTTTTAAATTGTATCCTCTTTTGTCAAGAATGAATTACTATATATGTATGCTTTTATGGTTTTGTTTTTAAAATCGAATAAAGCTGTTTTTGAACTTTGAACTGTCAGCTACACCTAGTCATGTGACCCAAGTCAGGCTGCAGGCATACAAGGTCTAACAACAGAGCAGAAAAATGCCAAGTTTCTAAAATTGGGAATTTTAAAATTGTAATGAGAAATCCAACTTTACCAATAAAGAGGGCTTACCATTACAATTTCATAGATGCTAAACATGACATAGTTACCTGCTTCCAATTAGGACTTACAGCTTATTAAAGATAATAAGAAATCCCCAATATTATCCTATGGGAGGGGTAAGCCTCATAGTAGTGAAAAACTAATTTAGGTGTTTTCACTACTAGGCCATGTAAAACTTCAAAGTGCACATCTAACCTTTTACTTCCACCGTACCCTGCCTTATGGGCTACCTTGGGCCTTTCTTTAGGGGTGACTAATATGTAATAAAAGTGGAGTTTGAGGCTTGACAAGGGTTTTTAAATGCCAAGTTGACATGGCAGTTTAAAACTGCATTCAGGCTGCAGTGGCAGTCCTGGGACATGTTTTTAGGTGCTGCTTAAGTGGGTGGCACAATAAGTGCTGCAGGCTCACTGGTAGCATTTAAGTTACATGCCTTAGGTATAAGGTATACCACTCTGCAAGGGACTTATAAGTAAATAAATATGCCAATTAGGTGTAAGCCAATAAAACCATGTTTAGGGGAGGAAGCACACACACTTTAGCACTGGTTAGCAATGGTGAAGTTCACAGGGTCCTAAGGGCAACAAAAACAAATTTCAGCACCAAATATGGAAGAAAATAGGCAAAGTGTTTGATGGAAGACCACACTAAGGCTGACAGGTCTAACAGCATCTATTTCCATTAAAAGAAGAGGAAAAAATGCCGAGTGCACTTCAAAGGCTTGATATGAAGGTGCCTGCAGCTGTGTCTGTCCCTCAAGGGAGGAGGACAACCAGTCATTGACTGTTTAATTCAGACCCAATCTAGTCTTCCATTTTCCTTACAGCATTATGTGGTCAAATGTATTAAAGGCAGCAACTAAAGCCATAAGAATTAAGACTGGAGGCTGCCTACCTCACGTGGTCATGCAACTTTATCTGGCAAGTCACCAAGCTAATTTAGGTCCTCATTTAGAGTTTGGAGAGAACCCATAATCCCTAATGTTCTGGGGGAAACTCTAAATTCAGCGTAGAATTCTCAAGCAGATTTTCCTCCACTAGGAAGACAGTGTTGGAGTGGGCATTCTCAGGCTGTAGCATTCCATTTGAGATGTCAAGCTCTATCATGGGCACTGCACACCCTGGTTGCCTGAATTGATGATCACTTTCCCTTTATATTGAGGTGATGTGCTTGACTGAGAACTTCTGCACTGAATGTTCATGATGATTACTGATTAGTTTAATGCAACCCTCATGCAACCCTGGGCCTTCAATAAACCATCAATACATTCTGGAGCACTAGTCTTTGTCTGCCTTAATTGAATCAAATCCCCTAATTTTCCTTATGATGAGTAAAGAGTTGGCCCTCATCACAGAGTGTTTGGCTTAGAGTGAGCCACCTGGCAACTCTAAGTACTTCATATGCTAATACTAGTTTGTTGCCATCTAACTATGGTAAAAATAAATTGACTAATGAGGAATTGAGCATATGCAGTGTATAGTTGCCTGCGCATAATCATTCAAGAGATCTCAAGGTTTGTACCAGCATAGGGATTAAAGTCCACAAATGAGCTACCTGCTGATTGTGATTGTAAGTCACTGTTAGACTTTCATTTGCCTCACCAATGCATTATGGTAATGTTAAATTCAACACATTGTACAGTTACACTGGAAAATACTGGTTTGCAAAAGGAAAGTCCAAACATGCCAAAAGTGTGCGGCATTGAGTAATGTCGTAGGCCTAATGCACACAGATGAGATTTCTCCAAGGAAAGACCAGCAGCATCACCCAGTAACAATTGGTACTTTCATGTCTTTTTGGTTATATGCAAGGAGGTCAAAATATGTGTTGTACTCTCTTCAACAGTGTCTACTGGCATGTTGTTCTGTGTGCTTTTGTATATGCATTTTTTATTTATTTTTGTAATTATATTTACCGCGGACATGGGCAGTGCTTTACAACAGTAGCATCATACAAGGGTACAGCAAGTTACAGTTACAATAATTACGTTCAGACATGTTGCATCAGTAGCTGCAACCAGGAGAAAAGCAGCCGTTGGACAGGGACGTACAATGTTCAAGCATTGAATAGGATGGTGGGGACACACAATGAAGGTAGTTTGTCTCATGTATGTTGGTGTCCTTTGAGCATATTTTATGGTTTGTGGGCATGGATGTCTGACGTGTATGAGAGGCACTTCGTCACACAAGGTAGTGTGGAAAAATACATCAATTTGTAAATTGACATGAGCTTCATGGAAATAGGATCAGCCTTCAACCGCCTTCCTTCGACTCACTCCAATCTACCAGGCCTCACATAGAATCCTCACCCATTGTGCCATACTCCATTTCTTAAAGACAAACATAGAACACTACACATTTCCCTACCTTGTTACTCAATCACAGTGATGAAAAGCTCTTCTAGAACGTGCTTCACAAATATAACTTTTGGCCATCGGTAAAACAACTCCATGGCCACAAAGTCATAAATAGCCACTAAACCTAATGTAGTAAACTGACCCAAAATATCCAGCACAAGCCTTTCACCACTTTGTAGTAACGAGGTCCATGCAGATAAGGATGAAATTCAGGAAGCTTCTTTGTAGATAGTTAAATGTACAACAGGTAATCATGTTCTCAAGAGCAGCCCCACCAGGAGCAGCCTGCCTGCTGCTCAGCCCATGCTCAACTGTCACTTCACCTCACAGTCTCCCAACATTCCGAGGCACATCATGACTCCAACATTCTATTGAGCGCACAGCACAGACACTGGCTGAGCAGGAGTTGTAAGTCACAAAACTTTAACAAGCAGGATACTACACGCTTTCTAGGATGTATTGCTCCATGCACAACTAATGCAATGTTTCAACATTCATTCCACCTCCTGATCTAGTGTAGGCCGCCAATAATACTTCCTTAGTCCTTTTTCAAGGCACACAAGTCTGTGTTCCCGTAATGGTCAAGCTCCAGAACCCTTTGCCTTAACTTCATTGGCATCACTAACATGTACCCTCCCCTTAGGGCACCTTAATTTCAAAACAACTTGTCTTTGACTGAATCGTAGGGTTTTGCTTCTTTATCTTGGCAACTTCTGTTGGGCCACCCTCCCAGGACATACTGCACGACTTATTTAGAATCTCATCAGTCTTGGTCTCTTTCTCACAAGCCTCTTGAATAGCACATGTTTCTGTTGCATTAGTGATATTAGGCACCAATCATTCGTCATCAGCATGACCAGAGTTTTCATCTACCAAAGGAAGATGTAACAAACAATTCGCCATAACATTTCTGGTCTCCAGTACATACTCCACCTGGAAACTAAACTCTTGCAGCCTAAACAACCAATGTGCTATGTGCTCTGCTGGCCCCTTTCGTTGTGAATATATCCACTAACGTTTTGTGATGCGATCTTATAAAAACTTGTCATCCTAAAAGTGCCATATGAAATGCGTAATGCCCCAGTAACATACTAACTCCTTCTTTTCGACAACAAAATAATTATTTTCTTCTTACCACAGGGCTCTTGATGCATATGCTACCATAATGTCCTTGTCATCCCTCACTTGTACCAAATCAACACCCAATTCATAGTTAATTGTAACTTTGTTAATGATTGTAGGCAAACTGGTATCAAAAGGTTTGAGACATGGGGCAGCACAAATTTCATGCTTCAGCTTCTTGAACTTGCTTTTACACACAACACACTACGCAAACTTGGCATTGTTCTTTAACAACACACCCCATGCTACATGTCTTCTCTGCAAAATTGGCAATACATTTAGCATAATATTCTGCCATTTGCAACAGCAAGCAATGATTCTCCTTATTGCTTGGGCTGGGTGCCTCTTGTATTGGCCTTACCAGACTCTTCTAAGGCTTCTTCCCATGTCAATCAATGTGATGACCCAAATAGTCCACACCACTTATTCCAATTTGGCACTTGTTGCCTTTGATGATCAACCCACTCTTCATTAGACGATCTAACACCAATACCAACTCCCGATTATTTTCTTCACAGTTTTTTCTGTAAATGAATGCATCATGTTGTGAACAAGCAATGATCTTAACTTTTCACAGTAACTGGTGCATTGCCCTCTGGAACACTGCTAACGCTGAAATAAGTCTGAATGGCATGTGACAGAACCTACACGTCCCCTCTTGGATCATAAAAGTCATCACGGGCTTTCTTTCTTTGTCAAGAACAATCTGGTCATAGGCCGAAGATAGGTCTAATTATGAAAACACCTTTGCCTCTCTAAGGGCCTCATGTACGTAGCCGAATATCGGTCGGTAACGGCCGATTTTCGGTAATTATACCGTTACCGACCGGTATTTAGGCTTGTGACATGTAGGGGGCTCATTTCTGTATTCGGTAATTTACCGAATCGGTAAAATTACCGAATCGGTAATTTTACCGATTCGGTAAATTCCGAATACAGAAATGAGATGTAGGGGGAGTGTGTGTGTGTTGTTTGGAGTCGGTATTTACCACCAACTAATAGTTGGTGGTAAATAAAGTATGGATGTGTAAACGCATTTAATAGCGCTTAGAAGTGTGCAATGTGGCAGACATACATGCCCTTAGGGCATGTATGTGTGCCACATGTGCACACATGGCCGAATCAGGGGTGCAACAGGGTGTCAATGTGACACCCTGCCACCCTTGCATGTGCTCCCCCATTACCGAATCGGTATTTACCGATTCGGTAATGAGGCATACCTTCCCATCAATGGGAAGGTATGCCTCATTACCGAATCGGTAAATACCGATTCGGTAATTACCGACTCACTCCGATTCGGTAACATTTACCGAATTTTTACCTACATACACTTTACCGATTCTTAAATACCGAATCGGTATGATTCGGTATTTTAGAATCGGTAAAGTGTATGCCACCTACACCTAAGTGTATGCCACCTACACCTAAGTGTACTCAATATTTTGTTTATATTGGGAAAATGATGGTGATCAATCGATATGTTCTAATTCAAATCTCTTAAATTGATACAAAACTTCAACCTCCGCCAAACTTGCAAGCCAAAACTACTGGGGTCAACCACTCTAATACTTCAATAGTTTCTACCATACCTTAAAGGAACAGTTTTTACGGTTCCATTTGTATTTGGTGGCTTAGGACTAAAGGCATTGGTCTCAATTTCTAAAAGTTAATTTGAAAGAAATATCCCAAATAAAGGATTAATGACATAAAAAGTATATATGTAAAGTTTAGTTGGATTACAAATCGACCAAGAGTTTAGCAATCCTAAATTAAATGATAAAGGATGGTACCTAGCAAGAAGAAAAATTCTGGATCAAGGACAATATTGAAATTAACCACAAACAACGATCCTGACGGGATATAATAATCCCAGCTTAAACAAAACCCCGAAAGAAAAACAGAATCGCTTTGTATCCTATTCCACCTGTAAAGAAACTTTGTTTGCCAATGTTCAGTCTCATTAGAGATATGTGAAGCATATTATGGATTTTAAAGTGACGACACTATGAAGTTTGTCATGCATTTATATATTTTTTATTTTTCTATTTAAACACATTTTATAATATAAGTGCACAAAAGGTTTTATGAATGTTTTTCACATGTTTTATATTTAAAATACAGTGTAAGGGTTTTAAGAAGACTAAACACTAGAACAATAAACTTGAAACTTGAAACTTGGTCTCACTTTATGTACTGCTGCCTTAGCTCTCTTGCATAACTATGTTTTATGTTTAAACCTTTAAGCAATCTGAGTTTTTCCCTAAACGCATCAACATCCTTCTCTTTCCTCCACAGGAACGTATTCTCTTCAGCTTTCACTTCCACATACAACACTTGATCGGGATGGTTGTAATCTTGGGTAATTCCTATCTCCTTTTACTGAGGCCACCCAGGCAGCCACCCTCCTTCTTTGACCACATATACTCTAGAACACATGCTTTGCCCATTGAATTGTGTGCAAATGTATTGCAGCAGCGTAACACCCAATTACTTCAATTTAATTTTTTCCATATGCTATTAACCAAACATCTGATGGCATTAGCACTGCTTCACCATATACATGAGTCATGTCCTCTCCAACCAGAGTATATATTGAAGCCAAGGCTGCCAACACTCTAACTGTTTTTCCATTTACTATTATTTTACAAAATAGGTGATCACAATCTCCTTCCACACCACGCACTTGTAATTTATACTCTTCATCACCAGTCTCATTGTCTTTCACAGACATGCCCCTTCATGCTTTAATGTCATATTTGTTTTATACATGATCCTGCACACCCCTGTAGGGGCATGCATTTGCTTGCACTTTCTACAAATCTGGCCATAATTTGCAATTCACTAAATGTCCTCTGATGCCACATGAGGTACATGTGCTGATTGTCTCTACAGAATCCCGATTGTTATGGTTGCTATTCTTATTTTCAGGTTTTTTTCTCTAGACCTCAATACTTGTATTCTTGTGGCATGCTTGAGTCTCAACTCCAGTTGCTTTCTGTCTAAGCCATGTACTAAAATGTCTTAGCTATCTCTATTGCTTTTTCCAAACTCAGATCTTTGGCCATTAAAAATTGTTCATGCCTTCTTTTACTAGCAATTCTCAACACCAACTGTTCATCAACCATTCCATCATGAAATGCCGTATAATTGCAAATGGCAGCTAAACTCCTAAAAGCTGCTATAAAACCATCCACTGTCTGTCCTGAAAATTGTCCTTGTTCTAAAAACGATGGGCCCGATTCACAGAACTAACTTAAGACAAAATCCTAAACTTACTACCATTTTGGTATTCACAGAAGGCACTTACTAATTTCGGTATTCACAGAAGTTAGAGTCCTAACTTTAGGACTCCTAAATGCCTTCTGTGAATTCCGAAAGTCTTAAAGTTAGGGGGCCCGATTCACAGAACTAACTTAAGACAAAATCCTAAACTTACTACCATTTTGGTATTCACAGAAGGCACTTACTCATTTTGGTATTCACAGAAGTTAGGAGTCCTAACTTTAGGACTCCTAAATGCCTTCTGTGAATACCGAAAGTCTTAAAGTTAGGATTTTTCTCAGTTTAGGAGTAGTAAAGTTAGGACTCCTAACTTTAGGACTTCTAAATGCCTTCTGTGAATACCGAAAGTCTTAAAGTTAGGATTTTCTCAGTTTAGGAGTAGTAAAGTTAAGAGTCCTAACTTTACTACTCCTAAACTGAGAAAAATCCTAACTTTAAGACTTTTGGTATTCACAGAAGGCATTTAGGAGTCCTAAAGTTAGGACTCCTAACTTCTGTGAATACCAAAATGAGTAAGTGCCTTCTGTGAATACCAAAATGAGTAAGTGCCTTCTGTGAATACCAAAATGGTAATAAATTTAGGATTTTGTCTTGAGTTAGTTCTGTGAATCGGGCCCGATGTCTCTCCACTACCTTTTTTCCCTTTTATATTTGAAGCCTAATCTCTTTATTGCCCTTTCATTCGCATCTAACTCTTCATCCTCATAGACTTCCTCCACACAAGGTGAGAGGTGTTTCAGTATTTCTCTACCATCTGCACATATTAGTGTTTGAAGAGGGACAATGTTCTCCCTTTCTTTAAATATGTCTCCACCTATTGCTTCCAGATAGACTTGAAATCCTACCTTCCACTTCACCCTCTCTAATGCTGTTTGGCCCATCCACTGTATAGATACTGTTTGAACTGTGACAGCAGCCATGTTGTTTTCTGCTTTGCAAATAATATAACAGTTGTTGCTATTGGAAGTGTAGTTGCTCTTTTCAGAAAATATATAATTTTACCTTACTGTGAATGTGTCATTCTTATGGTGTGCACATCACCATTTAAATGTCTGTTAAGGATGCTCTGTGCTATGTGCACATCTCCACAATCCAATTATAATTACAAATGGTGTGTGCCTCACCGCGCATTAACGTAGTACATCACTTATATTTGCCTTTTTGTCTAATGGCGCGCTCATCACAGTGTGTTGACGTTATATTGTTTGTCTTTATGACTTATGTTCTTTCCTTTGACGCTGTGTGCGTCACTGCGCTGGTGCTCAATTAGCAGTGTCGAAGGACTTGACTAAGGCTGCCGGGCACTGCTCTATGGATAACGATGCAGCAGCGAACAGTTCATGCGTCTTCCTGTGACGTTAGACATTCTTTTTTCTTAGGAAGTTCAAGTCTTCTTTATAAGTGTACCTTGTGAACTTAGAGCCAGGTGTACAAACCATTTTTTGGTCGCTAACAGGCCGTTTGTGACCGTGAAAATGTTTTTTCAAATGTACTAAATGCGAAATGCAATTCAGTAATTTGTTAATGAATCGGATTTTGCATTTGTGTCACTTCCAAAACCAAATTAGTATGTATGTAGTATATTCTGTATGTAGCAATTCTGGTTGCAAAACAGTAATACTTTATCACCAGTTCAAAACTGGTGGAAACCCATTTGCAAAGAGGAAGGCATCCCAGACTCCCCTCCCCTTTAACAATGTAAATAAAAATATTTTTAAGAGCAAGCAGTGGTTCCTCGGACTACTGCCTACCCTTAAAAAATGAAACTGAAAATGACATTTTTTAATTCTTAAATGCATCCCGTTTCCCTTTAGAGAAAATGGGCTACCTTTTAATTTAAAAAAAAAGAGTTGGTTTATCAAAAAGCAATCACAGACATGGTGGTCTGATGACCTCAGCAGACAAAGTAGATGATGGACGAAGCGCAAATTGCGACCTACCTCATTAATATGCATGAGGTAGGTCAATTTGCGACCCACTAGGAATCGCTAATTAAACTCAAAAGAGTTTCATACATTAGGAATACCAATTTTCTAATTTTGATTTCGAGAAGATCGCAATCAGAAAATCGGTATTCCTGTTGTTAGTACATCAAGCATTAAGTTCCAAACGGGGAAACTTCCTTCTCCTCTTGTACCTTTTTGGATTTCAGGACATTAATTTATTGATAGATGACGGTGTTCTAGTTCCTTTGTAACGGGTCTGGTCCGACTGTAAGGGTGGGCACCGCTTGACACCACTGAGAAGTATTTCGCTTACATGAGGTAGTGTGTAGAAATAGGTTTTGTTTGTGAATTGACATGAGTTTCATCCTAATAGGACCAGCCTTCAATCGCCTCTGTCCGACTCATTCCAACCACCTTGACTCCATATGGAATCCCCAGGCACCAGATTCCATGTCTTAAAGGCAAACACAGAGCAGTACAGTGTGGCTTGGGGCCAGTGTGTCAGCTAGTCTGTCGTCAAAGGTTTCAATCACTGGGTTGGCATTTATTTGACTTTATGTGCCCTCAGATTGTCCATTGCAATACCCATCTATGAGTGGAGATATGTGCTTTCTTTGACTGCATGGGTGTTTTTATGTATCTGAAGGTGTGTTTTTGTCTGAATATGTGTGCATCCATCTGTTTTCTGTGTTCATGTGTACCTTCCTTTGTGCACTGGTACCTGTATGTCTTGATAGGTATGCATGGGAGCCTGTATGTTTGCTGGCCTGTGGGAATGTGTCAGTGTTTGTCTTTTGATCTGCATGCATTGGAGCAGGTATGTTTATTGGTCTGTAGATATCTTTACTTATTGATCGTGTTGCCACGCTCTGGGATGGATTTATTCCAGGAGAGGTCATCAACTGTGTCCGAGGCCACGGCAATGCCGCACGCACAGGCACTCAATATACAGTACGGGAGAACTACATCTTCCGGCATCCTTGGCAGCCTTGGCGGACGTCTGACAACAGACGCACTGCCTCCACGTGACAAAGGAAGTCGCAGGGATAAGGCGAGGCATTGGCAGAAGACGCTGCCGTTTATTCAAGGAATTCCAGCTTGTACTCTGTCTGTTACCTGGTTTAGTTAGGGTGCCAGATAGGCACTGTTTTGTTTCTTGATTCCATTGGAAGTTCATAAGTGTTTCTTCGCACTTTTGTAGAGCACCATTTGGGTAGGTGTTCGGCACCCTCTTTCCTTCATTGGCGAGCTCTCTTCTTGGTGTCAGTGCACACAGAGCTCTTGCGAGGAAATAGATGTGCTCTTTATACTTAATTTCCCTACATTGGTGAGCTCTTGTTCTATTACCAAAATATTCACTGAGCTATTGCAAGGGAAATCATGATGCTTTGTTAATGTGACCGATATTTAATCATACGATTGTGAGCTCCTCCTCGTGGGGGTAATTTTCGTTAGTTTTCCCTGTTCCGTATTGCGGGCTCATGCAGGGAGAACCCATTACCATTATTCTTACGGAACTACATTTCAGGAGAGAGTGACTTTGAACTCTCAAAACGATGGTTCTTATGTTGATACTGGAAGGAGCCCCTGGATCCAGATAAAGGGATTGTGACTCTATGATGATCACAGTTCTAATAGTGCGTCTATGATGTCTTGCATCTCATGTTTGCATTTTACGTGGCTCACAATTATGTGCACCTTCTATTATACCTCCACAGGGGTGAATTAAGGCATGTGTTCCTTCTGAGCTAGAAGTCCTCCTTCTAATATATCATGGGTAGGTGTTGCTCATAGAGAGGGAAAGTTACAGGTGCAACATTTGGGCGGTTAGACAAGTGCGCATGAGCCTCATATATGTTTTTGTGTCTTCCAGTATATGGTGTAAGGAATTGTCATTGCAATCTCAGCACCCCAGTCAGCCAGCAACCTTTTCTTCCTTTACAGGTCAGTGGAACTATGGGTACATTTGAGCATAGTGGGGAGTAGGAAGAGTCCGAAAAGGTATAGATAGTAATCTGTTCTTTTCTATTTACAGGTCTCCCTCCCCGCTGTACTCATCCTTCCCTTCCCCCGCTTGACCATCCTTTAGTCTGCGTGTGTTTCATAACCAGACTTGGGGCTGTCGAGAGGTGGACCCCTTAGAGCATTGGTTCGATCCTGAGGATACGTTCAGGCCAAGGACAGAATAATTGGCCCACAAATAGATTTATCCTCCTGGTTGAGTTGATTCTGTGATGGCCACCTTAGATGATGTCATGGCCGCGCTAGCCACAGTACAGGTTGAGCTTACAGCCTCGCGCAGTGAAACCGCTGCATTATAGGCAAGGGTGGATAGGATGCAATGGAATCCTTTTGATTTTGGTTACCCATCACAGCCCACAACTAGGTTCTATGGTAGTGGAGATCCCTACACCCATACCTCTTGCACCACCTGAAAAATTCACAGGAGACATACACAAGGTTCAGGTTTTCATGACACAGATCCTTCTCCACTTTACCTGCAAGCCTAAGCTGTTTTCTACTAACCAATCACAAGTGGCCTTTCTCATGTCATATCTTGCTGGAGATGCGGCTCAGTGGGTAGTCCCGTTCATTCGAAGAGACAATCCTATGCTACATGATTGGGACACTTTTAAGAAGGAGTTCGAGAGAACCTTCGATCGTAGAGCAGACCCCATCTCAGCAGATTGAGAACTACTCGAATTAAAACAAGGGAACAAAGATTTGATTGGATACCTGAACGCCTTCCGAAGGTTGGTAGCGGAAACTCAGTGGCCCTAAAGCAAGCAGGTCCTTTGGGAGGAACTTAAGGACGTGATTGCGCAAGTTGATCCCCAACCCAGTACATGCTCTGCTCTGATCGAATTAACAATGCTTTTGGATCATCGTTTAAGAGAGCAAAAAGGGGACGGCCGAAGAAAAGAGAGATACATCCCTCGTTTCGAACAACCCAAATCTCAGGATCCAGGTGCAATTTCCCCAGAACCCATGGAGATTGGAACAGTGCGTGCATCACTGACCCTGGATGAGAGAGATTATCGGCGGAAGAATGAGTCATGTTTAAATTGCGCGAAGAAGGGGCATTATCTAAGGGAGTGTCCGGTGAAACCCAAATTCAGCCGTCCAAGACTAGGAGCAGCTGTGGTGAGCAATCCCAAACCCTTGTTGGAAAACTGAATAGCTCAAGACGGGAAGAAAGAGAGTCTTTGAGCCTTCGGTATATCCCTTCTATCAAGAAAGAACCGTTTGTTGGTAAAGAGCATTTTTTCATTCCTCTGGTGTTGGACATAAACCAAGAACCTTGTTACACCCAAGCCATGGTTGACTCTGGAGCCACGGGATGTTTTATGGATACAGAAGAAGCCTGCAGATTGGGGTTCAGCTTGTCTCGAAACCAGTACCCGAAGTTGTATTTGCGGTGGATGGGAAACAGTTAGAATCGGGACCCATATGTCAAGCCACGGAAACATACATCGTTGAATACGATCAGAAACATCAGGAGCTTCTGTCCTTTAATATCATTCAAGCACCGTTATACAGAATCATGCTTGGATTACCCTGGCTATCCACACATAACCCCACCATAGATTGGGATCAGAAAACCCTTACCATGGAATCTGAATACTGCAAGACACATTGTATGAGGGCCTTCAATCCGCCAACACAAGCTTTGGCAAATCGCCATCACATCGCAACCGCGGCAGAGAAGGAGACGGAACTGCCTTCCTGTTATTGGCAATACGAGGCTGTATTTGACGATCAGATGGCTGAAGTGCTTCCCCCCCCACAGACCCTTTGATTGTAGAATAGATCTGACACCTGCGCCAGTATTTGGATAAGTACTTGGAGTTGGAATTCATACGTCTTTCCAGTTCACCAGCAGCATCTACGTTATTTTTTATACCCAAGGCTAACTGAGAGCTTCGGGTGTGTATTGACTTTCGAGCCTTGAATGCCATTACCATATGTAACCAATACCCTTTCCCATTGATCTCTGTATTATTGGAGCAGGTGAAAGGAGCTGTGGTATTCACGACATTAGACCTCCGTGGAGCCTACCATTTGGTAAGTATGCGTCAAGGAGACAAGTGGAAGACGGCCTTCAAAACTCGGTATGGACTATACGAGTACATAGTCCTGGCTTTCGGCTTATGTAATGCGCCTGCCGCATTTCAATTGTTCCTCAATGATGTTGTACGGGCATATCTAGATCGAATAGTAGTAGTGTAAATAGATGACATCCTGATTTATTCAGCAAAGGAAGAAGATCACATTAGACATGTGGGATTGATTCTACAAGCCTTGAGTGACCACCATCTATTTTGCAAGATTAGCAAATGTGAATTTTATGTTTCTACGGTCAAATTCCTAGGAGTCATGCTCACCCCCAATGGACAGGAGATGGCAGAAAGAAAGGTGAGAGCAATCACCGAATGGCTCCGTCCTAAGAACGTGAAAGACATTCAATGTTTTATGGGGTTTGCGAACTTCTATAGGCACTTTATATCCCAATTCTCCAACAAAGCAGCACGCCTTACAAGATTGACTATGAAAAACACATCTTTCCAGTGGACCAAGGAGGCACAGATGGCGTTCGACACTCTGAAGGAAGCGTTCATCATGTATGTGTATGTATGTGTTTTTGTAAAGCGCAGTGCTGCCGAGGCGTCGTGGCGCTGTAGACCGCTGGGGAACCCGTCCTGGCTATCCCTGTGAGATGGTCCCTCATGGGTATCTCCAAGGTGAAACCAGGCATCCCCGGCGAATGTGGGGGGCCGTTGTGGAGATGAGGCAAGCTAATGCCCAGAGTTGCCGAGTGTGATCCCTGGTTAGAGTAGGCACCGAGGCGAGAATTATCGAGTCCGCTGGCCCTGGTCCAAGACCCTGCCGCGTCGGGAATTGAACCCTGGTCCAGGGCCATTCTCTGCATCCAGGTCTGCTGCCTCTAACCAGTGAGCCACACTACTCCACACTGCTCCTATTTTGACACATGCCAATCCGGCCTTGCCATTTATCGTGGAGGCTGACACCTCAGATGTAGCGATTGGAGCCGTGATCTCCCAGAGAGACGCCACCACAGGACAGATGCATCAGGTGACATTTATGTCCAAGAAACTGAACAGTGCTGAACAAAACTATACCATCGTAGAGAAAGAATTGCTGGCTATAAAAGAAGCATTCGGGAATGGAGGCATTGGCTGCATGGAGCTCAACATACCGTCACCGTGTATACGGATCACCGCAACCTTCAGTTTCTAAAAATGGCCAGACAGCTCACCCCTAGTTTATTACGATGGATGGTGTTTTTTGCCCTGGTGTTATGAACAAAAAGGCGGACGCCTTATCCAGGCAGGAGTCCATGGTGGTACCATTACAAAGTCCTGAAAGAGCGATCCTAGACCCGAAGAATGTCATAGGAGTAGTACACAGTGACACCTTTCTCAAAGACGTCATGAAAGGACTTCAGACATTTCGATGGAAGGACTGGTTGAAAGGTCATCCGGAATGGAAGAATAAACAAGGCATACACGTCAAAGGAACACAAGTACTCGTTCCCACTCTCAGATTAAGACAAGCAGTCTTTCAATGGTGCTACATAAATCCCAGTGCAAGACACCAGGGTAGTGAAAAGACATGTGAAAAGATATTGTGTCAGTTCTGGTGGCCTTCCCTTAGAAGAGATGTTACTGAGTGGGTGAAGAATTGCACAGTGTGTGCCCAAATGCAGACGTTAAAAGGCAAACCTCAAGGGCTCTTACAACCACTACCCATTCCGGATCTTCCATGGGAAATATTTTCGCTGCATTTCATAGTATTCCTACCTAAAGACAAGGAACATACGGTTATCTTAGTGGTAATCAATTACCTAACGAAATTGGGACATTTCATAGCATGCAAACAAATCCCTACAGCCGGGCAGTTAGCTGAACTGTTACTAATACTGTGAGGTTTTGGTCCACGTTGTGTCTACATGGACTACAACTCCCAGGAAGCCCCAAGAGAGAAGGCGGATCAGAAGCCATATCAGGAAGCGACACACACAGGATGACGTGCGTAATTCTGAATTTGGACCTGTCAAGTCGATTTCATGGCGTTTCCAGACGGAGTTACTCGGCGCTTGAATGCCTCAAATTCCTGGGATAAGTGGGCTCGCTGTGAGGATTCCCGTTCGGAGACTCTTTGACGGAGAGGCTGGTTCCGCCTGTCGCCGCAGGAACAGAGGCGGTAAGCGTTACGACCGGCCCCTCTCAGCCATTGCGGCATACCCCTGTCCGCGAGTGTGGAGAGATCCCCCCGTTCTCTTTTTCAATCGCTCCGAGGTAGGAGCAGTACTTTGTTTGTTTGCCTTGAGGTTGACGTGCTCGGATTTGCAGCCATCAATCATATTCAGCCTTTGTTCTTTCCGCCCCATAGGAGAGAAGTTTCTTGGAGTATCTTTTCCTGTTTCGCGTTCACGATGAGTGAACCATCAGTTCCCCAATTCCTTTAAGCGACATTAACACCATCAGGAGGAGATGGACATGTTAGAGGAAATTCGTTTAGACTGGTTGTTTTGTTTATGTTCATCACATGGAGCCTCAATACATTTAAGGTTCAACTGATCGTTAACTTTAGTTGCTTTTCGGAACAGCAGTGCTACTTACTTTGAACTTACTGAACCTTTGGGAATCTTCTTCAACAGACCTTAGTTTTTCTGCACATAAGGAGATAAGGTTCCTGACAGGTGTGTAGGGGCATCAGGAAGTAGGGTAAGCTTTAGTCTTAGGTGCACTACTCTGCTTAATGTTGATATATTTGTTTTATCTTCCTTGGTATCAGGTATGATGCAATACCGTGTGTTCAGAAGGAATACAGAGTCTGCGTGTGTAGTATAGCTGCCAAGGTAATTGGAATCCTTAGTGAGAATTACATGAGTGTAGTGTTGCATGTTTTTGCATTTAATGGTGTGTATTTGTGTTTCAGGTTCTACTTCCTGCTGTTCCCTTCCTACCCTTCCCTCACTTGATCGTTCCAATACTCCGTGCATTTATTGTAGGAGTTGGGCAGATCAAGGGGTGGACCCCTTATTGCATCGCTCGAATCCTGAGTAGCTCTCGTCTTTGAACAGGAATGTCACAAATACATGTAATTAGTTTGCATGTTCTTCCCCAAGTAATTGTGTTTGACCATGAGGCCGAGTTCACTGCCAAGTTCTGGAGAGTATGGTGTTCGGTTTTGCAGATCTCCTCCATCATGTCCACCAGTTTCCACCCACAAACAGATGGTCAGACAGAAAGGCTCAATCAGACGTTAAAACAGTACTTACGTTGTCACGTCAACAACAACACAGAAGCCTGGGTGGAATTGTGGTGGCTTGCTGAAATAGCGTATAACAATGCTCAACATAGCTCCACCAAACACTCTCCTTTCCACAGCACTTAAGGACATCACCCTCGTTTAATTCCTTTTTTGACACCAGGTAGAAGTGAGCGTTTTCCAGAGGTGCATGATGGGATAGTACAGATAGGGAAGATCCTAAAGAGCACACAAAAACATTTAGTTCATGCTAAAGAGCTATACAAATGACAGGCAGACAAGCATCGCAGGCCAGGGCCTACATACAAGAAAGGGGATTTAGTGTGGCTATCAACACGCAACATTAGTTTCAGGAGGTATAGTGTGTTTAATCCTAGGTACATTGGTCCCTACAGGGTTGTGAAGCTTATTAACCCTGTGGCTGTGAGGTTAGCTTTACCTTCACACATGAGGATCCACCCAGTGGCCATATTTCCTTGCTTAAATCTGCGTTTGGCCCAGCCCTCAGGAAACCAGTGCCTGTGTGGATTGATAAGGGCGAGGAATATGAGGTGGCAGGTATACTGGACTCCAAGATCCGGTGCAATAGCCTTTGGTATCTCGTGGCCTGGTAGGGGTATGGCGCTGAAGAGAACTCTTGGGGAGTCCTCAGTGCATGCTCCTAGATTGCTTTCCACTTTCTACAGGCGACACCCTGGCAAACCTTGTACCTGCCTGTGCTCTCCAGGAAGGGGATGTACTGTCAGAGGCCACGGCAATGCCGCACGCACAGGCACTCAATAGCCGGCACGGGAGAACTACATCTCCCGGCAGCCTTGGCGGATGTCTGACGTCAGACGCGCCACCTCCACGTGACACCGGTAGTCCCAGGGATAAGGCGAGGCATCAGCAGAAGACGCTGCCGATTATTAAGGGAAGTCCGGCTCGTGCGCTGTCTGTTTTCTGTGATACCTGGACTGGTAAGGGTGCCAAATAGGCACCGTTTTGTTTCTTGATTCCATTGGAAGTTCATAAGTGTTTCTTCGTACTTTTGTAGAGCACCATTTGGGTTGGTGTTCGGCACCCTCTTTCCTTCATTGGCGAGCTCTCTTCTTGGTGTTAGTGCACACAGAGCTCTTGCGAAGAAATAGATGTGCTCTTGATGCTTAATTTACCCAGGTTGGCAAGCTCTTGTTCTATTACCCAAATAGTCACTGAGCTATTGCGAGGGAAATCGTGACGCTTTGTTAATGTGACCGATACTTAATCATACGATTGTGAGCTCTTCCTCGTGGGGGGAATTTTCATTAGTTTTCCCTGTTGGAGAGTTCCGTATTGCGGCCTCATGCAGGAAGAACCCATTGCCATTATTCTTAAGGAACTACATTTCAGGAGAGAGTGACTTTGAACTCTCAAAACTTGGTTCTTATGTTGATACTGGAAGGACTCCCTGGATCCTGATAAAGGGATTGTGACTCTATGATGATCACAGTTCTAATAGTGCTTCTATGATGTCTTGCATCCCATGTTTGCATTTTACGTGACTCACAGTTATGTGCACCTTCTATTATACCTTCACAGGGGTGAATTAAGGCATGTGTTCCTTCTGAGCTAGAAGCCCTTCTTCTACTATATCACGGGTAGGTGTTGCTCATAGAGAGGGAAAGTTACAGGTGCAACATTTGGGCAGGTAGACAAGTGGGCGTGAGCCTCATATATGTTTTTGTGTCTTCCAGTATAAAGTGTAAGGAATTGTCATTGCAAGCTCAGCACCCCAGTCAGCCAGCAACCTTTTCTTCCTTTAAAGGTCAGTGGAAGTATGGGTACATTTGAGCATAGTGGGGAGTAGGGAGAGTCCGAAAAGGTATAGATGGTAATCTGTTCTTTTGTATTTACTGGTCTCCCTCCCCGCTGACCCTATCCTTCCCTTCCCCAGCTTGACCATCCTTTAGTCTGTGTGTTTTATAACCAGACTTGGGGCTGTCGAGAGATGGACCCCTTAGAGCATCGGTTCGATCCTGAGGATATGTTCAGGCCTCGGACAAACTGAATGCAATGTCCTTTGCAGATGGGCTAAGTAATATACCTGCATCTCCTTAGAACCAATTATACATGCTCCCATCCATCTATTGATCAGTCCTATCCTTGTGGCAATTTCAGCTTACCATCTATTTATAATAGTTTATGTGTTCTCGGTCACTGTTGTGGTGTGTATATCTGTAGGGATTTTGTCGTTGTGTGTCTATGTGGATAGAAATGGCTGTATGTGTGTTGCTTGTAAGCCTGCATGTTTATTGGTCTATGTGCATGGATGCCTGTGTGTCTTTTATCCTGTGGATATCAGTACTTGTAAGTCAGTTGTGTGTGCATGAGTATTTGTCTTTTATTAGCTTGTTCACATAAGATTCTATGATTTTGACTATGTTTGTCCCGGTATTTCTGTTTGTCTTCATTTTTGAATGCCTGTTTGTCTGTTTTTGTCTGTAGGTCTTTTTCTCTATATGCATGGGTGCGGTCCTGCATAAAGTTTTTATGTACGTTAAGGGGGGGGGGATGGAACTCATGGATTTTCACACTGCAGAATTCTGCGGAGTTACAGAAAAACTCAGTGACATTCTGTGTAAACCGGTGGGAAATATGCAGCCTGCACTGTAATTTTGCGTCGGTAGTGCTTGCAGTGTCGAAAATTAGCGCAGATGGCACCATGCGATGCGCAAGAGCACACGCCCATTCGAGTTAATTTTGCTGTCGCTCCAGTAGAAAATCTACTCGAGCAGCAGCAAATCTACTTGAATGGCAGCCCTCTTACCGGGACCGCTTGCAAACGCTGGTAACCCCCCGCATTAGAAGAACACACTTGAGGATGCCAAATTGCGCTCTCCAGCATATTTTTGAGCTTCGTGGGAGAAAAATTCCGCCATGCGGCATTTGGGGGAAATTGACCAGAATGCTAAAGAGTAACGTGAAGTGGCCACAATTCCGCCAATCCTGCAGGTGTAACGGAACATTTCACCCTCCCACAATTGTCGGTGGCTTTGCATGCAGTATTCCATATCGAAACATACCGGCTTTGTCAAAGCTTGTTTAGTATTTCACTTGGTGCAACTCACCAAGTTTAAAGTTGTATTTTGTCATGTCATGCTATGTTATGTTTTATTATGTCACCATGTCGTGTTATGTCATTCCATACTGTTATGTTATCGTATATTGTGTCACCATGTCATGTTATGTCATTGCATACTGTTATGTTATGGTATAATGTGTCACCATGTCATGTAATGTCTTTCCATACTGTTATGGTATAGTGTGTCACCATGTCATGTTACGTCATGTTATTTTATGTTATGGTATAATGTGTCACCATGTCATGTTATGTTATGCTATGTTATGTTATGGTACAGTGTGTCACCATGGCATGTTGTGTTATTGCATACTGTTATGGTATAGTGTGTCACTATGGCATGTTATGTCATTGCATACTGTTATGTTATGGTATAGTGGGTCACCATGTCATGTTATGTCATGTTATGCTATGTTATGGTATAGTGTGTCACCATGTCATGCTATATCATTCCATACTGTTATGGTGTACTGTGTCACAATGTCATGGTATGTCATTGCATACTGTTATGTTTTGGCATAATGTGTCACCATGTCATGTTATGTCATTCCATACTGTTATGGTATAGTGTGTCACTATGGCATGTTATGTCATTGCATACTGTTATGTTATGGTAAGGTGGGTCACCATGTCATGTTATGCTATGTTATGGTATAGTGTGTCACCATCTCATGTTATATCATTCCATACTGTTATGGTGTAGTGTGTCACCATTTCATGGTATGTCATTGCATACTGTTATGTTTTGGCATAATGTGTCACCATGTCATGTTATGTCATTCCATACTGTTATGGTATAGTGTGTCACTATGGCATGTTATGTTATGTTATGGTATAACGTGTCACCATGTCATGTTATGTTATGCTATGTTTGCTTATGGTACAGTGTGTCACCATCGCATGTTATGTGATTGCATACTGTTATGGTATAGTGTGTCACTATAGCATGTTTTGTAATTGCATACTGTTATGTTATGGTATAGTGGGTCACCATGTCATGTTATGTCATGTTATGCTATGATATGGTATAGTGTGTCACCATGTCATGTTATATCATTCCATACTGTTATGGAGTATTGTGTCACCATGGCATGGTATGTCATTGCATACTATTATGTTTTGGCATAATGTGTCACCATGTCATATTATGTCATTCCATACTGTTATGGTATAGTGTGTCACTATGGCATGTTATGTCATTGAATACTGTTATGCTATGGTATAGTGTGTCACAATGTCATGCTATGTATGTTATGCTATGTTATGGCATAGTGTGTCACCATGTCATGTTATGTCATTCCATACGGTTATGGTACAGTGTGTCACCATGGCATGTTGTGTTATTGCATACTGTTATGGTATAGTATAGTGGGTCACCATGTCATGTTATGTCATGTTATGCTATGTTATGGTATAGTGTGTCACCATGTCATGCTATATCATTCCATACTGTTATGGTGTAGTGTGTCACCATGTCATGGTATGTCATTGCATACTGTTATGTTTTGGCATAATGTGTCACCATGTCATGTTATGTCATTCCATACTGTTATGGTATAGTGTGTCACTATGGCATGTTATGTCATTGCATACTGTTATGTTATGGTAAGGTGGGTCACCATGTCATGTTATGTCATGTTATGCTATGTTATGGTATAGTGTGTCACCATCTCATGTTATATCATTCCATACTGTTATGGTGTAGTGTGTCACCATTTCATGGTATGTCATTGCATACTGTTATGTTTTGGCATAATGTGTCACCATGTCATGTTATGTCATTCCATACTGTTATGGTATAGTGTGTCACTATGGCATGTTATGTTATGTTATGTTATGGTATAACGTGTCACCATGTCATGTTATGTTATGCTATGTTTGCTTATGGTACAGTGTGTCACCATCGCATGTTATGTGATTGCATACTGTTATGGTATAGTGTGTCACTATAGCATGTTTTGTAATTGCATACTGTTATGTTATGGTATAGTGGGTCACCATGTCATGTTATGTCATGTTATGCTATGTTATGGTATAGTGTGTCACCATGTCATGCTATATAATTCCATACTGTTATGGAGTATTGTGTCACCATGGCATGGTATGTCATTGCATACTATTATGTTTTGGCATAATGTGTCACCATGTCATATTATGTCATTCCATACTGTTATGGTATAGTGTGTCACTATGGCATGTTATGTCATTGAATACTGTTATGGTATAGTGTGTCACTATGGCATGTTATGTCATTGCATACTGTTATGCTATGGTATAGTGTGTCACAATGTCATGCTATGTATGTTATGCTATGTTATGGTATAGTGTGTCACCATGTCATGTTATGTCATTCCATATTGTTATGGTGTAGTGTGTCACCATGTCATGTTATGTCATTGTATACTGTTAAATTTTGGCATAATGTGTCACCATGTCATGTTGTCATTCCGTACAGTTATGGTATAGTGTGTCACTATGGCATGTTATGTTATTGCATACTGTTATGTTATGGTATAGTGGGTCACCATGTCATGGTATGTCATGTTATGCTATGTTATGGTATAGTGTGTCACCATATCATGTTATGTTATGCTATGTTATGTTAGGGGATAGTGTGTCACCTTGTCATGTCATTCCATCCTGTAATGGTATAATGTGTCACCATGTCATGTTATGTCATTCCATACTGTTATGGTGCAGTGTGTCACCAGGTCATGTTATGTCATTTCATACTGTTATGGTATAATGTGTCACCATGTCATGTTATGTAATTCCATACTGTTATGGTATAGTATGTCACCATGTCATATTATGTCATTCCATACTGTTATGGTATAATGTGTCACCATGTCATGTCATGTTTTTCATTCTGTTATGATAAAGTGTGTCACCATGTCATGTTATGTCATTCCATACTGTTATGGTATGGTATAGTGTGTCACCATGTCATGTTATGTCATTGCATTCTGTTATGTTATGGTATAGTGTGTCACCATGTCATGTTATGTCATTCCATTCTGTTATGCTATAGTGTGTCACCATGTCATGTTATGTAATTCCATACTGTTATGGTATAGTGTGTCACCATGTCATGTTATGTCATTCCATTCTGTTATGGTGTAATGTGTCACCATGTCATGTTATGTCATTCCATACTGTTATGGTATAATGTGTCACCGTGTCATGTTATGTCATTCCATTCCCGCCTTGCACCCCGGTCCACCGGTACCGTTTGCTTGTGGAGGGTGTAGGAGGCTTCATTGCTCCTCTGCCGGCTGGTGAGGGGCAGAGACACGTGGGTCAGCGTTCTAGTGCGCGAAACCCATAAAAACAGCATGCTCTACCCGCCGCGTAGCGGACGCATGTAAGCAGTTTAGTCTTCCTGGATATACTTTGTTTGGGGGCACTCTGTTTTTAAACGTTTTTTTTTTTTTTATTGATAATACATTGCTGATGTTTTGATTAATTTTTCTTTTCTTCTTTGCACATTACGTTTTTTTAATCTTCGTATTTACCTAAATACTTGGGAAGTCTTTTGCTGTATGGTCCCGCCTTGCACCCCGGTCCACCGCGGTCTGTATCGTTTGTTTGTGGAGGGTGTAGGAGGCTTCATTGCTCCTCTGCCGGCTGGTGAGGGGCAGAGACATGTGGGTCAGCGCTCTAGTGTGCGAAGCCTATAAAAACAGCATGCTCTAACCGGCGCGCAGCGGACACGCGCAGCGGACACGCGCAGCGGACACACGCAGCGTGCGCACCGCCGGCGCGCCAAAGGCCCGTCAAAGGCAAGCCCGTCTGAACCCGTCCGCGCCAAGTCCACGCCAGGCGCCAGGGATGCTGGCTCTTCTCTGTCAGGCTTGAAGGCAGGTCTAAGGTATTCTACAGAGGAATTGCTGGAACTTTGCAAGGTTAAGGCTCACTGCAAACATACTATAGATCCAGATACCCTTGCCAGAAAGGATTCTCTCCTTGTGCGTTCTGTGATTTTGGAACTAAAGGGGGAGGAGAGGAGAGCTCGGTTATTACCATGGAGACAGGCATTCCCTCCACTACTGAGAAGCTAGTTTAGGGCTTCCTTATTAATGTTAGAACCCTGATAAAAAACAATGTGGCTTTTAAAGATTTTGTTTTACAACGAAATCCGGACTGCGAATTCATAACTGAAACGTGGGCTAATGATTGCTCAGGTCCCGACCTTGTAGAGGCTATCCCTTTGGGATACAACCTTACTAGACTGGACAGTGTAGGACGACGAGGGGGGGGATTGGGCATTCTTTATAGGGATATTTTTACCTGTCGCTCTGAACCACTCACCTCACTTCTCGACCAGTATCAGGCTCTATATTTCTCTATAAACACGCATCCCACAGAAAGCTTTTCTGGGGTGCTTTGTTATCGTCAACCTGGACCCAGGTCATCCTTCAGTCAGGACATTTGTAATCTTCTGGAGCCCTACCTAGACAGAACAATTTTTACACTTCTTGCTGACTTTAATTTTCATCTAGAGAATAGCATTAGTCACAATACACAAACCCTTCTGGAAAGTATGAATGGCTGTGGCTTTTCACAACTGGTCACATCCACCTCTCATGCGGCAGGCCACACCCTAGATGGGATTTTTTCTAATGATCACTGTATTAGGGTGGGAGAGCCCCTTCCACTAGCTTGGTCAGAACACTTTGCCATTCCGTTTAGTTTAAGAGTCTTGGCATCTGGTAATATGCGATCTGAAAATAAGAAAGTGGCTGACAAACGGAATTTTAATTTGATTAGTAATGAGGCCGTTGCTAACGATCTGACAAATTTCCAACTTTCAGGTCACCTAAGCGCTAACCTAGCTGCAGACGACCTATCTAAAAAGTTATTAGCAGTTATGGACATCTTAGCTCCCATAAAAAGACATTACTCAGCAAGGAAAAGGCCCTCTGCACCTTGGTTTTCTGACAGATTGCGTAAACTTAGACATGTTATGTCTTTCTATGCTGTTATGGTATACTGTGTCACCATGTCATGTTATGTGTCTTTGCATACTGTTATGGAATAATGTGTCACCATGTCATGTTATGTCATTGCATACTGTTATGGTATAATGTGTCACCATGTCATGTTATGTCATTGCATACTGTTATCTTATGGTATAGTGTGTCACCATGTCATGTTATGTCATTGCATACTGTTATGGTATAATGTGTCACCATGTCATGTTATGCCATTGCATACTGTTATGTTATGGTATAGTGTGTCACCATGTCATGCATGTTATGTCATTCCATACTGTTATGGTATAATGTGTCACAATGTCATGTTGTGTCATTCAATTCTGTTATGGTATAATGTGTCACCATGTCATGTTATGTCATTCCATACTGTTATGGCATAATGTGTCACCAGGTTATGTTATGTCATTGCATATTTTTATGTTATGGTATAGTGTGTCATCATGCCATGTTATGTCATTCCATACTGATATGGTATAATGTGTCACCAGATCATGTTATGTCATTGCATACTGTTATGGTATAGTGTGTCACCAGGTCATGTTATGTCATTCCATACTGTTATGGTATAATGTGTCACCATATCATGTTATATCATTGCATACTGTTATGTTATGGTATAGTGTGTCACCATGTCATGTTATGTCATTGCATACTGTTATGGTATAGTGTGTCACCAGGTCATGTTATGTCATTGCATACTGTTATGGTATAGTGTGTCACCATGTCATATTATGTCATGTTATGCTATGTTATGGTACAGTGTTTCACCATGTCATGTCATTCCATCCTGTAATGGTATAATGTGTCACCGTGTCATGTTATGTCATTCCATACTGGTATGGTATAGTGTGTCACCATGTCATGGTATGTCATTGCATACTGTTATGGTATAATGTGTCACCATGTCATGTTATGTAATTCCATACTGTTATGCTATAGTGTGTCACCATGTCATGTTATGTCATTCCATACTGTTATGGTATAATGTGTCACCATGTCATGTTATGTCATTCCATACTGTTATGTTATGGTATAGTGTGTCACCCTGTCATGTTATGTCATCCCATACTGTTATGTTATGGTATAGTTTGTCACCATATCATGCATGTTATGTCATTCCATACTGTTATGGTATAATGTGTGACCATGTCATGTTATATCATTGCATACTGTTATGGTATAATGTGTCACCAGGTTATGTTATGTCATGGTATGTTATGCTATGTTATGGTATAGTGTGTCACCATGTCATGATATGTCATTCTATTCTGTTATGTTATGGTATAGTGTGTCACCATGTCATGTTATGTCATTCCATACGGTTATGGTATAGTGTGTCACCATGTCATGTCATGTAATTGCATACTGTTATGGTATAATGTGTCACCATGTCATGTTATGTCATTCCATACTGTTATGTTATGGTATAGTGTGTCACCATGTCATGCATGTTATGTCATTCCATACTGTTATGGTATAATGTGTCACAATGTCATGTTGTGTCATTCAATTCTGTTATGGTATAATGTGTCACCATGTCATGTTATGTCATTCCATACTGTTATGGCATAATGTGTCACCAGGTTATGTTATGTCATTGCATACTTTTATGTTATGGTATAGTGTGTCATCATGCCATGTTATGTCATTCCATACTGATATGGTATAATGTGTCACCAGATCATGTTATGTCATTGCATACTGTTATGGTATAGTGTGTCACCAGGTCATGTTATGTCATTCCATACTGTTATGGTATAATGTGTCACCATATCATGTTATATCATTGCATACTGTTATGTTATGGTATAGTGTGTCACCATGTCATGTTATGTCATTGCATACTGTTATGGTATAATGTGTCACCATGTCATGTTATGTCATTCCATACTGTTATGGTATAATATGTCACCATGTCATGTTATGTCATTCCATACTGTTATGGTATAGTGTGTCACCAAGTCATGTTATGTCATTGCATACTGTAATATTATAATGTGTCACCATGTCATGTTATGTCATTCCATACTGTTATGGTATAATGTTTCACCATGTCATGTTATGTCATTGCATACTGTTATGTTATGGTATAGTGTGTCACCATGTCATGTTATGTCATTCCATACTGTTATGGTATAATGTGTCACCAGGTTATGTTATGCCATTGCATACTTTTAGGTTATGGTATAGTGTGTCATCATGCCATGTTATGTCATTCCATTCTGTTATGGTATAATGTGTCACCAGATCATGTTATGTCATTGTATACTGTTATGGTATAATGTGTCACCAGGTCATGTTATGTCATTCCATACCGTTATGGTATAATGTGTCACCAGGTTATGCTATGTCATTGCATACTGTTATGTTATGGTATAGTGTGTCATCATGCCATGTTATGTCATTGCATACTGTTATGTTATGGTATAGTGTGTCACCATGTCATGTTATGTCATTGCATACTGTTATGTTATGGTATAGTGTGTCACCATGTCATGTTATGTCATTCCATACTGTTATGGTATAATGTGTCACCAGGTTATGTCATGCCATTGCATACTTTTAGGTTATGGTATAGTGTGTCATCATGCCATGTTATGTCATTCCATACTGTTATGGTATAATGTGTCACCAGATCATGTTATGTCATTGTATACTGTTATGGTATAGTGTGTCACCAGGTCATGTTATGTCATTCCATACCGTTATGGTATAATGTGTCAACAGGTTATGTTATGTCATTGCATACTGTTATGTTATGGTATAGTGTGTCATCATGCCATGTTATGTCATTGCATACTGTTATGTTATGGTATAGTGTGTCACCATGTCATGTTATGTCATTGTATACTGTTATGTTATGGTATAATGTGTCACCATGTCATGTTATGTCATGTTATGTTATGCTATGTTATGGTATAGTGTGTCACCATGACATGATATGTCATTCTATTCGGTTATGTTATGGTATAGTGTGTCGCCATGTCATGTTATGTCATTCCATACTGTTATGGTATATTGTGTCACCATGTCATGTTATGTAATTGCATACTGTTATTGTATAATGTGTCACCATGTCATGTTATGTCATTCCATACTGTTATGTTATGGTATAGTGTGTCACCATGTCATGCATGTTATGTCATTCCATACTGTTATGGTATAATGTGTCACCATGTCCTGTTATGTCATTCCATACTGTTATGGTATAGTGTATCACCAAGTCATGTTATGTCATTGCATACTGTTATGGTATAATGTGTCACCATGTCATGTTATGTCATTTATTTTATTTATTTTTATTTACGGGTTTTATATAGCGCCCGAATCACCCCATACGGGGTATCTCTGCGCTTTAGACTGCTGATTGACCACTGAGGAAAGTGCGATTAGAAAAGATGTGTTTTCAGTAATTTCCTAAAGACCCCTAGGTTGGTACATTGACGAAGATGTAATGGGAGGAGATTCCAATAACGGGGTGCCAGATAGGAGAACGCCTTACCTCCCATCCGGGCAAACTTAATGCGAGGGGTTTGCAGGTATGCAAGTTGGCTGGATCTCAGTAATCTTGTAGGAGTATATCTAACAAGTTTCCGAGCAAAATAGCCAGGACCCATGTTGTGCAGGGATTTAAAAACCATGCAACAGATTTTGAATCTGACTCTCTTTTTTATGGGGAGCCAATGGAGGTCGTGAAGCAGAGGGGCTGACGGGGTCCTGGGAAGTGCGTTGTCCATACTGTTATGATATAATGTGTCACCATGTCATGTTATGTCATTGCATACTGTTATGTTATGGTATAGTGTGTCACCAGGTTATGGTATGTCATTGCACACTTTTATGTTATGGTATAGTGTGTCATCATGCCATGTTATGTCATTCCATACTGTTATGGTGTAATGTGGCACCAGATCATGTTATGTCATTGCACACTGTTATGGTATAGTGTGTCACCAGGTCATGTTATGTCATTGCATACTGTTATGGTATAGTGTGTCACCATGTCATATTATGTCATTTTATGCTATGTTATGGTACAGTGTTTCACCATGTCATGTCATTCCATCCTGTAATGGTATAATGTGTCACCGTGTCATGTTATGTCATTCCATACTGGTATGGTATAGTGTGTCACCATGTCATGGTATGTCATTGCATACTGTTATGGTATAATGTGTCACCATGTCATGTTATGTAATTCCATACTGTTATGCTATAGTGTGTCACCATGTCATGTTATGTCATTCCATACTGTTATGGTATAATGTGTCACCATGTCATGTTATGTCATTCCATACTGTTATGTTATGGTATAGTGTGTCACCCTGTCATGTTATGTCATCCCATACTGTTATGTTATGGTATAGTTTGTCACCATATCATGCATGTTATGTCATTCCATACTGTTATGGTATAATGTGTGACCATGTCATGTTATATCATTGCATACTGTTATGGTATAATGTGTCACCAGGTTATGTTATGTCATTGCATACTGTTATGTTATGGTATAGTGTGTCACTATGTCATGTTATGTCATTGCATACTGTTATGTTATGGTATAATGTGTCACCATGTCATGAAATGTCATGGTATGTAATGCTATGTTATGGTATAGTGTGTCACCATGTCATGTTATGTCATTCTATTCTGTTATGTTATGGTATAGTGTGTACCCATGTTATGTTATTCCATACTGTTATGGTATAGTGTGTCACCATGTCATGTTATGTCATTGCATACTGTTACGGTATAATGTGCCACCATGTCATGTTATGTCACTCCATACTGTTATGGTATAATGTGTCACCATGTCATGTTATGTAAATGTAAATAAAAATGTCAAGGTACTTATAGAGCGCACTGTCACCATACGGCCACCTTGCGGTGTCGCCTTTTCGGTTTCCTGGCGCTGATACTCATACCGCTGTGGAACCCCTCCTGGCTTTCCCTCTGAAGTGTCCACTCCTGGGCACCCCCAGGGTGAAGCCAGGCATCCTTAGCGCTGTTGGGGCCGGTGTGGAGGCTAAGCAAGCTATTGCCCAGAGTTGCAGCGTGGGGCCCGTGATTAGAATAGGCACCGAGGCGAGAATAGACAGGTCCGAGGAAATTGAGCCCGAGCCCCGCTGAGGCGGGAATCGAACCCTGGTCCCTGGCCAGAACTCTGCTTCAGGGTCTGCCGCTCTAACCATTGAGCCACACTCCTCCACACCACTGTCATTCCATACTGTTATGTTATGGTATAGTGAGTCACCATATCATGCATGTTATGTCATTCCATACTGTTATGGTATAATGTGTCGCCATGTCATGTTATGTCATTCCATACTGTTATGCTATAGTGTGTCGCCATGTCATGTTATGTCATTGCATACTTTTATGGTATAATGTGTCACCATGTCATGTTGTGTCATTCCATTCTAATATGGTATAATGTGTCACCATGTCATGTTATGTCATACCATACTGTTATGGTATAGTGTGTCACCATGTCATCTTATGTCATATCATACTGTTCTGGTATAATGTGTCACCAGGTTATGTTATGTCATTGCATACTTTTATGTTATGGTAGAGTGTGTCATCATGCCATGTTATGTAATTCATACTGTTATGGTATAATGTGTCACCAGATCATGTTATGTCATTGCATACTGTTATGGTATAGTGTGTCACCAGGTCATGTTATGTCATTGCATGTTGTTATGGTATAGTGTGTCACCATGTCATGTTATATCATGTTATGCTACTTTATGATATAGTGTGTCACCAAGTCATGTTAGGTTATGCTATGTTATGTTATGGTATAGTGTGTCACCATGTCATGTCATTTCATCCTGTAATGGTATAATGAGTCACCATGTCATGCTATGTCATGTGATGCTATGTTATGGTATAGTGTGTCACCATGTCATGTTATGTTATGCTATGTTATGTTATGGTACAGTGTTTCACCATGTCATGTCATTCCATCCTGAAATGGTATAATGTGTCACCGTGTCATGTTATGTCATTACATACTGTTATGGTATAATGTGTCACCATGTCATGTTATGTAATTCCATACTGTTATGTTATGGTATAGTGTGTCTCCATGTCATGTTATGTCATTCCATACTGTTATGTTATGGCATAATGTGTCACCATGTCATGTTATGTCATTGCATACTGTTATGTTATGGTATAATGTGTCACCATGTCATGTTGTGTTTAGTTATGTTATGGTATAATGTGTCACATAGGGCCTTATGTAGGTGACCTAACATTTACCACTTCATAAATACCGAATTTTACCGATTTGGTATTTATGAAGTGGTAAATGCTATGTAGGTAATCAGTCGGTAAAAATTACCGAATCGGAATTGGTCAGTAATTTAGAATCGGTATTTACCGATTCGGTAATGGTAACTGTCTTCCCATTGATTCCTATGGGCCAGGAGGCCCATAGGAATCAATGGGAAGCCAGTTACCATTACCGAATCGGTAAATACCGATTCGGTAATGGGGGGAGCACAATCAAGGGTGGCAGGGTGTCACAGTGACAATCTGTTGCACCCCTGATTCCTGCATGTGTGCACATGTGGCACACATACATGCCCTAAGGGCATGTATGTCTGCCACATTGCACACTTCTAAGTGCCAAAAAATGCTTTTTCTAAGCCATTCGTCATTTACCACCAACTTTTAGTTGGTGGTAAATAACGAATACGCACAACACCCACACACTCCCCCTACATCTCATTTCAGGATTTGGCATTTACCGAATCGGTAAAATTACCGATTCGGTAATTTTACCGATTCGGTAAATTACCGAATCCTGAAATGTCCCCCCTACATACCAAAAGCCTGAATACCGGTCGGTAATGGGATTTTTACCGAAAATCGGCCGTTACCGACCGGTATTAGGCTACCTACATATGGCCCCATATATCACAAAAAGGGGAACAACCGGGCTTTTGGGAAGGTCCAACGTACATGCCCTAAACAATCATAAAAAAGATAGGGTATGTTGTTCCTTTGGTGGGTCTTACATAAGGTGAGAGAGCCAGTGAAACTGCTACTACGGGGGAAGTCCTAACCTAATGAAGGGGGGATTGCTCCCTTTGGAACTAGGGCCCTCACACACCCAGCCAGCTAGGTGTCATGCTTCATCATTGCTGTCCCATACTTGTCGGTAACTGTTGAGGCATGAATTCCATACTAGTGGGTGAGTCCTTTGCCCTTTTCTATCAGCTCGGTGACTACCGCAAGTCTGGTTTCATGGCATTTTACCATAACCTTCCCTTGAGCTCTATTACTAGATAATAACACTATAGATGTGCGAGGATATGAAGCATGCTTGCTCATATAAGGAGTCATTATTAGCAATGTTAATAATTTTAATGTGTTTGAGTATGTTTTTTTCTCCTTCACAGGTCGTCCTCCACCCCGTGGGCACTCCTCCCACAGCTATACTATGTGGTAGGTAGGTGTCCCCCACCTCACCACTATATGCAGATGTTTTTCTATTGGTCCTGAAGAATTGCCATTGATCTCCCCGACAAACCAGGCAAGAAACATGTTGGCCTATATAGAAAGAGTAGAGCGTAGATATTTTGACTCATTACAGTTAATAGTCGCCACTCTGTTCCATTTTTTTAATCAGGCAGGGAGCCTACTAGAATAAAGGTGTCTTATTGGACTCCCTCACCTGTTTTAATCACTGCACTCACTATGTAACCACATTTACACCTACTAGGCCCCTCACTCCTACGGCACAATACGGCAGGAACAAAAGATCTCCGCTAAAGAGCCCCTTATTGGGTGCCTGTCGGGTATTGCAGCGCCGACCCGACGAGGAGCAGACCCAATGATGAAGCATGACACCTAGCTGGCTGGGTGTGTGAGGGCCCTAGTTCCGAAGGGAGCAATCCCCCCTTCAGTAGGTTAGGACTTCCCCCGTAGTATCAGTTTCACTGGCTCTCTCACCTTATGTAAGACTCACCAAAGGAACAACGTACCCTCTTTTTTATAATGTGTCACCATGTCATGTTATGTCATGTAATGCTAAATTATGTTATGGTTTAGTGTGTCACCCTGTCATGCTATGCTAACTTATGTTATGGTATAATGTGTCACCATGTCATTTTATGTCGTTCCATACTGTTATGGTATAATGTGTCATTATGTCATGTTATGTCATTGCATACTGTTATGTTATGGTATAGTGTGTCATCATGTTATGTCATTCGATACTGTTATGTTATGGTATAATATGTCGCCATGTTATGTCATGTTATGCTAAGTTATTTATTTATTTATAAAGATTTATATAGCGGGAACAAGATCCCGAAGGATATCAGATCAGAGCGCTTTACAGAAGGATGGAAGGAAGGTAATAAATGCAATATTGACATAAAAAAAAGCATAATAAACATGAATAATTACAGTACAAACGGGTCAAAGAAGAAAGATACAACAACTAATACATATCGGGCTAAAAGGGGGGAGGGGATGTTGCCTTGCGGCTAGAGTGGTCGACGTCGAAGCTGGGGACCCGGGTTCGAGTCTCGGCTACGACGCTCAACATCCTGTGGTTCTGGGCAAATCACTTAATCTCCCCGTGCCTATGAAAAAATGACTGTGTCCTTGTGTAACGAAACTGGTGCTATGTAAAGCGCTCTGATACCCGATTTATTGGGTCTAGTTCACGCTATATAAAACTTCCCAAAAAAATAAAATAGGGGGGCAAACGATGAGGTAAAGAAGAGTGGCATCAAATGAAGGTTTAACGGTGGTAGGATCAGAGATTTCGAGCGGATGATCATAACCCATATAAGATGAGAACTTGTTCAATAGGAATCTTTTGGCTTCCAGTTTGAAAGCAGCCGTGGAGGAGATTCTGCGTACTTCCGGTGGAAGAGAGTTCCAGATCTTCGGGGCAGCGCCGGAGGAGGCACGTTGGCAGGTTTTCCTTTTGATATAGATTTGTGGTTTCAGGAGGAAAGAGTTCACACTTCTCGAGGGTCTTCCGCCCCAAGATAGTTCAAGTTTTTGCGCTAGGTAACTGGGTGTTTTGAAATGTAGGGCTTTGTGTACCAGACAAGCCATCTTTAGCTGAATTCGAGCTTCGTAAGGGATTTTAGGACTGGGGATATGTGCGCGATTCTTTTGGTACCTGTAACCAGCCTAGCCGCAACATGCAATTCAGTTATGTTATGGTATAATGTGTCACCATGTCATGTTATGCTATGTTATGTTATGGTATAGTGTGTCCTGTTGTGTTATGCTATGTTACTTCAAGTCACATTATGTGAGGCGTGCTTGCACAGTACGGTACCCACTAGTTGGGGACCTCTTCTTTTTATTCTCTAATCTCTAATTTTTCCTAAATGTACTTATTAGGAGTCAGTGCTTGGCTCATCGCTCAGTGTAATCAGTGCCACCAGGACTGAAGCTGGTCTCTTCCCGGGTGAACTCAGTGGGATAAAACAAAGCACATGCACCGGCCCTCGGTACATCTGAGTGAACACCCCGGGCTGGCTGAGCGCGGCCAGCAGCAAGAACTGTCCAGCAACAGCAAAACACGCCATAAAACGGTGATGGAAACTACCCAGCTGCCGCCGCGGGTACCCGAGGCTGTGCCCTTGTAGGGCAGTCTGAGCCGTGCCCCCTCCCCGATGGGAACTCTCGTTAACCCCGGGCACAGTGCAGGATGCACCGCTCTTTTATCTGGGTCTGTAGTAAAGTAGGAGGGCGAATACTGCCCAGGATGAGCTGGCCCCCAAACCCATGAAAAGATGCACAGATGTGGGTGGAGGTGCCATACGCAGCTGGCACGGACCTCGGGTGGACTTTCCAGCACCAAGCAGCATTAGGAGTTTACTCGGTGGAAATCTATTTCACGTTTAATCAGGAAAATGAATTCTATTTTCTCCAAAGGAGCGTCATGGTTTGCTTCTTGGAAGGTATAAGGTACATGAAGTCAGGTGACAATGTTTTAAACCATTCCCATACGCTCTCCTTATAAGGATAGGCCACACTGGGTTGAGCCGGCAACAGTGACTCGGAAGGTCTCCTTTAGAGAGGGCAAAATATAGGAAATCTGGCATAAAAATGAAGGTTTTTCTAAACCAGCAACCTGTTCTGCATCATTTAGAAGTACAGTGCTTAATTTGTAACAAAATAAGCGTCAGGACAGCCTCGACGGAAGACCATTGCAACTTGCACCATCCATTAACTCTGCCAGCACTGCCAGTGACAGAGCTAACACAACTACAGATCATCACACTACTACAAGTGTGACAATCCTAACTATTCCAGACCCCCAAAGATATAAGAATGTCTTCGGCAGCAGGTATTAATCATTTTTAATTGATGTGGAATTAATAAACAAATGTTGTTTTACTCATCTCTAATCTAGTCAGACAGCACCACCATGTGGGAGACTGTGATAGGTGCCCATGTTAACAATTAATTGCCGGTGCCCAGCACCAGAAACCACCAGCTCAAATTAATGCCTTGAAGGATCAATCAATCATGGAATCTAAGCGCGCTACTCACCCATGAGGGCCTAAAGGTGCTGGGGGAGGAGGGGAGTAGCTCCGGTCAGTCGAAGAGCCAGGCCTTGAGGGTCTTCCTGAAGATGTGCAGGGTGGGGGCACGGTTGACGTCGATTGGGAGCTCGTTCCAGGTCTTGGCCGCGATGTAGGAGAAGGTTCTGCGGCCCGTTCTTGCTCTGCGGATGCACCGGGGGTTCGGCGAGCTCGGCTAATCGGAGGTTCCTCTTGGGTACGTGGAAGGAGATTCTGTCATTGAGATATTGGGGTCCGGTGTTGTGGGGGCATTTATAGGTGTGGGTGAGTATCTTGAAAGTTACTCTCTTCTCAATGGGGAGCCAGTGGAGGTTGCGCAGGTCTTGGGGGATGTGTTCATGTCCAGGGATGCCAAGGACGTGTCTGGCAGCGGTGTTCTGTACGGTCTGGTGTTTGCTGAGCAGAGACTTGTTGGTCTCGGTGTAGAGGGCGTTTCCGTAGTCCAGTCTGCTGGTTATGAGTGCGTGGGTGATGGTCTTCCTTGATTCAGGTGGGATCCATTTGAAGGTGTTTCGGAGGATGCGGAGAGTGTTGAAGCAGGTGGAGGCAACGGCGTTGACCTGTCGGGTCATGGAGAGGAAGAAGCCGAGTACGATGCTGAGGTTTCTGGCTTGGTCCGTGGGGATATGGGGGCTGCCGAGGGCGGTGGGTCACCAGGTGTTGTCCCATGCAGAGGGGGAGGGTCCAAGGACAAGGGCCTCTGTCTTCTCCGATGTTGAGCTTCAGGCAGCTGCTGCTCATCCAGGACGTGACGTCCTTCATTCCTTCCTGGAAGTTGAGTCTGGTGGTGATGGGGTCTTTGGAGAGGGATAGGATGAGCTGGGCGTCGTCGGCGTAGGATACAATGCTGAGTCCGTGCTGTCTGATGATGGTGGCGAGGGGGGCCATGTAGATGTTGAAGAGCGTGGGGCTGAGCGATGATCCTTGGTGTTATCCTCAGTTGATTTCCGTGGGTTCGGAGAGGAAGGTGTCAGTTTGATTCTTTGGGTTCTGCCGGTAAAGAAGGAGCAGAGCCAGTTGAGGGCAGTTCCCTGTATGCCGACGTCATGGAGTCTGGCGGTGAGTGTGCGGTGGGAGACGGTGTCCAAGGCTGCAGAGAGGTCGAGTAGGATCAGGGCCGCGGTGTGTCCGTGGTTGAGGAGGGTGCGGATGTTGTTTGTAGAGGTGAGTAGAGCGGTCTTGGTGCTGTGGTTGCAGCAGAATCCGGATTGGGAGGGGTCGAAGATGGAGTTTTCTTCAATGAATTTTGTTAGTTGGACGTTGACGGTCTTCTCGGTGACCTTGGCCGTGAAGGGGAGAAGGGAGATGGGTCGGGTTGTTCTTGAGGTCTGTGGGATCTGCTGAGGGCTTCTTTATTGGGGTCTGATTTCTGTGCGTTTCCAGTCGTTGGGGCTCTTCCGGTTTTGAAGGTGGTGTTGATGGTGCGTCGTAGTTCCGGAGCGATGGTGGAGGTGGCTCTGTGAAAGACATGCGGTGGCAGGGGTCCGTGGGGGCTACTTAGTGGATGCCTTTCATCGTTGATGCGGTGTCTTCGGTGTTGACCGGGGTCGAGGAGGAGATGGTGGGCTGGCTGGTGTTGCAGGAGGAGGGGGTGGTTTCAGAGTCAGGTGCCTGGTCGTCGAAGTTGTCGTAGAGGCTCTTGATTTTCAGGTGGAATTACGAGCCAAGCTTGTTGCAGAGGTCTTGGGAGGGGGTGATGTCTGTGGTTTCGCTGGGGGGTTTGGTGTATTCCTGGATGATGCTGAAGAGTTCCTTGGAGTTGCTGGAGTTGGTGAGGATCCTGTTGTACATGAAGGTCCTTTTGGTGGATCTGATCCGTTGGTGGTATTCTGTCCTGGCGTTCTTGTAGGTGGTGCGGTCTTCCGATGATTTGCTGTTCCTCCAGTTCTTCTCAAGACGTCTGCAGGTGCATCTGGCTTCTTGGAGGTCGGTGGTGAACCAGGTGGCCTTTCTGGGGCGTTGTCTTTCAGGGTTACATAGGGGTGTAAGCTCATCTGCGCAGTTGATGATCCATCTGTGGAGTTCTTTGGCTGCAAGGTTGACGTCGGTTGAGGCGGTGGGGGCATCGCGGTTGAGGGTGGAGTTAAGCTGCTCCTCAGTGACCTTGCTCCCGTTTCTTGCAGGTTTGAGCTTTGTTTCTGGCAGCAGAGCCTCAGCTGGCTCCAGCATTGAGATCACTTTCCTAGCGGCCCAGCCTCCATGCAGATGCCGGTTCCATGGCATCAAAAGGCCTGTCCTATTGAGGGGGGCTTCTGATACTATTGCTTAGCATGGAGGATCATGACATAGAAAAATGATGTTTCCCATAATTTGGGAGAAAAATCACAGTGGATCAGTGGCAAAAAAAACCTGACTGACCATGGGTTTGTTTTCTGAAGTGCAAAGTATACCGGCTGGTCTGTTACTTCATGGCAGGCTGGCAGGACTTGCAACATTTTGCAGAAGGAGGGAAAGGGACAGTCTGCTCAAGCTCACAATGTAACTGTAATCTGTGCCAATCCTCTCTGTTCCATATCATTGGTAATGCCATGAATCAGCAATGGAGAAAACGTGATCTACAAACCAAGGCAGCGGTTTTCTGCAGTTTGCATCTGGGTGCGCTCAAGTGACTGATATTGGAGGCAACTTCAGTATTTTCCATGATCCACGAAGAAGAAGATGCAGGGACATCTTATCTGTACTGAAGACGAGATTGAAAGTGACCCCTGAACCAGGAGCCCAGGTACTTGCTCGTTCATGGGAAGCAGACCTCTAGGCCTCCTTGAGTCTCCGAGGTCACCTGGTGGAGGACTCAGTGACTTGGCCATAGGCGGTGGTGTGACACCTGTGATTACATGCAGTTTTACACAGTTACCTGAAATAATAAAAGAATGGTATGTTTAGCCAGAGTTGGTTTTGTCCAAGAAACAGAACAGCCTAATAACACCTTAGAAATGTAGATAGAGCTGTGCACAGTAAAATGTAGACATAAATAAGTAAACTCACACAATCCAATGATGCAATAAGGTATACAAATGAATAATAGAAGGAACTCTGGGCACTCCCATCACAGTCAAGGGATGCTATTCTCAGTCACAAGCTGGTTGTGATTACTTTGATCTTCATTGTCCAATCAGCAAACATGGAATATCATCTGGGGCAGCCGGAGAACTGCTGCTTCACTAGGGGTTCACCAGCCCCTCACAGAACGAACCCACTGAAGAACATGCTCTCATTACGAAGATTCCAGACACGGCCCTCCACCCACCAGGTAATCACACAGTTGATGCGCACTGTCAGGCCTTGTAGAGCCCACCCTCTGCTTTTTAGGGAATGCTAAAAGGAATCCCAGTCAGTTCTAGGCTGCGACTGACCGAGGAACAAGCGTAAGAGACAACAAAACAATGTCATCCTTCTGATCACAACACATACAGTGACCTGCTATCAGCAGACATTCATGCATTCACTATGTAAGCAGGGACACAATGACACATAGCAAACACAAGGAGATGATGGACGGAGCGCTGAAACTTTTCAGACATTCACAGATCTGGGTTGAATCCATCATCCTTCTTTAGCACACTTCGCCACCCCAGTTCAGACCCAGCCATACGCACATCAGTCTTGACCCTGTGCCTCATGGGAACAGTCCAGGCCGAACTGCCAAGCCAGGTCTTCCCTGAACCAGAAACAAGCATTGTGGGACCGGTTTCTGGGTAACACCCTTCATCAGCCAGGCTAGCTTGAATCCAGTGGCAAAGTGAGCAAGGGACCCACGTCTGGCATACCCTGCCAACTTAGGGCGAACAAAGCAAACACAAGGAGATGATGGACCGTGCGCTGAAACTTTGTGACATAGCTGGTAGAACTACTCAAATTAATATCCCTTGAATTCCACACTTTTTCCAGTAATTTAATGCATAAAGTATCTGTAGAGATAAGCATAAGCATAATTGGATAGTGATTCTATTACCAATCACGACATTTGAGAGAGGATATTTTTAATGGAAGCACTAGGGATGGGTGTCCACTTTCTCACTTGAGTTTTGCCATCTTCTTAGAGCCTTTTGTGAAATCTGTGAGGTTTTAGTGTCTTCTTCTCTTTAGTAGGAAAGCATATCAAGCTTCACGTCAGGGACTTGACCTTTTATTTAAATCTCAAAGAGTCCAATGTAAAGAGATCTTTTAATCTAACGAATGAATATAAAATCAGCCATGGCAGAACAAACGCACTCCATGTTGGTGTTCATCCAGAAACTCTTTCTCTGGCAGTGAGACCCATGATCAGTGATAAGTATGTGATAGTGCTAATATTACTAAACTCCAAATTAAATTTAGTTCCTTTATTGGCACAAATAAGTCATCAGCTGAAATCCTAGGGCCAATTGCTGTTTACACTCATTGGTTAGATCAACCTTATGAAAATTACATTTTTTGCCTCAATGTTTATTATTTCTTGACAATTCAATTTGTTGACTAAGAAGTTCTTTACTATATAGAATTGTTCTATATCCTGGCTTATTAGGACTGGTAATAAAAGCCAGATCTGCAGAAGGAGGATGGACTTTGCCAGATATAGAGAAGTATTAAATTGCTACCTCATTGGGATACCAGTGGGGATTAATACATCCAGAAGAATCAAGTGAAATGGAGAATTGTATTATGGAACACATGTTTAAACAATATGGAATGAAGGGTTATGTTTTTGAGTTCCATCACCAAAAAAGTACTTTAAAAATCCGATATTGAATTCTTGTGATAGAACTTTCCGAAACATGAGCAGGGGCAGCACACCATGCAAGATTCACATCCTGAAGACCTTGAATACCGGTCATGGGAAGCCTAGTCACTTGGGCATAGTCACATTGCCAAGCAAAAGGCACACATGGAAAGGGGTTCACAACCTTTGGAGACCTTTTATGTGGGGGTACTGTTAAATCTTTCTCCGCGATACTGCATGCCTTTGGTCTGCCCCCAAGAGGGGTTTACTTTGAACACCTGTTTGTAAGAAATTGGCTTTTGAGTAATCAGGTGGTTTGGGGAAAATATATGCTCCATTTTAGGGACCTAATGCCAGACACCTAGTTTATTTTAATTCTTTTAGATTATGTTATACTCTTTCAAAGATTTGTCTGTGATTTCTGGGGCTAATCATGACTTTTAACATTGTCAGAGTCATATTGGAGCATTGGGTTTAGGGGCAGGCCTGATATGGGGAGGTGGTAGCAAATATGATCGCTCATCTATTTATTAGTAAGATATCTGTTACATTGGGGAAAGTACTCTGGCAGGTAAGTAATCCAGTAGCCGTAGGTATAATTAAGTAGGTTTATTAGTCATAAGTTAGATGGTAAAGAAGGCCCCTCTACTTCAGGCTTCATAACTAAGATCTCTCTGATGAAGATAAGCTTGATTTACACATGACTCTTGTGCAACTAAAAAAGAATTGTCAGACATTAATGTTCTATAATTCCTATTGTTAGTAATACACACATCACTTACTAAAATCATGTGTACTTTAATGCATTTATAACCATTACCTTGACATGAGATTTCCTCCTGTTCCTTCCCAAGAATAACTCCAAAGTTCAAATGCAAATATCACCTGACGTTTTAAACAATGCTTAAAGTCAAATGTTCATATAGTTCAAATGTCATTTCTTAACACAAGGTGATTTTTAGAATAATTCTCTGTATTCTTAAAACTGTCTTTCAGCAAACTCTTGAGAAAGAATCTGTTCTCCAAAACAAAATCATTCATCCAGGTAGCAGGGTCTTGGCTGCAGCAACAATGTAACACGATTACCTAGCAAATGACCCACGCTGGCTGACGTGTGAGTTCAAGGAGTGCTGGGAAATGTAGTTTGCTGTGAGGGCACTGTCACTCCATAGATGCCATTCCTCACACCATGCAGTACCAAGACTGTGAACATCAGCAGCCTGTCCTCCTTTGAAATGAAATTGGTGAGAACAGGTTTAGAGTACCACTGCATTTATCCAGCTATAAGCTTTAAGTCATGCGTCCTGACATATAGTACTTACAAATGGTAACAGGGGTGTCAAGTGCTTACATTAGGAGACTAGGGTGAGTTCTCAGAGATCAAGGAATGTAGTTCCAGCCCTTTGTTCCTTAAATGAAAATGTTCTGTCTCCTCCTCTTGTTTTCGGTTTCCTAGTTTTTAGGTCTTGCTTGACAGCGCTGCTGTCTGTCAACTTATTGTTACCAATTCGTTAGATTATTGTGAGAAGTTGGCCTGGTATATGATGTTCACTAGTTAAAGTGACCACCTTGTACCATGCCAGGCAACCCTTATGGTGTGGTTGTAAGTCAACCTTTTCGGACCAGCTGCCCTAGTGGTAGCGTAGGCTAAGCAGTCTTTGAGGCTAAACTCGTGAAACGTGTTAAGCAGGCTGTTTTACCAAATGTAACCCCCCTTTATACCAATGAAAGGACACCACACAGATATATATTGAAAATATATATGTATTTATTTCTCAAAGTATCCCCTAGACTCTTTATGAGCACAGGAGCACAAATCGTTAAACAAGAATACGTTAGAATACACAGAGTTGCACTTTATATGGATAGGCCCTGGTGGCCACTCAAACCATATACTAAAATAGTGGTATAAGTACCATGAACAGAAAAGGGAAAAGGCCTAGGGCCTCTAGAATCGCTGGGCCTACAAGGAGCTAACTTTAGTTAGTGACCAGGAGGTCCACGGGTTGCGTGTGCAGAGCAAATAGTCACACGCGGGCTCCCATAGGTTTTCAATGGGTGCGTAAAAGTTACAAAGTTACTGCAAAAAGGATCTTCCGGATGAACTATGAACTCAAGATTGGAAACACAGACACTAGAGATGTTACTCTACACTTGGGCACCGGAGTGCCAGCTTTACCTCACCCACAGGAAGCGGGTGCATAGGTCTCGAAGTGCGTCGGGTTTCTTCTATCTGTTCAAGGGAGCCTGAAGACAAAGATGCTGCAGGCGGTCGGTCCGGAAGAGATGCGGTGGATCCCAGAGTGGATCGGAGTTGTAGAAGACCTGTAAGCAGAGGGGACAGTGTTCACAGTCACTAGCCAGTGACCAGCGTGGCACCAGGTGGGTACCAGGCGATGTCGGGTGCAAACAGCAGGAAAGGTGCAGCTTGTCTCTGCAGCCACGTGGTCCCTGAAGGTCGACGACGTCCAGGAGTCGGTTCACGAGCTGCCCACGCAGGCCCTCGCTGTCGGCGGTGTCGGCGACTTGATCGAAGCAAACAAGCCTTGGCAAAAGCAATTGTTGTGGAAAACGAAATAAGCTGATGGTTCTGACCAGCAAGGTCAGAGGGACTGCTCCTTTGGAGGGGAGCAAGGGCCAGTCTGGAGCAACCAGACCAGTGGTGTAGTTTTTGAAGTTCGTTGCCAAGATGGCCACTAGCCAACGGGCCAGCACCCGGTTAGGCGCGTCGAGTGGCAAAATGCAGAGGGGCCCCACGCAGATCGTGGAGATGCTGGAGGGCTCACCTTTGGTGCAGATGCTGCTCGGGTGTTGGGCTTCTCAGGACCCAAAGCACAACTTGGAGGGAGCCTCGGTTGTCGCGCTTGCAGCTTGTCGTGGCCTTTTCAAGATGGCTGGCTCCACGTGTCTCGTTGCCTCCATGGGTTCCTTCTTTTCCGGGACTGTGGATCGGGCGGTGAGAGGTCTGGAGGTCCAGGTCTTGTCAGTCTCTGGGCTCGGGCTCCGGCGGGAGGCGGCGGCAAAGCAGACGTTGATTCGCTGGATGGTGCTTGCGTTAACAAGGTGGTCACTCCCTGACCACAGGGGAGATTGGCTTCAGTCCTCTGTGCGGCAGAGCGTCGAAGTTCCCGTCTTCTTCTTGTAGTTAAGTTGATTCCAGGATGTCTAAAGTCTTAGGACACAGCTCCTACCTTTATTCGGATTCTAGGGGCCGGACTACCTGCTAGGTCCCTCCCTAAGGGTGGGACCAGGAAGGGGGGTGGTTACACCCCCAATCCTTTGTCCAGCTCGCCCCAGGTCCAGGGCTGGTGTGCCCCAGGACCGGTTTGAACTGGCATATGCACCGAGGCTCCTTGTGAGCCTCAGGCATGTCTGGTTCCTTTCAAGCCCTACCTGACCAATACACAAAATCCTGTCTGGGGTGGTGCACGCACCTCCCCTGGCAGGAAACCCTTTGTCCACACCTCCCAAGCTGGAAGGACTCCCAGCAGCAGGAGGGCAGACTTGTGTCTGTGGTGGCAGCATCCATTTTGTGGAGCTGAGGCTATGTCTGATTTTACCCGGGTTTCAGGTACTGTACATGTCGTGTCCCTCTAGAAGGGTGGAATGCTAACCCCGTCGCCAGAATTGGCGAGGGGTTAGTATTCCAATTCGTATGACACCTTACTCGACATGTTTTGATAAAGCCAAACCAAAGATAGCATTTAACCGCGAGGTTCATAATGCACTTAAGAGTATATGGTATGACGATATCTGGAAACAGTAGAAGGAAGTGGTTCCGACCACTGCAGACAGGCTCAGCTCATGCCAGAGCACCATCTCACATGGCACCAAGCACTCTGCCTTCAGGATTGTCAAGGCCTGCTGTAGGAGTGGCTGATAGGTTACCATGTGTTCCATTTAAGGTTAGGTATAGGTATACTACACCTAAGTAAGAGGTGGTTACACCAACTTACCCCAGCTGAGTGATCAGCCAGTTGTGTCAAATTTGTTAGGCCAGGCCAGGGGTGGCACAATACATGCTTCAGCCCCTGGTAGGCCTTAGATACACCAATGCCCTGGGTACCTAGTGTACACTAGTACAGGGGCTCACAGGGTGATCCACTTCCAATTGGTTATGCACCTAGGGTGCATAGTGTAAATTTAGTAGAGAGAACAGCAGGCTGGGGGTCTGATTGGCAGGCCCACAGCCTCAATATGTCAAAAACCAGTGAAGCAAAAAGCAAAAATTTGGGGTGACCATAGGATAGCAGACCCTACTCTCCTACACAACCCCCCCCCCCCCAAACGCAGGGACATTAAACTAGCCTTGACCAGTCTCGTCTTCATGTCCTAAGTGGAAGTACCTGGAGAGACCATCTGCATTCCCATGGTCAGTACCTGGCCGGTGCTCCACTGTAAAGTCCATCCCCTGTAGGGAAATGGGCCACCTAAGCAGTTTGGGGTTTTCACCCTTCATCTGATTTAGCCACAAGAGGGGCTTATGGTCGGTCTGAATCTTGAAGTGAGTGCCAAACAAGTATGGCCTCAGCTTCTTCAGGGCCCACACCACAGCAAAGGCCTCCCTCTCAATAGCTGACCAATTCTTCTCTCTGGGGGTCAACCTTCTGCTAATAAAAGCAATGGGTTGGTCTTGACCATCTACATTAAGTTGTGACAGCACAGCTCCCACACCCAACTCAGAAGCATCTGTTTGGACAATAAACTCTTTGGAGTAGTCAGGACTTTTCAGGATAGGTGCAGAGCACATGGCCTCCTTCAGGTCATCAAATGCCTTTTGACAGCTTACTGTCCACTGAACCTTTTTGGGCATCTTCTTGGATGTCAGATCATTAAGAGGAGTCACAATGGACCCATAGTTCTTAACAAACTTCCTGTAGTACCCAGTCAAGCCCAAGAAAGCTCGAACTTGAGTCTGGGTGGTTGGAGGAGACCAGTCCTTGATGGATTGTATCTTACTCTCCAGTGGTTGAACTTGGCCTCCACCTACAAGGTGGCCCAAATACACAACCTTACTCTGCCCTATCTGGCACTTAGTGGCCTTGATAGTGAGGCCTGCCCTTTGCAGAGTCTCAAGAGCCTTCTTCAGGTGGATCAGGTGATCCTCCCAGGTGGAGCTAAAGACAGCAATGTCATCAAGATATGCTGCGCAAAAGTCATCCAACCCAGTAAGGACTTGATTCACCAACCTTTGGAAGGTGGCAGGTGCATTCTTCAGACCAGAGGACATCACCACAAATTGGTAGTGCCCACCTGGGGTTGAGAATGCTGTTTTGGCCTTAGACTCCTCAGCTAATCTGATTTGCCAATAGCCAGCTGTCAAGTCAAATGTGCTCAAAAACTTAGCAGAAGCTAGTTTGTCTATGAGCTCATCTGCCCTTGGAATAGGATGTGCATCTGTCCTGGTGACAGCATTGAGTCCTCTGTAATCCACACAGAACCTCATCTCTCTCTTGCCATCTTTGGTGTGAGGTTTGGGGACCAGAACCACTGGGCTAGCCCAGGGGCTCTCTGAGGGTTCAATGACACCCAATTCCAGCATTTTGTGTACCTCAGCCTTTATACAGTCCCTGACGTGGTCAGGTTGTCTGTAAAGCTTGTTCTTTACAGGCAGACTGTCACCAGTGTCCACCACATGGGTACACCAGTCAGTTTGGCTAGGTATCAAGGAAAACATGTGTTGAAATGATTGTAGAACTTGTCTACATTCAGTCTGCTGATGATCAGTGAGGTTGCCTCCAAGGGTCACTCCTTCAACTGAACCATCCTCAGGGTTCTGAGACAACAGGTCTGGGAGAGGGTCACTCTCTTCCTCCTGTCCCTCATCTGTAGCCATGAGCAAGCCCATGTCTGCCCTGTCAACATATGCTTTTAACCTGTTAACATGGAGTACCCTGTGGGGACTCCTGGGAGTTCCTAGGTCCACCAAGTAGGTAACCTCTCCCTTCTTTTCCAGGATTGTATGGGGTCCAGACCATTTGTCTTGGAGTGCTGCTGGGGCCACTGGCTCCAACACCCATACCTTCTGTCCTGGCTGAAACTCAACCAAGACAGCCTTTTGGTCATGACAAGCTTTCTGTAAGGCCTGGCTTGCCTCAAGGTTTTTGGATGCCTTCTCCATATACTCAGCCATCCTGGAGCGGAGACCAAGTACATAGTCCACTATGTCTTGCTTAGGCTTTTTGAGAGGTAACTCCCATCCTTCCTTCACCAAACAAAGTGGGCCTCTTACAGGGTGCCCAAACAACAATTCAAAGGGGCTGTAGCCAACCCCCTTTTGTGGGACCTCTCTGTAAGCAAACAGAAGGCAGGGTAGAAGGATGTCCCATCTTCGCCTAAGCTTTTCAGGTAATCCTTTGATCATACCCTTTAGGGTCTTGTTGAATCTCTCAACAAGCCCATTGCATTGTGGGTGATAAGGGGTGGTGAACTTGTAGTTGACACCACATTCCTTCCACATAGCTGTCAAGTATCCTGACATGAAGTTGGTACCTCTGTCAGAAACCACCTCCGTAGGAAACCCCACTCTGGAGAATACTCCCAGCAGGGCCCTGGCCACAACAGGTGCTGTAGTGGTCCTAAGGGGAATTGCCTCTGGATACCTGGTGGCATGATCCACTACCACCAGTATAAATCTGTGCCCAGATGCAGTGGGAGGATCCATGGGACCCACTATATCTATTCCCACTATTTCAAAGGGGACCCCCACCACAGGTAGTGGTATCAGGGGGGCCTTTGTTGTGCCACCTGATTTGCCACTGGCTTGGCAGGTCACACAGGAGCGACAAAACTCCTTGGTATCTTCATTCATGTGAGGCCAGTGAAAGTGAGGGACAAGCCTGTCCCAAGTCTTGTTCTGGCCTAAGTGTCCTGCTAAAGGAATATCATGGGCCAAGGTAAGAAGGAAGCCCCTAAATTGCAGAGGTATAACCAACCTCCTGGTTGCACCAGGCTTGGGGTCTCTAGGCTCTGAATAAAGGAGCCCTTCATCCCAATACACTTTATGGGTACCTTGAGCATTCCCAGCAGCCGCAGCAGCAGCCAGCTGTCTGAGGGGTTCAAGAGAGGGACAGGATAACTGAGCCTGCCTCAAGTCAGCCCTTGAAGGTCCCCCTGTCCCCAGAAACTCAACCTGATCAGGTTCAAGCTCTTCAGGGACAGTTCCTTCAGGGTTCTCTAGATCAGCTTCCTGGGAAGGTTGATCATCACTCTGAGGCAGGGGGGAAGGCACAGCCTTGACCCTCCTGTTCTTCTTCTTGGTAGGTGCTTGGACCATTGTTCCAGGATCCAAGACCCGAGGTTCAGTAAGGCACTTTTTGGCCTGTGACCTGGTCACAGCAAGGACATGTGGTGATATACCTAACATCTCTGCATGTGTCCTGTACTCCACTTCAGACCATAGAGAACTCGCTAGGTCATTGCCCAACAAACATTCTACTGGGAGGTCTGCACTAACCACAACCCTTTTGAGGCCAGTTACCCCTGAGAAGTTAACAACTGCCACACTATGTGAAGTAGTGGCATTGCTGGCATTGGTCACCAGGTAATTCTCACCTGGTATGTACTGTCCAGGATCCACAAAGCCTGGTGTCACCATAGTGACCCTGGCACATGTGTCCCTGTAGGCTTGAGCCACTTTTTCATTAATTAAAGGAGTCTGTCTGTACTTGCCCAGGTTAATGGGGCTCACAGTCAGGGACAAATCTATGTCCCCATCACAGATCAGGACTGCCTGTGTCAGGGTTCTGTCTAAGTCAGAATCTCCTTCAGTTCCCATAGTGATTCCCACTACACCCTTTGTCTGGGGACCAACACTGCTAACAGTAGTACTGGGAGCAGGTGCCTTAGGGGCAACAGTGTTGGGGGCTCCACCCTTCTTACAATCACTAGTCCAGTGAGTTGTATTCTTGCAAGAATTGCACCAGGGTTTCTTTTGACCTTCTTTCTTCTTCCCTTTAGGCTGGGACCCACCCTCTTTAATACTAGTTTGGGGCCCTGTTGAAGACTTCTGGTCTTTAGATTTCTGATCTCCACCCTTCTGGTCTGTTTTCTTCTGATCACCCCCTTGGCCCTGGTTCTGCTCTTTTGCTTAACCCTGGTTCTGACCCATTTGTCTGCATTCTTTCCCAATTCTTGGGGAGAGGTCAGATCAGAGTCAACCAAGTGTTGATGCAGTTGCTGGTTTTGACAGTTATTTAAAATCTGTTCTCTCATCATCAAATTGTACAATCCTGTATAATCAGATACCTTACTTCCCAGCAACCAACCCTCCAAAGCCTTAGTGGCACATTCAATGTATTCAGACCAGACCTGAGTCTGTGTCTTCTGGGTGTCTCTGAACATTAACCTGTACTGTTCAGTGGTTAAGCCTAACCCATCAACTAGGACACTCTTCAGGACTCTGTAGTTTCTGACATCCTCCTCCCTAACAGTGAGGAGTCTGTCTCTGCCTCTTCCTTCAAAGGAGAGCCAGAGGATTGCTGCCCACTGGTCTTCAGGAACCTGCTGCACTTTGCAGGCTCTCTCAAGAGCAGTCATCCATTTGTGGATGTCATCCCCACTTTTGTAGGGGGGCACAATCTTGGACAGGTTCCTATTGTCAAAGACCCTATCCTTGTCCTTAGGGACAATGCTGCCACCAGTGGGTATAGACCCACTCTCTTTAGGTCGCCTAGCCTTACTCAGTTTCTCTTCCATCAGAGCTACTTCTAGCTCCTGTTTCCTGATTCTCAGCTGAGCTTCCTGCATTCTGGCCTCATGCTCCCTCCTCTGAGGGGTGGTCATCCTTCTCCTAGAGTGACCTTGAGAGCCTCTAGAGGCATGAGAAGCATTAGATTCACCTGAGTGATTCCTTTGCCTCCCAAGCCCCTGGTTAAGTCCACTAGGGAGATCCAATGGGGTGATCCCATTGTCAGTCCCCAGTAGCCTTAAGTTAGCTGGGCCACGTATAACACTTGGCACTGGGCTAGTTCTCCCTTCATCCTCACTACCTTCTGTATCAGTACCCTTCTCACTTTCATCCTCTGTAGTATGAATCTCATCTAAGGGGTGACTATTGGAAAGGGGTACCTCAGTAGCATCTTCAGAAGGGGGGCCTCCTGTTCCAGTCCCTAAGGGGCCTAACTGGGAGGCTTTCCTGAGAGCTTTCTGATCTTCATCAGCCTGTAAAAGCTATCTGAGTTCAGCAGAAGTAGGATTCTTGGGCTGTTTAAGGCCCCTGATATTTGCCAACTGCCTGAGCTCATTTTGATTTAGGGTAGCAAAGATGGATGGTGCCCTCTGGGGGTCACTCTCAACAGAGATGGGTACATTGGACCCCTCTGCCCCAGCCATTGCTCTTAAGTGTGGGTGGATGTGTTGCAATCTACCTACACTTGGGTTTTCCTACTAAACCTATCTAGTAGTTGTAGTCAGGGTGTGCTACTCCCTTTGCTCTACAACAACTAAGTTCAGTAGAACTTAAGTATATGTATTCTTGTTTTATATGTACCTAAAGGTACCTGTATGATCTTTCAATTGACAACAAAGAGATTACAGAGGTAAAACACAGCAAGCTCAAATCCAACCGCTGCTCACCAATGTGAGAAGTTGGCCTGGTATATGATGTTCACTAGTTAAAGTGACCACCTTGTACCATGCCAAGCAATCCTTATGGTGTGGTTGTAAGTCAACATTTTCGGACCAGCTGCCCTAGTGGTAGCGTAGGCTAAGCAGTCTTTGAGGCTAAACTCGTGAAACGTGTTAAGCAGGCTGTTTTACCAAATGTAACCCCCCTTTATACCAATGAAAGGACACCACACAGATATATATTGAAAATATATATGTATTTATTTCTCAAAGTAACCCCTAGACTCTTTATGAGCACAGGAGCACAAATCGTTAAACAAGAATACGTTAGAATACACAGAAGTTGCACTTTATATGGCTAGGCCCTGGTGGCCACTCGAACCATATACTAAAATAGTGGTATAAGTACCACGAACAGAAAAGGGAAAAGGCCTAGGGCCTCTAGAATCGCTGGGCCTACAAGGAGCTAACTTTAGTTAGTGACCAGGAGGTCCACGGGTTGCGTGTGCAGAGCAAATAGTCACACGCGGGCTCCCATAGGTTTTCAATGGGTGCGTAAAAGTTACAAAGTTACTGCAAAAAGGATCTTCCGGATGGACTATGAACTCAAGATTGGAAACACAGACACTAGAGATGTTACTCTACACTTGGGCACCGGAGTGCCAGCTTTACCTCACCCACAGGAAGCGGGTGTATAGGTCTCGAAGTGCGTCGGGTTTCTTCTATCTGTTCAAGGGAGCCTGAAGACAAAGATGCTGCAGGCGGTCGGTCCGGAAGAGATGCGGTGGATCCCAGAGTGGATCGGAGTTGTAGAAGACCTGTAAGCAGAGGGGACAGAGTTCACAGTCACTAGCCAGTGACCAGCGTGGCACCAGGTGGGTACCAGGCGATGTCGGGTGCAAACAGGAGGAAAGGTGCAACTTGTCTCTGCAGCCACGTGGTCCCTGAAGGTCGACGACGTCCAGGAGTCGGTTCACGAGCTGTCCCACGCAGGCTCTCGCTGTCGGCGGTGTCGGCGACTTGATCGAAGCAAACAAGCCTTGGCAAAAGCAATTGTTGTGGAAAACGAAATAAGCTGATGGTTCTGACCAGCAAGGTCAGAGGGACTGCTCCTTTGGAGGGGAGCAAGGGCCAGTCTGGAGCAACCAGACCAGTGGTGTAGTTTTTGAAGTTTGTTGCCAAGATGGCCACTAGCCAACAGGCCAGCAACCGGTTAGGCGCGTCGAGTGGCAAAATGCAGAGGGGCCCCACGCAGATCGTGGAGATGCTGGAGGGCTCACCTTTGGTGCAGATGCTGCTCGGGTGTTGGGCTTCTCAGGACCCAAAGCACAACTTGGAGGAAGCCTCGGTTGTCGTGCTTGCAGCTTGTCATGGCCTTTTCAAGATGGCTGGCTCCACGTGTCTCGTTGCCTCCACGGGTTCCTTCTTTTCCGGGACTGTGGATCGGGCGGTGAGAGGTCTGGAGGTCCAGGTCTTGTCAGTCTCTGGGCTCGGGCTCCGGCGGGAGGCGACGGCAAAGCAGACGTTGATTCGCTGGATGGTGCTTGCGTTAACAAGGTGGTCACTCCCTGACCACAGGGGAGATTGGCTTCAGTCCTCTGTGCGGCAGAGCGTCGAAGTTCCCGTCTTCTTCTTGTAGTTAAGTTGATTCCAGGATGTCTAAAGTCTTAGGACACAGCTCCTACCTTTATTCGGATTCTAGGGGCCGGACTACCTGCTAGGTCCCTCCCTAAGGGTGGGACCAGGAAGGGGGGTGGTTACACCCCCAATCCTTTGTCCAGCTCGCCCCAGGTCCAGGGCTGGTGTGCCCCAGGACCGGTTTGAACTGGCATATGCACCGAGGCTCCTTGTGAGCCTCAGGCATGTCTGGTTCCTTTCAAGCCCTACCTGACCAATACACAAAATCCTGTCTGGGGTGGTGCACGCACCTCCCCTGGCAGGAAACCCTTTGTCCACACCTCCCAAGCTGGAAGGACTCCCAGCAGCAGGAGGGCAGACTTGTGTCTGTGGTGGCAGCATCCATTTTGTGGAGCTGAGGCTATGTCTGATTTTACCCAGGTTTCAGGTACTGTACATGTCGTGTCCCTCTAGAAGGGTGGAATGCTAACCCCGTCGCCAGAATTGGCGAGGGGTTAGTATTCCAATTCGTATGACACCTTACTCGACATGTTTTGATAAAGCCAAACCAAAGATAGCATTTGACCGCGAGGTTCATAATGCACTTAAGAGTATATGGTATGACGATATCTGGAAACAGTAGAAGGAAGTGGTTCCGACCACTGCAGACAGGCTCAGCTCATGCCAGAGCACCATCTCACATGGCACCAAGCACTCTGCCTTCAGGATTGTCAAGGCCTGCTGTAGGAGTGGCTGATAGGTTACCATGTGTTCCATTTAAGGTTAGGTATAGGTATACTACACCTAAGTAAGAGGTGGTTACACCAACTTACCCCAGCTGAGTGATCAGCCAGTTGTGTCAAATTTGTTAGGCCAGGCCAGGGATGGCACAATACATGCTTCAGCCCCTGGTAGGCCTTAGATACACCAATGCCCTGGGTACCTAGTGTACACTGGTACAGGGGCTCACAGGGTGATCCACTTCCAATTGGTTATGCACCTAGGGTGCATAGTGTAAATTTAGTAGAGAGAACAGCAGGCTGGGGGTCTGATTGGCAGGCCCACAGACTCAATATGTCAAAAACCAGTGAAGCAAAAAGCAAAAATTTGGGGTGACCATAGGATAGCAGACCCTACTCTCCTACAATTATATATACAATGGGATTGGGCTCCACCCACAGAAGTATTTCTCTCTCACCTCATGCTATTGCTTGTTTGGTGTATCATTCTGCTTTCTAGGAATTGATTACCTTAGATTGTCCAAAGGACTATTATACATTAGAAAAGTACACACAAGTATCACAATGCCTGCCAAATTCAATTCTTTATCTCATACATGCCTTCTATATAGAAAGCAAAAGTATGTTGCTACTTTTCTTCACCAGCAGCAATGCATATGGGCATGGTGTTACGTGCTAAAGAGCCTTTGTGCAAGCAAATCATACAAACAATATGTGTATATGCTTCAATTTGCATGCAATAGCATACGAAAGCCAGACCTATTTCGTTTGCCAATGCTTGTTTCCAGAAGACATCTAGGAGTGAAGGTTTCTGGTAACTGCAGAAATACTGTCTTCTCTTAAGATATTCTGGAGCCTTACAATGCCCTAGGCGTAATAGTGACAAGTTTACATCTAATCCTTGCAAGTAGCCAGTGCAGGCGTCTCAGGACAGGAGTTAGAAGGGCATGGCATAGGTTTTTGTGTGACAACCTCCACCAAAGGGGGTGAAGGCTACTTTTCTGTAATACCCACATTTAAGGCATTTCAATGATCTAGTTGGTTGGCTAGAATATCTTTGTCTCAGTTGCTTCAGATGAAATGTTTTCACCATAAAATCTTGGTCTCACAGCTGACATCTCCACATTGCTTTTATCGCTCTGTTTTCTAAGAATGATTCAGAAACGACATCTCCATCTATAGTTAGCATGGGCTGTCAAAGGTGTCAAATAATAGATTCAGAAGTGCATGAGTCACAGGTGATCTGCTATCCTGCATACAAAAACAGAAATTGGAGAATCGAAGATTAGAAAACAGCTCCTATTGTGGCCTTAGTCAAATTTGCCAATCTCTTGACACCAAATGTGTGTGCGTAAAAGCCTGCAGATGAATGGGGGATAATTTTTCAAAAATCTTTATTGAACATAAATATAAGAAGATGTTGGATTTAATTATTTATTGGAATTATGATAGAGAAAATGTTTTTTTAATAACCCGGATGGCTGAAATAAATTTGAAAATGGGATGTGACGCAGCCAGGGCAAGCGCTGGATGCATCATAGTCCCTTTTTAATTGTTATTTCTAGCCATGCTGCACAGCAGCCACACTACTATTCAGCATGGCTACAAATCATTGCGGAAGTCAACAATGCCCATGGTATACAGCATTAACAAAAGGCCAATAGAGCCAATAATCTCAATAATCTCAATTGTGATCTCAATAGTCTCAAAGGGGAAACATCCTTTACCACGATGGCGTAACAACGAGGAACATTTACTACGCAACACTTACCTCGAAGACGTCTTCACCACGTGTTCTTCTTCCACGATCGTCTTTACCACGCAAGTCTTCTTCCATCTTCATCATCTTCTACGTTGCTACGTCCTGCGTTAACGTCAGTAGTGTAGTCCTTTTTTACTTTCTAAGGTGTGTTTTCAGCTTGTAGAAGACGTGAGTTAAAGGCAAAAATAAGAAAGAAAGGGGGCTTGGGGGTTCTCCCCCCCAAAAAAAGAGAAAAGAAGGGGGGGTCCCCCCCCCCCCAAAAAAACGTTTAAAAAAAAACGTGGGGAAGTAGAGGAAATCGACGTCGTTTTAAGTGAAAGGAAATGACGTATAACGTCAGTCATGAAGGAAGAACGAAGAGACGACATGAAGAGGTAAGGAAAATAAAAATTTAAAATATATATATATTAATTGAGGGAAACGGGCAGGGGTAATTATAAAAAGTATTGGGGGAAGGGTACAGGGGAGGGGTATAACCTTTACCAAGAGTATTCCATTACCATGCAAGTATGCGTGGTAAAGGAATATTAGTGGTAAAGATTATGCGAGGAAAAATCATTCCGTTGTAACGCATGCGTGGTAAAGGCATGCGTTGCAACGGAATTCGTTGTAACGACATACATTCGTCTCAAAGGCAAGAAATAGGGGCTTTGCCAATGCTTGTTAGGTCTCAGCAGAGCACCCCTGTGGTTCAAACTAATGAGTTAATCTCCCCATGTGTGTAAAATTAAAAATATATGACATTTTGCAAAACATCCTATCACATAAAGAAAGCGATTGCGTCTGTGTCCAGAAAACATCCATTGTCACAATAAAGATCCATTTCAAAGGAGTAAAAGGCTTCTTGGAAGTGTGTGTGGTATAGTAAAGCATTCCTAAAAATGGTAAGAGGTTGACCAAAGATGACGGGTTAGAAGAAGAAATAAATGTAGTTCCTCAATCACAGTGACATCAGCGGAAGGCCAACAATCAAACTAAAGCAATTAGTACATGGTGCATGTTCCAGCCGAAAGAAGAGGAAGTGGAGCCTGCACCCGCAGGCAAATCAGAAGGCCGTAAATAAGAGTGACAATGAAGCCAACAAATGTTAAGCAATGGGTGGGCTGCATACAATATCATTTGCAAGCGAGGGTGTGTGCAGTGAATGTGCTCTCGCAGGCGAGACCTAACGAAGGCAGTACCAAATCTGGGGTCGCATTGCCCATAGGGCTCATTGTCCAGCCGTGGGCTTCAGTGCATGTGTGTGTGTGGGTGCAGACCAGGACAGTGTGGCATATTACATTGAATGCACATCTGCACTATGAACAACAATTTAGTGAAAGATGAAGCAGCTGTTTGAGACTAGTGTCCACCTTTCACTGCAGGCGGTACCCCGCTCGGGGAAGTGGGGGCAGAGATCCTCCTGCAGGTGGCAGCAGTGAGTGACTGCACTCATTTACAGAGGGACACCTGTGTGCTTCATTGATCCTGCTGATGAAAGACACACCTCTCTCCCCCTGTGGCCATCACAACATATCTGCCGCTTGGCATGGACAGCCCATTGGTCAGAACCAGCCATGGTCACTTCATGATAGGTCGGGAAAAGGAAGGCCCACGTGCCATCTTCTCAAGAAGCATCTGGTGGTGCTTTGGATTAACGAATGAGAAGTTTAGTATTTAGCCACCTCGTGAAGAAGGATCTTCTTCTGAAATATAAACTAAACCTACTTGTGTTTTATTCCTTCTCTTATCGTAACGTGGCTGCAAGAGTTTAACTAGATTTTTATGTTGTCAAGAAATGCTGAATTAGGTAAAAGGCTATCCTTTCATGACTGGGGTATTTGTACCCATCACTTATTTCATTGGAGTTCTTTGATAGTTTTCTCCTATTTTGAGGTTTGATTTCATAGGCAGCCTTCAGCCTAGGAGTACTGAACTCTTTGGAAATGTGGGTATTCTGCACATTACATTTAACCAGGAGTGGGGCTGTGGAGAGGTGTTGGACACCTACATTAAGCTGGCTGTTGCCACAGGCAGTTTAATTGATTGAAGAGTGTGTGCGTCTTTGGGGACTGTGCACACAACCATTGCTTATTACACAATCCAATTCGAACAAAGCAACGGCTAATGCATTCATGCGTTTTTTCTTATCAATGGGTGGTTGTAATTAGCATGTGGTGTTAATTAAAAGCAGTCTAAGGCAGGAGTGGAGCAGGTGCAGACAATTAAAAAGCAGTGTACATTAATGATATGGCTGCTGGCCATGCGACCCGGAAGAAGCCATGGCAATGGGAGGAATGCTGGATGTGGCAGCTGTATAGAACGTTGTATCTTGAGATTGTATTATGAATTCATGAAGAAAAAATATACTTTTTTTTTTACCAAACAACTCGAATGGGCCCTTTTCACATGAAGGGCGGCAATGCGAGTTCACCACTCGAGTGTGCTGCCCCCAACACAGCCTGTTGTTTAAAACAATATTACACAGCAATCCTACAAAAGCGCGAGACAACTTTGTTGTGGTGCCTGAGCTCGAGCTCAGCTTCACAACGGATGGCCACCGCCTTATTCGAGTGAGAAACTCTTTCTGCCATTTGTTTAGACGTCAGGAGGACGTCATTCCCGAGCCCCTGCGTTAGGGCGTTATTATGACACACGTCAGAGTCATAAAGCTAGCTCAGATGCTCGAGGTCCTTGGCACATCGCAGGTGCAATGAATATTTGTTTGGTCTTCCGCAGGTAAGAAAAATTATGTTTCCAAATTGATAAGTTTCTAGACAATTTACGTCTATGAATCCATTGAAATGCACACAGTCTGGAGGGCTGCTCACAAGATGGAGGAAAATGAGGGGACATAAGGAGTGGCAACCAGTGAAGAAGAAACATTCCCATGCCACCTAGAGGTTTTCTACACAAACACAGGTGCACACAGAGGTACACGCATACAAAGAATCAAAGAGACGCACAAATGTTGACACATAGGGTCTCATTTATGAGGAATTGGCGTAAGTCAGCTCCACAATTCTCCTTGCTGTGCTGCCCTGTGCCAATGTGAAAGGACAGGAATGCACTGTATCAATGAAATATGGTGCATTCCTGTTGGACTTGGCCCTTTTTCCCTCATTTTTTTCGTTTTTGTAATGTTAAGGAGCAGGTGCTTACTTCTCCCTAGATGGCTGCCACAGACCCCTGCTACTGCAGGGTGGTCGTTTTTCATAGTAGCACCCTAGCTGCCAGGAGCTGGCTGGGACCCACAACAATGTTGCGATACCAGCCCGCCTTTTTGTCCCATAGTTAGAGTGGGGAAGCTCCTGGAAGAAGCTGGAACCTTCTAGAAGGGAGGTGGGGTTTTACTTTTGCCGCCTTGGCTAGAGGTCACCTGACCTAGGGCTACTTAAGAGTGGGAGGGAAGCTTTTGTGGTGAGTTGGCCATTGGGGTGAAGCAGAGCTGGAAGAATCCACCAGGAGTGTAGGCGGTAGGGCCTAGCCAGGGACTTATGCCTCTGAGAGTGACAGGATTTAGGTACTGCCTCTTAAGTGAGTGAGGTGCCCTGTGAATCCCACTGATCTTGCCCAGTAGTAGGAGGACCCAGAGACTCTCTGCCAGCCTGACTAGGAAGGACCTAGTCGCCCTCTCCATCCCTACTTCTGTAACAGAACCCCTTAAGGGCGCCAGATACATCTGCGCCAAAAGACTTCATCTGTCAACTGAGAACTGAAACCTAACTTTAAGAACTGGGACTGCATGACAAGAGCGAGCTGTAAGCCTTGAATGCCAGAGCTGAGACTGCGTGCCCAAGCTACCCTAGTGAACAAAATACTAAGCCGATTGCCAAGCCACCGGGGATCGACCAGGTACTAGCGCTGTGACCCCCGCGCTCCCTGCCCTGGTCTGGGACCCCCGGCAGCGTGCTCCGCTGAGCACCATATCCCCATCCTTAATTTGAGCCCCCCCCTGCGACGACGAAGCCAGCGCGCTCACCGCCGCGGCCTGGAGGCCTAGGAGAGTGCTCTGCTGTGTCGCGAGGCCCAGGCGAAGTCCGGGGCCCCGTCGCTGCCGTCGCAGCCGTGTGAGGAGAAGCGCAAGGTCGGGGCCGAGTTCCCCCAACGTCGTGAGGACGGACGCCTGCTGACGCCGAGACGGAGGTAAGCCCGGAGGCCGAGATCCCCCCTGGTGCGCCCCCTGCTGGTCTGGAAACCACACCGCACTTGGCCCGGGCTGTCCCCTCCGTGGGAGTCCCCTCCCCTGCCTGCGCGACGGAGAGACCCCGCCGAGGGATCCTGTCCGTGTCCCCCCTCCTGTGTTACTGAACGCGGTGCTCTGTGAACTGCACCGGAGCATAGGGACTCGCTCCTCAAGTCCAGTAATCTTCCCCGCTGGAAGCCGTTCAAAGTACTGACTAACATTACTCTCGTGTGGCGCTTCACGCCACCGACTCTGCTTCCTCAGCCGGAGAGACTGGGACGGCGAGTAACCCCATGTGTTATATGCACTGCTCGAAAGAAATTACATGCCAAGGAATGCGAGTAGCGCACTGTGTTATATGCTCTGCTCGAAAGTAACTATATGCCAAGGAATGCGAGTAGCGCATTGTGTTATATGCTCTGCTCGAAAGTAACTATATGCCAAGGAATGCGAGTAGCGCATTGTGTTATATGCTCTGCTCGAAAGTAATTACATGCCAAGGAATGCGAGTAGCGCACTGTGTTACATGTTCTGCTCGAAAGTAACTATATGCCAAGGAATGCGAGTAGCGCATTGTGTTATATGCTCTGCTCGAAAGTAATTACATGCCAAGGAATGCGAGTAGCGCACTGTGTTACATGTTCTGCTCGAAAGTAATTACATGCCAAGGAATGAGAGTAGCGCATGGTGGTATATGCTCTGCTCGAACGTAGTTACATGCCCAGGAATGCGAGTAGCGCACTGTGTTATATGCTCTGCTCAAAGGTAATGACATGCGACTGATTACGAGTCACGCGATGTATTAAAGGTTCTACGCAAACGTATCCACATGCAACTGATTGCGCGTAGCGCTATGTTTATATGCCTTGCTTCACAGTACTAGGGGCCCTTGATCACGAGGAGCGCTCAGTTCTACAGGCGCCATGTTAGTGAACCCAATGTGTCCCCTTTCAGGTATTACGCTTAGTTAGACGGCCGGTTCAGGGAAAGACTTTACGTAAGCGCGCACGGCGCTAGAACAAGGTTAGGCACTGCATCGATATCACCCAGAGTGTCGAATGTAATGTCACAATGGTATTATGATTCATGTATTACCTTGTTATTTCCTGAACTGCATCTGACCAGCTATACTTGGATAAACTTGAAGTATTTGCATAATTTAAACGGTGTGGCGTCCCTTATTGTGTGTGACTCTAGTCCATGAGAAGCGTGTGGTGTATGGTTGCTTAACACATAGCCCTCTGGTTGCCCGACCGGCTCGCGCCACGCTACCGCCTATAGGGCCTGGTGACCCCAGGTTCCTACATTGGTGGCAGCGGTGGGATCCTTGGGACTTGTGACCATACAGCACCCTTCCGTGAGGCGAAGGGCGCCACAATTAAACGCCTGTTGTGTTCCAAAGCTCTAAAAACATTGATTGCTGCATTGTTAGTTCCACTGTCCAGGTTGAGAGTGCAAGAAGCCTGGTGAGCCGGTAACTGTTGCCTATACCCTAGGAATTTTCTCCTTAGTGTCTAGGTCCCCACCTGCCAGAATGGAATCCCGGTTAGCTGACCTCGAGGAGTTGCTTCACTGTGTACTCGAGGGGTACACAGTGAAGCAACTAAGGGAGTTCGCGCAGGAGTTGGGGGTGCCTGGGATGCGGAGGGCCAAAGGGCCGGAACTCCGTACCGCCATTAGGGCATGGGTAGAGGCCCACCCAGACGGGAGAGGGGATGAGGGACAGGAAGCACCAGAGGCACCTCAGGGGGAGAGCGCCCAGGAAGTCCTAGACATCTTGAATGTAGACATGTCTGAGAATGTGCCCCCAGGAAGACGTTCTGGGGCCAGTAGTAGGACAGGGTCCAGGAGGAGCGCGTCTCCACAAGAGTACGAGGACAGGAGGGAAGAGAGGCAATTAAAATGGGAGCTGGCCAAATTAGAGCAGGAGAAAGAAAGAGAAAGGGCCAGATTGGAACAAGAAAGAGAGAATAAGAAATGGGCAATGGAGGAGAGGAGGATGGCGCACGAGCTTCGGATGAAGGAGTTGGAGCTGCGTGCCCTCCAGATGAGTGTGTCCAGTGAGGACACTGGTGGCAGCATACCGGAAGCTCCACAGGAGCTAGGATTTTATTTACCCCAGGATGACATCACTAGGGTGTCTGAGGAGGCATTGGGGTGTGAACCTGAAGGGGGTGGTGCAGGGATCTCCCAACCCAGCGAGGTGGGAGGAGTGGCAGATAGCCCAGCTAGGTCCCCGGGAGAGAGGGTTGTAGGGCCTCACGACCTATCTGTAGGAAGGCGTGAGACGGGGAGGTGTCCCGAGGTGCCCCAACCGAAGTCTCAGGGCCTGGAGAGTTCCGCAAGGGAGCCCCAGGTTGGGAGCCTAGGCTGTCCCGATGTGCCATCCAGTGCAGGGGAGCCCCTAGTGTCAGGAGGACCCAGGGCGACTGTAACCAGCGCGCCTGAGGTTCTGGGGTTGGCCCAGTCGCAGGGTTTAGATCCTGTGCTGGGATGCCAGACTCAGGGGTTGCCTGACCTGGCGGGTGGGGCCTCTGTTAACAGGGTCCCCCCGAAATTGACTTCCAGGGGTACCTTTCCCGGTGGGAGGGTGCGGAACTCTGGGAGGGGGTGCAGAGGGAGGAAGGTCTCGCCTCGGGCACCGACTCAGCCTAAGGGTTTAGACCCTAGGTTGAGGAATCAGTTGAAGGGTCAAGGCCCTGTACTGAGGAGGAAGTGGTGGTCTGAGGGTGCCTCGCAGGGTAGGGTGAGGAACCCCAGAAGGAGAGTTAGGGGGAGGAGAGCCTCGCCCCTGAAGGCTGGTCAGCCTAAGGGTGTGAACCCCAGGAGGAAGGACCAGAGGCAGTTTAGGACTGCAAGGAGGAGGACCGGAGTGGTCAACAGGCACTACAGGCCTGGGGCTACTGCCCCCCACTCCGCGAGATCACCCGGGCCAGAGACATCTGGACGGCCCAGGGGCCGGTCCTGGCCACAACTAGCTAGGGAGCCCCCGTGGGGTGGTTTTGTTGGTCCAGGAAGGTTTGTTAGGGAACCATCGGGTTCCAGAGCGGAGGAGAGCCTGCGGGTGCTCCTACCGTTGCGGGCCTGCATCCACCTTTTCTCGCCCCAAGCAGGGAAGACCATCAAGGCATTGATCGGTCTACCCTGGCTTTCGGCTGGAAGGGGGTTATGTTGGACTTGGCCCTTTTTCCCTCATTTTTTTCGTTTTTGTAATGTTAAGGAGCAGGTGCTTACTTCTCCCAAGATGGCTGCCACAGACCCCTGCTACTGCAGGGTGGTCGTTTTTCATAGTAGCACCCTAGCTGCCAGGAGCTGGCTGGGACCCACAACAATGTTGCGATACCAGCCCGCCTTTTTGTCCCATAGTTAGAGTGGGGAAGCTCCTGGAAGAAGCTGGAACCTTCTAGAAGGGAGGTGGGGTTTTACTTTTGCCGCCTTGGCTAGAGTCACCTGACCTAGGGCTACTTAAGAGTGGGAGGGAAGCTTTTGTGGTGAGTTGGCCATTGGGGTGAAGCAGAGCTGGAAGAATCCACCAGGAGTGTAGGCGGTAGGGCCTAGCCAGGGACTTATGCCTCTGAGAGTGACAGGATTTAGGTACTGCCTCTTAAGTGAGTGAGGTGCCCTGTGAATCCCACTGATCTTGCCCAGTAGTAGGAGGACCCAGAGTCTCTCTGCCAGCCTGACTAGGAAGGACCTAGTCGCCCTCTCCATCCCTACCCCTGTAACAGAACCCCTTAAGGGCGCCAGATACATCTGCGCCAAAAGACTTCATCTGTCAACTGAGAACTGAAACCTAACTTTAAGAACTGGGACTGCATGACAAGAGCGAGCTGTAAGCCTTGAATGCCAGAGCTGAGACTGCGTGTCCAAGCTACCCTAGTGAACAAAATACTAAGCCGATTGCCAAGCCACCGGGGATCGACCAGGTACTAGCGCTGTGACCCCCGCGCTCCCTGCCCTGGTCTGGGACCCCCGGCAGCGTGCTCCGCTGAGCACCATATTCCCATCCTTAATTTGAGCCCCCCCCTGCGACGACGAAGCCAGCGCGCTCACCGCCGCGGCCTGGAGGCCTGGGAGAGTGCTCTGCTGTGTCGCGAGGCCCAGGCGAAGTCCGGGGCCCCGTCGCTGCCGTCGCAGCCGTGTGAGGAGAAGCGCAAGGTCGGGGCCGAGTTCCCCCAACGTCGTGAGGACGGACGCCTGCTTACGCCGAGACGGAGGTAAGCCCGGAGGCCGAGATCCCCCCTGGTGCGCCCCCTGCTGGTCTGGAAACCACACCGCACTTGGCCCGGGTTGTCCCCTCCGTGGGAGTCCCCTCCCCTGCCTGCGCGACGGAGAGACCCCGCCGAGGGATCCTGTCCGTGTCCCCCCTCCTGTGTTACTGAACGCGGTGCTCTGTGAACTGCACCGGAGCATAGGGACTCGCTCCTCAAGTCCAGTAATCTTCCCCGCTGGAAGCCGTTCAAAGTACTGACTAACATTACTCTCGTGTGGCGCTTCACGCCACCGACTCTGCTTCCTCAGCCGGAGAGACTGGGACGGCGAGTAACCCCATGTGTTATATGCACTGCTCGAAAGAAATTACATGCCAAGGAATGCGAGTAGCGCACTGTGTTATATGCTCTGCTCGAAAGTAACTATATGCCAAGGAATGCGAGTAGCGCATTGTGTTATATGCTCTGCTCGAAAGTAACTATATGCCAAGGAATGCGAGTAGCGCATTGTGTTATATGCTCTGCTCGAAAGTAATTACATGCCAAGGAATGCGAGTAGCGCACTGTGTTACATGTTCTGCTCGAAAGTAACTATATGCCAAGGAATGCGAGTAGCGCATTGTGTTATATGCTCTGCTCGAAAGTAATTACATGCCAAGGAATGAGAGTAGCGCACTGTGTTACATGTTCTGCTCGAAAGTAATTACATGCCAAGGAATGAGAGTAGCGCATGGTGGTATATGCTCTGCTCGAACGTAGTTACATGCCCAGGAATGCGAGTAGCGCACTGTGTTATATGCTCTGCTCAAAGGTAATGACATGCGACTGATTACGAGTCACGCGATGTATTAAAGGTTCTACGCAAACGTATCCACATGCAACTGATTGCGCGTCGCGGTATGTTTATATGCCTTGCTTCACAGTACTAGGGGCCCTTGATCACGAGGAGCGCTCAGTTCTACAGGCGCCATGTTAGTGAACCCAATGTGTCCCCTTTCAGGTATTACGCTTAGTTAGACGGCCGGTTCAGGGAAAGACTTTACGGAAGCGCGCACGGCGCTAGAACAAGGTTAGGCACTGCATCGATATCACCCAGAGTGTCGAATGTAATGTCACAATGGTATTATGATTCATGTATTACCTTGTTATTTCCTGAACTGCATCTGACCAGCTATACTTGGATAAACTTGAAGTATTTGCATAATTTAAACGGTGTGGCGTCCCTTATTGTGTGTGACTCTAGTCCATGAGAAGCGTGTGGTGTATGGTTGCTTAACACATAGCCCTCTGGTTGCCCGACCGGCTCGCGCCACGCTACCGCCTATAGGGCCTGGTGACCCCAGGTTCCTACAATTCCTGTCTTTCCCCCTGCGTTGGTGCACAATTTGCTGCCTAGCGCCAATGTGGGCACCCTTGCACCATGGACAACTTCCTGCACAAAAACAATCTTGAGAGGCATTTTCAGAGTGCTACATATAAAAATATTTCTTCTAGTTATGCCTGCTCTTGGGAGGAGTAATGTTTTGGTGCTGGCCCAGGTTTACGTGATTGAGTAAATCTGGGTCGGTGTCAAAATCCAATGGTGCTGTGTGGAAAACCCACCGCAGCGCCCGTGGAACGCCTCCTTGACACAGAGTAAGGAAACGCAGCGACTTGCACTCTTTTGTCTTACTCTATATCCACGAGGCTATGCAAAGCCAAGCATAGTGGCTTTGCGTCGCCTCATATATATGATTGAGAGGGTTACGCCGCCGGAGCATAAAAAAAAGTCACGCTCCGGCGGTGCAAGCCTCTCATAAATTAACCACACAATGTATAGATGCGCACACACTGACGCACCCTTTGCTCCTCCTTTCATCCTGGAATCACCTCCACATAAAGGCAGAACGCCCACAACTCTCTGCCACAGCTGAAGCCCTGACACATTCATGCAGACCTTCACAACTCCCCCTCTGTGTCCAACGCCACCGCCTTATTACTGCACAAACCCCTCACTGGCATGGATGTAGGAGGTACTGTCGATCACAGGGTCGCAGTACTACACACAAAACACTAGAAACGTCTTTTTGGATAGGTGTTGCCACAGGTGCAGACGTCCTCACCACCTGAGACTGGCATTGGAATATTTGAGGAAGGGAAGCTAGTTTGATGAAGCAAAGAGTGGGATTTTATCCATTGGTTTCATGGGTTCGTCGATAAATCTTTGCTGTGCTGCGTGACACCTTTACGTCCTGCTCTGTGTAGCCTCACATGGAGTTGGCACATCCGCAGGAATCTCTGGTGTGTCGTTAATTAGTTTAATGCTAATTATCTTGGCTACCACATAAAATAAGATTCTGCCTCTGGGAGATCTGCTCCTCTGACTAGTTTTATTTGGAGCTCTTTGCATGGAATGGTTTACGATGGCAAAGCATGTGCTAATTGTTGTAACATCATCACTGAGATCTTTCATTTAGATGAATGAAATCATCATTGCACTGCACTCTCTCGTGCAGGGTGTGTGCAGGTCACCGTCCTGTCTCGCCAATGCTTGTTTGGTAAAGCCTGAAGAGCGCTGCTCTCTTGCGGGGCTTATCTAACTAGCACATAAAACATTGGTGAAAGTGTCAATCAATCAATAGGTGGGTGAATGAGTAACTGACTAAGTGCATGTAGAAACGAAAGTTTAAGGGATTAGACATATGGATGGATGAATGAATGAGTGCATACGTGGATGAGTGAGTCAACAGCACTGCAGGAGAGGAGAGAAGACTCCTGCCACCCACGAGGCCACAGGCAAGGACTCCTGACACCCTCACCTCGGTTGTCCATGCATTCATCCATCATCCTGCCCCTTCATCCATTTATGCACTCACTCGCTCACCCATCCAAGCATTAATCCATTCATTCAGCAACCCATCAAAGTGCTCACTCATTCATGCATTTGTTCACTTACACATTCATCCAATCTATCACCCCTTCACCGATCTCCACACTCAGTCTGGTTTGCAGGAACTTTAATAATGTACGTTGACTCTGCAGGTGTCTAGGCTCAGCCCATAGAGTTGCCCTGGTGTTTCCTCTGGTACCCTCTGCCTAGCACTAGTCCTCTGCCTCTGGTTCTACCTGCTCTCAGGGGAGCAGATTTACTCAGCATTTGCTTGAATCTACCCAAGCCACAGTGCTGCTTGATTCTTCTGCCGTGCCTTCCCACGGGAGTCCCCTTACTGCAGTTCTGGGACCCTTCACCAGTTCCTTTCCCATCCTCTTGCCCAGTGAACTGTTCACCAGGGACCAACTCTCGGGCCTGATTCACAAAGCGCCTCCGTACTCGTGGCGTAATCCCTGCAGTCGTGGCGGGGGGATCGCACTCGGGCGGATTCTCTGCAATGAGAATTCTTATTTTGGAGATTCTGCCCCAAGTGTGGAGACTCCCCCACGACTACAAAGCCTCCACCACGAGTGCAGAGACTCCCCCGTGACTGCAAGGCCTCTGCCATGAGTGCGAAGACTCCCCCACGACTGCAGGGCCTCCGCCACGAGTGAAGAGACTCCCCCACAACTGAAGGGCCTCTGCCACGAGTGAAGAGAGTCCCCCACAACTGCAAGGCCTCTGTCAAAAGTGTGAAGACTCCCCCACGACTGCAAGACCTCTGCCACGAGTGCGAAGACTCCCCCACAAATGCAAGGCCTCTGCCATGAGTGCGAAGACTCCCCCACGACTGCAAGGCCTCTGCCACGAGTGCGAAGACTCCCCCATGAATGCAAGGCTATCACGGCCACAAGTGCGAAGACTCCCCCACGAATGCAAGGCCTCTGCCACGAGTGCGAAGACTCGCCCACGAATGCAAGGCTTCCACGGCCACAAGTGCATAGGCCCTTTGTAAACCAGGCCTTCAGTGTCTTCCTGCACTTCCCCTAGCAACCCCCTCCCAGCGATGCAGCTCTGTCGCAACTCATCTCCCTTCTTCGCTTCTTCCTGCCCCTCACTGGGGTTCTTTACTCTGTTGGACCTTCTTCCAGTCACTGCCCCTGTGCTTCCTCCATACCTGCCATTCCCCAACTGGTGCTTTCCCTCCAGTCCTGCCCCCCACCAATCCCCCACACTAGAGCACTTCAGCTTGTTTCCAGTAAAGAAGGAAGGTTACATGGTATGTGGTGGGCGTACGAAGGCTGTTAGCTAGGCAAAGGACTTCCTGATGGGTGAATGACTGCCCACCATACATGGACTTCCCAGCCAACATGGCGGCTCGCGTGTTGCAGGACGTGCTCCTGTTGGGGTACTGGAAGTCCTTTCAGCAAAACTCAAAAGCTAGACTGCTGTGCGTAGCAGACAATCAACATTTTCTTTATTGAGCAGAAACAAATCTCAAAAGAGCTCTTTTATTCCTGTAAAACATAATATCAATGGTCCTGTCATGCTGAAAGTTTTCTCCAGGCACACACAAATAATTTAAAGTGAAAGCCTGCCTTAAATATGGCTGGCCTTCTGAAGTGCATTTATTGATGGCCGTGTGCTGGGCGAGCTGCTAGTCATAGGTTTCTGCTGGTGGAACCAGCTGAGGTCCACCGACGGAGTCTTGGCGCTACACCTCCAGCGCTTTTTAGCAGATGCCCAGATCTGTCAAATGCTAACTGACCCTCAAAGTGTCTGTCGCCTCCCGGCCCTGACACCCCTCCAGCAGGCTTCTTCCTCAACTCCTACCTTACGCCCACCAGCTCCTTCCCCTACTTCTCAGTGCCGCCAACCAATGTACATTTATCTAGCTGAGGCAGTGCCCACCCTGAGCAGTCAAAACCAGTATTTACTGCACTGCTGCCTGTCCCAGCTGGTGCACCGACATCAGCAGCATCAAGACCCTTCCTGAGCAGTTAAACTGGTGCATACTGCACCCGTACCTGCCGCCCACTTGTGCACCTTCATCAGCAGTCAAGACCCTTCCTGAGCAGTTAAACTGGTGCATCCTGCACCCGTACCTGCCGCCCACTTGTGCACCTTCATCAGCAGTCAAGACCCTTCCTGAGCAGTTAAACTGGTGCATCCTGCACCCGTACCTGCCGCCCACTTGTGCACCTTCATCAGCAGTCAAGACCCTTCCTGAGCAGTTAAACCTGGTGCATCCTGCACCCATACCTGCCGCCCACTTGTGCACCTTCATCAGCAGTCAAGACCCTTCCTGAGCAGTTAAACCTAGTGCATCCTGCACCCCTACCTGCCGCCCACTTGTGCACCTTCATCAGCAGTCAAGACCCTTCCTGAGCAGTTAAACTGGTGCATCCTGCACCCGTACCTGCCGCCCACTTGTGCACCTTCATCAGCAGTCAAGACCCTTCCTGAGCAGTTAAACCTGGTGCATCCTGCACCCGTACTTGGCCCCCACTTGTGCACCTTCATCAGCAGTCAAGTTAAATCTGATACTTCCTCCAGGTTCCCCTTCCGTCCAGCTGTACCCCTGCACCAGCTGTCCCTCTTATAGTGATACTTCTCCACTCCACCCATCTCTGCACCCTCATACAATGCATATGCATAGGGCATGCACTATCATCTTACATATGATGTCTCTGTCTTAGCAGGTCTGAGACCGTGTCTGAAGGGACTCTGTTTTGCTTATCAGCCCAATACTCATAACCCTCAGAACTTGTGGTGGACTCTTATACCAGAATCCACAGGCCAGAAGGAGGACTCACCCATTATTAGATCTTCCCCCTCACTTGAGGTGTATTATGCTGTATGTGAGTGTCCTATGCTGCTGCAGTGCTCTCTTTGGCTATGTTGCAGCTGATTTATTGCAACAGGTGTCTTTCTGGGACTATAGAGCAAATGTCAGTAAGGAGGCTTCAAAAGTGCCAACAAGTATTTATCCTGAGCAACACTGCACTTTTTGATCCTCTCTTATGAGAGGTGCCCTTGTGTAGTGCCAGATCAATAAACGGCTAACCACGGTGGGGATGGTGGCCTTTAGGGGCACAAAGCAATGTGCCCACCGCACAAACATGCCATTTCAAATGTTGGAAACGTACTCCTGTACTCTCACCGGTGCAGTTCAAATCCATTTCCAACTTTCACTTCAGTATGCTTTGGAAGTTGCAGTAGTCACAGATTTTCAAGAATACTTGCATGCGTAAAGAAATATATGGATGTGTATTTCTCTATGCAGAGATATGACACATCTGTGCGATTGCACTTTGCAATGTTATGTTTTAGTTCTCCATAAGGAAACTATTTTTCCCTTTCCCCCTGTAGAGAAACCTTTTCTTCTACACCTTCATCAGTGTTCAGGATGTTCATTTCCATTAGGTCCCTGGAAACGATTTAGGCGCAGATCTACTGACGCTTTACACCAGCTTTGCGTCGCTTTTGGGATGCAAACTCATCGCAAAGTGTTATGCTGGGATTTACTATCCAATGAAAATCAGGGTTAACATTATATACTATCCCAAAGTAACAAACAGTTGCATTAAGGGGCGATCCATGGGTGGGGCATGGGCATTCCTATGTAACCACCCTTGGGTTTTGACACAAAGCTCTATCTACAAACAATGGTAGACAGGGATTGGTGGCATAATATTACCCTTATATATCACACACGATAGGGTCTAAGGAAGTACTAGGCTACAATATAGAACTTCTATCCTATATAACTTCTGTAATCATAATACCCACACACTACATAGGGTAGCACTATAAAAAGTAAATGTGTCAAAGGAGAGATGAGCAAAATAAACCAGGGGCACAACAATGTTGTGGACAAAAACCCTCACTCACCCGATGGTGACATGCTTCATCATCGGGTTCTTCCAACACACATCGACTACCACACGGCCTGAATGGTCCTAATACACATTCACTGTTTTGTTCGCCTCTCCTTCTGATCCTGTGATGTGAGTGTGTCTACAATATGTGATATACTTGACCATTTCAATGAGTTGATAGAATCCAATTTAACCCCTACCAGAGGGACCTACATGGGGAGAGACTCTGTAGATGGTTGAGTTTGAATAGACATACTACTTTTTAGAGCCTTCTTCCCTCTCATTTACACCAACATACACGCGAGATGGTCAAGAATTGAGGCCTAAGTACCACTTTCACATTATCATTTAAGCACTTGACACAGCAGAGTGACTGTTTTGATCCTGATGAATGCCCAGAACTGGATTGTCGTTATGGCAGAAACATGTTGATCACTAGATAGGGTATACATCCATAACCCTTCAATCACTTGCGTTTTAATCACTACCACATAGGATGGAAGAATAAAGTTGTTGCCCCTGTGTAGATAGTTTTTAACACACACTTTTATTTATTAGTTGTGCACTCTGCCCCTCCTCACCATATTGAATTGGTAGAACCAACACATGCTTTGCACTCCTGCTCCTGCCACCTGGGTAAGTCGTAGCCCACACGGGGTACCTTGCGGTCCCCGTGTGTTGGAGGAACCCGATGATGAAGCATGTCACCCTCGGGTGAGTGAGGATTTTCGTCCACAACATTGTTGTGCCCCTGGTTTATTTTGCTCATCTCTCCTTTGACACATTTACTTTTTATAGTGCTACCCTATATAGTGTGTGGGTATTTTAATATTACCCTTCCCATGGCAGACATAACAAGGGGAAATCTTTTCATTTCTCCTCGTTTTTCCGACTGTGCAGTATGTGTAGCATTGTAGAGCACACACACAAAGCAGGAATATCCTTAAAGCATAGTTTTTTTGTACTAGAAGGGACACTAGTACAAAACCCATGTGTCAGAGAACGCACACACCCTTGCACTATGGCGCATAAGTGTGTATGCGTTGGTGCATGGCTGTCAAAGTTGTGTCATCTCTGGGGGAGGCAAACACTGCACCTTGTGTTAGTAGAAATGGCGTCTTTTTTCTCTCTCCCTTTGACGCAAGGCAGCGCAGCAACTTTGGTTCAGTCTTGCCTGACATCATAGAATAGTACATCTGGGCCTTGATCCTGCCGCTGATGCGAGTCGACTAGGCATGTTTTCAGGGTGTAAAACTACCTGTAAAATATTTGTAAATACCAAAACTTGGCAGTCTGAGGTTGTTGATCCCCACTTACAAATGAATTCCCACTGAAGCACCAGGAGCAGATTTACTCGTACAAAAATCTTATCTTTCTGACGAAATATCCGAGTACGTAAATTACATTTCTGAATATGCAGTCTCGTGGGAATTAGCCTAGTGGGGCCAGACTCATGATTTACGAATATGTATCCATGTTTGATGTTCACCAAAGGTGGATTTATGGTTGAGAAAAAGATTTACTCCGCTGCATGTTTACTGTTATATAAAAATTTCTCAACCTGGATGAGTAGGTGTTCCTGAGCAGGAATGCACACAAACTTAGTAGACATTCACACACCAATGTGTCTATGGCACAAACTCTTACACAACAAATGCCTACGGTTGGATACTTACTCCTGTCAATGGCAGAAGTAAATCTTCATGCATGGTGGGAATGGGGCGGTCTCACTGTTAAAACTGGTGGTTGTATAGGGGAGAGGTTTCCTTTGAGGAGAAAAATGTTTTGAAATCTAATTGCATCACTGTGTTCCATTTACGCGTGTGTAAATCGTATACACTAAGGGCCAGTTGTATCAAAGGGTTTTATCCATTCTGTGTCTATGGGAAAAGGTGTTTGTATATATGCCCCTAAAACTCTTTTTACGAGCGGCACAGGAGATGGGAGTGACTTTCCCCTTCTCACATAGTTACCAATTTTAGAGAGACAAGTGACTGTAAGGTTGGGTGTAAACACATCCCATTAAGAGAAGAACCCTAAGGCCCCACGAAGAAGTGAGAAATAAATGGGCTTTCTGTAATTCCGGGTCCTCATTTCTTAAAGCCGAAAACTCTGTGTAAAAGTTTAAAAAAATTACATTTCTAACAGGGCAATTATCTGCTGTTACCAGCCCCATCGGAATTAAGAGGCGACTTCTAATGAGGGTCAATGTAGTTTCTGCATTCAAAAAGCAAATAGTGTTTTAAATGGTTGTTAGACCTGGTACCATTGGCGTGAGTCTCCCTTCCACTTTTTTCTGATTGCCTCCTCTGTTTTTGATCTGTTTGCTGGTTTTAGATGCTTTGGGCACTGTGCCACTGCTATTCGGTGCCACAGTGCAAGTGCTCCCCATGTTAAATTGATGTGTTGATTAGTGACTCCATGATTGGGTTATTTTTATTTACTTGTCAGACCCTATTACAGTACACTGCATGTGCCCAGGGCTTGTAAATCAACTGCTGCTGGTGCGCTTGCAGCACTGATTGTGCCACCCACAGAAGCAGCTTGTAAAGCGTGTCTCAGGCCTGCCATTGCAGAGCCTGTGTGCAGTCTCTGACTGCCATGTGGACTTGGCAAGTGCACCCACTTGCCAGTCCCTAAACCTTCCCTTTTCTTCATATCACACACCCATAAGGTAGGCCCAAGGGCAGGGTGCATTGTAAGTATAAGGTAGGACATGCCCTGGTGTGTGTGACATGTCCTAATAGTGAATTACAGCCATTTTCGTTTTTCACTATTGCAAGGCTTCCTGTTCCCCATAGGGCAGAATGGGCAGTTTGATTATAACATCCTATAATCCTAACTGACCCAGGGAACATGGTAGAAATTCGAGTTTAGTATGCCTGAACTCGGAATGATAAAATACATCTTTTAGTGAAGTTGGTTTTAACATTCTGTGTTTGAAAATACCACTTTTAGAAAGTAGGTATTTTTTTGCCTAACTGTCCAAGCCTGCCTCTGCTAGGTTGTGTATTTTGTGTCTGGTTTTGTGAGTGACAGGGGCTGGGAGATTCCAGGAGACAGGGTGAGTCAGCACAGGGCTGAATAGACCTATCTGCATGTTGAGTGGTGGGAGGAGTTGCACCTGGGCCTGAATAGGGCTGTGCCTGGCTTGCACAATGCTGGCTCCACCTCCTGTGGTGCGTCTGATGTCCCTGGCCCACACTGTCAAAGGAAAGAAGGAGTTATGTAAACAAAGTGCTCCAGGACTGCACAGAACTGGTTTGGACCAGGCAAAGGCCTCTCTGCCTTCAGAGGACAAAGGATTTAGTAGTATAAATATGGGGACCCAGACCCCAAGACTTTAGATCACTTCTGGGAACAAGACAAACCTCTGCCAAGGAGAAGAACCAAGAAAGCTGTAGGAGATGGACTGCCCCCCTGCCAGTGTGCTGTGTTGCTGGGTTGGCCTGCAGTGGTGTCTTCATTGTAGGGGTGGGCGGAATTTGCGAAATTCACTTTCGCAAATTATCGCAACAATGTTAAAAATCTCCGCAAACACGTGGAAATATCGTGAAGATGCGGAAGTTATTTTCCCGCATGTTCGCGGTATTTTCTGCGTGGTCGCGGCTCGCCAACTTACCCATGCGGTTGCTCGCGGGCGCGGCCATCTTGTTTTCACTTGTCTCGCGGTGCATGATCGCGAGAAGAAAGACGTAATCGCGCGACAAATGACGTTACTGCGTGCGCGAACAGTCGCGAGACAGCGCAAATGGCTACCAACAATCCAACATCTCGTGGAGAACGCGACCGGATCGGGAAAACTTGTCGGCGAACGCGAGGATTTAGGTAAGGCGATCGCGCGCACGTGAGAATGTATTATTTTACAGCGCGAGCAAGCAAAAAATTTCCGGCAAAATGCGGATTGCGGAAATTTTTACATTTTCGCGCTCTCCGCGGAACGCGAAAATGTCAAATTATCACAATTTCCGCGAGCGGAATGGAACGGAATTTTAGCCCAGGCCTACTTCATTGCCAAGGAGAGGAGAAGGAACTTTTAAAGCACTTTCATTATCTTGCAGAATATTACTCCAAGGGCTTTATTTGAGTTTGCCTCCTGACCGAAGTCTCAGGGATACCAGACTTCACCCCTTCTGTTTGCCTGCATCTGGAACTTGCTGTTCTAGCTGCTACAGAAGGAAGTTTGCAACACCGACGCCGGCGAGCGGCGCCGTATTCTGCATCGAAGCCATGAGCGCTGCTCCGACTTGCAACGTAGACCCGACGCTGGCCGCCGTGCCACATCGACGCCAGCGAACGACATCTAAAGCCTGCCATAGCCGTGAGCGCTGCTCCGGCTTGCGACGCCGGCCCGACGCCTACTGCTGTGCCGCATCGACTCCGAAGCCGACATCATCGCGGAGCCGATCGTTGATGTGGGTGGTCAAGAATCCATCAACATCGTGACATCGTACGGAACCGTGGTTTTGGCGCCATCGTGATGCCACCTCTTCTCCGGTCAGGAACCGACGCCTTCCCTGCCTGCGCAAGCATCCAGGTACCGACGCATCATCTGCTGCGAAGCAAGGAACCGACGCTGCAATGCGCCAATGACACTGCATCTCCCCGACGCCTTGAGCTGTCTTTGTTTTCGCTTTTCCAAGGTACTGTTCTTTGTGGGTCTGTTTTGACTCCGGACCCGCCGCCGCGCACCTCGCGGTCGGCGCCGTACTTTGGGATTTCTTTGACCTCGATGTTGTGATAACTCCAGTTGGGGTTATCTATTGCTAAAGACTGTTTTTAAGTGAATAACCTATTTTTCAACTATCTCTACCATCTTGAAGAATAATAATTGAGTGCAGTATTGTGGATTTGTGTCGTTTATGGTCTTGTGATAAGTCTATATAAAGAATACTTATTTTTATAAAACCTGTGTGGTGTCCATCTGTAGTGTTGTCACAAATGCTTAACACACTGCCTCTGAGATAAGCCTGTCTGCTCGTGCCAAGCTACCAAGGGGGTGAGCAGGGGTTATCCAGAAGTGTAATCCCCTTTCCCTGACTTAGAAGCAAGTGTCCCTATTTGGCCATCGGTACCTACCTCTGCCAACTAGAGACCCCCAGTTCTAGCAATGGTAATAAACAGGAATTTTAGGATTTTAGTGTCCCCGGCGTACTTTTAAACTCATTTCTGAATCCTAAAAACATGTACATTTACTCCAAGCATAGGAGAAAACCTACTGGGGCAGCTATCGCATTATTTTGTGAACTGTGGCCCCAAAACACCTGCATCTCTGCTCCTAGGCATTACTTGCACGCTAATATGTTTGAAAATCAGGGCCACTGATGTAAAATTCATGAACGAAGGGCCTGGAACCATGGGCTATAATGACTCCCCAGAGCCAACAAGAAACAGAGGTGCTCGGGGCATTCTTTGATGAGAACCTAAAACCGTGATGCAGTTTTACTACCGCCCAAAAAACAACAGCTGAAAGGCAGAGAAATGGATCACTGCTCCAGACTGTACAAAATGATCAGGCAATGAGAGGCACCGTCCATTACTGCAAATCACCCCTCGCCCCCCCCTCTCACTTACCAGCAATGATGAGAACAGAAAGGTCAGCGCTGCGCCTGACGTTCAGAGGGATTTGGGTAAAATGCTTGCAATCTGTGAATAATAAATGACGTTTTTCATTTATTATTCATGGCTAGTAGCAAAATATTCAGAGCAAATTTTTCTGCTGTCGTAATCCATTCATGTTTTATTCAGAAAAAGATTTCAAATAAAGAGTAAATATAATCAAAGTCGTCTGAGTGTAGAACAACAAGCCGCCCTGGCTGAGGGGAGCTCTTTACCTTCTGTTTCCCTTATTTACCACCAGTGGCATGGCCAGGGTGCCAAGGGTCCGGGTGCAAGAAAGGGAAATGGGCCCCTTCACCTGGTTTGGTAATAAAAAACAAGTTGTTATTGGGGTGCGGTGCTCCGGTGCCACTGCACCTGCGGCACTATTGCTAACTACGGCCCTGTTTGCAGCGTGCTTTGTCGTGCCCTGTTTATGCCTCTCTCTATGGATTTTCTCTACCATTCCTATGTCCCCTTGCACTTACTCCCTGTTTTGACATTCCAATTGTCTCAAGGTGTCGCTGTTATTTTCTTTATTTAACAGTTTTATAAAGTGCTCCTGAATCAAAGATGACATTACATGAAAACAGAGAAGATTTCGAACAATAAGATGAACATTAATAGGATGAACATCTCGTACAATAGTGATGGAGCGGTTCGTACAACATTTTGTATACTTCCCCATTCTGCATGAAAATACTAATTGAATAATCTATTAATTATAATATTATTAAATGAGTTTGCATGAATATTAAACCAACATTATTAATATCCAAATTACACGTGGGATTGCATATTGCATGGCTAAACAACCTTATTGACTAAAATCCGTATGCATACTAACAGTAGTATATGTAATAAATAGAATATTACATGATATATGTTGCTTTTTGTGATGTCTTGTAATGTTGCCTGAGAAGAGGACCAAAAGGGTGAATATAATTGCTTTAAATGTCGCTATACGCTAGATAAATACAGGCACATAGAGGGATTAGTAAGGGATTAACATTAGATTTATTATTTCTATGCATTAATTACTCTTTTATGTTTGTTTCGCTTAGGTTGGCGTTTGGGCCTAAATCCCAAAATGGCTGCCGACGCGACACGACAAAGTGGCCACTGTCCAACGAGGCATGGAGTGAAGTGCGCAGAAGCGACAAAGTCTTCCAGACCTCGTCATGAACCCTGATCTTCGTGTTCTCAAACAAGGTCACTGTGGGATGACGGCAAAGACGAAAGACAATGGACTTCCACAGTAAACCAGAACGGACCAACATTAAATGAACGTGTGACATCACCCCTTGAACTGTACCAATATCCTAAAAAGATTCTATCGGACGATCCCAACCAGCCAATCACGACCGTATTAAAATAACGAAATGTATCTTCTTGCTTTGATTTTATTATAAAAATACGCGGTAGAATAGAGAGGGTCTCAGCTCAACTCGATTCAATCGCTCTTTCCGATGACAACGATGACGACGGTGACGCTACGCGAAGTCTACTACTTAGGGTGACTGCTGCATTCCCTGAATCCTAGATGGTCCGGACGTTGCCCAATTACCTGATGACTGCGAACTTTCCTAAATTCTAGGGGCACTGAGAGATGCTTGCACGTCTCTGGTCTTTACCGATCCTTTGAGACTGTAGCGTGCTGAGCAAAGAACATTGAACTTTGACAAATTACTTAGAGGACTCTGAATAGCCAGATTAGGTAAATATGATGTTCTGCGCTATATTTGAACTTTGATAAATTTCCAAATGTGAATATAACTCTGCCAGAAAATTAGATAAATAGATATTGATTAACCAGAAATGAGTTTGTGGTTTATTGAGAAAGGTAAGATCTAAATCTTGAATGTGTTTTAGCTGGTTCTAGATCACCATCAACCAATCCAACTATTTGGTCCATTGACCATGTGGGAGGAGTGCCTTGATGTTCAGGATTGAGATCTGTAGGTGGAAGAGGTATTAATGTATATTTTGTAAATTAACTTTTTCTTTCCCTATAGGTTATAAGGTGTTCCCACACATGTCGAGCGCTCATCCCTCCAACCGCGTGCCGACCGGTGAATGGTCAGTGTGAGTGTTGGTGTTATGGGCCCCACCAATGAATGCATGTGTGAATGAGTTAGTGTGGCGTCGGGTCTGTGACGCAGGGAAGGATACCGGTAGGGGGTTTTGCTTTCCCCGTTACCAGGGTCTTTGCGCTCCATCAGTTTTTCTGGTAGCAAGATGATGGTTTATTGCTTTGGTGATTATTGCTTGTAAATTGCTTATTGATTATTGATTGGTATTGGTTTATATATTAACACTCTATGTTGAGTTGTGTCGAGTTCTATGTTGTTTGACGGCTTCTGGGATGTAGGAAGTCGGAAGTAACGGTTCCGTAGTAGAGCAGAGGTAAGTGCTGCTCTCGGGATAAACGGATTGTTGTTGCCCTGTAGGTACACGGGGAAAACGTGTACCGATTGGAGTTGCACGACGCATTGTCTGGGTTTGATTCGGTAACATCGTCGTGTGTTGCCATTAGGGACATTTTCTGTATGAGAGAAATGTATGGTAGTGAAGGTCACCTATGAAATTTTGGCCTTAAGTACCAGGAGTCCAAAAGGAGCTCTGATAACGCTTATCACTGGAAAGGCAATGGGTGTTCCCTAAGCTTGCTAGAAGGATAAAGTAGAGGGCATGCTACTTTATTAATGTATGTCATAATTCTGTAGTAGGACAGACTGTTCGCTGTTCTCGGGAAAGACAGAATTCTGTGTGAATGTACTACATTTTCCGTGAGAAAGTGCGTGAATGAAAAGGCATTCAGGTTAATTTATCAATGGAAGTAACGATTCCGTAGTAGGGCAGAGGTAAGCGCTGCTCTCGGGAAAGACGGAATTCTTGTGAAAAAGGTCATTGACTGTTCTTTGGTTAGCAAAGCGGACAATGGTGGTGTTTTTATGTCGTTACTAACAGATTTTGAGTAAAAGAGAATGTAAAGAAAAATTACAGATACATTTTGTAAAGGAGGGGTCAGCAGGAGCAGGAGCATGAGCTGCGACAGCGAGAAAAGCTGACGTCAGAAAGACCACCCTGGGATTGGCTAGTCAGTGATGAACGTACACGCCCCTGATTGGTGTGTTAGTGTATGCCGCACTAGGAGTGGAGAATTACAGGGTGACGTAGACACTGCTGATTGGTGCGTAAGTGTGAGACGTGCTGGGATTGGAGAATTGCAGAAGTGACATAGACGCTCCTGATTGGTGCGTAAGTGTGAGTCACGCTACGATTGGTTAAAACAACAGAATGGTCGTAGGGAAAACTAGCGATACACGGAAGACAAAAATCATGTATTACGATCCACCAGAAAAGGAGAAAAAGTCCTGGTTTGGAAAAAAGAGTTTGTTTAAAAAGGACAAGCCGATTAAGACTAGAGAGGGACAGTTGCTTCCTCCACCAAAATCGCCTGCATGCTTTATGGTTGCGAAATATGGATATCATACATGTATTTGGTTAGACAATTGGGCAAAGTACACGAAAGATGATGGAGTTTTGGCATTTCCAGAGCATGGTTCATTTAATTTAGCGGTTTTGAGAAATTTAAGAGAGAGAATGATGAATCTAGAACCGAGACCTAGACCGACCCAATTTGAAGCATTGACGGAATGGGAAGATGAGATGCATGACAGAGAAAGACAGAGGAGTGGCGGAAGATATAGGTACATGTTTGGTAGATCTCATTGTCAAGAGAGTCATGATGACAGAATGAGGAGATGGCGAAGTGCAAATATGGCTGATGGTTTGTTTCCTGTGAGACATGTTGAAGATGTTAGTGGTAGAAAATGTATGGAAAAAAGACATAATATAGAATCAGGAGGGTATGGAGTGAATGAATCGGAGGATGATGTTCGTGACGACATGTTTTATAAAAATCCACCGCCGTATCAACCAGATTCTGAAATGTTGACACCAAGTGCCCCAATGAGAGAGACTTTGCGAAGCATCAAGACTGAACCAGTATCCCAAGAGTTAGGGAAAAAGAATTATTTCAGAGAGATGGAGAGAAAACAGGACAGCAAGGTAAGTAGTGAAAATACAACAGAACTAGCAAAAACCACTTTAGAGTTAACCAAGAAGATTAGGGAATTGACTAAAAACTTAGAAGCCGTGACTGTTCCCGTAACCATAGGTCCAGTAATGCCTATTTTTGATAAACAAAAGGAAAATGAACATTGTTTAACGGTCCCTTATAACAGTAATAAACAGACAGAAAGGCCAAGGATAAGTTCAGAAGAGAACCATTGGAGACAAACAATAAGTACATCAAAACAGAGTATACCTAAAAATTTAACAGCAAATCCAGGTTTAGTTGAGAGACCGATAATGACTACAGATTTCATATCGGAAACCCCAAGAGACTCAGAACGAGGTAATGAGGAGAAACCAGTAGGTCCTACTTCAGAAGAATTAAGTGAATGGTTAAGGAGCCTACAGAGAAAAGACAGAGAATCTCAATCTATAGATGTGGCCAAACTAAGGATGGTTTTGGAAGAATTATTAGTAGGGACGATCCCCACAGAAAAACTAAAAACTTATCAGGATGAAGAATTACTCTTTTTGTGCAAAAGTATAACTTGGAGAGCAAAAAGCCTACACGAGAGATTAGAGGAAATAGCAAATGAAATGGGTATAGACATGGAAAAGGTAAAAGCTTTGCAAAAACCATATCGAGTAGACTTTACCGAGAAGGATATTGAAAATCTAAACATCACAGGACGAATAATTCAGATTAAGGACATAATCATTTTGTTAAGAAAATGGGGAGATGTGGATAAATGGAGAAGTAGGTGGTTTAGAAAACGAGATGATGTCTCAGAGAAAACGTTTGCTGCTTTCCCCGTAAGAGAAAAAGAAAAGGTAGTGACAGAATGCCCTATGAGAGAAATTCCAGGAGGAGGATATGTACATGTTCCTTGGACTAGGCAAGATATTTTGTCATTTACAAATGATTTCCCTCGACTACGCAAAAAACCAGTTGAGTGGTATAGACAAGTAGACAGATTTATAAAATTGTCGAACGTTTTGTGGATCGATCTGAATAGCCTATTTGACATAATAGTGCCAGCAGATTTATGGACAGAGTGCAAAATTGTAATAGACTGGCCTACAAAAGAATACACTAGAGATCGAAAGACAGGTGCCCCTGATCCAGAGGTGATGAAAAAATATGAACAAGTAATTACTTTTTTGAAAAACAAAGTACCTCCCAAAGAGACCGATTGGGTAAAAATAGACCGAACTCATCAAGAAGCTAAGGAGTCGGTGCATGCATATTACGAAAGGTTAATCCTTGCCTTTAAGCAGTTTGGTGGTGATGAAAATTTAAATGAAAAAGATTTGAGTCATTTTGTATATAGATTTGTATATGGTCTACGTCCAGAAATTAGTGAGATGATTAAGCAGCATACTGTGGATTGGCAAAATAAGAAAATAGATTAAGTACTAAGACATGCAAAATATTTTAGTGATGAAATAGAAGCTAAACAGCGTAAATTAAAAGAAAAAGCAATGTGGGCACAAGTAAAGGTAGCAGAAAGACAGGAAGCACAATAGATTGAACAGGCAAATAATGCAGGACCAAAACCTAGATTTAATACTGGAAAAGGAAAGGGACAATTCAATATTGAAGAAGCCAAAAAGAAATGGCCATGTCATAATTGCGGAAGAATAGGGCACTGGAAATCCGAGTATAAATTTCCCCCAAATACTAATTGTGATAATGCATCATTGAATCCGCAGGTGCAGAAAGAGGTAAGTGGTCAACCGCAGCGACAGCAGCAGGTTGTTACCCAACAGAATCAGGTGCTAAAGCTGCCTATTCCACAGAGTGTAAATTCACAGAAATACAGTAATGAGACAGGATTCTACAACGAAGAACAGGTATCTAAGCTGCCGCACACTAGCGCCGTTTCGCAGTATTGGCTACAACGCGATGAGAGAGTGCGTACTTGGCGCAACTCTAGAAGGAGACCAGACAGGCCCTTTTGTGGACGGAAAGGTAAATGATGAAAATATTACTTTCCTAGTAGATACTGGTGCTACTCGATCAACTGTTGGGTCAGCTGATGTTAAGAATCTTCCTCTCTCGGATGAAACAATCCAAGTGGTTGGAGTACCCAACGGACAAATCAAAACGTATCTCACAGAACCAGTAAAAGTTAATATAGGGAAATTTTCCGAAATGCACCGCTTTGTTGTGTGCGATTCAAGTCCTGTAAACCGATTAGGACGAGACCTGTAAAATGAATTGCACCATATTTTGTACCCCTGATGGTATGGCATTTGAAACCCCTGATGAAGACGTACTGTGTAAAAGGACTATGGCTAATATGGAACCTGAGATTACTGAAGTTTATGCTGTATTCAACCCTGACGAATTACCAAAAGAATTAAAACAGACAGTAAAGGCAGAGGTTCGGGATTTTACAGGAGAAGATGTAACAATGAAGGAAGGAATAAGCTACCCAAATGTTCCTCAATATAAATTGACACCCGAGATAATTGAAGGAGTTACCCCTATAATTGATAAAATGATTAAACAAGGAATTTTGAGAGAAATAATGAGTAGTCCATGTAATTTACCAATTATGGGGCTGAAAAAGCCTAATAGAAAGTTCAGGATAGTGCAGGATTTGAGAAAGATAAACAAAATTGTTGTGTCATGCTGTCCTATTGTACCAAATCCATCTGTGATTTTGTATCAGATTCCTCATGATGCAGAATGGTACACAGTAATTGACTTATGTCACACTTTTTTTTTCCATCCCGTTGCACCATGATAGCCAACACATTGTTTGCGTTTCGTTTTGGGGAACGTATTTTGGCTTGGTGGTGAATCCCACAGGGGTATACAGACAGCCCCTCGATATTTAATCAGATATTGAAAAAGTCTTTGGAAGATTTAGAAATGCCCGAGAATTCAGTGCTAGTCCAATATATTGACGACCTGCTTGTGGCGTCGAAAACTCGAGAAGCCTGTGTAATGGACACCATAGCCTTGTTAAATCATTTGGCAGATGGAGGACTTAAAGTGTCGCCATCAAAATTGCAATTTTGTCAGAAAGAAGTACAATATTTGGGTCACAAAATTGAAAAGGGATTGAGGAAAATAACAACAGACAGAATCAGGATGATAAAAGGAATGAGAGCCCCAATGACGCAAAGAGAAGTGAGGATGTTTCTTGGAATGGTTGGATATTGTCGTCAGTGGATAAGTAACTTTTCCCTGATTGCAAAACCTTTGATGCGCCTGACGAGAAGCGATGTGAGAGATCCCATTGACTTAGATAGGGAAGAACTAGCAGCATTTAAGAAATTGAGAGACAGTTTGTGTGAGGCACCAGCATTAGGAATGCCTGACTATGAAAAGGAGTTCGAGTTGCACTGCAGTGAGAGGAATGGATGTGCAATCTCTGTATCGATACAGAAACATGGAAAATTGAGAAGACCAATTGCATATTTTTCAGCTATGTTAGACCCTGTAGCTGTAGCCTTTGAAAGCAGTAGCAGCTACTTGTAAGAGTCTGGAACAGAGTGAGGAAATTGTGATGGGATATCCTGTGCAAGTGTTTGTACCTCATGATGTGGCAATCCTTTTAACAAGAAGTCACACTCAATTCATGACTCATAGTTGGCTGACTAAGTATGAGAAAGTCATATTAGGTGCAAAGAATGTGAGCCTTGTGAGATGTCTGAATGTGAATCCTTCAACGCTATTGCCTGATGCTGAAAATGTTGAAGTCAGAGACGAAGTGGATCATGATTGTTTGGATGTTTTGGATTTCTGTACCAAACCACGTCCTGATATAAAGGATGTACCCTTGTCTGAGAGTGACTTTGTGATGTTTGTAGATGGATCATGTTTGAGAACAGACAAAGAAAATCTGAGTGCAGCATATGCAGTGTGCACAGTTGCAGCAGTAATGGAAGCATCTTACCTGAAGGGAGTAAAATCAGCCCAGGTTGCTGAACTGATAGCTTTAACTAGAGCATGTAAGATTGGAAAGAATGTGAGAGTAACTGTGATAACAGATAGTCAGTATGGGTTTGGTGTTGTGCATGATTTTGGCCAGATATGGCTGCATAGAGGATTTCTGACTTCAAGTGGAACTCCAATAAAGAATGCTGAAGTGGTTGGGAAGTTGCTTGAGGCGATACAGCTGCCAAAGCAATTGGGTATTGTGAAGTGTGCTGCTCATGTGCAAACCGCTGATTATATCGTGGTTGGAAACAAATATGCCAACGATATGGCTCAATATTGTGCTCGTAATCAGAACTCAGTGAACAGGGCTAAAGAGAGGGAAATTAATTCTTTGCCTTTAATGTTTACTAACATTGTGGGTACCTGGGAAGAAGTGAGGCAATTGCAGGAAGAAGCAGGAGATGAGGAAATGAGACAATGGGTAAAAGCAGGATGTGTACCAAGAGAAACAGATCATTTGTGAGTTTATCGAGATGGAAGACCAGTCATGCCTGATACCATGATATCTGCCAATGGGATGGATGTATCATGGACAGGGACACATAGGGAAGGACGCGATGATTCGGTCCTTCAAGCAAACATGGTACAATGCAAAATTTAGACTGGTAGCTGAGAGTCTTTGTCAAAGATGCCTTATATGCCAGCAGTTCAATCCTGAAAGAAAAACAGTAGTAAGTCTAGGAAAAATAGGTCGAGAAGGAGGGCCTTTCACCAGAATTCAGATTGATTTCATTAAGATGCCGCCCTGTAATAGGTTGAGGTATGTTCTAGTAATGGTCTGCTTGTTTTCTAGATGGGTAGAAGCAAACCCCACAAGAAGGAGTGATGGAATTACTGTAGCAAAACTGCTTTTGAGGAAATTCATCCCTAGATTCGGGTTCCCAATTACAATTGAATCAGATAGAGGGAAGCATTTCCATAATGAGATCATGAAATTGATTTGTGAAGCATTGAATGTACAACAGAAACTACATTGTGCCTATCGCCCAGAGGCTTCTGGTGTGGTGGAACAAATGAATGGCACCATTAAAAACCGTTTGGGAAAAATGTGTTTAGCCACAGGTTTGAAATGGCCTGATGTCTTGCCTCTGGTACTCATGACTATTAGATCAACGAGTTTGAGTCCTCATGAAATTATCATGGGAAGAGCAATGCGCCATGTATTCACACCAGTCAACAAGTTGTTGCCTAAATCTGATGACTTGGAGTTGGATTACTGTAAGGGGCTGGCTGACGTAGTTCATTCTGTGTTTCATCAGGTTGGAGCGGATGTCACCACCCTTGAAAAGAAGTAAGCTCATGATCTGAGCCCAGGAGACTGGGTGAGAATTAAAGTACACAGATGAAGAAACTGTCTGGTCCCACGTTGCGGAAAACCACGACAAGTGATTTTGACTACAACCACAGCTGTGAAGTGTGCTGGGATCAAGAACTGGATTACAAAGAAGGAGAATATTTTGATGAATCAGAGACTAGTTCTTAATCAGATGCTGAAGAAACCAGAACAAGAGAAAACGCTGAAAGGGGGGAGTCAGAACCAAGTTTGATTGTTGCCCCAGAGAATATTCCCTTGAGAAGAAGATTACAGATTTCTGATACCAGCTCAGACTCAGAGACTGAACAAATACCGGTATGCTCGGGAAAAGAGAGAAGCAGTGAAGGGACAATCAAAGAAGTTATTGATAAGGAGATTCCAGATGAAAAACTGAGAGAAATTCCACCTGAAATTACAAAAGTAGATGAACAGGTGCGAGATACAGAAAGAGAGGGAAAGATTCTTGCGGAAGACCCCCGAGGAGTTGTAGGGAATTCCAACATCCAGTTAGAGGAAGGGACAATTAGTCAGCAGGAAGATATTGTGCAAGAAACACGAGGAGGGACAGAAGTAGGGAAAATAAAAGAAGTGGTGGAAAGAATAGCTGAAAGCAAAAAGCAAGTTGAAACAGAATCAGAAGAAAGTGAAGAGGAAGTACCAGAAGGTCGAGTCCTGAGAAAAAGAGCATGGAGAGCTGAAAAGAATGATAAAGGAAATATATCGAAAAGACCTGCAAGAGATGAAATCTGGCCTAATAAGATAAAGAGATTAAGATATCGACTGACACAAGTGAATTCGAGAGCAGAGCAGGTGAATGAAGTATCAAGTCAAAAAAAGTAGAAAAATTAGAAAATAGCTACAGCGGAGGAAAACAAAAGAACGAGAAAGCCCAACCAGAAGTATAAGTCGCCAGAATGGTCGTATGTGGCCCTGCCTGAAATAAAAGAAGAGGCAGATAGCCAAGAAAATCCAGAGGTGACTGTACCGGAAGTGGTTGACGAAGACGAAGAATTGGAAATCCTGAGAGTTATCTTGTCCGATATTGGAGAAGACGATCAAATGCCAACCTGAACAAGACGAAAGTACTGCTAAGGGAAAGAAAATAGAATACTGGAAAAGACATAACCGATAGAACCAAGTAGGTGCTTAGAGCCTTGGGTTAGAAAAATCTGGTTGTGAAGTAGAAAGAGGCTAAGTCAAAAGACACTGATCATTTGCGAAAATGGCAAACACAGAAAGTAGAAAAGCTAGATGTGTATTTCTAAAACGATGGTTTAAAATGTGTTGTTGTTGTACAGGATTACTAATGCTTCTATGGAGTGTGTTAGCATTACTGATTTCATTTAAAGTTACAATAGACACACTAGAAGGAAATAGTGAAAATAAGACTAATATAGAAAAGATTCAGAAAGTAGATAGAAATTATCTACATAAAGACAGGTCTATAAATGATTTCTCTAACAATGTGTTTTCAAAACTTTTATACAAATATGTAAAGACAATGGATGTGAGAGATTGCTACATTTGTATGAAGTTACCTGCATCTGTATCGGAGGGAGTGACCTATCATCACCTCCCAGTAACATATGGAATAACATGTAGTGTAATAGCTAGTCTGTTTTACCAAATAGGGAAGTTAGAATATTATTTTTCAGATGTAGATAACATATTTTCACAAGTGCCTGCAAAAAACAAGTTGAATAAAGTAAAGCCTCCTCCTGTGACTCCTCCTTTGGAAAAAGTCGACTTTTTCCAAAGGAGGAGTCACAGAACTTAAGCAATGCTTGGAGATGCTATGTTAGTACGCTGAGAACGGTCGACACTAACTGATAGAGTTGCAGCGTACATTTTGGACTATCTCCCAGTGGTCCGTCTAGAACTACTTGGAGGACACTAGTAGAAATTATTTTTGTTCATTGAGGGGTTAGTTTGTTTGTATAATTTCTTTTCTATGTTAGGTTTGTGCGTATGTACAATTTATGTGTCTATGGTGTTTTGTTGTTTCCTTCCTGATTACAAGTCATTCTTGATGTAGAAATGTATAAAATGTTTTGATAAATCCTTTCTAGATTAATAAACTAGAGATAGAGTAACTAAGTGTGCTCTATCTAAAAGTAATTTCTATATTTATTCCTGTATACCATTTTTTGTTTAAATATACTTGATATATTATTGGCAAAAGAGGGTCGAGTCTGTGGAATGCTGAAAGTTCAACATTGCTGTACTTATATTCCAGACGAAAGTAAAGATCTGAGAATTTACATAAAAAATATAACTGAATTGCATGAGGAAATTACACCACTGGAGGTTGAAAGTGTTTGGGAAAAGATTGGGAAGAAACTTTCTTCTATTAAAGATTTCCTGATAAACTTAGGTGGTACATTTATAGGTAGAATCATAGTTCCATTAACCTGTGTGATTTTTATAGTATTAATTCTAAGATTAGTTTGTATGTGTCATAAAAGGAAGAAAATACAGAAAAAGTTAAAAAGAGAAAATTTGAAAAGAAGACAGAAAGGGAGACAAACGAGGGAATTTGAAGAGATAGAATTAGAAGAGATGAAAGAAAGCATTATAAAACAGCAAAAAGAGAAGAAATTGGGGAAACAGAGATGTAAACTAACCAAAAGAATTAATTTCACTTTCTTGACAAATTGATACAAAATGTTAATGGTGTGGTGATAAAATCACCAAAGGGGGGATTGATGGAGCAGGTAGTACAAAATTTGTATACCTCCCCCATTTTGCATGAAAATACTAATTGAATAATCTATTAATTATAATATTATTAAATGAGTTTGCATGAATATTAAACCAACATTATTAATATCCAAATTACACGTGGGATTGCATATTGCATTGCTAAACAACCTTATTGACTAAAATCCGTACGCATACTAACAGTAGTATATGTAATAAATAGAATATTGCATGATATATGTTGCTTTTTGTGATGTCTTGTAATGTTGCCCGAGAAGAGGACCAAAAGGGTGAATATAATTGCTTTAAATGTCGCTATACGCTAGATAAATACAAGCACATAGAGGGATTAATAAGGGATTAACATTAGATTTATTATTTCTATGCATTAATTACTCTTTTGTGTTTGTTTAGCTTAAGTTGGCGTTTGGGCCCAAAATCTCAAAATGGCCGCTGACGCGACACGACGAAATGGCCACTGTCCCACGAGGCATGGAGTGAAGTGCGCAGAAGTGACAAAGTCTTCCAGACCTCATCATGAACCCTGATCTTCGTGTTCTCAAACAAGGTCACTGTGGGATGACGGCCAAGACGAAAGACAATGGACTTCCACAGTAAACCAGAACGGACCAATATTAAATGAACGTGTGACATCACCCCTTGAACTGTACCAATATCCTAAAAAGATTCTATCGGACGATCCCAACCAGCCAATCACGACCATATTAAAATAACGAAATGTATCTTCTTGCTTTGATTCTATTATAAAAATACGCGGTAGAATAGAGAGGGTCTCAGCTCAACTCGATTCTATCGCTCTTTCCGATGACAACGACGACGACAGTGACGCTACTCGAACTCTACTACTTAGGGTGACCCTTATTCCTAGATGGTCCGGACGTTGCCCAATTACCTGATGACTGCGAACTTTCCTAAATTCTATGGGCACTGACAGATGCTTGCACGTCTCTGGTCTTTACCGATCCTTTGAGACTGTAGCGTGCGAGCGAAGAACTTTGAACTTTGACCAATGACTTACAGGATGCCGAATAGCCAGATTAGGTAAATATGATGTTCTGCGCTATATTTGAACTTTGATAAATTTCCAAATGCGAATATAACTCTTCCAGAAAATTAGATAAATAAATATTGATTAACAAGAAATGAGTTTGTGGTTTATTGAGAAAGGAAAGATCTAAATCTTGAATGTGTTTTAGCTGGTTCTAGATCACCATCAACCAATCCAACTATTTGGTCCATTGACCACGTGGGAGGAGTGCCTTGATGTTCAGGATTGAGGTCTGTAGGTGGAAGGGGTATTAATGTATATTTTGTAAATTAACTTTTTCTTTCCCTATAGGTTATAAGATGTGCCCCCACATGTCGAACGCTCATCCCTCCAACTGCGTGCAGACTGGTGAATGGTCAGTGTGAGTGTTGGTGTTATGGGCCCCACCAATGAATGCATGTGTGAATGAGTTAGTGTGACGTCGGGTCTGTGAAGCAGGGAAGGATACCGGTAGGGGTTTTTGCTTTCCCCGTTACCAGGGTCTTTGCGCTCCATCAATAGGATGAACATTTTGAGCAATAGGATGAACATTTTGAGCAATAGGATGATGGAAAGCCCTCACAGGATAACCAATATGTGATGGGGAGAGCTGCAGTAAGGGGCAGTGCAGAGTGGAGGGTTCATGCATGTGTGGGCAGGGAAAGGAGGATTGGACTCTAAATAGAGCAGGCAGATGGGCAGGTGCGTGTGAGCTGGACTGACTGTGAATCTTTGGAAAGGGCATGGGGGCACAGAGCAAAGGATGGCATGATAGCTGCCGGGCAGCGCCAGCCCCTCCATTACCGTCAGTGGTCCCTCGAGGTGGTATGAACAGTTTTTCCAAGTTGTGAATGGTCACTGAAGCTGTTCTTCCAGTTTTTAATCTATGGGAAGCTACTCACTGTGCATAGTTGGCTGTAGTGGTTGAGCTTTCTATGTAGTGTGTGCACATGGTTGAAGTTTACCAGGAGCCATGGAACTACTCCCTTGGGCATCAGACTGAAAGTGGGAAATGGAAGACCAAGTTCTCTGTGCAATGATACTGAAAGGAGACCTAAGTTACAAAATAGAGTCCATTTGTTTATGTTGACTATGCATCTCACGGTGGAGTATGGCACCAAGGGGTGCATGCACCGTAGTCTGGATATCTCCATGCCCTCAGACCTGCCTCTCTCCCTGGGTCACTTCCTAGACTGCTGTCCTCTACGTTAACCCCAGGTCATTGGCTCCTGTGTCTGCTTGATGAGGGTGTGAAGGTCTTCAAACATGTTCCATCCCTCCTGATTACAAGGACTGAGACTACAAGCTCATGAGCTCCTGGGGTTGGATGCATCAGAAGCCATTTCATGGGGCTGCCTTTAAAAGTCGCCCTCGTCTTTACCCCAACTTGTCAATCAGAAGACGACATCCTCAGAACAGAAATTTGTTGTGGGCTGTCCTGCTCTGAAGGAGTTTCCCTTCATCATGGCGACCTTGAGATCAGTGACAGAGCAAAGAAAGCAGAATCAAGCACATAGGACGTCACAGAGCAGTGTGACCCACCCTTGCCATGGAAAAGATCTACAGGTGCTGATTCCATAGGCACATTGCATCCCCTCAAGTGCAGTACAGAGAGGGGAAGGTTTAGTACAAGCACATCTTATGAAGATCCACTGAGCCAGGGAGCATTGCACTTAAATTCCTCAGCGGGGAAGGTAGTTCCTTCATGTGTCGGAGCTCAAAGGTTTCTCTTCTCAAAGTTGCATCCATGTTTGGAATTCAGGGGTTGCCCAGACCAAAGGCAGTCCTGGAACAGACTGGCCCAATTCTAGAGATTAAGACTGAATAAAAAATGTCTGAAATTTTTCATTCTCATTAGCATTTTTAGTGTAACCCTATAAGTGAAAAAAATAGACAGAAAAGTCAAAAATGTACTCTAACAGGCTTAGAACTTGTATTTTCCTGGTATTCTTAAGCAAGTTCTGACTGTTGCAGTTTTGGAGGAGTAAGACTGCGTGTGTGCATTTAGGGCATTGTCACTTGAAATCATTTATTTTGCTTTTAGACAGAGAAACATTTTCCTGGTGGAGATGCCTCTTCCATGATAATCAATTTAATTTTGTGGGTTGTTCATTCCCTGGTCCCACTCTGAATATAAACTTGCACCTTCCCTTGGAAGGAGTACATCTCCAAGTATATTCAGGGCGGGAATGTGCCTGCCATAGGCTCGTGAATAGCTGCTTTTAGGCCCTTGCTTCCTTTGGATGGAAGCCCTACTCAATGCACACAACTTGCCCATTCCCTCACACAGGAAATATTCAAATAATTGCAGAATGTTAGGGAGGCATAAACCCATCAGTGGGTAGTTGTATGTCAGAATGTCGGCTATAGAAGTATGCAATGAGAATATTGTAGCATAAATATCGACAACCAAAATACTGCGGTGTTAATTATATATTGTTGAGTATAACTTTAATATTCTTAACTTCGCATCTACATACCTTGAAGATATATATCCCTAAGGCAGATATATGTGGAATTAACTATAGTTAACTAATTCTTGCCTATGTATACATACTATGTTATTTTGGGTGTCAGTGTACTGGCTGCAGTGTCTTCGTAGCATGATATTTAATACTTGATATTCCAGTACCGTACCCTGATGGTGCAATTCCTGACATGATTTTACACTCGTAAATCCTAGTATTTTTGCATGGTATGAATCAGTGGGCTTAAAGGGCTCTCAGAAATGATGGCCTTTTGACCTTAAGCATTCTATTGGAAGGAAGTTACCTCAATACATCTAGAGCAAAACCTTATTTGGAACTCTGCTATCATTGGCCTATCGACCAATGGAGTCTACAGTGACATGGGAAGGTATTGCCCATGTCACAAGGTTTGTGTCTTGTAATAACTGAATATGGTAAAATGATGCCCTTATTATGCACGTGTAAAATTCATGCAATAAACATTCCCATGTAAGAACCCATTGTTGCAGGTATTTAACCTCTGGAGAGCTTATCCTTCACATCTTAGGCAATTCTGTGCACTTTGTCTCAGCCTGTTCGCATGTGTGAAGGGACCTGAAAGCCTCCAAAGAGTGCTAGGTGTCTGACACATGCACACATGCCACGCCTACTTAAGCCTATGCCCCTAACAAGCAGCCCTACTTTCCCATGCAGCGATAACCATCTGAGAAGCCACCTAGTACCCCCTAAAGCTATATCTACTTGGCCTGCTTCCAGCAGATCGCCCGCTACCCCCATGACTCAGGGAACTTAGCCATTTGATGGTCGCCCAGAGAGGTTTATGCAGCCTGCCTCCAGGCCATGGGTGGGGAAGAGGGTACAGGGGATAGTGCCCCACTAGATCTCCCTCCCTGCTTGGCATAGACATGTCTTGTGTCCTGGTCAGGCTCCTGCCTTGGCATCCGTATTGTTCACCTCATGTTCTTCCTGGGAACTGCTGAGGGAGCGTATGTATTAAGTATTCCACATTCTACGGGCTCTATGTTCTATAACCAAGTTTCTTGTATTGGCATGTACTTTCCAATATTATTGGTGTTTACCGTCATATTCTTTGGTCAAACATGGTTAGTCCTTGTATTATTTTCTAAGTTCTCTTGGGGAATTCTGCATCAGTTGGACCATGCTTTGACTCTCCATGGATGCTCCAATAAAGATCAACTACTCTTACAAGTATAATTTCTGTATTTGCCTTTTCTACTTACCACATATTGACTACGAGTGGTAAAACAATCCAGAGTAAGCATCCATGTGTATTTCACAAAGGATTTGTACTATTACAAATTATTACTCTGAGAAGTAAAGGCTGATCGGTGTTCGACAGTGCCACTGGGGGAAAACAGTTCTTGGCAGCTTATTGGCAAACAAGAAGTACGTGAACTGAGGAGTGTATGCAGGCTCTTGTCACCACTTTTTGGCAGCATGTGGTGAGAAGTGCAAGCACAAGCTTTTCCGGGCCCGAGGACTGGCACATGCAGAGCAACAACATGCAAGGAACAGTACAAACACAACTGCTCTTGAGCGTGTCCATCAACATATGCTGGAAAATGTAGTTACTACTTGTGAGGAGCTGTACATGCACACTGCTCAAGCCACGCGGGGCTGGTGCTTGACCAGAGCTGGCTGGAAAGACATTGATGCTACCTTGACATGGAACCAATAAAGAAGACTTGGAAAATACTACCTGGCTACCAGTGTCTCTATGTACAGGCTAAAACATTATTTTGGATCAAAAATAAGAGCATCAATATCCCCCATCCTCACCCATGAAAACTATCAAAATATTTTGAAGCATAAGCTTGTAGAGATATAAGTACAAATTGTAATACTAGGTAACATAAACTGTAAAGTTATGTACTGTAAGGCAAAAGGTAAAACACCCCGCAACACCAATCTCAATAAACATAAAGAGGATAGAACAAAGGGTAACACACTCTGCAACACCAATCCCAACAGCAAGGGAACTAACATGTATATGGGACAGTGACCTATAGAAACTGTGTATGGGGCTTGCACCCATAACACACACCCTATGTAGGGTTGTACCTTTGTACATGTAAGTGGGGTTGACACCCACAACCCAACCCTGTGTAAAGGTTTACGCCAAAACATGTACCTTTGTACATGTACATGGGAAAATCCCTTAACCCAACCTTGTGTGAGGTTAAAGCCAAAAACTGTGTGTCATGTAACACACCTATGTGGCTACCTCCATATAGAGGTCACTAACTGGGACTCAAACCCAACCCCATCCCTGACGAAAGAGATTCAACTGTAATGGGACTATTGCCTTTGCCCCAAACGCATCCCTCCTTTAAGGGATCAACCATGATGACCACCAACTTAAACACATGCCCTACCCATAAGTTGGAAAACATAAACTGAAGCATCATGACAAACGTAAGTAGAAAAAACAACTCTAAATAAATTGGATCATTAGACTAAACTACTCCCCGGTGAGCGACCTCTCACCCGAGTTGTTCTAGGAAAGAAAAAAAAGAAAAAAAACACTCTTGCGTAAGGGAAACAAATAGTGAACATGCCTAAAAGTAATGATACAAATTGAGGAAAACATGGCATTAGTTGTGACTATAACACGTAATGAGATAACTGTGACTTGTTACCCAGTTATCACATATCAATCTTCTACATGTTGAATGTAAAGACATGACCAAATCACATTGTAAAGATCTCACACAGTTAAGGTAAAATTCTGTGCAATATGTCACCAAGAGATAGTCTGATAGAGACTATTTAAAAGAGCAGAAATGTGTCTTTACGGCTCCAAGCGCTGCAGCAATATACCCCTAAAAGATAGTCTGATACATAAACATATCTCCAACAAGTGTGGAATGGAGCAACCCACCAAAAAGAATCCCTTGTTGACGATTCCTCATCTTGCTCTAGTCAAAAGAACACCGCGTTGTCCCCAGCCACCATCTGGCCTTGCCAAAACTTTATTGCAGCTAAAGAAGGCAAAAATAAATGTCGTTGGCAAAGTGCAATAAGCTGATTACATAACTGCAATACTACAATGGGAGATAGACTGCCGCCCACAAACACAAGATGGCGGCACGTTTTCTGACGACGTGCCGGATGGCTAACGTACAACGTCCAGAGGCAGCAGAGCACAGGAGGCACGGACAATGTTGCCAGATTGGGCTATTTCCCGCACAATTGGGCGACTTTTTTCCCAGTTGTGCGGGAAAAAACCATGCCTGGCAGGGGGCTACTTTTTGGGCTATATTTGAAAGGTTGTGCACAATTATGTGGCCTGGGCGGGCGCCGACCTCGAGGTCCCGAAGAGTCCGTCGCATTCAGTGCACTTTGCACATGCGTCGTGTGCGGGCCAATGTGGGGGTCCCCAGGGCCGTCAATCCAGTAGCGCGCGAAAACGCTACCAATGACGGCCCTGGGTTTCATTTTTGGGCCAGCCCCTGCGGTTCTCTATGCTGGCGTCACGGTGCGTGACCTAACGGAGTAGTCACGGAGCTCTTACTTTCGGCTCGCGCCAGCCCAGGAGTGGACGTATCGATTCTTCACGCATCATGGATTCATGAGGAGTCGGACTGGACTGGACTGGAGCCGGACACACGTGGTGTCCCTGCTGCTGCCGCCCACTGTTGTCCGCGCCCGCAGTTGCTGAGTCCGGACTTCGACGCCCGCCCCGACCTCAGGTGAGTGAGTCAGAGGGGCAACTAGAGCCAAATGTCGGCGGGGGGGGGACAGAGTGGAGATTGGGGCAGGGAATTCTTTCCGTCTCATCATTTTAGAAAAGTGCAGTTTCAATATTATATTCAATTAAGCCATGGTTGCTGCATTTTTATTTTATGAAACTAACAACCATTAACAAAGCAAATGGTTCTGGCTTGTTTTAGGTGTAACGTTACTTGTTGTGATATATATCTGGATGCAATGACAGAAGAGGCAAAATACCAGTCCGGCGACACACAATGCTAAGCACAGATTTTTAGCTTAGTTGCTTTAAGCAACACCATTAATTACATCAGACACGCCCCTTGGAGAGACCCCCAGTTTTTTCATCCCGCTTAAAGCCCTGGAAACACCATGTCACAATCACCTCATGGCCTGGCACTGTGCATCATGCATGACTCATGACTTCCACTTTTTCAGATTACCTATGTGCAGGTGCATAGTGAACCCTCCCCCACCCCTTGCTTTAGGAAGACAGCAAGGGCGAAATTCTTGATAGGCCTCTTCTGTCTGCAACTCTGCAGACAAAGGCTCAGTTCATAATTAAGAGGAAAAGGTGGGCGAGTGAGTAAGGGATGGGTGGATGGCTGGATGAATTAGTGAAAGGGTGAATGGATGAATGGAAGGGTGAATAGATGGATAATGAGCGAAAGGATGGATGGATGAGTGAAAGGGTGGCTGATCGGTGAGTGAATGGATGGATGAGTGATAGGGTCAATGGATGGATTCATGAGTGGATGAGTTGAAGTATGGGTGGATCGAAGAAAGGAAGGATGGCTAAGTGAAAGGGTCAATGAAGAGAGAAAGGGAGGATGAATTGATGACTGAAAAGGGGACTGGGTGGTAGGATGAGTAACTGGGTGGATGGATGAGTAAGTGAAAGGATGGCTGGATGGGTGAGTGGATAAATGGCTGGATGGATGAGTAGATGGTTGGGTGGAAGAGTGGATGGATGAGTGTACGGATGGAAAGGGTGGATAAATGGATGAGTGAAAGGAGGGATGGATGAGTGAAATGATGGATGGAAAGATACGTACGTTTTCAAATGGATGAATGTTTGGATATAGATGGAATTACTTATACACTATTACGCGACCTCCTTTGATGTGTCTGTAAAACGTACCTTTTGTCCCGAAGTTTTGTCCTGAATTTTGACCTCCCGTCCTGAATTTTTGTCCTGAATTTTGACCCTTTGTCCTGAATTTTTACACCCACCGTCCTGAATTTGCACCCATGCCAGTTGGTCACCCTATTTGTAGGAAGTGATGAATATTGATAGATGCCAGGAAGTTGACGTAGGTAAAGAGTGTTTTAACACCCAAACCAAAACTAACCACATTGGTTGTTCGTAGGCCAGCCCAGCTTCGAAAACGGTCGTGCAGGGGCCACCCAACCTCGCACGCACCTGCTGGGCGCACCGCGTGCGTCTGTTTACCACTGTCCTGGCATGGACCTGACACTCCGTGCTTCACCACGTTGCTGATGCCAAGGCGTGCACTGATGCACACTGTTTGCCGCTCGAACTGGGGCTGATTTCGGGGGGGGGGAGGGCTGAATCTTTAAGCAATAGGCAGAGTGGAGCTGCAGGGGCTCTTAGAAGTCGCAGTGAGAACTGGTCTTAAAAATTAATAGCATTAAGGCAGGTGCCAAGTTAACACCCTCCCACCATCTGTATATTGAATAGAATGTATATTTGTCGTTAAAATTGTTTCTGATGACAATTTGTGCATAATTGGAGACTTGCTAATTTGGGCTGGTTTTTGGGCTGGAACTGGTCTGATTGGGCTTATTTTGGGCTTATATTTGAGCGGCTTTGGGCTTGGGACGGGTCTAAAAATCTGGCAACACTGGGCACGGAGGAACGTCACTAAGGATCCATGGAGCCAAAAATTGCTGGTAAGACTGCGCGCGCTATGTTGAGCTCAATTAGATTTAAATTTGAATGGAACTCGTGCCTAGGATCAAACGGCAATGGAGCGGTAGGAATAACTGAATGAGTCTCAACCATGGTTAAAAAATCATAGACCAAAAGTGTCTCACCATGTCCAGCACATAGCCATTTTGCTTGCATTCTCCACCGTCTCCACAACATACTTCTCTGTCAGGCTCTTCATGTGCAGGTTGTGGGAGCATGATAAAGATAGATGTGTCCGTTTCTCCCTCACAGAAGAATCCAGGTCATTACGCTCCAAAACACAGAGATGTAGAATAACACCTCTGTTCCTGTGCCCACGTGTAAAGGTAGGCAAACATTGCGCAAGCCCCTTGATGACCACATACGTCCCAACACTTTTGAATTTCACGGGTCCATTTGTGTACCAGACGCCATGTGAAGTAATTCGTAAGTGGAAATAATTCCCCAGGCACAAAACTTCCACAGTGTTAAATGTCCGTAATTGTGCTTTCTATGCGTCACCAAAGCACTCATCTTTACAAAACCACACCACTGCTGTATGGTAACATCCTTCCGTTAATTGTGACTTCTTGAAGGCAAAGAGGCAGCTCGTTAAAAAAAACACACCAGATGTTCCTTTACCTTCAAGCCACTGTGGCTGGAACACCATTTGTGGCTGTAGTTCTCTGACCAGATTTTGACTGAGGGACGGACACGCGATCCTAATGAGCGATGACCCAGGGATACGATAAATTGAATGATCGCCCCTAGATGCAATAAGGAAACGGGAGATATTGGTTTTAAACCCAGAGGGATTATATGCGGTTCCAGACAAAAAAGAGACCGAGACTGAATCCGGCCTTTAATACGACCGATGAAAGAATACGAGGAATAAAGAATAATCTGTCTGTGCTCCACTTGGCAAGTAGCGAGTCTTTATTGCAAGATTTCAGCTTCCCTTGAAGTACTCCAGATGCACTCCCTATGAGAGGGGACATTCTCACCGCAGTACTGTAACACTGGTGAAATTGGCACCATATTTGAATGTATACATTAAGAAGAAAATATCTTGTGTCCTGAAGAAGGTGGTCCTATGTGGAGTTTCGCCACCGAAACGCGTCGACGACTGTGTTTTTGTGTTAGTTAAATTTGGTTTAGTTAGTGATAGACAGGGATTAGAGACTTGTGTCTGACACTGTTTTCTATAGATCCAAATTAATATATGTATGACACATTGTTTGTCCATTAGTGTTCTCCTTTCTGGATATGTAACTGATGTAATTGGAAAAATATTGTGCGGTTTTAATTATTTTAACTGTGGATGATTTATGTTTTTTATGAATTTGCATTGATTATTAAAATACAGTTATATTTGCTATAAATTGGTCTCATGATAAGTGCTTTAAACATATTTAGTGTGAGGTGGGGTTGAATAAATGTGGATGTGATTATGTGGGATGATAGAAATAATAACTTCTGATTAGTATCCAAAAGGTACATATATTTTTATACTTGTATTCCTGGGTGCTCCAGCCTTTTGGATCTGAGAGCCCCCTCTCCTTGTTTTCAAGGTGCAGTTAAACAACTACTCAAACTCACCAAACCTTTTGTAGAAAACAATGTTGCTGGAACACCTATATATAGCTGTAGTGTAACTACTCCTCCAACTCACCAAATCCTTTTTTAATATCATGAGGAGTATTTCCAGGTTGTAGTGTCCGTTGGTAATGACACTGTTTGGTGGGGCTGTCCGTTGACAAGGACACTGATGGGGCTGGTGCTGGTTTGCTTGGAAATACATTCTAGGTTCTTGTAGTTTCTTGTAGTATCTCTGGTTACGGTAATTTCTTCGTAGACTCTTGGTTCCTGTACTATCCTTAAGCACGCTTGGGTCCAGGTCCGCTCATCGCCAAAATAATGTTGTACCCTGTACATAGAGACACTGGTAGCCATGTAGTATTTTACAAGTCTTCTTTATTGGTTCCATGTCAATGCAGCATCAACCTCTGTCCAGCCAGCTCTGGTCAAGTACCAGCCCCACCAGGAGCAGCCTGCCTAGCTGCTCAGCCTATCTCTAACTATCACCACTCATCCATCCAGGCACTAGGTCCTCCTAGCTGCTCAGCCAGAGTGTGAGTTGGTTACGAAATGTTGGTGTAACTGTGATGCGTGGAATGCCTGGGTGCCTGAATGGTGAGTGGTGACAGTTATAGATGGGCTGAGCAGCTAGGAAGGCTTCACTGTTAAACATGTTGGGTATAGATGCTGAAGATATTTTTGAACACTCACCTGCAGTGGCACCACGACAAGGAGTTGAAGCAGGGGACTATGATTGTTTTTCAAAAGCATTAGATACACTGAAAAAGAGATTTAGTGAGGAGCCACAAAATAGTGTTGGAGAGGTTTAATTTTTATGCACGCCACCAATTGTTGGATGAATCTGTGGATTCTTATGTGTGCGCTTAAAGAATTCTTGCTGCCGATTGTGAATTTGGGGTGCAAGTAGACACATATATTAGAGATCAGTTAATCATTCTCTATGCCAATGAAAAGATTTAGGAGCAACTCTTACGCCAATGCAATCTCATATTACAAGAAGCAATTGACATTGCCAGTTTAGTGGAACGGTCTATCAACTCTTTTAAAACTATTAATGTTGATAGTGCTTCTGTGGGTGTGGCTGCATTGACCTTGAAAAATGCTAACCTGCCCATGGGTTAAAAGGGAAATTCACTAAAACTTATACATCTATGTTTGGTGTGAATTGTAAGTTGCTATGTAACCACTGTGGGTCAAAACCACATTCTGCACAATTTAAGCAATGCCCATCCAAGGGTAAAGAATATTTTAAGTGTGGAAAAGTGGGTAATTTTGGAGTTGTTTGTCAAAGTGCATCGGAGAGAGTGTCCAGCGTCCAAGAGAATTATGCAGAGGATCCCATTTCTGAAGAACAAGGTGTGTTATGTGTGAGAGAATGTTGTGTTGCGTATGAGATTGGTCATTGTGATAATGTTTAGGAAGTCTGCATGGTTGCTGATGGAAATGTAATGAGTGAAGTGGATGTAGAATCACATGTGCCACCAATGTGTGGGATCAATATTGATGGCAGGACATTGAAGCTCATGGCTGATTCTGGATCTCCATACACCATTATTTCTGATTCTTTTCTTTGTAAGAATTGGTGAGAGATAAATCTGGAACCTACTGATATTAGAGTGTATGGATTTGGTGGAAGAAGAGCTAAATATGATGGGTTATTTTGTGTCTGAGGTAAGTTTCAAACATAAAAATATTATTGGTAGGGAGAATGTTGCAGTGGATGGTCTACAAATTTTGAGTTGGCTGAAGGCACAATGAGGGTTCAGAGTATGTTGAGTGGGGAACACAATTTGGAAGGTATACTTGCCAAACGTAAGAGTTTGTTCCGCAAGGAACTTGGTAAGGTGAAAGGTTTTTCCCACCATATTCAACTCAAAAAAGCTGCTGTACCTACAAATTGAGGCATGTTCTATTATCAGTTCTGGGTCAACTGTCTCAAATGCTGATGAGAAAATGCTCCTGCACGTGCGGCCTTTCTTTTCTAACTAGAGCGTGGCTGTGGGGCTGATTGTTTGCCTTTTGAAAGTATTTATGTTAAATGCAGCCCTTGACGGGTGCTGTGATTAACATAAATACTTTCAGAAGGCCCACAATCAGCCCCACAGCCACGCTCTAGTTAGAAAAGAAAGGCCGTAAGTGCAGGAGCATTTTCTGCCTTTCGACGCACGAACGTTCTCCCTTGATGTGCTGTGTGTGCGTGCTTCACACACAGACTGCGTGCTCTGGAGGACAGAGGTGCACACGTGCGCACCTTACAGGGAACAGTGCTGAGGAGTATGTGTGAGGAAGGGGTAATTAAAACTGTCAATTCGTCTGAATGGGTTTCTGCAATTGTTTTGGTTAAAAATAAATGGGGAACCAGAATGTGTGTGTGAGGATTTGAGGTCGGTTAGCAGGCATATTTTGGTGGGCTGCCATCCTTTGCCTTAAGTACATGAGTTATTTGCAAAATTGGATGTGGCAAGATATTTTTCTACAGTTGACCTGAAGGCAGTTTATCATCACATTGAGTGAACACTTGAGTTGAGGCATATATCAACATTCATTACTCCTGATGGGGCACGCATCCGCCGCCTAGTATTCCAGAAATTGATGTTTTGTTTTTTCAGGGATGTTGATTGGGTGGTTGCATTCTAGGACGTCATTCTGATGTACTCTGAGACAGCAGAACAACATTTCAACATATTGAACAAAGTGTTGACTATTTTGGAAGAAAAAGGAATGACTGTTCACCGCGACAAGTGCACATTTTTCGCTCATGAGGTAGAGTATTTAGGGCACACGATTGCAAAAGGAGGCATTTATCCCAAGAAGGATCTGTTGGAGTCAATTCGGAATATGCAAATTTCTGATGAATAACTCAAATCCTTTTTGGGTTTATGCAAATGTAATTCCAGGTTCGTACAGAGGTTTGCAGATATTGTACTTCCTTTGAGAGGTTTACTTAAAAACTGAATCAAATTTGAATGGTCTGAAAAGCATACTTCTGCATTCAATAGTTTGAAGGAGGCAATAATTCAATCTAAACTATTGTCTTTGTTTGCTCACAATGCTGTGGATGTCAGTGCTAATGGTCTCGGTGCCATATTTAGCCAAGTAAAGGATGGTGTTAAACGCACCATTGCCTTTGCATCCAGACCATTAATAGTTGCCAAATCCAGCTATTCTACCATAGAGTGAAAGGCATTTGGGGTGTACTTGATCAGTGGAACATTTTAAAATGTACTCGTGGGGTAAACCTTTCCATCTTAAAACTGCCCATAAGCCTTGAATATCATTACTCTCAAAACATGGAATGGGAAAAGGCTCCTCTAGATTAGTAAGGTTGCTTGCCACATTGTACAATTTTATTGTGATGTAAATACTAGGAACACAAAATGTAAGAGCTGACTGCTTGTCTTGACTAATGCAAAAAGAACAGATGATGGGCAAAATGCTGAATAAATCAAACATTCATCCAATCCATTGTTTTTTTTTGCACGCCACGTCACTTCAGTTTAGACCCAGCCATATGCAAATCAGTCTTGTCCCTGCTCCTCATGGGAACAGTCCAGCTCCAACTGCCAGGCCAGGTCCACCCTGGACCAGAAACAAGCATCCTGTTTTGTGGTATCACATCTCATCAGCAAGGCTAGCTTGAATCTGGTGGTGTAGCGAACTAGAAAGTTGCCATTTTTTTGTTCCAACCAACTGCGTCTTCTGCCAGTGTCTTGGGTCACATGACTGTGACTGGCTCTGCTGGATTTGTGTATTGTTTTCAGACACTGGCAGGATGGGTAGGGGAGGAGCTGTACCAAGCCGCACTTACACTTCAAAAGACCTTGCCTACAGCACACTCAAATATGCCTGACACCAGGACTTTTTTGTCTTTTGTCACCCTATATAGTATGGAGCTGTGACCAGTGGAAGGAGAAGAGCCTTCCAGAGCCTGTTGTGGGACCGGTAGAGCCCAACACAAAGAATGGGACCAGATATAAATATTGGATTCCACTCATCAACACATTCCTGGGCCAGTGGAAACTTCAGAAGAAAACTGCCATGCTGCCAAAGGACTGCCCCACTGCTTGAAGAATTGCCTTGCTGACTGAGGAGGGAAGATGGGACCTGCTTGCCATAATTATCAAGCTACCCAGAGTGATTCCAAGAGTCAGCTGTCTGGCCTCCTTTGTGACTACAGGGACACAACAAGCTTCAGAGTCCTCCTTGCAACTGATGATAAATCACAACGAGTGCAGTGAATCTATTGACAGAATTAGTAAATCCTATTTCCAACTCCTTACCCCCAGGTTATTGGACTCATTTTGGGTCTAAAAACGATTTTGAATGAGGTGGTCTCGCCCACATAATATGGCATGCTTCATCATTGGCCACCTCATCCTACCCTGGTAGTACCAGGACGGACGTGACTCCAATTAATGGGGGAGTTTTTCAGATACATTCTTTTTCTTGATAATTCAGGGATCCAGTTTTAATTACAAATACCTTAAGGTATACCACAGGAATATTCTTTATTATGTATTATATTAGGTATGGTTAATAGTAGATCAAAGGATCTATCACTGGAGGTCTTGGGATGCAATGATCTCACCATCCTTAAGATGTGCCAAAATGTTTCTGCTCACGCATATGCCAGATAAATGGTCTGGGGCATTAAAATGTGAATAAACAAATTAGTGGATATTTAAGGGTACTATGGTCCCATCATCTTTCGAAAGTACAAAAATATTTCTGCCTGCTCTAAGAGCCAGGTAATTGGCCAGGGGCAGTACTCATTGCAAAAAAGATCCCTCACTCCAATGCTATGAGTGTAGATATATATATATCTACACTCATAGCATTGGAGTGAGGGATCTTTTTTGCAATGAGTACTGCCCCTGGCCAATTACCTGGCTCTTAGAGCAGGCAGAAATATTTTTGTACTTTCGAAAGATGATGGGACCATAGTACCCTTAAATATCCACTAATTTGTTTATTCACATTTTGTATATATATATATATATATATATGTATATATATATATATATATATATATATATATATATATATATATATATATATATATATATAATATATGAAAGACCGGAATTCCCTACATCTCCGTATTTGAATTTCAAGACCTAGGATACAAAAAGACATAAGTTTAGACAATACAATACCATCCATAATGCTGGGATGGTGTTTGATTCTTAAAAAAAGTGTTCAATGACACAACACACGTGATAGGGTGGTACTGTAAACCACACGCACAAATACAATATGCTTATCACATGTGCAGCTTTGTAACTGTCAACATGCATGCTTGGGTGTCTTTGCTTAACTAATTTAGGGCTACTCTTTACTTCATGTTCTGGCAGAGGTGGGCCACTGCTGAGGTCACACACTTACATATGGAATATTATGGGTTACCCTCTACTAGTTGAAACACTGCCTTACTGTATGCCATCTTTATATGAAAGAAAATTATGTTACTAAATCTATGGTCACAAATTGATATAGTTAAAGTCATTAATCCATATGCTAAATGTTATGGTAGCACAGGTACAAGTTATCATTCATGCCGGAATACACCCAGCTGATTTAGTGAAGTGATCTGGACAAACTCAGGATCAGTTTAAAAGTCAAGTACTTACTCTGTCAAGGAGAACGGGCCTGCGTAAATACCTATTATCTCCTCTAGTGTCAGCCGACCTCTCTTGTGATCGAGACTAAGTGCTACTGTCAATTTTATGCTGGCGGGCACCATCTTTGGGTGGGACTCCATCGGTCACATGGTTACGGATGTGTAGGGCCTTCATTCGCTGAAGCCATGCTGCAATATGATTGGTTAACATCGGTCACATTGTTACTGAGGTGTAGTGCCCTTATGCGCTAAAGGCCCTGTTACAGAATGATTGCTTTATGTGTCTGTCATGTGAGTCATGGTAGACATGGGAAAGGTAGTTCCCAAGACTATTTATCGTGCATGCCCTCAGTGTTATCACCAATGGAGATTCTATACATTGAGAATGACAGTTTAGTTTCAAGGTTGCCTGGCAGTTAGTTCGGAAGAGTACATCTCTCTGTTTTATCACTCTAGGAGAAGATTAGTTTAAAGATGTATAGACTTATCCCAGATAAGGGATATATATACAGTGATTCCAAGGGTCAGAAGGCTGGCCTCCTGTGTGAGCTACAGGGACACAACAAGCCTCAGAGTCCTCATTGCAAGTGCCCAGCTGACCAGCTGCACCTGTGCTACCTGGTCCCCCCTGAGCACTCCTGCTGGCCTCTGCTGGAGTGAGTCCTGATCCCAAAGAGCTGCCCCCAGTTTCTGGAACCTTGGCTGGCATCAGTTGAAGCTCCTTCGAAGAAAAAGGTGAGAATCCTGAAGTTTAGGCTCCCTGCAACCGCAAACGGGCTGGTTCGTGCCAAAGGTCACCTGAGAAGACCACCAGCGCGAAGCTCCTGTGAAGCCTTCTCTCTGCACCAGCAACGGCAATCCATGGTGACCTGTAAAAGGAGACCTGCAGTGCATGCTAGGGCAGCGACAGTCCATGACAGGTGACAGTGCGAAGCTCCTGCAAAGACCGGATCTTCAAACTACAGCAACGACTGTCCACAACACTCAACCTGCTCTTCATGCCAAAAGCCTCCTCCAAGTGGCCTACTTCAATGTGAATCGGACTCTCTGCACCACACATGAGAAGGTCACTTTTTAGCGGGACTAACCTGGCTCCTGTATCCGACCCACGCTCCATCATGGTCGGCCTGAACTTGTGACTTTCCCCATGATCTAGCACCATCGAATGACTATGAGTGGCCCTTTGCGCTTTTAGACACTATTTTCACTTTAAAATTGAATATCTGTGGTTCTACTGATTAGAGTTTTGATTGGAGAGGGTGTGGCGTAATGATCTGGGCTGCTGACTGCGGAGCCGGGTCAGCAGATTCGGGTCTCAGTGTCGGCTCAACATCCTGTAATTCTAGGCAAATCACTTAATCTCTCCCTGCCTACAGTTCAGCACCTTGGGACTCTCACAGGTGATTTGCCGTGCTTTACAGATCCTGGATTTTATTTATTTTGTTAAAATTTTATTTATACTTTACACATTGCCTCTAAGTTAAGCAAGGCTGTTGTTGTGTCAAGCTACCAGAGGGTTAAGCACAGGTACATTTACTGACCTTGTGTGGTTCACCCTGACAAAGATTGTGCTTGTTGCCTGAGTGGGGCTTCCACCATCTCATGCACTAACACAATTTCTTAGAATTATTGACACAGATTTTGGTCACAGAATGTACGAGGACAGCAAAACTTCCACCACCCAACATCCCCACACTTTTACCAATAAAAGCATTACCATACAAGTGTGGATGGACCTATTGTAACTAAAGTGATAAGCCAAACGTGATTCTGTGAGGTCAATATAGTGTCAATGTGGTCTTTACATGGTTACAATTTTGGATTAGTCCTGTCCCGTGCAATTGACCCACACACATAAGTGGGGTACTGTTTTCATTGAGAGAAGCGTGGGACCATTTCATGGTAGAACATTTGGCATTTGCTTGAAGTTCTACAGTTTGCAAATTTCATTTTAATCAGTAGTCCTGCACCTTGGATTACCTTGTGCCTCTAGTTTTCAGAAATGTCTGCAGTCCGTAGATTCACCTGTGAGTCAACTAACACTGGACCCAAATACTGCAGACATCCCTAATGGAGACTCCTCCATCAAAAACATTAATGGATTCTAGTGTGTGGATCCCTGTTACAACCCATGCAACACGTGCAAAAGACCTAGGGGGTATGTCCCTGTGCAAGGAATACTGATGGACACTAGCATGTTATGGAGATAAAAATGTTGAAAATCTGACAAATTAAATGTCTTATTCAACGTATTTTCCTTTCCTGACCAGCTAATCAGGGGAAGGGTGGTCTGGCACACAGTGACTGAAACCTTATTTTCAGGAGATGTTGAAAATATATGGTTGTGGTCTGTTTCCCGACAGCTCATGGATGATATCTACCAACTGTTTTGGTGGAAAGCCAGCGTTCCACTTAAAGTGAGTGCAAACGCTTTTCACTCACCTGATACCCATACAAAACCCATCCACGTCTGGTACCCCCAAGCTTAGGAGACCCAGAGAAACAAACGTGGGAAGGGTCAAACCTTGGCGGGAATATATTCCTGTGCATGGCAGACTGGAGGAGGCTTACAGGGTTTGGGGGAAAAATGCTACAAATCTGACATACGTCATGTTCAGCATGGTCTTCCAGTCAGCCAATCAAAATGAGAGAGGTCTTACAGCCTGGGATAGAAACTTTAGGAGGTGTAGATGTGCAGGGGTGGTATCTGTGACCAAATGACAATTCAATTCAATTTCGATTTATTGTTTGATTTGTTAAAATCATTACAATTCCCCATCCCTATTTGCATAAAATCATGATAAAAATTACATTACATAATTAAAAAGTGAAATTGCGTTACGTTGAATACATTTACAGAAATTCCTACTCACAAAAATATTCTCATCGGTGCCTATGTAGCGACTATATTACACCCTGGTGGGGGATGCAAATTAAGATTAAACAGCATAAATAAAATATAAGGACCTCTTGCAAAAGAGAAATAATTTGATACTGCCCTAATATTAAAGGCTTTAATGGACTTTGCTGTCTATTTGCAGCTGGCAAAGGGGCGTGGCTTACTGTCCGCTTGATTATTATAGTGGATTGACTATAAGGAGATGACTACAATCCAAATTACTCGGCATCAGCCTGATATAAAAGTTTTCTAACCATTGTCATATATTTGACGCCCCGGCAGGCCAAGATGATGGACGTGCCCTCCAGCCATCTTATTACCGCTTGCCTGCTCGAGCGAATGTCCAGGGCATTAAAAATAAGTTTTAAGCACTGTCTCCTTTGGGGCAAAACAGCTGGGCAGGCACATAATAAGTGAATTAAAGATTCTGATTTGTAACCGCATAGTCGGCAGTTCTCGGAAAAGTAGGGCTTTTTCCTGATTGGATACAGATCTTTTGAATCGTGCACACCCATTCTGAAATTTGTGAAACTCTTTTTTTTTTTTTTTTAGTAATCTTGTTATTGTTTTTTAAACACAAAACCAAACCGGCACATACAAAGTCAGAGCACTGTAAGAAAAGTCCATTCTAATACAAACATACAGTATCATGATGACATTCGACCCGTGGTGGGATAGGGATCCACGTAGCCCCATATATTCATACAGTTCCCAGCAACAACAAGAAACCAGGACACCCCTACAGTGCAAATGGATAGCGGCATTTAGCAGCGATTGGGGAATACAAGCATGCCGCTCCTAAAGGGGCGGGGTCAGCACCTTAGCCGTCAACTGGGCCATATGTGTTCGTCTTTTTCTGCGTAGCTCCACCGTCGGGGAAATGCAGATGTCCCCTCTGTACTTGTTCCACCTCCCCCACTTCTGATCCCATTTCTTGGGGCAACCACGTCCCTTAAACACCGCTTTTTCAGCAACCATAGCGGTGTCCATGTCCCTTGGTGAAACTCTTTTTTAACTGCTGACTGAAGTGAGCAGATAAATAAACTTGAGGCCTTAAGGTTTTGTACGAGTTGATGACTGTCCACCCATGCCGGCGCTTACTGAGTTCTCTTTTGTCTGCCTGTAGAGATTTCCTTTTTGCTGAAGCATTTGCAGCTTTGCTGAAACTTACTTTGTCATCCCCATTTTCCCATGCAGTTTGTAATTCCAGCACATCCAGAGATGTTTTCAGGAAGCTGCCCCATGACATCGGTATTTCGAATTTCATCTGGACCCTAATTTCGTCCCAACATAGGTGCCGATTCCGATCCTGGAAAAACCGGGTACGAACCGTCGGTCGGAGCGTTTTCTCCGTCCGACTCGTACCCGGGAAAAAAACCCTACAAACTTGCAAGTACGATTCGTACGGAAACACCATTTCCGTACGAGTCGGAAAAAACACCGACCGACTGAAAAATACATACGAATGAGATCCGGACGTGGTGTCCGGACGGAGGTAGGCTTGTTTTTACGTACCAGCAAGTACGATTCGTACCCACAGCAGTCCGGACGGCAATATTTCTACGGCACCCAAAAAGTGCCGGAAAAGCTAAGTACGCCGCGATGTCAGCGGAATAGGGGGCCCGGTACGCGCCGTACCCCCCCCCCCGCCCCCGTATGTACGCCCCGAACACCCCCCCAGCCCCCGTATGTACGCCCCGAACCCCCCCCGGCCCCCGTATGTACGCCCCGAACACCCCCCCAGCCCCCATATGTACGCCCCGAACCCCCAGCCCCCCGTGTAAGTACGGACCGTACCCCCAGCCCCCCGTGTAAGTACGGACCGTACCCCCACCCATGTATGTACGGACCGTACCCCCAGCCCCCCGTGTATGTACGGACCATACCCCCAGCCCCCCCGTGGAGGTACGGACCATACCCCCACCCGTGTATGTACGGACCGTACCCCCAGCCCCCCCGTGTAAGTACGGACCGTACCCCCACCCGTGTTTGTACGGACCGTACCCCCAACCCCCCGTATATGTATGGACCGTACCCCCCAGCCCCCCGTGTAAGTACGAACCGTACCCCAGCCCCCAATGTAAGTACGGACCGTACCCCCAGCCCCCTGTGTAAGTACGGACCGTACCCCCACCCGTGTATGTACGGAGCAGACCCCCAGCCCCCCCGTGTAAGTACGGACCGTACCCCCACCCGTGTATGTACAGACTGAATGAATGAATGAATGAAAGGCAATTTGTAATGCGCAAAAACAATAACCCTCAGGTATCAAGGCGCCTAACAAAAGATCAGAAAATGATCGAAAGAAGGAGACAGGAAACCCTACATGTAGGCTTGCCGAAAGAGAAGAGTTTTTAGAGCAGAGCGAAAGTGCTGTAGGGACGGGAGAGATCTAAGGTCCAGAGGGAGGTCATTCCACCACTTGGGGGCAAGAGTGGAAAAGGCTCTGCCACCCCATTTAGCTTTTCGCACACGGGGAGCAGTCAGACGCAATTTCCCAGAGGAGCGCAGGTTCCTACCAGGAGTATAGTGGGAAATGATGGACCCAATTCCTGTGTCACTATTTTTAGCAATGGCTCTGTAGGTCATGCATAAAACCTTGAACCGGATTCGGTGTTCTACCGGCAGCCAATGCAGCGTTTTCCTGGCTGCAGTGGCCGAGGAGCGTCTGGGGGTGTCCAGAACAAATCTGGCTATGGCATTTTGGACTACCTGTAGGCGCTGCAGCTGGCCTTTGTTAAGCCCAGCATACAGTGCATTACAGTAGTCCAAGCGCGATCCGATGAGTGCAACTGCAATTTGTTTTCTTGCCTGCAGGGAGAGATAGCTCCTGATCCTTCGTATGGTATGAATCAGACCCCAGCAGGTGGAAACAGTTCTGCTCACCTGACTGCCTAGATCGAGGGCAGGATCTATCAGCACACCGAGGTTCTTGGCAGATGTTGTAGGGGAAGGGCATGTCCCTACTGAGTCAGGCCACCAATTGGCTGACCAGATGTTTTCTTTCCCCCCAAACACCATCACCTCCGTCTTCTCCCCATTCAGTTTTAGAGAGTTCTGAATCATCCAATGACCAACCGCCTCCATACAAGATCTAAACCTGGAGGCGATTAGTTCATCTGAATGGGGAAGAGAGACGAGGATTTGGGTGTCGTCTGCATAAGAGACTACCTCCATCCCGAAAGATCTTATTAGTTTGGCCAGTGGGGTCACATAGATATTAAAAAGGGTTGGGCTAAGTGCTGACCCTTGAGGGACCCCACATAGCACAGATCGGGATGGAGATAGGAACTCCCCCAGCTTGACTCTTTGTTCCCTCCCTGTGAGGAAGGAGGTCAAAAGATCCAGAGCTGCGTTCTTCACCCCCACCTCCCTCAGTCGAGATGTAAGGACTGAGGGGGAGAGGGTATCGAAAGCCGCAGTTAGATCCAGCAGGACCAGGAGAGAGGTCTGGCCCTCATCTACTGTCGTGCGGATTTTATCGAGCACGATGGTGAGGGCTGATTCGGTGCTGAATTCTCTCCTAAATCCATGCTGGGAGGGATCTAGGCATTCCGAGCCTTCCACAAAAACAGCGAGATGCCTGTTAAGATGAGTCTCAAGCATCTTCGCTGGGGCAGGGAGCAGAGAGATAGGCCGGTAGTTTTTTAAGACACCCGGGTCCAAGGAGGCCTTTTTCAACAAGGGTTTTACTACCGCCTTCTTCCATTCTGTAGGGAAGAAACCATCTCTAATGGCTAGATTCATTACCTCTAGCAGTGGAGGTAAGAGGGTATCCCTACACTGCTTGATGACTTTCAGTGGGCAGGTATCCAGAGGGGAACCAGACTTGGGCTTAGTTAGCAATAGTTCAAGATCTTGTAGGACCAACAGGGGAAAAGAGTCCAGGGTGCTAGGGGGGGAGATTTCTGTGATGGTCAGACTCATCTCTACCCCAGATGTGAATGCACTAAGGCCAGCTCTTTGTGTCTCGAGGGCCAGATGAATATCTTGGATTTTAGTATGAAAGAAGGAGGCAATCTTGTCGCATAGATCCTGCGAAGGAATAACAGGATCAGGGGCTTGCAGTTTGACCAAGGAATCAACAATTTTAAAGAGCTCCTTCGAGGAGGAGAGCGAGGTGGTAACAGTAACAAAGTAATCTTGTTTAGCTTGCAAGATTGCAACCTTGTATTTTTTGACAAGGAGTTTATGGGCTTCCTTGTTCTTAAGGTCCCAACTAGTATGCCAAAGCCTCTCCTTTCTCCTCACCTCCTGCCTAAGGAGCCTGAGGGAGTCAGAGAACCAGGGGGCAGATGGACTCTTTCTGGCTCGGCGCCGAGATTGTACTGGGGCCAGTTTATTCAAGGCCTCAGTGGTGACCTTTTCGAAACGAGCGACTGCAGTCTGTACATTATCTAGGTCAGTGATGGTAAGACTAGCGGCCCAGGGCTTAAGAGAATCGCTGTTAATATTCCTAAAGTTTCTTGCAGTTTCCATTAGGTGGTTCCCTTTTTTACCGGAGTCCATCCTGTGATATTGCAGAAGAAAAGGGACCGCCAGGTGATCGGACCAAGATAGATGAATTGGGTCCTTAGTAGTCAGGCGAGGGTCATTGGAAAAGATACCATCCAAAGTGTGTCCTGCCCGATGTGTGGCTCCGGAGACACGTTGCGTGAGCCCACAAGATTCAAGGGCCTCAGTGAGACAGGAGGTATCAAAAAGATCAAGCCGTTCTAGATGGTAATTAAAATCACCCATGATAGAAAAGTTGTCTCGACCAAAATAGGGTTCTAGGGACTGAATGAAATTGTGCGTAAAGTGGGTCCTCGAACCTGGGGGTCGATACACTAAAATACCATTGAAAAAGGGGCGTTGCGCTTCCTTTATTGAAAAATAAAGTGCTTGAAAGCTCTCAGGGAAATCGAGTATGGGGACGATGTGACAATGTAGGTGATCTTTATAAAGGATCGCTATCCCCCCTCCCACTCGTCCCTGTCTATCGAGTCTGGCCAGGCAGTACCCTTCCGGGACCGCTTCGATGAGGTCTGGGTCAGATGAGTCCTTGGCCCATGTTTCGGTCACAAACACTAGGGTGGGTGTTTTATCCAAAACCATCTCCTTGAACATAACCTTGTTCTTGACAAGGGAACGGGCATTCACCAAGATGCCCTCTATTCCTACTGAGTTAGGGCTAGATATAACAGGGAGTTCCACGAGAGGATGGATGGGGGCGGAGTTACGGGGCCTCGACGTCGAAAGACATCCACATCGAAATGGGAGGCGAAAGTCATCTGGTTCGTAAGAATGTGAGCAGCATTTAATGCGAGGTTTAAGGGCCAGCATTTGGCGAACAGAGTAGCTGTAAGAGGGGGAGGGCATTTTGCCAGAGTCCCGGGGCCAGACGTCCAGCACGTCCTCCGCGCGGACGAGCGCAGACGGGCAGGACTCTGGCTGGACTCAGGCGCGATGAAGGCGCCCCGCTGCGCGTCACCGCTGCGCGACCAAAGAAAAGCTCAAATAGGCTCAGAAGGGCGACCTCTCGCGAGATTACGCGAAAGAGCCCGAGCCCAATCCAAGATGGCGCTCAAATTCGAAGTCCCCAAAACCCCGTGATCCCGGACCCGCCAAAGGCGGTGTAGATGGTCCCCAGGGGGGTTCTAAGGTGCAGGTAAGAGGCCAGAAAGGTCAGTGTTATTAAAAACAGGGTAAAAGTCACCCAAACAAACAAAATACAAAACGGGATTTTCTAAAAGTAGAGAGCAGCCAAAAAAGCGCAGCTAGCGGCTAGCACGATCCATGTGAAAGGTCACCTTCTCCAGGCTGACCTGCAGTTACACGCAGCCTCAAATAGGCTCAGAAGGGCGACCTCTCGCGAGATTACGCGAAAGAGCCCGAGCCCAATCCAGGATGGCGCTCAAATTCGAAGTCCCCAAAACCCCGTGATCCCGGACCCGCCAAAGGCGGTGTAGATGGTCCCCAGGGGGGTTCTAAGGTGCAGGTAAGAGGCCAGAAAGGTCAGTGTTATTAAAAACAGGGTAAAAGTCACCCAAACAAACAAAATACAAAACGGGATTTTCTAAAAGTAGAGAGCAGCCAAAAAGCGCAGCTAGCGGCTAGCACGATCCATGTGAAAGGTCACCTTCTCCAGGCTGACCTGCAGTTACACGCAGCCTCAAATAGGCTCAGAAGGGCGACCTCTCGCGAGATTACGCGAAAGAGCCCGAGCCCAATCCAAGATGGCGCTCAAATTCGAAGTCCCCAAAACCCCGTGATCCCGGACCCGCCAAAGGCGGTGTAGATGGTCCCCAGGGGGGTTCTAAGGTGCAGGTAAGAGGCCAGAAAGGTCAGTGTTATTAAAAACAGGGTAAAAGTCACCCAAACAAACAAAATACAAAACGGGATTTTCTAAAAGTAGAGAGCAGCCAAAAAGCGCAGCTAGCGGCTAGCACGATCCATGTGAAAGGTCACCTTCTCCAGGCTGACCTGCAGTTACACGCAGCCTCAAATAGGCTCAGAAGGGCGACCTCTCGCGAGATTACGCGAAAGAGCCCGAGCCCAATCCAAGATGACGCTCAAATTCGAAGTCCCCAAAACCCCGTGATCCCGGACCCGCCAAAGGCGGTGTAGATGGTCCCCAGGGGGGTTCTAAGGTGCAGGTAAGAGGCCAGAAAGGTCAGTGTTATTAAAAACAGGGTAAAAGTCACCCAAACAAACAAAATACAAAACGGGATTTTCTAAAAGTAGAGAGCAGCCAAAAAGCGCAGCTAGCGGCTAGCACGATCCATGTGAAAGGTCACCTTTCCAGCGGCCTGCGATGGCGGCCGCTGGAAATGAAGCAAACAATTACCGCGACAGCGCTCAATCGGCTGCGTGGCAAAAAGGTAGGATGCAAATTTCAATCAGCTGTTTGGCAGGTTTATTTAATCAACACAATAAAAACAAAGTATTACAATTTTAAAATTAGCGCGTACCCCCAGCCCCCCTGAGAATCAGATCCCAGACCTGAGGCGGAAGCCGGGCTCTGGCGGTACGCGCTAATTTTAAAATTGTAATACTTTGTTTTTATTGTGTTGATTAAATAAACCTGCCAAACAGCTGATTGAAATTTGCATCCTACCTTTTTGCCACGCAGCCGATTGAGCGCTGTCGCGGTAATTGTTTGCTTCATTTCCAGCGGCCGCCATCGCAGGCGTGCTCGCTAGCCACGCCCCTTGAGGCCACGCCCCCTGCCATATATATAGCGCCGCTCTGAAACTGACACTCAGAATCAGATCCCAGACCTGAGGCGGAAGCCGGGCTCTGGCGGTACGCGCTAATTTTAAAATTGTAATACTTTGTTTTTACTGTGTTGATTAAATAACCTGCCAAACAGCTGATTGAAACTTGCATCCTACCTTTTTGCCACGCAGCCGTTTGAGCGCTGTCGCGGTAATTGTTTGCTTCATTTCCAGCGGCCGCCATCGCAGGCGTGCTCGCTAGCCACGCCCCCTTGAGGCCACGCCCCCTGCCATATATATAGCGCCGCTCTGAAACTGACACTCAGAATCAGATCCCAGACCTGAGGCGGAAGCCGGGCTCTGGCGGTACGCGCTAATTTTAAAATTGTAATACTTTGTTTTTATTGTGTTGATTAAATAAACCTGCCAAACAGCTGATTGAAATTTGCATCCTACCTTTTTGCCACGCAGCCGATTGAGCGCTGTCGCGGTAATTGTTTGCTTCATTTCCAGCGGCCGCCATCGCAGGCGTGCTCGCTAGCCACGCCCCCTTGAGGCCACGCCCCTTCCTTCTCCTTTATTATGTGCCAGGGCAGGAAGCGCAGCGGACGAGCGCAGCGGGAGCGCCGTTTACGCGCCGAAGGCGCGCCTAAGGCAAGCCCGTCTGCGCCCGTCCGCGCCTGGACGGGCCCAGGGACCAGGCAGAATGGTGAAATCATCAGATACTCCTCCTCAGAGTTACACTCTCTGCAAGATCCCGCTCCTCAACCACTCGACCCGTCCACGCACGCTCGCCTAAAGGCTAGTAGCATCCTCGCTCCTCATCACTCACAAGACCCGACTCACACTTTCCCCCTAAATTCAAAAAATCTCATTCCCCCTATACCCAATCTCAGGACTCTTCGCTGCCTCTACCTCAACACCAGATCCCTGGTCAAACACCAACTTGACATATTCCTGCTTTTGAAAACGGAGAGCCCCGACATACTCTTTGTCACTGAGACATGGCTCACCACAGACTCCCTGCCAGATATACTCTCGGCCCTGCCATCAGACTATTACATCTTGTCTGCAAACAGAAAACCAGGTAAAACTGGGGGAGGCGTGGCCGCTATTATTCATAAAGACCACACTTTTTCCCCCTTACCCCCTCTAGACCTACCAGACTCGGATAACCTAGTTATCAAATCTGACACCGAGACAGGCACTATGGTGCTAGTATTGCTATACCGTCCTCCCACATCCATGCCTTCCTTCCCTGCCTCCTTGTCTGAACAAATAGCCGGCCTAGTCGTCGACCACGACAAAGTTATGGTCTTAGGAGATTTCAACTATTGGTATAATAACGCTGATGCTGGACCTCACGCCACAGAACTGTTTGAACTCCTCTCCAACTTAAACCTCCACCAACATGTCGCGACCCCCACCCATGAAAAGGGACATACCCTAGACCATATTTGGTCTCACAACATCTCCACCTCCTGTCCCACGGCCTCACCATGCATATGGTCCGACCACCACTTACTGCAATTCTCTATCACCACTCAGGGTTATCAAAAAAACCATGCACCCCCTGGAGGCTCAGTCAGGAAATGGAGAGCTTTAAACCTCCAAGATTTTCTCTCCTCTCTGTCCAACTCCATCCCCACCCAGCTACCAGATATCAATCTGATGGACAAAACGCATTCCGAGTGGCTCCTCTCCGCATGTAATAAACATGCCCCCCTGACCAAGTTCTCTCGCGCCCGCCGCATGGACGCCCACAAATGGTTCTCTGCTGAATTAAAAGAACAGAAACTAGAACTCCGCCAACTCGAACGGAAGTGGAGACATAGCTACCTAGCCTCGGACAGAGCACTGTATAAGACAGCTCGCAAAAAATACAAGGACTCAATCTTAGTGGCGAAATCTACCTTCTTTTCAGAAAAAATTTCCAACGCCAAAAACAAATCACGGGAAATCTTCAGAGTCGTCAACGACCTCTGCAATGACACCAGAACTGCCCCCTCCCAACCCGCATCTCAAACGCTGTGTAACCAACTCAACAACTTCTTCAAGGAGAAGATTGACAACATAAAGTCAGACATCTGCAGAAATCCCAACACCCTACAAGACTTCCCCCCCATTGACCCACCCAAACTATTGGAACTTATGAACCGAGTAAAATCGGGCTCACCCAACGATTCCTGCCCTCCGCACATCCTGAAAGAGGTCTACACTATACTCCCTCAGAGTATACTCCCCATCCTGAACACCTCCCTATCACAAGGTACGGTACCCGACTCCTTCAAAAACGCCACCCTGGTCCCTCTCATAAAAAAACCAGGTGCCGACCCCTCCAACCTCGCTAACTATCGCCCCATCTCCCTCCTCCCCTACTGCGCAAAACTACTGGAAGCTTATGTAACCAGCCATTTATCCAACTTCATCGAGATATGTGACTATTTCGAACCCAACCAAGCTGGATTCCGCCAGGCACATTCCACCGAGGCGGTGATCCTTGCCATGCAGAACACCCTAAGGACCAATGCCGACAACGGAATCCACCAGGCCCTCGTACTACTCGACCTATCGGCCGCGTTCGACACGGTGGACCACACCATTCTATTACACCGTGTCGAACAAGCTGGCCTCAGTGGCACGGCCCTCTCTTGGGTTAAATCCTTTCTGACGGACAGATATCAGGCGGTAAAGCTGGAGAACTTCACAGCCCCCACTCTACCAACCACTTGCGGTGTCCCACAGGGCTCCTCACTGTCCCCCCTACTTTTTAATCTTTATCTTAAACCCCTCCTGCACTCCTTGAAAAACAGAAAAGTAATCATTTTTAACTACGCTGACGATTTGCAGCTGATATTCCCCCTCAACTCCCCGGATTCCGTCGAGGAATTCCAAAAGACCATGCTGCATATCCAGAGCTGGATGGATCGGAACCACCTTAAGCTAAACCCAGGAAAGACTGAGTTAGTACTCCCCTGTGACAGCGCACTCAGCTGGAGACCCCACTTCTGGCCACCTTCCATGGGCACTCCCCCTTCACCATCCCAGACAGCGAAAAGCCTTGGGGTCACTCTCAGCGCCGATCTCTCTCTGAAAACCCAGATCGGAACAGTGATCTCCTCCTGCTTCTTTCAACTGAGAAAAATTGAAAAAATCGCTTATCTGTTGTCTCACTCCGCCCTCATCCAGGCAGTACTCGCGCTAGTCCTCTCGCGATTAGATTTCTCTAACTCGACCTACCTCGGCCTCCCCCTCACCATCTCTAAACGCCTGCAGATTGTGCAAAATCAAGCGGCCAGATTAATCTTCAGGAGCAACCGCAGGCAGTCAGCCAAACCTCTGTTAGCCTCCCTCCACTGGCTCCCCATCACTCATCGGATCATCTTTAAGACAGGCTGCATAATTTTCAAGGCTCTTCACGGAAAAAGCCCTAGATTCATCAACCAACTTATTATCAAACATATCCCGACCCGTGAGCTTCGGTCCGCCCACCTATTCCTTCTCAAGGCGCCGACCTTTAAAAAGAAAAGACTCGGCGGATCCAGCTTCGCACACCTCGCCCCAAAGACTTGGAACTCTCTGCCCTTGTCCATCAGGAGCTGCTCCAAGCTGATTGAGTTCAGACGTGCATTAAAGACCTGGCTATTTCAACAAGCGTACTGCTAGAACTCTACATCCTCCGAATCCTCTTCTCTGTTTCTCTAGCGCCATGAAACCCCTGGGTGTCCGCGCGCTTAACAAATTCCGCATAGAAATAGAAATAGAAGTACGGACCGTACCCCCACCCGTGTATGTACGGACCGTACCCCCAGCCCCCCGTGTAAGTACGGACCATACCCCCACCCGTGTATGTACGGACCGTACCCCCAGCCCCCCGTGTATGTACGGACCGTACCCCCAACCCCCCGTGTAAGTACGGATTGTACCCACAGCCCCCCGTGTATGTACGGACCGTACCCCCAGCCCCCGTGTAAGTACGGACAGTACCCCCACCTGTGTATGTATGGAGTGGACCCCCAGCTCTCCGTGTAAGTACGGACCGTACCCCCAGCCCCCCTTGTAAGTACGGACCGTACCCCCACCCGTGTATGTACAGACCGTACCCCCAGCCCCCCGTGTATGTACGGACCGTACCCCCAGCCCCCCGTGTAAGTACGGACCGTACCCCCAGCCCCCCGTGTATGTATGGACCGTACCCCCAGCCCCCCGTGTAAGTACGGACTGTACCCCCAGCCCCCCCGTGTAAGTACGGACCGTACCCCCACCCATGTATGTACGGAGCGGACCCCCAGCCCCCGTGTAAGTACGGACCGTACCCCCACCCGTGTATGTACGGACCATACCCCCAGCCCCCCGTGTATGTACGGACCGTACCCCCAGCCCCCCCGTGTAAGTACGAACCGTACCCCCAGCCCCCTGTGTATGTACGGACCGTACCCCCAGCCCCCCGTGTAAGTACGGACCGTACCCCCACCCGTGTATGTACGGACCGTACCCCCAGCCCCCCCGTGTAAGTACAGACTGTACCCCCACCCGTGTATGTACGGACCGTACCCCCAGCCCCCGTGTAAGTACGGACCGTACCCCCACCCCCGTGTATGTACGGACCGTACCCCCAGCCCCCCCGTGTAAGTACGGACCGTACCCCCACCCGTGTATGTACGGACCGTACCCCCAGCCCCCGTGTAAGTACGGACCGTACCCACAGCCCCCCATGTAAGTACGGACCGTACCCCCACCCCCGTGTATGTACAGACCGTACCCCCAGCCCCCCGTGTAAGTACGGACCGTACCCCCAGCCCCCCCGTGTAAGTACGGACCGTACCCCCACCCGTGTATGTACGGAGCGGACCCCCAGCGCTACGGGTCCGTACATACACGGGGGCTGGGGGTACGGTCCGTACATACACGGGTGGGGGTACGGTCCGTACTTACATGGGGGGGCTGGGGGTACGGTCCGTACTTACATGGGGGGCTGGGGGTCCGCTCCGTACATACACGGGTGGGGGTACGGTCCGTACTTACACGGGGGGGCTGGGGGTACGGTCCGTACATACACGGGGGCTGGGGGTACGGTCCGTACTTACACGGGGGCTGGGGGTACGGTCCGTACATACACGGGTGGGGGTACAGTCTGTACTTACACGGGGGGGCTGGGGGTATGGTCCGTACATACACGGGGGGTGGGGGTACGGTCCGTACATACACGGGGGGCTGGGGGTACAGTCCGTACGTACACGGGGGCTGGGGGTACGGTCCGGTCATACACGGGGGGGTGGGGGTACGGTCTGTACTTACACGGGGGGCTGGGGGTTCGGGGCGTACATACAGGGGCTGGGGGGGGTTTGGCGCGTATGCGGGCACATGTCTCCATGGTTGCTATGGGAGTTCGGTCCGTACGGTGTTTTTTCCATGCAGTTGTAACATCGGACGCCCGGTACGGTTCGTTCTTGCGCGCTCGGACTTGAGTTTTCACATTTGTACGTAAAATCGTCTGGGGACGTATCGGAAACGTTTTCCGACCCGAGGATGTGTGGGGGAATTTTCCCAATACGATTTGTATGGACTTTTTCCCATACGAATCGTACTTCCCAGTTTGTACGGTACTTGTACGATTCGTACGGAAAAAAATCCGGATACGATTCGTACGGGGAAATTTTTTCCAGGATCGGAATCGGCACCATAATCTGTTCATAGAATCAGGGGCAGAGGAACGAAATTTATGACACAGTTTGACAAAACCGCTCATTTCTCGGAATTTTTGGTGCTGAAGGTTAAATTCCAGACAAACCTGAGCGGGAGATGCAGATTTTGGCAACGCAAAGACGGCCTTGTAAATCTTTAACAGGAGCTCGTTTAGGGCCTCATGTAGGTAGCGAAATACCGGTCGGTAACGGCCGATTTTCGGTAAATATGCCGTTACCGACCGGTATTCAGACAAGTGAGATGTAGGAGTCCAAAAACCACTTTTCGGTAAATATGAGGCGGTAAATACCGATTCATAGTTACCGAATTCCAAAATACCGATTCATGTTTACCGAATACATAATTAACGAATCGGTAAATATGAAGTGGTAAATATGAAGTGGTAAAAATTTAAAATGACATGTAGGAGCAGGCGGTAATTAAGAAATCCAGGAAAATCGGTAAATAAGAGTCGGTAATTAACACGGATAGAAAGCAGGTGGTAACCATCAACAATGCACATAAGCAATCCCAAAATGCAACAGCGTGGACAACATGGCCGCCATGTACGTCATCGCAAGGCGCCTACGTCTACAGGCAGCAGGACTGAGGGTGTGGCGACGGGAGGAACAAATCTACAGACAGCGCATCACACTATTACAGCTGACTGATGCAGAGATACATGAGAGGTACAGGCTACACCCCGAAACCATCATGGACCTGATAAGGGACCTGCACCCACTCCTGGACCAGCCAACAAGAAGGGCGCACGCCATACCACCACATGTGCAGGTGCTCTGCAGCCTACATCTACTGGCATCCGGCAGTTATCAGGTGGTGATAGCTGCGGTGGGTGGTGTATCCCAGAGTTGCCTGTCCCGTTTCTTCAGGAAGTTCCTGGATGCCATGATGCAGAGAATGCACCACTACATAAGCTTCCCAAACACACAGGCTGCACTGCAGAAAACAAAAACAGACTTTTATCACATGGCACAGTTCCCCCATGTCATCGGCTGTATTGATGGTACACACATCCCAATCTGTCCACCAGCTGATACAGAGCACATCTACAGGAACAGGAAGTCCACCCACTCCATCAATGTGCAGGTGATCTGTGATGCAGGGAACATCATCACAGATATTGTTGCAAAGTTTCCTGGGAGCACCCACGACTCTTACATCTTCCAGAATAGTGGGATCTACACACGACTGAGTGCCGGCGAATTCGGAGAGGGATACCTGCTGGGTAAGTAACAGTGACGCCCCTTGAAACCTGCAAATCAGAGTGTATAGAGGCATGTAACTGATGGTTCCCTCTTACTCATCCAGGCGACAGTGCATATGCATGCCGTTCATTCATCCTCACTCCCTACCTACACCCAGCAACCCAGAGTGAGAGACGATACAACGTGGCCCACAAAACAACACGCAATGTGGTGGAGCGCACGTTTGGACTACTGAAGAGCAGGTTCCGCTGCCTCCACAAGAGCGGAGGCGCACGCCAGTACAAACCCATCACCTGCTGCAAGATTATTGCCACTTGTGCAATGCTGCACAACCTTGCCACGAAAAAAGGTACAGATGTGGAACTAACATATTTTGAGGACAACGAGGATGAGTCAGGCCAGCCAGAGGGCAGCGCAGCTAGAGTGCCAACTGCAATCGATGGGAGAGAGAGACGGGCAGAGATCACATGCAACTATTTCTGAGTAAGTGAGGGGACACAGCGAGTTGTGAGAAGTCATGACGTAGTTTAATGTGGCACCACGCCATGAACACATGAACAGGCCAATCTGGCAATATACCATCTATACAAGGAGTATGTCCAGGGTTACGTCACCCAATGGGAAGTGGCTAAGCAGGGCCACATCAATGTTTGCGCATACGCGCTGCAGTGGTGGATTGCACGGCCTGTGCATCCTCACTAGAGCCAACCCCAAGCCGCCTGCTGCTCCTGCGTGCTTCTGGGACGGGGGGTGTGATGCTGCTGCTGGTGTCGATGCGCTCCGCAGCATCCCCTGCAGCAGTTGTCGACGCCTGACTAGTCAATAGCACCCCTAGTGCACTTGTCACCTGCACCATCCCCCGAGACAGGTCGCTGCAGCACTGTGTTAGGCCCTCCTGCATCGTCACAGAGCGCCGGCAAAGTAGGGAAGTCGCAGTTGCCAGACGGTTGAGTGCCCTGCTGGTAGTGTCCCTTCTCTGGCGTTCCCGGCGCCGTGCTTCGATGTCAGCATCTAATTTGCTGCACAACTGCTGGATTGACTGGGACATGTCCCGAATGCCCGCAGCCATGCCGCCAATGTTTGTGTCCATGTTGACTAAGCTTGTCTTCATCACCCGCATGTGCCTCTGGACTGACATAACTGCCTTTGATTGCAGGCGCTGTTGCTTCAACATTTGGCCCTCGAGCCCCAAGAAGACACCATGGCCGTCAGTGGGTGCTGGTGGACTCTGGACACGCGACCTGCGGCGCCCTCTTGCTCCCGTCTGTGCTGCCTGTGAGGTGTGGGGCACAGTGGGATGGCTCCCTCCCTGGTGCCCGGTGCGGTCTTCTGGGCCCATGCTGTCGTCTGACGAGGTGTCGAAGGCTCGTAGCCTGGCTGCTGGACGCCTCCTCATTCTCACACCTGCAAGCGGAGATGTGGCCGGTGATTCGAACATGAGTGGCGATGCTGGCTGTGGTTGTGGTGATGCTGGCTCTCGGTGAGGTGATGCTGGCTCTGTGTGCGGCGAGGCTGGCTGTGTTGGTGGTGCGGCTGCCAGTGGGCCTGCTCCCTGGTCTGAACTCGTGCTGGCTAGAGGTGATTTTTGTGGCAGGTGTGCCGTCTCCCCTGCAGCATGCCCTGTACTGCATGATGTCACATCTGTGGACAGAAAAACAACATTAGCTCAGTGTCCCCGAAGGGCTGCATTGCAAGCGTCACAATAAATCATTTCACATTCCAATCTGTCCTCTGTCTCCTTGTGCCTCGAGTGCGTGACATGCCCTGTTGCCCTGTGACATTTACGTCATGGTTAGTGTTGCCCTGACTACATCTCCCGGAATGCATTGCCTGTCTGCACTGACACGTGTGGACTGCAGTGTGATTCTCGTTTCACAATGGGGGATGTGGGATAGGGGTAGGGGGGGCTACATTGCTGTGCTTTCGTCTTACCTTGGTGTGTTGCGGCTCTGGCAGAGCTGTCGGCGTCCCCAAGACCCACGACGCTCTCTTGCTCGATTGTGGCCGCCACCAGCTCCTCCAGTTCGGTGAGGGCAGGTGCCCTGTTGGTTCCACCTCCGGTCTGGCTGGCCTCCTTCTGGATGTCGCCCATCTTCCTCTTGGTCACAATCCTCAGGTCATACCAGCGCTTTTTGAGGACCTCAATGTCCCTGTGGGTCACTCCCACAGCATTGACCTGCGCCTGGATGGCCAGCCATATGTTGCGCTTTTCGGCCTCAGGCACTTGCAGGGATTGCCTCCCAAACAGCTTCTGGTGCTGCTTCACCACCTCCTCCACCAGCACCTGGAGTTCCTTGGGGCTGAATTTGAGCTTCCTCCTCCTTTCCCCTCCGTCTTTCTGTGTTCTCTGGCTGGACATGCTGTTCGTTTCCCGCTCGCACATGCAACTGCTCCCTGCCTCTCCTCTGCACTCCAAGCCTCTCCAGGGTCGGCTAATTATGTACACCTGCCTGGGTGTGGCCACGTCGGCTAATTGTGTACACCTGCCTGGGTGTGGGCACTTCCTGGTTGGGTGGGCTGTCGTTGCACAGGATTAGCTGTTTCGTCAAGTCATGTGCTGTTATTTACCGAATCCGTACATACCGATTCGGTATTTTCCGATTCGGTGGATACCACCTCAGTCTTTTCCGAATCGGTAGATACCACCTCGGTATTTTCCGATTCGGTAATTATCACCTCGGTATTTACCGATTCGGTGAATTCCGATTCGTATTTACCGAATGTTACCGAATCGGTAACTGTTACCGAATTTTTACCTACATATAACTTACCGATTCTAATTTACCGATTCGGTACGGCTCGGTATTTAAGAACCGGTAAAATTTATTTACCTACATGAGGCCCTTAGTATGTTAGCTTCCTTACCACACCAGGTGGCTAAACCATACGATAAACTGGGCTGGATTTGTGCGGCCATTATTTTTAGCAAATGAGTGTAGTTCGGGCAATCGATTTTTTTGCGTAGAAGCCTATACGCGTAAATTAGTGATTGGGCTTTTGCTTTGAGAGCCAATTTATGATCTTTATAAGAGGCGTTTTGCCCTATTATTACGCCGAGATAGCTATAGGAGTGCTGTTCTTCCACTGTTGCCCCGTTAGCCGACCATTTAAATTTTGCTTTTTTATGATCCACTAAACGAATAATTTTTGTTTTTTCTTTGTTTAGTTCGAGGTGCTCCTGCTCCAGGTAAGTTGCTAAGTTGTTTATAGATCTCTGTAAACCAATTGGGGTTTGGCTCAGCAATACAATATCGTCTGCCTATTGTAGAATGGCAACTGACTCGATGACAATTTTGGGAGGATGGCAATCGGCTTTTTCAAGGTGCGGAGCAATGTCTAAAAGAAACAACTTGTAAAGGCTAGGAGCTAAAACGCATCCTTGTTTCAAGCCTTGCTGCGTGTGGATACTAGAAGTTGTACTGTATCCGTCGCCCAACTTAACTCTGGCCCAAGTATCCGAATATAAGGTGGTTATGGCATTAAGCATTGTGCTCGGCAATCCCCAAGCCTTAAGTTTCTTCCAAAGATGACCCCTATTGACTCGATCGAAAGCGGATTTAATATCCACAAAGCATGCGAATAATCGCGATTTCTTTTTTTGCGCTTTTTCAATTAAAAGTGCTAAAATAGTCAAGCTAGTTAGGGTGCCCATCCCTTGCCTAAATCCCATCTGGAACTTTGGGATTTTATTCTTCCCTTCCATCCAATCTTGAAGCTGGACCAGCAGGCAAGAAGCATAGAGCTTGGCCTCCACGTCTATCAATGAGATCAATCTATAATTACCTGGATTGCAGGGGTCACCCTTTTTAAATATAGGGTGAATAATATTCCCTTTCCAGGAGGCCGGAACCTTAGATCGTGTATAGATCTCATTGAAGACGGGGGTAAGATGGACAGACCAAAAGGCTGGATCGCTCTTGAAAATAGCATTTGGAAGTCCGTTGGGACCTGCCGCTCCCTTGGACTTGAGTTTTGATATAAAAGCTCTTAGCTCCTTTGCATTAGTTAGCTCGTGGCTAAATACTTCTGGGCTTGCTGCATTATCTTCCAAATTGTCCAGGTCTGGAGCTGATTGTTTTGCCTCCTGATCAGAGAAGTGCCCACTTTGCTCTTCTATGGCACCTGTTGCTTTGTTACTGTGGAGGGATTTCACGTGGTGAACCCACGTTTCTTGACCAATTCCCACTTCTTGCTGTACTTTTGGGCCCGATGACAATTTGTTTATAATGCCCCAGAAGTCACTGCTGTTGGACTTTTTACTAGCGGTCAGTAGATGTATCCAAATGCCCCTCTTATGCGCTAATTTTGAGCTCTTCAGATTCTTCCTGTAATTGCTCCTCAGTTGGCACAGCTCCCATTTTTCTATTTTCCTGCCTGCTTTTACTGCACGTATTTGTGATCGCACCTCTCGTGCGAGCCCTCTTTTTTGTTCTCTTAGCTCGTAATTGAACCAGGGTTCTCTTTTGATGACTATCCTTGAGTTGCGACCCCTTGTAGCTGGGAATCTTTGAACTAATAACTCAACCAGCTGTTCCCAGGTTTTAACGTAGCCGACTTCTGTATGCGTAACCTGATTGCCCAAAAATTCCCTAGCTGTCTCTTGAATAATTTGTGGGCATGCTCCCAGCCATTTGAGTTTTCGAAGATTAAATTTTTCTGGGTAATGCACTATGGACTTAATTTTTTAGGCGAGCTTAGCTTTGGTGTTCATTTTTACGATAAGAGGAAAATGATCACTCTCGACTCGAGATATAACTTTAAGGGTATCGACTTGCGAGTGTAGGTTATTACTTAAGATGACAAAATCAATCGTTGAAGCAATATTTCCACTCAGAAATGTAACTGCCGCTGGAATATCACCCAGAGTTTTTCCATTCAGGATTATCAGGCCAAGAGATTCAAGTTGTTTTATTAGCATTCTAGATCCCTGTTTGTCCTGCCTTTTACTTTCATGCAAAGTACTAGTTATTAAATTACAGTTGAAATCACCTGAGATGATCATTTGGCAGTACTGATGACTTTTCTGCAGTGCTTTTATTAGAGTCGTTAGTGTAGTATATTTTTCATTCTGCTCTTTCCTTTCGGGATGGATATAGACATTAATTGGTAATAATTGCCGCTTGTATTCTTCTGGCGAATGTCTGCTGCTTAATTTGGTCACTTGGACCCATGCAGTCCCCGTATCCAGTTCTTCCGATGACCAATCCAATTTTTGGTTTATGAAGGTTGAGAGGCCCCCTTTTGGGTGCCCAAAACTTGAGAGTCTTTCAGCCAGAATGTGGAATTCTATGAACCCTGGGAGAGAAATTGGTGACATGTTCCAGGTTTCCTGAAGCAGGATGATGTCTTGATGAGTAAGAAAAGTTAATGTTTCGTGGTCCTGCCCCATGTCTTTGAAGCCATGGACATTCCATGAACAAAACGAAATGTTGACTGAGTGGACTTCTTCCTGGCTGGGGACCGGCCTCCGTGCTCCTATTACATTTTTCCTTTCTTCGTTAGGTATGCTTATTGTTTAATGTTTTTGACACACAGGACCAGTCCCTGGTCTCCAGAGAGCTTCCCGATGGGTTTCTGATGCTTCCTGTTAAGTTCGACCTGTCGTCATTACATAGTGTGACAGGCGAGTTTGAACGTGCACCTCGCACGCATGTGAAATAATTTTTCGCCGATGCGTCCCCATCTTTTAAATTTTTAAGAAGGGGATGCGGATATCTTGGGCGTTTACAGGTCTTCAGCATAATTCCCCATGCTCCAAACCTTGTACTCATTGAGTGTATTCTATCCGCCAGGTCCTTTGAGGACCAAGTAGTCAAGGTCTCTTCAACTCCCGCCCTTTGTTTAAATTCAACGGCTATTAGATCCCCGGAATAGATTCCTTTTAATTCTGGAATTTCTTTAAATAGCCTCACCAGGTTCCCTCTGTTTAATGTGTCTTGTATTCCTTTGGTCTTATATTCAGGAACGAATAGCAATTTCATTTCGGATCCATCTGATTGATTTTGGACACTGAAGCAGGAATGTAGATTTTCCTTGCCTCCAGTCTCTGAAGTTGTTATTGATAGCGGGCCCTTTGGGGGTCGCAATTTGCGAGCCTTCTGATCCACTTTTCTCTCTTCGGTTATCCGTTCCATCGGGCCCGGTTTGCTGATCATGTTGTTCTCTTTTCGCTCTGGGCCAGGATCCTGGTGGTGGAGCTTACAGTGTCGGGCTGTTCCGCTTATTGTAACCTCTATTAAGTTGGTAAGATTTAGGGCCGTGGGGGATGTGGATACCTGAGACAAATTAACTGGTGACGAATTCCGATCTCCCGCTTCTGGACCTTTTTTCGTTTCCTCGTTGGGCGTAACCTGTGTGTCCATATTTAGACCACTTTTACGCCTAAATTTACTTTTGCCAGACTCTTGAATTGTGTTTCCAGGTCCCTCTCCATTTTCTGCAGCTTCGTTGTTTTCCAATTGCTGCACTTCATGCTTACGTTTCTGGTGAGCTTTGCCCTCAAAAGACCCATTACTCTTTTGAAAGAATTGGACTTTCTTTTGAGGTAACGCGGAGGAGATAATGCTTTGTTGTATTTCGCTAAAGACCTGAGGGGTTTTTGTGTGTTCTGGGTCCTGGTAAGTTGCCCCGCAAGGGGAAGTGTGAGTCTTTTCCTCTTGTGTGGCTTTTAATGTGACTGGCGAGGAAGTTTTCTCCAGAACTGGATTTAACTGTTTATTTTGTTTAGGCCGAGCCTTCCTTGCACGCTTTCTTTCCCGTTTTGTGGGATTCGCTTCCCCCATGGCCTTCAAAAGGGTTTGAGAAGCGTCTGTATGGAAATCTGTTAGATCCGCTGCTCCACTCTCTCTGTGTCGTTTGCATTGCTGGTTCCCGCTATTAATAGTTTGGGATAATTTATTTTCTCCTCTTGCTCAACAGTTTTATGCGGTTGATTAGACTGCTTGCTGATACAGGATTGTTTTACTTCCCCTAAAATGTCCTTTAGGATTTCTGGGAGGGATGACAGCTTCTCTATAATTGAGCGGCAGCCACAGGTAAAAGGTTGACTGTTATTATCTATTAGCTGGTCCATCTTTCCCCTACTAGTTAGTAAAGATGTTATTAGATCCATTTTGGTGTTTATGACAGAAATGTGACTGGCGATGAGATTAACAAGGTCGATTTGAACATCCATTTTATCTGATTGGAAGTTTAAAACCCTTATGGCTTGTTCCAGAGAATGAATCAGTTTGGGTCCAATGTGAGTTTGACGGATTTTCATTATGTTTCATCGAGACCTCTGACCCAAGCTCAATCCTGCTGACTGAAGAGATGGTTATTGGTGGAGAGAAGTTTTGATGACTTGCTCTGGAGAAGCCTTGGAAATCCTCCACAGGTAGTGAGCTCTGGTAAACAAGCTTGCCATATGAACTTGAAGGTGTCGATATGGCTATTTTAAGACTTCCCTGTGGAGTTTTGTTACTTAAATCTAGTTGTGAGTTGTTTCCTAGAGGATATTTTTCCTGACTCTTGGATTCCAGTAATTCCAAGATTTCCACCAAATAAGAGTTGTTTAGCATTGATAATAATGTGGCAGGTCCTTCTGCCATAGGGCATGCCTGTGCTGAAAGGTTTGTTGATTTTTCTTTTGTTTCAAATATCCGAATATTTTCCTGCCTTTGGTCCTGTTGGTGGTATATCGCCGTCCAAGGCTAGATAATGGGCTGGCGAACTTGTGTTGGGGTTAAACCGTGCTCTCCTTTCCGTGGAGATCTCAATACCCCCCTCTACGGCGTTAACCACTTGCTCAGGTATATTCAAGTGAGAGGAGTTTTTCTGAGCTCTTCAAATTTATTTGTCAATATGGTGGCTGACGTTAAAGGCGTTGACTGGTGAACCTGAACTATTGTGGTTAGTAGTTTTCCCTCATCTGGGCAAACCATATTTTTTGTAGGATTAGTTCCCTATGTGAGGCAGTAATTGAATCTTCTGGGATCCAAAGAGGGACTAGTCTTGGTTTGTCGGGGTGAATTGGACTTGGCAACTGGGCGGCTTCAATTGTTGGAGCGTATAATGCTGCCATTGGGTCCTTTAAGAAAAAGAATTTGCGGATCCCTGTTTTGTTTTTCGGGTTTGGCATTGTTATTGTTGGCGTTGGTACAGAAACCAGCCTCTCCCTTGGACCTTTATCCTTTATTGAGTGATTAAGCAGTGAATCCTCTTCTTTAAGTTTTTAGTTTTTTGATTTTTTACTTGTTTTTCTACCTGTTGCCGCTTGGCGGATTGTCCCCGCTCTCATTTGAGCAGCCCTTTACTTAGCCTGACACCAGAACGCCTAGCACTAGAACTGAATTCTTCGTGCTTAAAAGAAACTCTCCGTGAGTCTGTAGGATTTGTAAGAACGGAAGGTAAATGAATTCCTGAACTGTTTAATATTGCCTACAGGTCTGAATTGGTGTATTAATCAGGATGGAAATATAAGATTTTGATCCTGTTTTATTTAATGGCCAACCTGGACCTTCCTTTATGGGTTGGACTTTTGCAAGTGGTAAAAGGAAGCACAACACCCCATAAAAAGCGTCAAAATCGTCAAAATCAGGAAGGACTCTTGTTCTCGCCACTTGCCTGCTTAGTCTTGGTGGTTTCCGTGGTGAACGTTTAATCCGAGTCCTTCATGCAGCTCCTGCCTTGCGGAGCTCCTTGATGAGTCCTGTGGTTTTCCCCCCGCCTTCAATGTTATATTTTTATTTTACTTTTTATTTTGCTTTGCTTTATGAATCCTGGTCCACCTAGACCACCCGCTCCAGTGGATGGGCCGTTTGGCGTCCTCTCCGTCCTCTCTGCTTCCCGCCTTCCTCTGCAAATCAGCGCACCTGCGCTAACCGCTCCAGCCGCTGCTCGCCATCTGCTCTCCACTGATCCCGGTCCCCAAGATTGCCACCACTCGCTTTCCGCCGCTGCTGCAGGAGGGATGCCAGCCACTCAAGCCCCCTGCCTCCGCCGCCTCGCACTCACTAAACGGTGCGGAAGGAGCGGCACCGGAATCCAGCCGAGACGCCGCGGTTGGAGCAGGAGCAGCGACCGGGAAAAGACTCTAGGACCCCTCAACTCCACGACTCCTCGACCCCACGGCTCCATGGGTGTTGCGGGTGAGCAGTTCGGCGTCCTCCCGCTTCCCGCTTTGCTGCTCTGCTCTGCTCTGCTCTGCAATCGACTGCACACTCTGCTCGCTACCTCTATTGGGAATCAGTCCAAGGGTCGAGTCCACACAGCCCACGGTTTTCCCAGCTTTTGCCTCTCCAAGACCAGTGGTGCGATGGTGTTTTAACTGATAGCTTTAGCAGGCAGTGCTGGGGGCTGGCTGGTGTTCTTCAGTACATTGGCGGGGAATTAAAGGCAGATTCTGTTTAAACACATTTTTAGGTCTCGCCTGATTCAGCGCTTGCGCTGATCTGGCCGAGACATTTTGTAAACAGGCTTTTTCAAAGTGCTGCCTGGCCTAAAGCTACAGTGCACGTGAACGTGCACGCGCGCCCTCCGTAGCACACGATCGCGATTGCGATCACTTTCACTTTCGCGGCCGCGTTGCCAAAGCTTGTTTTCATTGTTTCTAGAAATACTTGTACATTCTCTTGGCTGCCCGCTTGCTTCCAACCCCTTGTTTGTACAGAGCAGGTCTTTCTTCCCTACAACCTGTCACCTGTACTACCTGCGCACCACTGTGTAATAACCACAGAGCCATGTGACGCGTAATGCACACCAACGTAATGTGAACATTACAACTACACTTTAACTAAAGTTGCAATAATCAAATGCTCACTGGTTCATGCTTGCCCTGGGGTCCCTGTATGTATAATAATATATTGTGGTACTTTAAGTTCTCCAATCTGGTACAACCATGTGTGGTCCCCCCACCCCATACATACACACACACTCATACTATATACAAAACAAATCAAAATACATTTCTCACTGTCAATGTGCAGTGTAGGGTACCGGTGTTTGCCTGCGCCTGTCAACTTTTTTTTTTGCAGTTTCATATAGCGCGAACTCGACCCGAAGGTATTGGAGCGCTTTACATGAGCACCAGTTACAAGGACCCATACATGTTTTGTTAGGCACGGGGGAGTTAAGTGATGTGCCCAGAATCACAGGATGTGGAGCCGACGTCAAACTCAAACCTGGTTCTCCAGCTCCAGGGTAGATAGTGCTGGCCGTTACGCCACATCCTCTCCCCAGATCGTTTGTACTCACATTGAAGACACAGCTCGGTGAAGCACAACACGAAGTATACGCCCGGCAGTGTGCACTTCCTCCAATCACTGGGGCTCCTCATGAGAAACAAATATATCACACGTGCGAAGCCTCACAGCCGGGGAGCTTGGGGTCGGAGAGCATGGCGGCCTCTCTGCGTGGATGCACGCGCTGTGGAGCGCGGACCCTCAAATACGGCAGTCTCGACTTTTCTCAAAGCTTCATGTTGAGTGGGAGGTGCTGGGCGAACCAGTTTCACTCCGCATACCTATCAGAGGAGCAGAGCTGATGTACAAGCACGAGAGGCCTCTTTGTTTAGGCCTTGCTGCCAATCAAAGCATAGCTACACTCCTCTGTTGCCAGTTCTGCCCAGCAATGCTGGGTGTTTGTTCGTGACTCATTAAACCAACAGCATGACATGTGGTTCTGTTTCTGTTCGGGTAAAAAAATCTTAAAACGCAGCATCGAGTATGTGTACCTGACTTCCTCGCCCTCGTGCGAGGAGTAATAAAGAAAATGCTTAAATGAAGGGCAGATCACAGAAACATTTGTATATTGCACAGAAACTTTGCACCAGTGCAAATCCATTTGCACAATTTGATGCTTGTGTAATACGTGCCTTACATATGATTGTACATACAATTTCTCCATTTTCTGTACACAGCTCTTTCTGTAATATGATTTGCTGTATTTTATTACGTTTAATATTCTTACGTAGCAAAAATGCTGCAATGCAATGTGTTTCTTTTTTTTTGCGCCAGAGCAAAGTTTCTGTAAAAGGCGAAGCAGCCATATTACAGAACCTTCACACTGCTTTTAAAGTAGGTAAATCACATTTTGCACTATTGGGCTGCCTATATTAAGTGGAATGTAGACACACGTGTTGCCCATTCCATATGTATTTAAGCTTAAAGATATTTGAACACAATGCACACGTTTTTCGGCGCACTTCCGACAGTGCCGCAGATGAAGCATGCACTTTTGTGGAGAGTAGGTGCATTCTGCATTTGTCATATTGCACTTGTGTAATAACGCCAAAGGAACACATTCCCAGCTTTAAACGTGTTGGCAGTCCGCTCCTTAGCACTGGGGTATCTTAGTAATAGTGCGAGACGGACACAGTGGCAGCAGGTCAGATATCAGTGCGGTGGGATACTTAGATGTAATGTCAACAGTATGAAGAACAGGTGGGCATGGGCGTGGATTTACCAAAACATCAAGGGTATCGGAAGTGACATCACAAACTCTGTTACTTCAATGGAATCACAGGAAGTGCCATCGTCCGAAGAAGTGATGTCACACGACCTTGACCCTAATGACATCACAATAATAGGAATCGTTCAAGCACTCTATAAAAAAGTATGTGATTAATATAACGCAGTTATTAACACAGATAAATGTCGCTTCTAGATACCACCTATAGTTTAACTGGGGTGATGGCATGAGATGTCAGGGAGGCAACATTACTCATTTCTCGCTTTATTACAAGAGCACAATGTGCGTTCCTTGAGATAGGATATCATGCATTAAAAATAAACAAGAACAAATAATTTATATTACAAGCTGTTATGATTTGATGCTACCCCAGTGACTACCTGAAAAATAAATGCATTGGTAACTCTCAGAAAAGATGAAAAGAGAGATTTGAAAAACAATAGTGATTAGGTTCACCTGAATTAGTTAATTAATATGTATCGTATATATGAAATGTGAACTGTGTTATTGGACTATATTTGTCTTATTGTGGACACAATTTAGTTTATTATAGCGTGTATGGGGCTATCACTGATGCGAAGTACAGAGGAGAAGGTCACTCATTCACTACAGTGCAACATGTTGCCATGTTTTGAAAAAATGTTTTCGGTTCATACTTTTATCACTTTGTATTTGATCATAAGAGTGGGCATTGCACTACTCAATTGATGCATTTTAGAGAACTGTAAGGGTAATGTCCCGGGTCCCAGTGGAAGCTGCAGAATGTAAACAGTGCCCATTAGGACTCAATGTGCATTCTGGTCTTGGCACTGCTGTTGTCACCTTTGAGGCCAGGAGTCGAAAAGTCAGCACCAAGGGTCAGCTGCTAAATCTGGTAACCTCTGAAAAACAGGTAGTCTGCAGTTAAAACCCATGGCAGGTAGACTGCAGTCAAAATTCATGACAGGTAGACTGCAGTCAAAATTAATGACAGGTAGATTGCAGTCAAAACCCGTGGCAGGTACACTTCAGTCAAAATTCATGACAGGTAGACAGCAGTCAAAACCCGTGCCAGGTAGACTGCAGTCAAAACCTGTGGCAGGTACACTTCAGTCAAAATTCATGACAGGTAGACTGCAGTCAAAACCCGTGGCAGGTAGACTGCAGTCAAAACCTGTGGCAGGTACACTTCAGTCAAAATTCATGACAGGTAGACTGCAGTCAAAACCTGTGGCAGGTACACTTCAGTCAACATTCATGACAGGTAGACTGCAGTCAAAACCCGTGGCAGGTAGACTGCAGTCAAAACCTGTGGCAGGTACACTTCAGTCAACATTCATAACAGGTAGACTGCAGTCAAAACCCGTGGCAGGTAGACTGCAGTCAAAACCCGTGGCAGGTAGACCGCAGCCAAAACCCGTGGCAGGTAGACCGCAGCCAAAACCCGTGGCAGGTAGACCGCAGGCAAAACCCATGGAAAGTAGACCACAGTCAAAACCCATGGCAGGTAGACTGCAGTCAAACCCATGGCAGGTAGACCGCAATCAAAACCTGTGACAGATAGACCGCAGTCAAAACCTATGTCAGGTAGACCGCTGTCAGAACCCATGGCAGGTAGACCGCAGTCAAAACCCATGGCAGGTAGACCGCAGTCAAAACCCGTGGCAGGTAGACCGCTGTCAGAACCCATGGCAGGTAGACCGCAGTCAAAACCCGTGGCAGGTAGACCGCAGTCACAACCAGTGGCAGGTAGACCGCAGTCAAAGTATGCAGGGACAAGAACCTGGCAGTGTGACAGTAGTTGAACAGGTGCTGGAGAGAGGACTGAAACCAATTGAGGAGTCAATGGATGTTTTGCATGAGGTTAACATAATCCTCACGTCAGTGTAAGTTTAGCTACATTATGACCTTCAGTTCTTTACAAATATTTCCATATGTGCATTTTTATCGTTACTTTTTTCCTCCTTAAATATGTGCGATTTTAGCATTACTGCTGCTTGTAAATTCAACTTAGATAGGCCAGTCTCCATCAGGTCAGTTCTACCTTTCATGTTCTCCCTGATCCCTTTCAGGATCTAGAAAGGGTTCTCTGTGGGTCATGTAGTGAACCACTTGTTTACAAGAAGATTCTATGATTTTGTCTGTTCCTTCCGTGTGCAATTTGTACAATAGGGTGCGTTGATTTGATAGTGACATGCACATCAGAAGAACAAGAAAGCAATTTATGTCAAGTGTGTAAGTAAACTGTTTATGTTATTTAAATGAGAAAACCTAGATGCAGCATTAGTCAGTCTCCATATGAGCATCTCAAGTTATATCTCCGTAGGAAAGTCCTTCCCTCTGAGCACCAGCGGAAACACCATGGATGCATCAAAATGTAAGCTCACCTTTGCTAAAAAATCCCCCAGCTTCCTTCAGACACAGCATAGCAGCCATGCTTGCTCACCCTCTCGACAATGGCTCTGAATGCTCAGCTCAGAGCAGCAAAGAAGAAAATGAAAGGCTGCCTTCATTTTCTAAAGTGGAATATAAGTACTGTGAGATAAATCCTGTAGTATACATTAGTATTATATAGCTGGCCATAGAACCGGCACACCAAATGTATCTATACAGGGCTCTCAGACATATGTTGGAGTGACTGCAAAGGTCTATGAACTATATTGCAAACAAAAGCAATGCAACATAGCAGAGCTACTTAACACATGCGTCATGAGTGGATATAAAGTTAGGGCACAGAACGGTACATTTGTTTAATCTTTTTATGTGTGTTAAGTTTTCACACACGTCCGTGCGACACAAAATATGATGGAGTAAAATACAAATATATCCAATTTTTTAATATTTCTTTACTGTGCTTACATAATTTGTATGTAAGCAAAAAAGGGCTACGTTGCAGCTGTAATCATCTTAAGGCACTGCAAATCAAATCAAATCAAATCAGCTTTATTCGATTTTTGACAATAAAAAAAAATCATAAAAGCACCAGTGTTAAAAACAGATAAAAGACTTATTACAGTAATATTACATAATACAGGGAAATAAGGAGGACAGTTCTTATTTTCGTAATTAAATTGCGTGCTACAAGAACCATAAAGGCAATCCATATACACAGAGGGCTGCAAGAAGCTAATTTTAACAAAAGCTTCACAATGTGTTCCGGTACCTGATAACAGTCTTTAACAAGCATTAAAAATGCAATAGGTCTCGCCTTTCATTAAGTTAAAGCCATTTGCTTTGCTATACAATACCATTAGCAAAGCAAATGGTTTAAACTTAATCAAAGGCGAGACCTATTGCATTTCCAATGCTTGTTGAAAATGAGGTAGAGCGAGTGAGGTGGAGCGAGCTGGCAGGCAGTGCCGGTGGGGCGGCCAGGTGGGGGGTGGGGGGGGGGGGGAAGGAGGAGGGGGAGGAGGCGTCGGTGATAGTGGTGAGTGGCGGGCAATTTGCAAGCTAATTGTGTTTTGCCGTGATGGCTACAGGTGTCAGATTTTGCCTGCTGCTGTTACCGCCACACACGATGTCCACACGCACTCACCCTGGCTCTGCAACCCCCCTCCTTCCACGCAGCCTTGATTCCCGGACTCCCAAGCTGGTGTTTTCGGCGATTTTCGGCCGCAATTTTCGGCCGCGGTGCGCGACTCTTCCTGCTCTACTCCGCTCCTGCTGCTTGCTGCTGGCTGCTGGTCGAACGTGGTCAAAAACCTGGACTGGACTCCCTCCAAATGACAAGTACCCCAAACCTGCATTTCGCTTGCAGCCTCTTTACAAATTTCCAAAATGCATGTGTTCACCCTGAACCCACAGAAAATGCGTACATGGCTTATGTCCCCATGTCAAGGAGACCGAGACCCACAGGAACACATTGGGGGTCAAGTCTTAGCAGGAATATGTTTGTGCTCACTGTTGACAATCTGACTAACATTTTGTTCAGAGTGTTCTAATGGCAGACTAGCCAGGGAGAGAGAGGCCCGGCGTGCACGAATAGATAACTCTTTGGTCGTAGAGAAATGAACAGTGCACCATGAACAGTGATTCGGGCACTATTTCACCATCTGCAGTTATATCACATAATTGATAGTGCAGATTAATACATATTGGTGGTGTCTACAGATGTATGTACGTTACCTCCAGGGTACAGGTACTTGGCGGTGCCTGGCTACAGACATTCAGGAAAGCATTTCCTTGGTGAGTGTCTGGGATTTGTGATAGTTCATTTGAGAAATTCGACAAAATATTGAGACAATTGAGTTACAAAATGAAAATAGCTTCGCATTTTTCATTTTATCTTCAGGATGCAATGAGCTAATGATGGGGGTTTGCACCAATAGATAGCCCTCAACTTGCTGAACAAAACATGTAGTGTGTGTGGGTGCACAAAAAAACCAAAGAGGGACATGTGCTTAACACCCTAATGAGAAGTTGTTTTTTTTAAAGCTTCAGTAGAGCGGTATGCAAACACTCCGGCAGCGAAAGGGTTGTGTGTAAGGGGAATGGAGCCTGCGGTGCAAACACACAGGTTCATATTTACAAATAAATATCGCGCTGTGCCACATTTGGCAGTGCCACGGTTCGACATTTTTAAAATGCAGGGATGCACCATATTCACAAGAATATGGTGCACCCCTGTGTCCCCCCTTGCACTGGTGTAAAAAAAGCTGCCTAGCGCAAGTGCATGCACCCTGCTGCAAGGGTATCTGCGCTACAGGGATGATTGTTTATGTGCAGGAAGGGAGACCTTCCTGCACATAAACTCTCAATAATGGTGATTTGCTTTTTCCATGTGTGCTGCAGAATGCAAAAGAGCAAAAAACGAACAGAAATTAGTTCTTTCTCCTCGTATCACCATTATAATGCCTGATATTCCCTGGCGTTTGTTTTTGGCGCTGCCTCAGCCTTGTAAATCTGGGGCAGCGTTAAAAAGCAATGGGTGTTGCGATGGAGCACCCACAGCAACACCCATTGCAGGCCCCCGTGCTGCAGAGGATTGCAGTGGAAAGAGGCATATTTGCATGGTGGCGTTAAGCCACGCTAAGTGGGTTAGTGCCACCTTGTAAATATGGAACATGGCGCTACGCCACCGAAGCGTAAAAAAAACTGATGCTCCGGTGGCAAAAGGGGCTTGTAAATATGCCCCTCACTTTATTAGTTTGTTCTTAATAGAGAAAGTCCGTCTGCTATGTAACACGTGTATTTAAAAAGCACAGGCTCAACCCTTGGTGCATACTGGCACTGGATAATGGGTGTTTATTAATACCTAACCCAGCGGTACTCATTTTACCTATATCAGAAAGATGAAGGGCTGAGTGACTCCTTAAGAATTTGAACCCATGGGCATAGGGTAAGGCCAGGTTTTTAGAGGTGTTAAATTAGTTCACTAAGGGCCTCCAGGCCCATAGGAATGAATGGGAAGGGATGCATTATTACTGATTCGGTAAATACCGATTCATAAATACCGATATTTACAGAATCGGTAATAATTACCGATTATTTACCTACATACTATTTACCGATTCATAAATACCGAATCGGTAAAATTCGGTATTTATGAATCGGTAAATAGTATGTTACCTACATGAGGCCCTAAATCACCAGAGCCCACCAAATCCGGGGTGATCCATTCCACTTCCATCCCGGAAGGAACGTTACTACAGCCCTAGGCAACAGTAAGTCTCTGACCAATTCGAAGGTGAGAAAAGGGCCAGATCGGAGTTCGAGGATGCCTACAAATGTAGGAATTAGTGAGCATTCCCAAATTCCCATGCCTTGTTATGGCCACTCCCACCCCTTGCTTGCAATTTAGTGCTGAGGATTTCTCTCCACTCAAAGTCGCAAAATCCACAGTAGGAGTTCCATCTATGGAGGCGAAGAATCCTTATGTGAATTCCTGTCAAGCATCAATGGAGGTATTATGGTCTTAAATGTCCGTCAAAAACACCAATATAAATAGAGCCCTAAGGGTAGGAAAGACCACAATGCAGAGAACAGGAATATAGATCACTCTTTATCATTTCTTTCAGAATGTCTTCCTAATTTAATACCCTAGAGAGGATGATGGCTGGTGGTGGCCATGAGCAACAGTCTATAGTGATGCATCCTCTTCTTGTGGACAATACAAACCAAACTCTCCTAGTTCATGGTGAATATCCAAGATCAAAAACACGTTACAGACAAGCCCAACAGAGACTGTGACACCGCCTAAGCCTAGCTCAACAGATACCTCAGTACTCTAAACCCCTCCTACCCCAGCCCTGTAACTCACAAGAGGTAAAGAAAGCTAAACCCATCCCTCCTCCTTCTCTTTTGTGCTCCTAAACTCAACATTCTCAACATAGTCCATATCTAGACAATTCAAGGCAGACATCTTGGGGGGCACTGGGTACCAGATTGTTCCTGCACACATCAAATATGTCCCCCTTGAGAAGTGATGTTGGGGAAAAGTCACTTTACCTCAGGTGCCAAACATTCTTACACCGCCATTGATGACCTTTGTACGCTACTAGAAAAAGGCGGTCTTAAGTAAAAACATCAGGGCTCCTTCACTAAGGCATTTGTGACTGATAAGAGCATTTAAAACTACAAAAAAGTTACATTCATGGTCACAATTTTCAAATAATTCTTTAACAGCAAATCCTGCTTAGGATCTCTGAAAATCTGGGACTTTGGCAAGTTTTCCAGTATTGTTTACAGGGAAGAGGGATGAACCACAGGGAACACCCACAAACCTTGCTAATGCCTTTTCCCATCCTGTTTACATGCATAACCTTAGACCTGAAAAGGTTAACGTGTCAATAGGTATAAAAGGTTCCCCAGATGCCCCATTCTTCAGAGGAGAAAGAAGAGGCTTGTGTAAACATAAATATAGTTTTCACTGTAAAGAAACAGCTTTAAAATGTTCAGATGCACATGTTCAGATGCACATGTTCAAATGCACATGTTCGGCTGCACATGTTCCCATGTTTGGGACTAAACATCCATCGATGAGGTGAGTAAGTTGTCAGGGCCACCACTGGCTATTTTTTCTGAATCGTGAAAAATGTAGAACTCTATGGAAATCGTAGGCTAATGCAAGGCCCCTGACATTGATTGTGGAGCTCCAGTTGTCTCTGAAGTGGAGGAGGAGAAATTGATGACAGAGCCGTGCAGCAGGGTGCCCTGCCCCTGCCATGGTAAATGATCTGATGCTTTTTACATGCTCAGCAACACTTCAGAGTGAAGCGTGCAGTGAAGAGCAGGCGTGAGTGGAATAATGCTGGAGTGCTGGTCATCTCCGATTAAATCAACACCTGCAGGGAAGATGGATACACAGCAGTGCTGTACCCTCACATGCTTTGAGACTTACCACTTATATGTGATCTGAAGCAGGTACAAAATCGCCTCTGGACATTTGAGCTATAGTTCCCAGTGGCTGCTGGCATCTACGGGGGGCAGAGCGGGGGCAAATAAAATAATTAACGCATGCCGCATGTGAGCAGCGCCCTGATTGGAGGGAGTGGCCTCACTCGGCGCTCCACAGCGTCCTAGAGGCGTGCACTTACTCTTAGCCCAGCGGTCTTAAGGCAGCTGGTTTGAGAGGTTTAAAGTGCGCAAGTCTGGCTGGTTGTAGCAAGATGGCGAGTCTGAACGACATGCGCACTTTGAACAGTGCAAAGGCAGCCCTCTGCCCACCACTCCTCCCTGCTGCCACTCAGCAGGTCCCGTCCCGTCCGGATGCTTCGTTCAGCACGGGACGATGAAAAATAATATGGAAATAAATTTCCATTTTTATTTTTCATCTGGGGAATCTTGGCCGGCATTTAAGTGGGGTGACGCTCCTGCACTCCAACGGAGGAGCAGCCCCTGAAAGTTCCATGAGGCATATTATCAAGCACGGCGTTAAAACCATCGCTAAAGCAGCGATAATGGGCTTGATAATATGCCGCAGAGAATTCCCATAGAAGCCCATGTAGACACCAGAACATGGGCTTCTATGGGAATTCTCAAGGGCATATTTTCAAGCCCCTCATCGCCGCTTTAGCGGCAGTTTTCTGCCGGTAATGCGGCGATAATTTTAACGCCGTTTCTTGATAATATACCCCCACGTTTTAAACCTTATTCTGAAAATCCAATACTATTGCTTCAGGTACTCACCGGTCATAATTGATGTCTTTAGTGAGTCAGAGCTAGAGCGGAGTTACGACCCAGCAATCAGGGACATGTTCCCCACTCCTTGTGAACCTCTCTCTGGTGTTACCAGGAGATGCAGTAGGAACACCTGAAGCCATCCTGGTATCACGCCACGCTGCCCAGTACTTTTGGGATCTATCGTGCAGCATTTTGCGGTCAGATAAAGTTGGCAAAACTAGCAGCAGGAACAATGGATCCTAGTCACAAACAAAAAAATAAAAGTACGGGTGGAGATTTAGGGTGCATTTTATCAAGACAGGCGATAAAACTGCCGCTAAAACGGCGATAATGGGCTTGATAATATGCTCTATGGAATTTCAATTGAAGCTCAGGTTAGATGTGAAGGACATCTAACATGGACTTCAATTGGAATTCCATAGAGCATATTATCAAGCCCATTATCGCCGTTTTAGCGGCAGTTTTCTGCCGCTAAAGCGGCGATAATTTTATCGCCTGTCTTGATAATATGCCCCTTAGATCTTCTTCTGAATGTACAGGCTCAGGTTTTCAGGAGTACTTCTGGGAACGTCATGTGACTATTTCTAAACATTCTTATCCATCGGCAATGGAACTCTCCTTACCTGAGAAGGGGGCTTCTTGTGCAAATTGTAGTTTTTTTTCCTCCCTCTTCCGATAATTGCAGTAATCCTGGGGATGATCCGTTGCCCTTTCCAACCTGGAAAAGCAATAAATCTCCGTCCATTTCAAGTGCGGAAAAGGGTCGGGGAAGAGATTGAGCATTTCTACCAATGTACATGTCTGTGGGCTCTTTCCCAAACTTCCACTGTAGACTGCGCCTTGGAATGCCCAGTTCCCAATGCTTAAGTGGCATTTATAGTGCAGCTTTCACCACACTCATGATAGAGAAATTCACACTAGCAAATAAAACCATTACTTACCGGTAAACTTCAGTACCCCAATGAAGGTCCTCCTTGTCCGAGTCATCCCATAGTGAGGGCAGTCCCGCCATCAGACAGGCTAGATACACACTAGCCCTTTTTTTGATTTAGCGCCGTAGCTTCAATGCTCCTCCCTCCCTTTCTCAATTTTGGGATTTAGCAAGCCAAGAATAGAGGTGAAAAACTCAGTGGGAGGGAGCAAGGGTGGAGGACCTTAATCGGAGTAAGGAAGATTACGGGTAACTAATGGTTTATTAACCCCTCATTGGACCTCCTCCTTCCAGTCTCTAAATGTATTCAAGAATTTGAAAAGGGTTACTTGTCGCTGGATCTAATCTTTTGAGAGAACATCATTTTGAAAATTATCCCCCAGGGTAGATTCCTTTGGCAACAGCTGAATATCTTTCCCTACTTGGCCAGAGCATCCCAACTTGTCTAAGATTAGTCTCTCGAGCTTCAGGCCATTGGTTTCAGCTGTTGGATCCGGTCCAAAGGTAACAATCACTGATACCCACAAATATTCTGCAGCACCTTCGGGAGGAGGGGAATTAGAGGAAGGGCGTACAAGAGATCCTGGGTGTGAGGAATTAGCCTGGTATATGCTGTCCACTAGTTATAGTGGACACCCTGTACCAGTCCAAACAACCCCTTATTGGTTATAGGTTAAAGACAACCTTTACTGAAAGCTAACCTAGTGGTAGCTATGGAGAGCAGCCTTCAGGCTAAGTCGTGAAGGAATGTAAAGCAGCTTGTTTTACCAGTCTATAGTCTCTTGAGTTCCTAAATAAAGGATATCCACACCATGTATATATATCAAATATATGTATTTATTACTAAACACACCGTCCTAGTCTCTTTATGAGACTAGAGGTCAAAACACATAAGTTACACTTCAATAATCACAGTGAAATAGCACAAATGCACGTCAGGCCCTAGGGTCGAGCCAAACCATATACTAAAATAGTGGTATAAGAACCGCGACTTAACTAGACACAAGGCCTAGAGTCTGTAGAATCACTGGGATCCCAAGGAACCACCCAAGGTAATGACACAGGGGACTCACGGCGGCCGTGTGCAGTGTGTGAATACAGCTGCGAGCTCCCGTTAGCTTCTATGGGGAAAGTCGCGGTTAGATTTTTAAAGATTAAGGACACTTAGAATTGAGTCAGTACCAAACCCTTTTGGACTTAGGAAGTTCTAGGGCTAGCACCCACGGGAGCACCGGAGTACTCGTGTTACCTCACCCAGGGAGAAGCCGGGTGCATAGGTGTCTTTTGGTGTCGGGTCGCGTCATCGATTTCAATGGGAGATGGCGAAGAAGTGCTGCTGCCGTGAAGATGCGAAGTGTCCAAAGAGATCCAAGCCTGGATCGAAGATGAGAAGAACCTGAAAGCAGAGGGGACAGAGTCTGGGTCACTAGCCAGTGACTTGGAAGGCGATAGGCAGATGCCCACCGATGTTGGGTGATTTCAGGTGAAGAAGGTGAAGCTTGACTCTTCAGCCACGAGGACCAGGAGCTGGATTTGAGCTGTCCCACGAAGGGTGTCGAGTGCTGCAGCGTCGGTGCCCGGATTGGACACAACAAGCCTTGGAAACAGCAACCCATGCAGAAACGAGAAAGATGCTTCTGTGCAAACCAGCAAGGTCTAAGGGACTCACCACTTGGTTGGGAGTCAGGGCACATCTGGAGCAACCAGGGAAGCCCAAGGAAATACAAAGTTACCCCCTCAGGGACCCACCAGTCAACGGACCAGGGATCATGAAGGGACCTCGAGATGAAACACAAAATGGCGGCCCATGGGTCACTCGGAGTGACCAGGCTGACAATCTTCGGTGGATTCAGTGCTCGAGTTGGGGGCTACAAGTCAGCCCAAGCACGACTTCAAGAGATGTTGAGAAGACAATGCGCTTGCAGAAATCCACACTGACCAGGAGTTCCGGTTCCACGCTACTCACAAGGGCTGCGGGTCTCAACTTTGCTGGGGACTCGGGTCGGCCTGTGAGATGTCTGGAAATCCTCTTCCGGGGCTGCAAATACTTCAGAGTCCAGCAGGAGCTTCGGAAATGCAGACCAGCAAATTGCTTCATTGGTGCCTGCCAAGCAGGAGAGTCACTCCTTGACCCCAAGGGAGATTTCTTCAGTCCTCTAGTCTTGAGTAGAGCATCAAAGTTCCAGGATTCAGCTTCAGAGTTTCGTCCAGGGATATCTAAAGTCCTGGTTACAGAGGTTCCTTACTTATACCTAAGGAAGGGGTTGGACTAGCTCTGGGGACCCACCTATGGGAGGGTTTGGAAAGAGGGGTGGCTACACCCATTTCCTTTGACCAGTTTCACGCCAGAGGAGGAGCTGGAATCCCCTGGACCGGTTTGAGCTGGACTATCCACAGGGACACCAAATGTGCCCCCAGTGCAGGACTTCAAAACACTCGGAGAATGCTCCCACCCAGCCCCAATACACATAAGCCTGTCTGGGAGGTGGAAACCTATTGTCCAGGCCTCCCCTGCCGGAGTTTCGGTCAGCAGCAGGAGGTCAGACTCGTGTCTGTGGCTGCAGCATCCATTTTGTGATGCCAGGGCTCTGTTAAGTTGGTACCTGGTATACCGGTGCTGTCATGTCTCTCCATCTAGAATGGTGGGATCATACTCTCACATCAGGAATTGATGTGGGGGTATGAGTCCAATGGGGTTTGACACCAAACATGACATGTTTCTGTGCAGCCATCCCAAAGTTAGCATTTACCGCGAGGTTATAATGCACTTAATAGTATATGGTCAGGCCGCATTACAAATAGCATCAGAGAAGGGTCGCCAAACGCTGCAGAGGGGCTCTGCTCATGCAGGGGCACCCCCTCACATAAGAACCAAGCACTCTGCCTTCAGGATTGATAAGGCCTGCCATAGGCGACACTTATAGGTTTATATTATTATTATTATTATTAGTGTGATTTATAAAGCCCACGGCTACCCCAAATAGGGGTGTCCCGGCGCTAGAGACAGCTGAGTTGCGACCAAAGAGCCCAAGGGCCTAAAAGAGCCATGTTTTCAGTATTTTTCTAAAGCTGGATTCAGTATTTACCTTCCGCAGGAGCTCTGGTAGGGTGTTCCACAGTGATGCTGCACCCACTGTGAAAGTCCTCCCTCCCAAGCGAGCCTTCACAAAACGAGGGGCTTGCAGCAGCATCTGAGAGTTTGAACGTAACACCCGATTTTGTTTATATATGCTTAATCTTTGCTTTAGATAGTTAGGACAGTTTCCTTTTAGGGCCCGATACGCCAGAATCATGGCCTTAAATTGGATTCGCTTCTCCACCTTCAACCAGTGGAGCTTCTGTAAATACGGATAGACATGATGTTTGAAAGGTATTCGTAGCACCAGTCTCGCAGCCGCATTCTGAATCATCTGGAGACGTCTTATGGCATATTTGGGTAGACCAAGATAAAGACTATTAGCATAGTCTAACCTGGACGTGACTGTAGCATGTACTATAGATTTCCGGCAATCCTCCGGTAAAAAGTGCAGGATTTTCCGCAAATTTTTCAATGTGCTAAAACAGCCAGAAGACACCTGCTTAATTTGAGCAGAGAAGGAGAAATTTGCCTCCCATTTCACACCCAAATTCCTGGTGCACGAGCCAGGTATTGGTGGTGTCCCCATCACTGATGGCCACCACAGTGCTGGATCTGGAGCTAAGCCCTTGCCAAAAAACAAAACTTCGGTTTTTCCGGCATTGAGCTTTAATTTGTTAGCATTCATCCAGCATGCTATATCTTGAAGGCAGCCCTTGAAATTCTTGAAAGTATCTGCCGACCGCTCCTTAAATGGAAAAACCAACTGGGTGTCATCAGCGTACGAGATCGCCTTGACACCCCAGTTGGCGATAAGAGTAAAAAGCGGAGCTAGGTAGACATTAAACAACAGGGGGCTTATGGCTGAGCCCTGAGGGACGCCACGTTTAATTTGCTTAGGTCTAGAAGCAAATGATTGTAAAGCAACTTTCTGGGAGCGCCCACTTAGGTAAGATTGTACCCAAGCTAGCACCGTCCCACCAAGACCCGCATCTTGTAATCTCTGGACCAGGATGACATGGTCTACAGTATCAAAGGCCGCGGATAGGTCCAGGAGCACCAGCAATGCCGATGCTCCTGAATCCAATGTCCATTTTACCGACTCTGCCACCTCAAGAAGAGCGGTCTCAGTACTGAAACCTGCCCGAAAGCCAGATTGAGTGTCATGTAGAGCCCGGTTCCGCTCTAAAAAAGAGGTCAGTTGGCGTTGAACCATTTTCTCTAACATCTTACCCGGGGCAGGAAGCAGGGAAATGGGCCTCAAATTGCTAAGGTCGCCCGGGTCACCATTAACTTTCTTCCTCAGAGGGAGGAGAGTTGCGTGTTTCCAGGAGTCGGGAAAGATACCTGTCTCTAAGGAGGTATTCCAAATATGGTGAAGGCCCTCGGTCAGAGATGGAGCTAACATTTTCCAAAATTTTGGAGGGCAGGGATCATCTGGTGCGCCCGACCTACATTTCAGTATTTCTGCTAATGCCTCCTGGTACGAAAGCTGGGTAAAATTTAAGAGTGTTGCCCTCACGCCACCATCTGCAGGTGTTTCCAATTTTACAGTGTCCTCGGAGGGAGTAAAGGAGTCATAAACTTTAGAGATTTTGTCGTCAAAATAGTTAGCAATTTTTTCGCATCGTTCTACAGAAGCTGTAACCTCCAATTATATGTGTGTATATATATAGTGATATAGGTAACCTATATCCCAGTAAGGGGTGCATACACCACCTTACCCAGGCTGCAGTAGCAGACCTGTGGTGTAATTTTGGGTGGCTTTCCAGGGGTGGCATAATACATGCTTCAGCCCCTGGTAGGCCTCTGGGGTACCTATGCCCTGGGTACATAGTGTACCATATACTAGCGACTCACAAGGGTACCTTAGGATCCAATCTGTGGTGTACCTAAAGTACAGGTAATCAATTTTTCAAGAGAAAGCAGATAGGCTAGGGACCCGAATAGCAGGTTCCCAGCCAAACTAAGTCAATAACCATCAAAAAACCAGGAAAAAAGTGGGGGCAACCATGCAGTCAGATTCCACCTTCCTTCACTCGAGCCAAGTATTGCTAAGAAATCCAGTGCCCATGCTTGTTGACAATTCACCTCCATGCAAAAGTAATGTATTGTGAGGGCAGGTGAACTTGTCTATCCACTGGGTCCTGAACAGATGACAGATCTGGACAAACAGTGGATAAGACAGATGGTAAAACACTGATAAAGGAAGGCTACGGTTTAGGCTGTCAACATGACATTTCAGTTCTCCTTAAATGTAGACTGCGTTAATAGAGATTAGATTCCTCTCTGCCCAAGAACAAACATGATTTGCCAACATATTCAAATGAGCACTCCTTGTACCTCCCTGGTGAATCAAGCAATATCTTGCTAACCTAGTTGTTCACCTAAATTACAAATTTCTTGCCTTGGAACTGGAGATGGAAAAATTGGATTGCTTTCCACACTGCTGCTAGATCTCTCTAATTGGAGGAATGTACCTTGTCACCCTCGGACCTTTATCCCTTTTGCTCTAGAGCCTGTATGACAGGCTGCTCCAGGTTTGTGTGCCCCAGGGCACTTTAGTATTACAGAAAGGGCTGCAGACGATTGTGCGCCCCCTTCTCTAATACAGATAGCTCTGGTGCACATGTTGCACCAGCGCTATCTTAAGAGGGTCTACCCTCATTGACATAGTTATGAAAATGAGGTTATCTCTGCATGCGCTGTGTATTATGGACGTTGGCGCAGAGGTAAAGAAGCTGTCAGGAGATGCACTGACAGTGTGCCACAAAAAGATGGCACACTGTCAGTGTGCCCCCTGATGGCAGCCTTCTGGAGGGGGCTCAAGGGGGTCCTATGGATCCCCCCAGATATTCCTTTGCAGGCAGTGCCAGTCACTCACTGCACCAGCCTGCGAGGGGATCTCCCTCCCCCTTAAAAGGGGAGGGAGTGGCAGCACATTCAATCACATAGGGCGCACTTTCCCTGTTTGCACACGGCGCACCTGTTTGAAGATGCGCAGTGGCACAAACAGACAAAGTGCACCCTATACATAATAGTGCCCCAGATGGCCCAAGGTTTGCTCTCAAGCCCCACAAGCTGGCATCTGTTGTTAGCTGAATAGTGGAGAGAATCTGGAATAGAATTCCCTTCTCCACATTGGGTTTTTTAAGCCACCAGCTCAATTCCTAAACAATTGCAGATGGCACCAGACTAGTGTCCTGTAGTTGGCCAACGCTGGATTTCAATGACTTAACAGGTGATTTACTATCAGTTTTAAACGGGAAGGAGCCCATGGGACAACAGCTGTTGTTGTCATTAACCCTTGCACTTTCAACCAAAACATGGCTGGGGCTGATGAAAAGGACAACAGAGTCTGTAGAGTTGACTGTAATAACTCGATTCAGTTCTGTGGAAGAAAGATAGACCCCCTCTTTACGTCGAAGTTTGCTCCTATGAATTGTGTTCATTGGACCAACTCAAGATGAGATTTAAGAATATTCAGTCTGAACCCCATTTGCTGAAGTAGGTTGGCTGTTGATGTCATTACTTCTTGTGCCTTAAGGGTAAAAGAAGCGCAAATTAACAAATCATCCGGACATGGGAAATGGGAATCCCCAAAAGTTGCAGAACAGCCACTTCTTGGCCGGTACCTTGGAGAAGGTCCATGGGGATGTTGGCAGGCCCAATGGGAGCACCTGAAACTGATAAATTCTCTCCTCCATTGCAAATCTTGGAAATTGCTGGCTCTCTGGATGGATTGGTATATGAAATACGTATCCTCCAAATCCAGTATCACCAGAAAGTCATCTTTCTTTTTCAGTGGAATGCTCGGCTGCAGTGCAATCATTCCGAACAGTTCCAACTTGACATACTTGTTCAGAGGCTTTAGGTCCATTACTAGACGAAATGATCTGGTTGGTTTTAAAACTAAAAAGAGTATTGAAGAACAACCATTTATCTTTTGATGAGGAGAAACTGGAACTACCGCCTTTTTCTGGAGTGATTTATTGACTCCTGTCAACATTGCTTCACTTTTTACCTTGTTCTTTCGTAACAGTGTAAGTCTGAATATATGCTTTGGTATAGGATGAACAAAGGGAATCTGATAACCTGGTAGATGATTGACAGAACCCACTGATCCTAAACATGTAGTGTCTATTGGGGCAGGAAGAATTGAAGTCTTGCTCTTACCTCTAAATAACAAAACAGGAATAGTGCCAATGCTGCACTTAGCTTGTAAGACAATTTTGACCGTGACCTGAATAAAACAGAGTCACTCTTGACCACTTTTTCCGTTGGTTTTAATCAAAAAATTGTTTTCAATGCTATATTGCCTCGTTATTTTGCATGGTTTCAATATAACAGTTATGACATTTCAAAAATTAGAAAAAACAGGACACCATTGGTATTTACATTACATGTACATATAAAAGCGACACAACCACTAGCATACTGCACTCAATCAGACAACACCACAGACATACTACTCACCCATACTGACTAAACGATATTTGTGACAATCAATGACAATTAAATGGAAACAACAACTACATCAATTATTTCTTCAAATTAAAGGCGTCGCGATGGGGTGTCCTTTTGCCCCAGAGCTGGCCGTCCTTTACATGTCAAAATACGAAGATCGATTCGTATACAACAACAATCCCTTCTCAACTTACATCGGAAATTGGGTAAGATACATCGACGATGTCTTTTTAACCTGGACTGGAGAAGAAGACCAACTGCAAGGCTTTGTAGATTGGCTCAACAATAGAACACCAGACATAAAGTTCAGTGTCAATTTCTCCAAAATCAAAATGCCATTTTTGGACGTCGAAATCTACCCCAGTGAGGGCCGTCTCGTCACCACATTGTACAAGAAAAAAACGGATAGAAATAAAGCTTTGCATTATTCAAGCAACCATCCACGCAGCCTAAGGGACAATTTGCCCTACGGCCAATTTTTGCGAATCCGTCGGAATTGTACATTTAAGGATGAATTCTTCTTTCATGCTGGAAATTTAAAAACTAACCTCCTATCTAGAGGGTACCCCAAAAAACTGTTGAAGAGAGCCATTAAACGAGCTTGGTGGACCCCGCGCGAGGCACTGTTCGAAAGGAAAGATAAATCTAAAATGGACAGGATTGTGTGTGTGTCTACTTTCAATCCCACGTCGAATTGGTTTAAAAAGATCATTTTCCAAAATTGGCATTTGGTCAAAAATCTGGACACCTCACTTAAGGAACCCCCATTATTTGCCTTCAGGAAAGACAGAAGCATAGCTAATCAGATTGTGCAAGCCGCTCTTCCTAAAAATAAAAGTCTCAATATGAGAAGTTTCTTAAGTCTTCCCCCCATTCAAGGCCACCATAAATGTGGAACTTGTGTATGCTGCGATTCCACCATGGAAGGAAACCACTTCGGCCATAGGGGAATTCATTGGAAACACGACACCTTTTCAAACTGCAAAACGAAATTTGTGGTCTATGGAATATTATGTCCATGCAACAAACTATATATTGGGAAAACTAATCAGGAGATAAGGCTCAGAATCCAACAGCACAAATCTAGGATACGCAAGAATGTTCAAAATGCCCCTTTGGTGAACCATTGGCACCTCAACAATCATACAGAAAAAGATGTTAAGTGGACCGTCATCTCAAAAGTCACACAAGACAGCCGAGGAGGTGACCTGGATGCAAAATTATTAAAAAGGGAAGCAATGCTCATCATTAAATTCAACACGTCAGTCGACGGGCTAAATGAAATCTCCGAGATCTTCAATTTGTGATTTTCTTCAGTCTTCAGATAGCTCAGGCTTTTAACATTTCTAATTCGTTTATATGAATTTTGGATATGGCTCATGCTCATAATTTATGATCCTTTTTTGAGCCGGCCCTGACACTCTGTTTCTAACTCTTTCACCACCTTCAATCAAGTTTTGTCAAGCCCCTCTCATGGTTCATCTTTTGTGAAACCACAGCTCCCGTGAGCCGTCAAACACTTGTACTCAGGACTGGCTTTTGATTCCCTGGAACCATTTTTATTAAATATCGACTCTCACCAGGCTTCACCAGCCTTTACGATGCGAAGGATTTATTCGTAACTTTATCGACACCCATCCTGTTCCCGAAACTACAAATCCCAACTTTCCCTACTGGCGGGAACACAGGAAGTCAAAAGAGTTCTCCATACGAACTTCACTGTCATGGCGTACGCACGGACTGAGGTTTCGCTGAATGCTTCATAAAGATTTCTCGAAGGTAAGCGACATCCCTTCTTCCAGCATGGTATGAGTAGCTAAACCCTCACAGCCGCAAAAATGCACAATTAACGCATGGAACTCTCATCGACGTTTGGTCGGTTTCTTCCAGAATACACAAACCTTTGCGAGCAAGAGACTCTTCCACCGCAAGTTCATAGATCGTTTCTGGAGACACAGTTCCTTAATCCAGACGCCAGGGGACAGATATACCTTCGAGACACAACATTAGCAAGACAAGTAAGATTTTTTTGAGCGCCTCCAAGCCGTTTTGAATTGGTGGGCTAAAGGCGACATGTTGGCTGATTCCTTCTCCCTTGTTTTTCGCCCCTTGTTTTTTGTTTAGGTATTCGAGGGACACATTCTCTACTATTTCAAGCCTTTCCTGTGCACATTAAGTGGTAGGTAAGATTCTAGATTAAAGGTGTGCGGTTAGGCTTTTCAGTGAGTTAGGGGCATTTGGTCTAAATTCAGTTTTCCTGTTTTGTTTTCTTTTTTAGAAAGCGTTGGTCCTGATGAGAATCCCTACCACCAAAGGGATTCGAAACGCGTAGACCCCTCTTCGCTTTAGGCCAATCCTCCACTAAACAACTTCAATTGTCTCAAATGTTATCCGCTGATGGCCTGATGTAGTTGTTGTTTCCATTTAATTGTCATTGATTGTCACAAATATCGTTTAGTCAGTATGGGTGAGTAGTATGTCTGTGGTGTTGTCTGATTGAGTGCAGTATGCTAGTGGTTGTGTCGCTTTTATATGTACATGTAATGTAAATATCAATGGTGTCCTGTTTTTTCTAATTTTTGAAATGTCATAACTGTTATATTGAAACCGTGCAAAATAACGAGGCAATATAGCATTGAAAACAATTTTTTGATTAAAACCAACGGAAAAAGTGGTCAAGAGTGACTCTGTTTTATTCAGGTCACGGTCAAAATTGTCTTACAAGCTAAGTGCAGCATTGGCACTATTCCTGTTTTGTTAATTATATATGACTTGGCCTTGCTGCTATCGAGTCTAAACCCAAGGTTGTTCCAAAGCCTACCTCTAAATAGTCACTTCTGACATGATTCTTGATTTGCTTGTCTTTGTGGTCAGGATTTGTTGCCAAACGCAGCTGCCCGACCTCGAGCCTAGCCGACTATTATCTTGTTTACCTTGAAAGTTGACGTTTTCCCTTTGAAACAACTTGAACGGTTTTAAAATCTTCTTCTCGTCAGCAGATCTCGAATCATCTCATTTGACTCCTTGACAAGGATTTTGGGAAATAAGAAAGGCAGTTTAAGGACAAGAGTTTTTTGATTGGCTTTAAGTTTCCAGAGCTTCATCCAAAGAAGAAATCTGCATCCAGCCACGGCTGCCACTGCCCCTGCTGAGAATGCCCATAAATTGTTGAATTTCACACCTAAGAGGAACTGCGACAGCATCTCCATCTTTGCCAAGATTGCAAATGGATCACAGATCTCCTGAATACATCAAATATCTTTTCAAAATCCTTTAGTAAAACATGTCAAGCTTAAGTGGTGTAAGTACTGGCATGTAAACCAAAATTGGATGTAGCATATGACCTCTTTAAGGCTGATTCCACCTTCTTCTCTACTACATCTGACTCCTTAAAAGACAAAGAAGAAGACACCTTGGATGCAAAAATAGAGTTTACTTTCAGAATTTATGGAAAAGTCTCCAAAAATTGATCAATGAGGTATCCTTCCTTATTAACAATGGGGCATTTTGTTTGTCAATTTCTTTCCACTGCTTGTAAATAATATCTTTTATGAGGGCATGCAAAGGAACATCATCCACCAAACATGTACTGTAATGAGCATAAAACCCATCTTCATCTGGAGTTTAAGGGCTAAATTCCAACACATCCCTTTCTCTGTTTTAGCGCCTGGACGCCTGGACGCCTCAGGGCAGCTGCAGCGCTCTACAAATCACATTTTCATTTCATTTCATTTTCATTTCATATGGGCCAACATGCCTTGAACAGCTTTCCCCTGAAAATACTTTCCTTTTGTGGAACTGTCCTGATCATCATCAGGGTCAAACTTTTGTTTGTTAGCATGTTGATCATTGAGTGCAGCATTCACTGCCTGATTAATCATGTTCTGGAGGTCTGCTTTTGATATTTCCAAAATATGTTCCTCCTCCAAATCTTCTCCATTCGTCCTCTTTTTGTCGCTTTGCCCCCATCAATGGGGAGGTGTCTCACACCAAAGCAGGAAGTACGCAGTGCTAACAGCACTACTTTCCATTTATACCGCTCTCTCAGCCACCAAGTCTCATGACACGTGAGACTTGGGTCTAAAAAAACAGTGCGCCACCTCCCTGTAGCGAGGCGTGCATTAGAGCACTGCTGCGGTGCCTGAGAACCACTGCGTACTCGGCTCCTGAGTAGCCAGCCCACTGGTCCACACTAGACAGCTCACCACCCCAGTCTCGAACATGAACAGGGAGCACGGCCATGGGAGGAGCACTGACCTCCTGTTTTGACCTGCGCATGGAGAGTGCACTTGATATTCACATATTTGTAAATTTAACAAAGAAGGAACGAAGCGCTTTTCTGTCTCGGACAAGAACGAAACAGGAATTGTGAAATGGGGGAAGGATCTTTTAAGCTATCACACTAACATAAAAAAGGACTAGCATGTTGAGAGTCTGTCTGGGATGGTACTGCCCTCACTATGGGCCTAATTCTGAGTTTGGCGGTGTGGGACTGGGGTGGCACACCACCGCCCTGCTCTTATACCGCCAAAGCTCACTGCCAGCCACCCACCAGATTACAAGTATTCTTGCTGTCTGGTGCACTGTCCTTTGGCGTTCCCATGGTGGTGCCTTTGAAAAAGGCACTGCCATGGGAACACCAAAGCCCTTTCCTGCACGGCATGGACTCTGCAGTCCATGCCGTGCAGGAATGGAGGTGCTTGCACACAGGGGGCACCACATATTCCCCCCTACATGCATCTCTATTGCCCGAGGCACCACAGGGCCCTGCAGAGCCCCCTTAGTTCCCTTACCGTCAGCCTTTTCATGGTGGGCTCACCGCCATGAAAAGGCTGTTAGTGAAGAAACTTGTAATATGCTTGGCGGTGCCGCAACGTCACTGCCTCCATATTACTGCCTCACACCACTACAACACTGCTGGGGAACGGCAGTTCCCCAGCGGGCCTGCAGCGGTCCGACTGCCAAACTCAGAATAGGGCGGTCAGACAACTGGTGCAGCGGTAGCTGCCGCGCCACTGCAGATTTGGCAGTCTTATGGACCGCCAAACTCGTAATAACCGCTATGAAATAAATGGGTCAGGAGGTCCTATGATGATTCCTTTGTAGATTCATGGCAGGTGTATAAAAAATAGGTAAACTCAGTGATAGAATTATGTTCATGTCAAAATTTACCTTCGTGAATAGGGCCGATGTTTTCTGTGGCTTGCTCTTTAAGTGGCTGGCTCAGCCTTTAAGACTATATTTATCAACGCAGTTAATGATTGGGGTCACAGGCTATGCGAAAAAACAAGGAATAACACGCCGAAATGATCTTTGAACTTTTTTTAAGCTTACAATTACCCCATTCTCTGAATTTTTCACTCACTTGCATCATTAGTCCAAGATGGAGGTAACAGCACATTCAAAACGCTAAGTCAGCTCTGGAGCAGAAATATATGAATTTAGGCCTTTTTTGTGCTGTGTCGGATTCTCAGTGACTCTATATGTTAATAATATTGACACGCATGCTCTGCCATTCTGGGTGATAGTATTGACATACAATGATTGATTCATATGAGTGTGGCCCATATTGAGTCTTGTTAAACCATCAGTTAAAACGATTTTTTTCCATCAGGTAAGGGCTTTTCTGACAGTGGAGAGGCTTTTACAGGATTTAATCTACTAAAGTATCTTCCAACCGACATGGCCTGTGTAATTACTCAAAACACTGTCATGTGACATTCACTAGTACATGACACAAGACTCGTACGCAGAGCAGGGCTGGCTTTAGCACTGGTGGTGCCCTGTGCGACAATGTTTGTTGGAGCTAACGCCCCCAATCACCATCTCTGATAGGGACTCCCTCACTACCACCATTTAACAGTTCCCCTCAAGTCTCCATAACCACTGTGTCTCAGATTCATTTAGTTTTATAGCGCCACTCATACCAGTGTAAGGTGTTAGAGTACTTCACATCACACACACATTGCACATAGACAATCACTCATACGTGGGTAAATCAGTGTATGGGAAATGCCACATAAAACAGAGGACTACAAGGTGTAGGAGTCACATGTCATCCATACTGGTAGGCAGTATAGTTTAACAGTCCTTAGTCTGGAAAAGCTGAAATTCAGAACTTAACACTATTGTTAGGGGTTCTCTTTCATAATAAGAATTGTTTTCTACCCAAATGAACTCTTTTTGCAAGATTATGCTAATGAAAGTCTGGGCAAAAAAACATTTACCTCTAATCTATACCTTGCCGTTTGCATGAAGCTCTTTGGGGACAGTTAATGCTCACTGTTCTATATTGGGAATTTAACTTATAAACAAAATGATCTCTCTGAACAAAGCGGTAAGCCACTGACACTTTGTGATCTGCATGGTACACGTCTATTGCAGCAGACATATTAACCCTCTGTGCTACCTCATCATGAGTCAAAGCTTCCACTAGACAAAACTCCAGTCTCTCTCCAAGAAGAACATTAATCACCAGAGTTATCTTGACATTTTTATTGATGCCTGAAAATTGGCAAGGAACGCAGCAACAAGTGCTTTGCAAACATGGCGCTCCCACCCCAAGTCAGCGCCTGGTGCGGTGGCACCTATCGCACTGCCCTAGAGCCAGCCCTGACGCAGGGCCGTCTATGGGGCTGGTGGCCTCTAGTGGGCAATCTTTGTTGGCACTCTCCATCACCAAAAACCGCCTTCTCCACAAATTCCCTCACTACCCTGCTCCGCCAGCTCTCCTCGTCTCTCCATAGCCCTTCTTCTCACATGCATTTCATTTGTTTTATAGAGCTACTCATACCAGTGTATGGGGTCAGAGCACTTTACATCACACACACATTATACAGAGACAATGAATCATATGTTTGTAAATCAGTCTAAAGGAAATGTCACAAAAGACAATGAGGGTTACAAGTTGTAGGAGTCACATGTCACCGATACTGGTAGGCAGTATATTTTAAGAATGTTTGGTCTGGAGAAGCACAAACTCAGGATTTAAAATGTACCACAGTGGTTGCCTTTACTAATAAAAATGTATTTCGACCCAAAGGCACCCTTTTTAGCAACATTATGATAATGAAAGACTGGGGAAAAACATAATATTATAACTTGTACCATGCAGTTTGCATGCAGCTCTTTGATGACAGTTCATAGGTAAATGTGCTATATTCGGGTTGTAACTTATGAATTGCAAGTAACAAAAGGATCTCTCTGACAAAACCAGTAACCTACTGAGCGATCCACATAAAATACAGTCCGGTGACTCGCGTGGTACATGTTCTTTGCAGCAGGCACGTTAACGCTCTGCGCTACTTTATGATGAATCAAAACTGACTCTAGACAAAACTCTGATCTCGCTCTTCAGCAGTAACATCAATCATCAGAGTTATCTTGACTGCTGGACAAACAAGGAACTCTACAGCCGCTGCGTTTTAAACCCGAGGCATTTTTACATTTGGGGGCCCTCGTAGGTCAGCGCCAGGTGCGGCTGCACAGGTCGGACCTCCCTGAAGTCGGTCCTGCACATACACTATTGTCACAGATATCAGTGAGACTGGGACCCCAAAATGGCCGAACTCTGGGGCATATTATCAAGCAGGGCGTTAAAATTATCGCCGCTTTAGCGGCAGAAAACTGCCGCTAAAATGTTGATAATGGGCTTGATAATATGCTCTATGGAATTCCAATTGAAGCTCAGGTTAGATGTCCTTCACATCTAACATGGGCTTCAATTGGAATTCCATAGAGCATATTATCAAGCCCATTATCGCCGTTTTAGCGTCAGTTTTCTGCTGCTAAAGTGGCGATAATTTTAATGCCCTGCTTGATAATATGCCCCTCCGTTTCGAGACTGATCTTCTGTGAAATGATTTTAAATCTGTTGCGGGCATCATTGTCAACTATCATTTTCAACAAATATCGCATTTGTCAAAGTACCAGAAATAAACATACAAGATATGTCACGAAACAATGGGTGTGAGTGTGAGCGAGTGTTCAGTTTAGCGAGTTGTGCGTATTTGAGTGCCTGTGCTTACTATACTTTAATGGGTGCCGATCAGGTATTAGGCACTTATTATTGTAAAACATTACAAATTTCCTACTAATTGTTATTATATGTGACATCATTAATGGACTAAGGGCTGTATCTAGCATTACTATAGGTTGCGAGGAAACCGTGCCGTTTGGATTTAGAAATGAGTGAATCTCTTTTTTAACTCTTTTTACTGCGTGTAAATATTTTAACTATTAAATGATATATGTTTTACTGTTTGTGCATTCATTATTGTAATGATTTTATTAATCACACAATAAAGTTTCATACTTATACTGAGTGCCTGTGTGTGTAAATTTGTATACATTTGGGAAATCAAATCTCATGCTCTAATACAGGCACTCTCTAAACTCTTTAAGGGCCTGATTTAGAGCCTGGCAGAGTTGTCCTTCTTTCCTTTCTGCAGCACTGGTATAAATCACCCAATCCCCGCCAGTCGCCAGCCACAAAAGAGTTAAGGCTCGGGACGTCTTTTCATTAAATCTTTCTTGTTAGGTCTCGCAGACCTAGCGTTGGAGCACGCATGCGCTACTCACTCTGCGAGGCATATTGGAGTAGGGTAGGTTTTAGAAGTGGGGTGGAAGCCCCGCCCCTATTTTTAATTGGCTGGCGTCATCGTCTATGGTAAACGCTGGCCTCCGATTGAAAATGAGGTTTCTTAGTCCCTCCTTGTTACCGCCCTGTCTCCTTTTGGGACGGCCCATCCAGACTGGATCGTTTACTTTCGGCGTTACACTGTCCCCTTCAATTAGTGTGTAAGGAACTTTTTTTTCATTCCCGCAATGGAGATAGCTTGTTTTTGGTTATTTGCAGTGCGGTCCTCTTTCACTTTAGTGACCGCGCTTGTTTATTTAATTGATTTGCCGCGTGGACCGGTTTCACTAGTTTCCGATGGATTCCTCTTTTTTTACAGCTATGGAAAAAAGTTTCTCATTCTAAAGCTTTTCTGGGTACAGTGTATTTGGCATCTCTGTCGCGCAAGCTCAACCGCTGTCATTCAGAGATCCCTAAATACTCTTCGCTGCAGGGTGGAGAGAGACACAGGGGTCCTGGAGCGAGAAGGGCCCCGGGTGGGCTCGGCTAGGTGAGTAAAGAAGTGCATGAAAGTGAAGGGATGAATGAGTAAACATCTGAGTAGTGCTGTTTTCAAACTAGAGTACTTCTATGCGCTGTAAATGGGTCATTTCAATGAAAAGAAAAGAATAATTTTATTTAATTTTTCATTTATTTCTATTATATAACAGGCTGCCTGGGGGCTGGGGTCCGTTGTGGGCACTGAAGATAACAGAAGACAGGGATGGCTCGGTCAATGCACGTCACGTTCTTTTGTAAACATACATTTTGTGACACGCTAAGGAAGACTAGGGGTTTGCCTGTTTGTAACCGCCCCCAAAAGTGGCAGGTAATGTAATTGTAGGACAGCAGAGGGAGATCACTTGATTTGCCCAGGATCACACAATGTACAAGTAAGCATTGAAGTCAGTCTCCGAGTTCACTTTGGCTAAAGAATCCACCACATGGGTCTCGTCTCCCACTGCGGGACTGGCTACTGGACAAGGGGGGTCGGAAGTGACTAGTCCCTTCCGTGAATTTACTTTGTTGCTCCTTTTAGCTTTTATATATCAGGTTACACCACTGACACAAGAGCGGAAAACACAAGACGGATCAACAATAGTAATACTTACTAATAACAAAAATAACAGCAACAATGCATAGAGAGCCCCTCCCACATCCTTTCAGCTGTGAAGAACCACATCCAACCTTAAAGGCTAATTTCTACTGGTGTCTCTGTGAAAGCAAGGACGCTCAGTGGGTTCAGACCCAACAGAAACCGTCAGGTAGCGGGTACGAATACCTTCCAAGAGCGGCCGCATTCCTTTTAAGGGCGATAAAATTAGTGCCACAAAGTTGGGTTCGCATGGCACGAAGGGCGCCACCCGCAGGCCTGGCTATGCTTCTGGGACTGCACCATGTATGTACATTGTAGAAAAAGCATTTGCAATGCAATAGGTCTCCCTTTTACGTGAGTTTTAGCTATTGGCATTGTAAATCACAATAACATTTATTTATGTTTTGGTTTATAAAATGTAAATAAAAGGCATTGTCATTTACAATGGCAATAGCTTATACTCGCGTAAAGGAGAGACCTATTGCATTGCAACCGCTTGTTATTATTGCAGCCGTAGGTGGCTCCTGGTGCAAAACAAAATCACACACTCTGTCAGCTCGCCCAGATGTAAACATATAAATATTACTTCATTGCGCTGCATTCACAAACCCGGATCTTGGCGCAACGCAACACACCACAGACAGCGTGTCCAGTGGGGGTGGGGGGGACAAAGAGGGTAGCCAGTGGGTGGGGGCAGGTATAAATACCTGTCCCCAGCCCACCCTGCACCGGAAATGACGCCGAAGAGGCGCAAGACCCGAGGGGGACGCCCAGAGGAGCAGGTCCCAGAGACAAGGCGCGCGGAGGGGGGGGGGGTGCCTGAAGCAGCACTAAGGGGCCCGCCCTCTTAAGGGGCCCACTGTGTGTGCTGCCGCCGCGGGCAGCCGCATTATCTGTTTGTAGAGTCACTGTGACAGCATTATGCACTCTCTGGCTCCAAAGGTACCGACAATCACAATTACTGCAATCACATTTCTCCGAAAAGAGTGCTTTCGAAATAATTGTATGGATGCCATAAGATATGTAATTTGTTTGCTAAAATGTCAGGATTGATGGTGACCTTTTGGAATTGCCATTAAGGCTAATCTGACAGGTCAGAGAATGGGTCAGTGTTTTCGCTCTTTGTGGACTTCTTTTATGGCCTGTTGGGTCCGTTTTTCCTGGTAATTTCCCTGATATTACCACAAGCGCTGCCTGCGGCAAGCACACGTGGCTGACTGACTCACCAGCGGCCGCCGCTGTCTTTGAGCACCACAAGCACAAGCCTCTCTCAGCACAAACTCACACTCAATAGCAGTCCATCACACACTGGCCTACGAGCACCGTCTCTCGGCTCCACCCCAGGGCGTTTTTTGTTAGCCAGGTCACCCGACAAAATGTGAAATTTGGGCTCCAAGTCTCAAATGCTGGCTCCCCACAGCAGTGGCTTGTGAGCTGTGTAGCTCTGCATTATTGATGGACAATTAAATTTGCTCACAGACTACAAAAAACAAGCATTTGCAATGCAATAGGTCTCGCATTATAAAAGTGTGAGCAGTTGGCATTGTTAATAATAATGCAACACTAGCTATTGGCATTGTAAATGATAATGCCATTTATTTATGTGTTTGTTTTATAAAATAGATTAAAAAGGCATTGTCATGAACAATGTCAATAGCTGAAACTTTTGCAAATGCGAGACCTATTGCATTGCAAATGCTTGTTTCAGTACAGCAGGCTTTTTAAAAAGTTTTAGTCACTACTCAAAATGAAATCCATTTTATCAGCATTGCCAGTGCTCCTTTATGTTTAATGCCCTAAATGAAACACAATGTTCTAAGCAGATTGCTAAACAGCATCTCCAGCCCCGATCACGTCTCACTTCATGCTGGACAGTGGGCATCCTGTTTTTATGCAGTGCCAAGACGGGGTGAACTAATGCACAGACTGAGGTCTGTCAGCCTCCGAGGCTCAAAGCATTCCTTGCAACAGTCCGCTGTGTCAAGGTATTGCCATGTGTACAGCACACACTCCGCTACAACAAGGGGTTTCAAAGTTGGGGGTGACTTCACAAACTTTCCCAAGGTGTTCATCGTGTTTGGTGACAGCGTATTTATGCTGACAGCCAGAAAACGGTTTGAGGTTGTGTGTGTGGCTGTGTGTGGGTGTTGTGATTGTGTGTGTAGTAGTGTGTGTGTTGTGGTTGCGTGTGTAGTTGTGGTTGTGTGTGTGGATGTGTGTTTCTGTTATTGTGTGTGCTTGTGTGTGGTTGTGTGTGTGGTTCTGTGTTATTGTGGTTGTGTGTTTGTGTTATTGTGTGTGGTTGTGTTTGTGTGTGTGGTTGTGTGTGGGTGTGGTTGGGTGTGTGTGGTTGTGGTCGTGTGTGGTTGTGTGGTTGTGGTTGTGTTTGTGGTTTTGTGTTTGTGGTTGTGTGTGTGGTTGTGTGTTTGTGTTATTGTGTGTGTGTGGTTGTGTGTTTGTGTTATTGTGGTTGTGTGTGTTTGTGGTTGTGTGTGGTTGTGTGTGTGTGGTTGTGTGTGTGTGTGTGTGGTGGTGTGTGTGTGTGTGTGTGTGGTTGTGGTTGGTTGTGTGTTGTGGTTGGGTGTGTGTTGTGGTTGGGTGTGTGTTTGTGTGATTATGTGTGTGTTATTGTGTGTGTGGTTTTGTGTGTGTGGCTGTGGGGTTTGTGTGTGGTGGTGTGTGTGTGTGTGTGGTTGTGTGTGTTTGTAAGTGGTTGTGTTTGTGGTTTTGTGTGTGGTTCTGTGTGTGTGTGTGGTTGTGTGCTGTTGTGGTTGTGTGTGTAGTTGTGGTGGTGTGTGGTTGTGTGTTTGTGTTATTGTGTGTGTGTGTGCTTGTGGTTGTGTGTGTGGGTGTGGGGGGGGTGGGTTGTGGTTGTGTGTGTTGTGGTTGTGTGTGTGTTTGTGTTATTGTGTGTGTGGTTATGTGTTTGTGTTATTGTGTGTGTGGTTGTGTGGTGGGGTTTGTGTGTGTGTATGGTTTTGTGTGTGTGGTTGTGTGGTGGGGTTTGTGTGTGTGTATGGTTTTGTGTGTGTGTTTGTGGGTGTGTGGTTGTGGGGTTTGTGTGTGGTTGTGGGGTTTGTGTGTGGTTGTGTGTGGTTGTGGGGTTTGTGTGTGGTTGTGGGTGGTTGTGGTTGTGTGTGTGAGTGGTTGTGGTTGTGGGTGGTTGTGTGTGTGAGTGGTGTGTGTGTGTGTGTGGTTGTGTGGTTGTGTGTGGTTGTGTGGTTGTGTGTGTGTGGTTGTGTGTGTGTGTGTGGTTGTGTGTGTGTGTGGTTGTGTGTGTGGTTGGTTGTGTGTTGTGGTTGTGTGTGGTTGTGTTTATGTTATTGTGTGTGTGGTTATGTGTTTGTGTTATTGTGTGTGTGTGGTTGTGTGGTGGGGTGTGTGTGTGGTTGTATGTGTGTGATTGTGTGTGTGTGTGGTTGTGTGTGTGGTTGTGGTTGTATGTGGTTGTGTTTGTGGTTTTGTGTGTGTTTGTGGTTTTGTGTGTGGTTCTCTGTGTGTGTGGTTGTGTGTTGTGGTTGTGTGTGTGTGTGTGGGGTGTGTGTGTGTGGTTGTGTGTGTGTGTGGTTGTGTGTGTGTGCGTGCAATCCTAATCAAAACACAATGGCACAGACTTTAGTTTCATTAGACCTGAGGAACCGTACATAAGAGATGAAGAATTGTTATCGGTAACGGACCCACTAGGCCTCCAGTCAAGTAATAGTGGTCATGAACGTTATAAATTAAAAACAACGAAACGGAAAAATGAACAATCTCATCACTCACCCACTTGAGGGTCTCAGAAGGAGCCTAGATCCCGCTTGGACTCAGAATCTCTCAGGTGCAACAAAGCCCCTTTGGTACAGAAAGATAGGGTGGATAACCCTGGCTCAGTGGTTAACAACGAAAAGTCCACCTTTGACACACCAGTCATGAACTTACAGATACAGAACTGGTGGTCGGTCATTGACACCACACTAACAACCATGGGCTAGGTGGCAATGGTGCATGCTGACTAAATGGACTCTCAGATTGTAATATTACAGTCCCTGGCAAAGAACGTGAAGAAGATAGAATCGCGACTGGATAATCTAAATTCTTTCATAATGAACACCCAGTTACAGACTGACAAGGAGCGGTGTTATTGCTCACTTCTCCTCGAAAAAATCTCTGCATTCCCTGAAATAAATGTCGAATCTTCTCACAGAATATAAAGTAACATACATCATAACAGCAATGAAAGGCCCCTTCCCCGTTCCTCATCAAAAAGTTGACCAAATACGGTTTTTGGTGTCAGTTCCCCCGGGGCACAAGCAGGCATCCACTTCTGTCAGGACAGCTGATCGGAGCAAAAAAGACAGAAGTGGATGCCTGCTTGTACCCTGGGGGGACTGACCAAAAAAAAAAACACACAAAGGGAAACAAGGGATATCCAAGGATAAATATGAAGGAATCGCCAAATGGGTGGTGACGCGGATGTCAAAAACCACGCACAATAATGGAGGTGGACAAAGAGGGTGAGAGCCGTTCTCCGTCTGAAGCAGACCGCTCTGATGCTGGAGAGGACGAAGCGCATGAGCCCCGCAGACACTGGCAGACTCCGCGTACATTTTAAGAATGGAAGGCATAGACGAGAAAGCGGATGAAGGAAGGATGAAAAAAGTAAGGAAGGTTGTAAAGAAGGAAGGGAGGAGATCAAAGGATATACGGTGAAGGCAGATTAAAAGGAGAGGAAGGTAGAGGAGAAAGGGTAGGAAAGCAAGTGGCGTTGAAGGTGAATCAATGAAAACAGTGGGTGTGCCGGCAGAGGAGGCTGGGTCTGCGCAGCAAAGCCGCGAAAGTGAAAGTGATCGTGATCGCGATCAAAGCGGCCGAGAAAGTGAAAGTAAGCAGTGCAAGCGCGCGCCCGTGCACATGCACTGTAGCTCTAGGCTGGCCTGGTAGCACTTTTTGAAGCCCATATTCAAAATGTCTCTTCGAGCCTTTGGCTCGCGAGACCTAATCAGCACAGCAGCTTCTGCACAAGCAGGTCCAGAGGAAAACCCAGAGCCCTGCCCTCAATTTCCAATTACAGTCTTACCCTTATTTAACCAGGGGAGTTGGTCACCCGTAGGGGTGCGTTTAATTCCTTACTCCTCGCCATATTTAACTTCTATATTACACCGGGGAGGTTGGTAATCTGTAGGGGTGCTCTTAATCCCCTCTAGATTACACCGGGGAGGTTGGTCACCTCTAGGGGTGTTCTTACTCCCCTCTATATTACACCAGTGAGGTTGGTCACCCCTCCATATTACACCGGGGAGGTTGGTCACCTGTAGGGGTGTCCTTACTCCCCTCTATATTACACCAGTGAGGTTGGTCACCCCTCCGTATTACACCGGGGAGGTTGGTCACCTCTAGGGGTGCTCTTACTTCCCTCCATATTGCACCTGTGAGGGTGTTCACCTGTAAGGGTGCTCACACTCGCCTCCATCTTAAACCAGGGAGGTCGGTCTCCTCTAGGGGTGCTCTTACTCCCCTCCATATTACACCGGGGAGGTTGGTCAACTGTAGCGGTGTTCTTACTCCTCTCTATATCACGCTAGTGAGGTTGGTCACCTATAGGGGTGTTCTTACTCCCCTCCATATTGCACCTGAGAGGTTGGTCACTTGTAGGGGTGCTCTTACTCCCCTCTACATTACACCAGTGAGGTTGGTCACCTGTAGGGGTGCTCACACTCCCCTCCATATTAAACCAGGGGGTTGGTCACCTCTAGGGGTGCTCTTACACCCCTCCATATTGTACCTGTGAAGTTGGTCACCTGTAGGGGTGCTCACACTCCCCTCCATATTTAACCAGGGAGGTTGGTCACCTGTAGGGGTGCTCTTATTCCCCTCTATATTACACCAGGAAGGTTCGTCACCTCTAGGGGTGCTATTACTCCCTTCCATATTACACAGGGGAGGTTGGTCACATGTAGGGTGCTCTTACACCCCTCTAGATACACCAGTGAGGTTGGTCACCTCTTGGTGTGCTCTTACTCCCTTCTACATTACACCGGGGAGGTTGGTCACATGTAGGGGGTGCTCTTACTCCACTCCATATTACACCGGGGACGTTGTTCACCTGTAGGGGGTGTCTTACTCCCCTCTTTATTACACCAGTAAGGTTGGTCACCTGGAGGGGTGCTCTTACTCCCCTTCCATATTAAACCAGGGAGGTTGGTCACCTATAGCGGTGCTCTTACTCCCTTCTATATTACACTGGGGAGGTTGGTTACCTGTAGAGGTGTTCTTATTCCCTTCTATATTACATCAGTGAGGCTGGTCACCCCTCCGTATTACACCAGAGAGGTCGGTCACCTGTTGGGGTGCTCTTACTTCCCTCTATATTACACCGGGTTGGTTGGTCACCTCTAGGGGTGCTCTTACTCCCACCTATATTACACCAGTGACGTTGGTAACCCTTCCATATTACACAGGGGAGTTTGGTCACCTGTAGGGGTGTTCTTACTACCCTCTATATTACACCAATGAGGTTGGTCACCCCTCCATATTAAACCCGGGGTGGTTGGTCACCTCTAGGGGTGCTTTTACTCCCCTCCATATTCCACTTGTGAAGTTGGTCACCTGCAGCGGTGCTCACACTCCCCTCCATATTAAACCAGGGAGGTTGGTCACCTGTAGGGGTGCTCTTATTCCCCTCTATATTACACCGGGGAGGTTGGTCACCTGTAGGGGTGCTATTACTCCCTTCCATATTACACCAGGGAGGTTGGTCACCTGTAGGGGTGACCTTACTCCCCTCTAGATTACACCAGTGAGGTTGGTCACCTCTAGGGGTGCTCTTACTCCCTTCTACATTACACCGGGGAGGTTGGTCACCTGTAGGGGGTGCTCTTACTCCCCTCCATATTACACCGGGGATGTTGGTCACCTGTAGGGGGTGTCTTACTCCCCCCCATATTTAACCAGGGAGGTTGGTCACCTGTAGTCGTGCAATTACTCCTTTCCATATTGCACCAGTGAGGTTGGTCACATGTTGGGGTGCTCCTAAACCCCTCTATATTACACCATTAAGGTTGGTGACTTCTAGGGGTGCTCTTACTCCCCTCTATATTACACCAGGGAGGTTTGTCCCGTATAGGGGTGTTCTTATTCTCCTCTATATGACACCAGTGAGGTTGGTCAGCTGTAAGGATGCTCTTACTCCCCTCTATATTACACCAGAGAGGTTGGTCACCTGTAGGGGTGCTCTTACTCCTCTCCATATTACACCGGGGAGGTTGGTCACCTCTAGGGGTGCTCTTACTCCCCTCTATATTACAGCAGGAAGGTTGGTCCCCTGTAGAGGTGTTCTCATTCTCCTCTATATTACACCAGTGAGGTTGGTCAGCTGTAAGGATGCTCTTACTCCCCTCTATGTTACACCAGAGAGGTTGGTCACCTGTAGGGGTGCTCTTACACCCCTCTATATTACACCGGGGAGGTTGGTCACCTGTAGGGGTGCTCTTACTCCTCTCCATATTACACCGGGGAGGTTGGTCACCTCTAGGGGTGCTTTTACACCCCTCTATATTACACCGGGGATGTTGGTCACCTCTAGGGGTGCTCTTACTCCCATCTATATCACATCAGTGAGGTTGGTTACCCCTCCATATTACACTGGGGAGGTTGGTAACCTGTAGGGGTGTTCTTACTTCCCTCTATATTACACCAGTGAGGTTGGTCACCCCTCCATATTACACCTGGGAGGTTGGTCACCTGTAGGGGTGTTCCTACCGCCCTCTATATTACACTAGTGAGGTTGGTCACCCCTGCATATTACACCGGGGAGGTTGGTCACCTCTAGGGGTGCTCTTACTCCACTCCATATTGCACCTGGGAGGTTGGTCACCTTTAAGGGTGCTCACACTCCCCTCCATCTTAAACCAGGGAGGTCTGTCTCCTCAAGGGGTGCTCTTACTCCCCTCCATATTACACAGAGGAGGTTGGTCACCTGTAGCGGTGTTCTTACTCTTCTCTATATCACGCCGGTGAGGTTGGTCACCTCTAGGGATGTTCTTTCTCCCCTCCATATTGCACCTGAGAGGTTGGTCACTTGTAGGGGTGCTCTTACTTCCCTCTACATTACACCAGTGAGGTGGGTCACCTGTAGGGGTGCTCACACTTCCCTCCATATTAAACCAGAGGGGTTGGTCACCTCTAGGGGTGCTCTTACTCCCCTCCATATTCCAGCTGTGAAGTTGGTCACATGTAGGGGTGCTCACAATCCGCTCCATATTAAACCAGGGAGGTTGGTCACCTATAGGGGTGCTCTTATTCCCCTCTATATTACATCGGGGAGGTTGGTCACCTGTAGGGGTGCTATTACTCCCTTCCATATTACACCAGGGAGGTTTGTCACCTGTAGGGGGTGTCTTACTCCCCTCCATATGTAACCAGGGAGGTTGGTCACCTGTAGTCGTGCTATTACTCCTTTCCATATTGCACCAGTGAGGTTGGTCACCTGTTGGGGTGCTCCTACTCCCCTCCATATTACACCATTAATGTTGGTCACCTCTAGGGGTGCTCTTATTCCCCTCTATATTACATCGGGGAGGTTGGTCACCTGTAGGGGTACTATTACTCCCTTCCATATTACACCAGGGAGGTTTGTCACCTGTAGGGGGTGTCTTACTCCCCTCCATATGTAACCAGGGAGGTTGGTCACCTGTAGTCGTGCTATTACTCCTTTCCATATTGCACCAGTGAGGTTGGTCACCTGTTGGGGTGCTCCTACTCCCCTCCATATTACACCATTAATGTTGGTCACCTCTAGGGGTGCTCTTATTCCCCTCTATATTACATCGGGGAGGTTGGTCACCTGTAGGGGTGCTATTACTCCCTTCCATATTACACCAGGGAGGTTTGTCACCTGTAGGGGGTGTCTTACTCCCCTCCATATGTAACCAGGGAGGTTGGTCACCTGTAGTCGTGCTATTACTCCTTTCCATATTGCACCAGTGAGGTTGGTCACCTGTTGGGGTGCTCCTACTCCCCTCCATATTACACCATTAATGTTGGTCACCTCTAGGGGTGCTCTTACTCCCCTCTATATTACAGCAGGAAGGTTGGTCCCCTGTAGAGGTGTTCTTATTCTCCTCTATATTACACCAGTGAGGTTGGTCAGCTGTAAGGATGCTCTTACTCCCCTCTATATTACAACAGAGAGGTTGGTCACCTGTAGGGGTGCTCTTACACCCCTCTATATTACACCGGGGAGGTTGGTCACCTCTAGGGGTGCACTTACTCCCATCCATATTACATCTGTGAGGTTGGTTACCCCTCCATATTACACCTGGGAGGTTGGTCACCTGTAGGGGTGTTCTTACTCCCCTCTATATTACACCAATAAGGTTGGTCACCCCTCCATATTACACCTGAGAGGTTGGTCACCTGTAGGGGTGTTCTTACTCCCCTCTACATTACACCAGTGAGGTTGGTGGCCCCTCCTTATTACACCGGGGAGGTTGGTCACCTGTAGGAGTGTTGTTACTCCCCTCTATATTACACCAGTGAGGTTGGTCACCCCTCCATATTACACCGGGGAGGTTGGTCACCTCTAGGGGTGCTCTTACTCCCCTCTATATTACACCAGTGAGGTTGGTCACCCATCCATATTACACCGGGGAGGTTGGTCACCTCTAGGGGTGCTCTTAATCCCATCCATATTACACCGGGGAGGTTGGTCACCTGTAGCGGTGTTCTTACTCCTCTCTATATCACGCCACTGAGGTTGGTCACCTCTAGGGGTGTGCTTACTCCCCTCCATATTGCACCTGAGAGGTTGATCACTTGTAGGGGTGCTCTTACTCCCCTCTACATTACACCAGTGAGGTTGGTCACCTGTAGGGGTGCTCACACTCCCCTCCATATTAAACCAGGGGGGTTGGTCCCCTCTAGGGGTGCTCTTACTCCCCTCCATATTGCACCTGTGAAGTTGGTCACCTGTTGGGGTGCTCACACTTCCCTCCATATTAAACAAGGGAGGTTGGTCACCTGTAGGGGTGCTCTTATTCCCCTCTATATTACACCAGGGAGGTTGGTCACCTGTAGGGGTGCTATTACTCCCTTCCATATTACACCGGGGAGGTTGGTCAGCTGTAGGGGTGCTCTTACTTCCCTCTAGATACACCAGTGAGGTTGGTCACCTCTAGGAGTGCTCTTACTCCCTTCTACATTACACCGGGGAGGTTGGTCACCTGTAGGGGGTGCTCTTACTCCCCTCCATATTACACCAGGGACTTTGGTCACCTGTAGGGAGTGTCTTACTCCCCTCTTTATTACACCAGTGAGGTTGGTCACCTGGAGGGGTGCTCTTACTTTCCTCCATATTAAACCAGGGAGGTTGGTCACCTATAGCGGTGCTCTTACTCCCTTCTGTATTACACTGGGGAGATTGGTTAACTGTAGATGTGCTCTTATTCCCCTCTATAATACACCAGTAAGGTTGGTCTCCCCTCCGTATTACACCAGAGAGGTCGGTCACCTGTAGGGGTGCTCTTACTCCCCTCTATATTACACTGGGGAGGTTGGTCACCTCTAGGGGTGCTCTTACTCCCATCTATATTACACCAGTGACGTTGGTAACCCCTCCATATTACACCGGGGACGTTGGTCACCTGTAGGGGTGTTCTTACTCCCCTCTATATTACACCAATGAGGTTGGTCACCCCTCCATATTACACCGGGGAGGTTGGTCACCTGTAGGGGTGTTCTTACTCCCCTCAATATTACACCAGTGAGGTTGGTCACCCCTCCATATTACACTGGGGAGGTTGGTCACCTCTTGGGGTGCTCTTACTCCCCTCCATATTGCACCTGTGAGGTTGGTCACCTGTAAGGGTGCTCACACTCCCCTCCATCTTAAACCAGGGAGGTCGGTCTCCTCAAGGGGTGCTCTTAGTCTCCTCCATATTACACCGGGGAGGTTGGTCACCTGTAGAGGTGTTCTTACGCCTCTCTATATTACGCCAGTGAGGTTGGTCACCTCTAGGGGTGTTCTTACTCCCCTCCATATTGCACCTGAGAGGTTGGTCACTTTTAGGGGTGCTCTTACTCCCCTCTACATTACACCAGTGAAGTGGGTCACCTGTAGGGGTGCTCATACTCCCCTCCATATTAAAACAGGGGGTTGGTCACCTCTAGGATCGCTCTTACTCCCCTTCATATTCCACCTGTGAAGTTGGTCACCTGTAGGGGTGCTCACACTCCCCTCCATATTAAACCAGGGAGGTTGGTCACCTGTAGGGGTGCTCTTCTTCCCCTCTATATTACACCGGGGAGGTTGGTCACCTGTAGGGGTGCTATTACTCCCTTATCTATTACACCGGGGAGGTTGGTCACCTGTAGGGGTGCCCTTACTCCTTTCTACATTACACCAGGGAGGTTGGTCACTTGTAGGGGGTGCTCTTACTCCCCTCCATATTTAACCAGGGAGGTTGGTCACCTGTAGTCGTATTATTACTCCTTTCCATATTGCACCAGTGAGGTTGGTCACCTGTTGGGGTGCTCCTACTCCCCTCTATATTACACCATTGAGGTTGGTCACCTCCAGGGGTGCTCTTAAACCCCTCTATATTACACCAGGGAGGTTGGTCCCCTATAGAGGTGTTCTTATTCTCCTCTATATTACACCAGTGAGGTTGGTCAGCTGTAAGGATGCTTTTACTCCCCTCTATATTACACCAGAGAGGTTGGTCACCTGTAGGGGAGCTCTTACTCCTCTCCATATTACACCGGGGAGGTTGGTCACCTCTAGGGGTGCTCTTACACCCCTCTATATTACACCGGGGAGGTTGGTCACCTCTAGGGGTGCTCTTACTCCCATCTATATTACACCAGTAAGGTTGGTTACCCCTCCATATTACACCGGGGAGGTTGGTCACCTGTAGGGGTGCTATTACTCCCTTCCATATTACACCGGGGAGGTTGGTCAGCTGTAGGGGTGCTCTTACTTCCCTCTAGATACACCAGTGAGGTTGGTCACCTCTAGGGGTGCTCTTACTCCCTTCTACATTACACCGGGGAGGTTGGTCACCTGTAGGGGGTGCTCTTACTCCCCTCCATATTACACCAGGGACTTTGGTCACCTGTAGGGAGTGTCTTACTCCCCTCTTTATTACACCAGTGAGGTTGGTCACCTGGAGGGGTGCTCTTACTTCCCTCCATATTAAACCAGGGAGGTTGGTCACCTATAGCGGTGCTCTTACTCCCTTCTGTATTACACTGGGGAGATTGGTTAACTGTAGATGTGCTCTTATTCCCCTCTATAATACACCAGTAAGGTTGGTCTCCCCTCCGTATTACACCAGAGAGGTCGGTCACCTGTAGGGGTGCTCTTACTCCCCTCTATATTACACTGGGGAGGTTGGTCACCTCTAGGGGTGCTCTTACTCCCATCTATATTACACCAGTGACGTTGGTAACCCCTCCATATTACACCGGGGACGTTGGTCACCTGTAGGGGTGTTCTTACTCCCCTCTATATTACACCAATGAGGTTGGTCACCCCTCCATATTACACCGGGGAGGTTGGTCACCTGTTGGGGTGCTCCTACTCCCCTCTATATTACACCATTGAGGTTGGTCACCTCCAGGGGTGCTCTTAAACCCCTCTATATTACACCAGGGAGGTTGGTCCCCTATAGAGGTGTTCTTATTCTCCTCTATATTACACCAGTGAGGTTGGTCAGCTGTAAGGATGCTTTTACTCCCCTCTATATTACACCAGAGAGGTTGGTCACCTGTAGGGGAGCTCTTACTCCTCTCCATATTACACCGGGGAGGTTGGTCACCTCTAGGGGTGCTCTTACACCCCTCTATATTACACCGGGGAGGTTGGTCACCTCTAGGGGTGCTCTTACTCCCATCTATATTACACCAGTAAGGTTGGTTACCCCTCCATATTACACCGGGGAGGTTGGTCACCTGTAGGGGTGCTATTACTCCCTTCCATATTACACCGGGGAGGTTGGTCAGCTGTAGGGGTGCTCTTACTTCCCTCTAGATACACCAGTGAGGTTGGTCACCTCTAGGGGTGCTCTTACTCCCTTCTACATTACACCGGGGAGGTTGGTCACCTGTAGGGGGTGCTCTTACTCCCCTCCATATTACACCAGGGACTTTGGTCACCTGTAGGGAGTGTCTTACTCCCCTCTTTATTACACCAGTGAGGTTGGTCACCTGGAGGGGTGCTCTTACTTCCCTCCATATTAAACCAGGGAGGTTGGTCACCTATAGCGGTGCTCTTACTCCCTTCTGTATTACACTGGGGAGATTGGTTAACTGTAGATGTGCTCTTATTCCCCTCTATAATACACCAGTAAGGTTGGTCTCCCCTCCGTATTACACCAGAGAGGTCGGTCACCTGTAGGGGTGCTCTTACTCCCCTCTATATTACACTGGGGAGGTTGGTCACCTCTAGGGGAGCTCTTACTCCCATCTATATTACACCAGTGACGTTGGTAACCCCTCCATATTACACCGGGGACGTTGGTCACCTGTAGGGGTGTTCTTACTCCCCTCTATATTACACCAATGAGGTTGGTCACCCCTCCATATTACACCGGGGAGGTTGGTCACCTGTAGGGGTGTTCTTACTCCCCTCAATATTACACCAGTGAGGTTGGTCACCCCTCCATATTACACTGGGGAGGTTGGTCACCTCTTGGGGTGCTCTTACTCCCCTCCATATTGCACCTGTGAGGTTGGTCACCTGGAGGGGTGCTCTTACTTTCCTCCATATTAAACCAGGGAGGTTGGTCACCTATAGCGGTGCTCTTACTCCCTTCTGTATTACACTGGGGAGATTGGTTAACTGTAGATGTGCTCTTATTCCCCTCTATAATACACCAGTAAGGTTGGTCTCCCCTCCGTATTACACCAGAGAGGTCGGTCACCTGTAGGGGTGCTCTTACTCCCCTCTATATTACACTGGGGAGGTTGGTCACCTCTAGGGGTGCTCTTACTCCCATCTATATTACACCAGTGACGTTGGTAACCCCTCCATATTACACCGGGGACGTTGGTCACCTGTAGGGGTGTTCTTACTCCCCTCTATATTACACCAATGAGGTTGGTCACCCCTCCATATTACACCGGGGAGGTTGGTCACCTGTAGGGGTGTTCTTACTCCCCTCAATATTACACCAGTGAGGTTGGTCACCCCTCCATATTACACTGGGGAGGTTGGTCACCTCTTGGGGTGCTCTTACTCCCCTCCATATTGCACCTGTGAGGTTGGTCACCTGTAAGGGTGCTCACACTCCCCTCCATCTTAAACCAGGGAGGTCGGTCTCCTCAAGGGGTGCTCTTAGTCTCCTCCATATTACACCGGGGAGGTTGGTCACCTGTAGAGGTGTTCTTACGCCTCTCTATATTACGCCAGTGAGGTTGGTCACCTCTAGGGGTGTTCTTACTCCCCTCCATATTGCACCTGAGAGGTTGGTCACTTTTAGGGGTGCTCTTACTCCCCTCTACATTACACCAGTGAAGTGGGTCACCTGTAGGGGTGCTCATACTCCCCTCCATATTAAAACAGGGGGTTGGTCACCTCTAGGATCGCTCTTACTCCCCTTCATATTCCACCTGTGAAGTTGGTCACCTGTAGGGGTGCTCACACTCCCCTCCATATTAAACCAGGGAGGTTGGTCACCTGTAGGGGTGCTCTTCTTCCCCTCTATATTACACCGGGGAGGTTGGTCACCTGTAGGGGTGCTATTACTCCCTTATCTATTACACCGGGGAGGTTGGTCACCTGTAGGGGTGCCCTTACTCCTTTCTACATTACACCAGGGAGGTTGGTCACTTGTAGGGGGTGCTCTTACTCCCCTCCATATTTAACCAGGGAGGTTGGTCACCTGTAGTCGTATTATTACTCCTTTCCATATTGCACCAGTGAGGTTGGTCACCTGTTGGGGTGCTCCTACTCCCCTCTATATTACACCATTGAGGTTGGTCACCTCCAGGGGTGCTCTTAAACCCCTCTATATTACACCAGGGAGGTTGGTCCCCTATAGAGGTGTTCTTATTCTCCTCTATATTACACCAGTGAGGTTGGTCAGCTGTAAGGATGCTTTTACTCCCCTCTATATTACACCAGAGAGGTTGGTCACCTGTAGGGGAGCTCTTACTCCTCTCCATATTACACCGGGGAGGTTGGTCACCTCTAGGGGTGCTCTTACACCCCTCTATATTACACCGGGGAGGTTGGTCACCTCTAGGGGTGCTCTTACTCCCATCTATATTACACCAGTAAGGTTGGTTACCCCTCCATATTACACCGGGGAGGTTGGTCACCTGTAGGGGTGCTATTACTCCCTTCCATATTACACCGGGGAGGTTGGTCAGCTGTAGGGGTGCTCTTACTTCCCTCTAGATACACCAGTGAGGTTGGTCACCTCTAGGGGTGCTCTTACTCCCTTCTACATTACACCGGGGAGGTTGGTCACCTGTAGGGGGTGCTCTTACTCCCCTCCATATTACACCAGGGACTTTGGTCACCTGTAGGGAGTGTCTTACTCCCCTCTTTATTACACCAGTGAGGTTGGTCACCTGGAGGGGTGCTCTTACTTCCCTCCATATTAAACCAGGGAGGTTGGTCACCTATAGCGGTGCTCTTACTCCCTTCTGTATTACACTGGGGAGATTGGTTAACTGTAGATGTGCTCTTATTCCCCTCTATAATACACCAGTAAGGTTGGTCTCCCCTCCGTATTACACCAGAGAGGTCGGTCACCTGTAGGGGTGCTCTTACTCCCCTCTATATTACACTGGGGAGGTTGGTCACCTCTAGGGGTGCTCTTACTCCCATCTATATTACACCAGTGACGTTGGTAACCCCTCCATATTACACCGGGGACGTTGGTCACCTGTAGGGGTGTTCTTACTCCCCTCTATATTACACCAATGAGGTTGGTCACCCCTCCATATTACACCGGGGAGGTTGGTCACCTGTTGGGGTGCTCCTACTCCCCTCTATATTACACCATTGAGGTTGGTCACCTCCAGGGGTGCTCTTAAACCCCTCTATATTACACCAGGGAGGTTGGTCCCCTATAGAGGTGTTCTTATTCTCCTCTATATTACACCAGTGAGGTTGGTCAGCTGTAAGGATGCTTTTACTCCCCTCTATATTACACCAGAGAGGTTGGTCACCTGTAGGGGAGCTCTTACTCCTCTCCATATTACACCGGGGAGGTTGGTCACCTCTAGGGGTGCTCTTACACCCCTCTATATTACACCGGGGAGGTTGGTCACCTCTAGGGGTGCTCTTACTCCCATCTATATTACACCAGTAAGGTTGGTTACCCCTCCATATTACACCGGGGAGGTTGGTCACCTGTAGGGGTGCTATTACTCCCTTCCATATTACACCGGGGAGGTTGGTCAGCTGTAGGGGTGCTCTTACTTCCCTCTAGATACACCAGTGAGGTTGGTCACCTCTAGGGGTGCTCTTACTCCCTTCTACATTACACCGGGGAGGTTGGTCACCTGTAGGGGGTGCTCTTACTCCCCTCCATATTACACCAGGGACTTTGGTCACCTGTAGGGAGTGTCTTACTCCCCTCTTTATTACACCAGTGAGGTTGGTCACCTGGAGGGGTGCTCTTACTTCCCTCCATATTAAACCAGGGAGGTTGGTCACCTATAGCGGTGCTCTTACTCCCTTCTGTATTACACTGGGGAGATTGGTTAACTGTAGATGTGCTCTTATTCCCCTCTATAATACACCAGTAAGGTTGGTCTCCCCTCCGTATTACACCAGAGAGGTCGGTCACCTGTAGGGGTGCTCTTACTCCCCTCTATATTACACTGGGGAGGTTGGTCACCTCTAGGGGAGCTCTTACTCCCATCTATATTACACCAGTGACGTTGGTAACCCCTCCATATTACACCGGGGACGTTGGTCACCTGTAGGGGTGTTCTTACTCCCCTCTATATTACACCAATGAGGTTGGTCACCCCTCCATATTACACCGGGGAGGTTGGTCACCTGTAGGGGTGTTCTTACTCCCCTCAATATTACACCAGTGAGGTTGGTCACCCCTCCATATTACACTGGGGAGGTTGGTCACCTCTTGGGGTGCTCTTACTCCCCTCCATATTGCACCTGTGAGGTTGGTCACCTGTAAGGGTGCTCACACTCCCCTCCATCTTAAACCAGGGAGGTCGGTCTCCTCAAGGGGTGCTCTTAGTCTCCTCCATATTACACCGGGGAGGTTGGTCACCTGTAGAGGTGTTCTTACGCCTCTCTATATTACGCCAGTGAGGTTGGTCACCTCTAGGGGTGTTCTTACTCCCCTCCATATTGCACCTGAGAGGTTGGTCACTTTTAGGGGTGCTCTTACTCCCCTCTACATTACACCAGTGAAGTGGGTCACCTGTAGGGGTGCTCACACTCCCCTCCATATTAAAACAGGGGGTTGGTCACCTCTAGGATCGCTCTTACTCCCCTTCATATTCCACCTGTGAAGTTGGTCACCTGTAGGGGTGCTCACACTCCCCTCCATATTAAACCAGGGAGGTTGGTCACCTGTAGGGGTGCTCTTCTTCCCCTCTATATTACACCGGGGAGGTTGGTCACCTGTAGGGGTGCTATTACTCCCTTATCTATTACACCGGGGAGGTTGGTCACCTGTAGGGGTGCCCTTACTCCTTTCTACATTACACCAGGGAGGTTGGTCACTTGTAGGGGGTGCTCTTACTCCCCTCCATATTTAACCAGGGAGGTTGGTCACCTGTAGTCGTATTATTACTCCTTTCCATATTGCACCAGTGAGGTTGGTCACCTGTTGGGGTGCTCCTACTCCCCTCTATATTACACCATTGAGGTTGGTCACCTCCAGGGGTGCTCTTAAACCCCTCTATATTACACCAGGGAGGTTGGTCCCCTATAGAGGTGTTCTTATTCTCCTCTATATTACACCAGTGAGGTTGGTCAGCTGTAAGGATGCTTTTACTCCCCTCTATATTACACCAGAGAGGTTGGTCACCTGTAGGGGAGCTCTTACTCCTCTCCATATTACACCGGGGAGGTTGGTCACCTCTAGGGGTGCTCTTACACCCCTCTATATTACACCGGGGAGGTTGGTCACCTCTAGGGGTGCTCTTACTCCCATCTATATTACACCAGTAAGGTTGGTTACCCCTCCATATTACACCGGGGAGGTTGGTCACCTGTAGGGGTGCTATTACTCCCTTCCATATTACACCGGGGAGGTTGGTCAGCTGTAGGGGTGCTCTTACTTCCCTCTAGATACACCAGTGAGGTTGGTCACCTCTAGGGGTGCTCTTACTCCCTTCTACATTACACCGGGGAGGTTGGTCACCTGTAGGGGGTGCTCTTACTCCCCTCCATATTACACCAGGGACTTTGGTCACCTGTAGGGAGTGTCTTACTCCCCTCTTTATTACACCAGTGAGGTTGGTCACCTGGAGGGGTGCTCTTACTTCCCTCCATATTAAACCAGGGAGGTTGGTCACCTATAGCGGTGCTCTTACTCCCTTCTGTATTACACTGGGGAGATTGGTTAACTGTAGATGTGCTCTTATTCCCCTCTATAATACACCAGTAAGGTTGGTCTCCCCTCCGTATTACACCAGAGAGGTCGGTCACCTGTAGGGGTGCTCTTACTCCCCTCTATATTACACTGGGGAGGTTGGTCACCTCTAGGGGTGCTCTTACTCCCATCTATATTACACCAGTGACGTTGGTAACCCCTCCATATTACACCGGGGACGTTGGTCACCTGTAGGGGTGTTCTTACTCCCCTCTATATTACACCAATGAGGTTGGTCACCCCTCCATATTACACCGGGGAGGTTGGTCACCTGTTGGGGTGCTCCTACTCCCCTCTATATTACACCATTGAGGTTGGTCACCTCCAGGGGTGCTCTTAAACCCCTCTATATTACACCAGGGAGGTTGGTCCCCTATAGAGGTGTTCTTATTCTCCTCTATATTACACCAGTGAGGTTGGTCAGCTGTAAGGATGCTTTTACTCCCCTCTATATTACACCAGAGAGGTTGGTCACCTGTAGGGGAGCTCTTACTCCTCTCCATATTACACCGGGGAGGTTGGTCACCTCTAGGGGTGCTCTTACACCCCTCTATATTACACCGGGGAGGTTGGTCACCTCTAGGGGTGCTCTTACTCCCATCTATATTACACCAGTAAGGTTGGTTACCCCTCCATATTACACCGGGGAGGTTGGTCACCTGTAGGGGTGCTATTACTCCCTTCCATATTACACCGGGGAGGTTGGTCAGCTGTAGGGGTGCTCTTACTTCCCTCTAGATACACCAGTGAGGTTGGTCACCTCTAGGGGTGCTCTTACTCCCTTCTACATTACACCGGGGAGGTTGGTCACCTGTAGGGGGTGCTCTTACTCCCCTCCATATTACACCAGGGACTTTGGTCACCTGTAGGGAGTGTCTTACTCCCCTCTTTATTACACCAGTGAGGTTGTTCACCTGGAGGGGTGCTCTTACTTCCCTCCATATTAAACCAGGGAGGTTGGTCACCTATAGCGGTGCTCTTACTCCCTTCTGTATTACACTGGGGAGATTGGTTAACTGTAGATGTGCTCTTATTCCCCTCTATAATACACCAGTAAGGTTGGTCTCCCCTCCGTATTACACCAGAGAGGTCGGTCACCTGTAGGGGTGCTCTTACTCCCCTCTATATTACACTGGGGAGGTTGGTCACCTCTAGGGGAGCTCTTACTCCCATCTATATTACACCAGTGACGTTGGTAACCCCTCCATATTACACCGGGGACGTTGGTCACCTGTAGGGGTGTTCTTACTCCCCTCTATATTACACCAATGAGGTTGGTCACCCCTCCATATTACACCGGGGAGGTTGGTCACCTGTAGGGGTGTTCTTACTCCCCTCAATATTACACCAGTGAGGTTGGTCACCCCTCCATATTACACTGGGGAGGTTGGTCACCTCTTGGGGTGCTCTTACTCCCCTCCATATTGCACCTGTGAGGTTGGTCACCTGTAAGGGTGCTCACACTCCCCTCCATCTTAAACCAGGGAGGTCGGTCTCCTCAAGGGGTGCTCTTAGTCTCCTCCATATTACACCGGGGAGGTTGGTCACCTGTAGAGGTGTTCTTACGCCTCTCTATATTACGCCAGTGAGGTTGGTCACCTCTAGGGGTGTTCTTACTCCCCTCCATATTGCACCTGAGAGGTTGGTCACTTTTAGGGGTGCTCTTACTCCCCTCTACATTACACCAGTGAAGTGGGTCACCTGTAGGGGTGCTCACACTCCCCTCCATATTAAAACAGGGGGTTGGTCACCTCTAGGATCGCTCTTACTCCCCTTCATATTCCACCTGTGAAGTTGGTCACCTGTAGGGGTGCTCACACTCCCCTCCATATTAAACCAGGGAGGTTGGTCACCTGTAGGGGTGCTCTTCTTCCCCTCTATATTACACCGGGGAGGTTGGTCACCTGTAGGGGTGCTATTACTCCCTTATCTATTACACCGGGGAGGTTGGTCACCTGTAGGGGTGCCCTTACTCCTTTCTACATTACACCAGGGAGGTTGGTCACTTGTAGGGGGTGCTCTTACTCCCCTCCATATTTAACCAGGGAGGTTGGTCACCTGTAGTCGTATTATTACTCCTTTCCATATTGCACCAGTGAGGTTGGTCACCTGTTGGGGTGCTCCTACTCCCCTCTATATTACACCATTGAGGTTGGTCACCTCCAGGGGTGCTCTTAAACCCCTCTATATTACACCAGGGAGGTTGGTCCCCTATAGAGGTGTTCTTATTCTCCTCTATATTCCACCAGTGAGGTTGGTCAGCTGTAAGGATGCTTTTACTCCCCTCTATATTACACCAGAGAGGTTGGTCACCTGTAGGGGAGCTCTTACTCCTCTCCATATTACACCGGGGAGGTTGGTCACCTCTAGGGGTGCTCTTACACCCCTCTATATTACACCGGGGAGGTTGGTCACCTCTAGGGGTGCTCTTACTCCCATCTATATTACACCAGTAAGGTTGGTTACCCCTCCATATTACACCGGGGAGGTTGGTCACCTGTAGGGGTGCTATTACTCCCTTCCATATTACACCGGGGAGGTTGGTCAGCTGTAGGGGTGCTCTTACTTCCCTCTAGATACACCAGTGAGGTTGGTCACCTCTAGAGGTGCTCTTACTCCCTTCTACATTACACCGGGGAGGTTGGTCACCTGTAGGGGGTGCTCTTACTCCCCTCCATATTACACCAGGGACTTTGGTCACCTGTAGGGAGTGTCTTACTCCCCTCTTTATTACACCAGTGAGGTTGGTCACCTGGAGGGGTGCTCTTACTTCCCTCCATATTAAACCAGGGAGGTTGGTCACCTATAGCGGTGCTCTTACTCCCTTCTGTATTACACTGGGGAGATTGGTTAACTGTAGATGTGCTCTTATTCCCCTCTATAATACACCAGTAAGGTTGGTCTCCCCTCCGTATTACACCAGAGAGGTCGGTCACCTGTAGGGGTGCTCTTACTCCCCTCTATATTACACTGGGGAGGTTGGTCACCTCTAGGGGTGCTCTTACTCCCATCTATATTACACCAGTGACGTTGGTAACCCCTCCATATTACACCGGGGACGTTGGTCACCTGTAGGGGTGTTCTTACTCCCCTCTATATTACACCAATGAGGTTGGTCACCCCTCCATATTACACCGGGGAGGTTGGTCACCTGTAGGGGTGTTCTTACTCCCCTCAATATTACACCAGTGAGGTTGGTCACCCCTCCATATTACACTGGGGAGGTTGGTCACCTCTTGGGGTGCTCTTACTCCCCTCCATATTGCACCTGTGAGGTTGGTCACCTGTAAGGGTGCTCACACTCCCCTCCATCTTAAACCAGGGAGGTCGGTCTCCTCAAGGGGTGCTCTTAGTCTCCTCCATATTACACCGGGGAGGTTGGTCACCTGTAGAGGTGTTCTTACGCCTCTCTATATTACGCCAGTGAGGTTGGTCACCTCTAGGGGTGTTCTTACTCCCCTCCATATTGCACCTGAGAGGTTGGTCACTTTTAGGGGTGCTCTTACTCCCCTCTACATTACACCAGTGAAGTGGGTCACCTGTAGGGGTGCTCACACTCCCCTCCATATTAAAACAGGGGGTTGGTCACCTCTAGGATCGCTCTTACTCCCCTTCATATTCCACCTGTGAAGTTGGTCACCTGTAGGGGTGCTCACACTCCCCTCCATATTAAACCAGGGAGGTTGGTCACCTGTAGGGGTGCTCTTCTTCCCCTCTATATTACACCGGGGAGGTTGGTCACCTGTAGGGGTGCTATTACTCCCTTACCTATTACACCGGGGAGGTTGGTCACCTGTAGGGGTGCCCTTACTCCTTTCTACATTACACCAGGGAGGTTGGTCACTTGTAGGGGGTGCTCTTACTCCCCTCCATATTTAACCAGGGAGGTTGGTCACCTGTAGTCGTATTATTACTCCTTTCCATATTGCACCAGTGAGGTTGGTCACCTGTTGGGGTGCTCCTACTCCCCTCTATATTACACCATTGAGGTTGGTCACCTCCAGGGGTGCTCTTAAACCCCTCTATATTACACCAGGGAGGTTGGTCCCCTATAGAGGTGTTCTTATTCTCCTCTATATTACACCAGTGAGGTTGGTCAGCTGTAAGGATGCTTTTACTCCCCTCTATATTACACCAGAGAGGTTGGTCACCTGTAGGGGAGCTCTTACACCTCTCCATATTACACCGGGGAGGTTGGTCACCTCTAGGGGTGCTGTTACACCCCTCTATATTACACCGGGGAGGTTGGTCACCTCTAGGGGTGCTCTTACTCCCATCTATATTACACCGGTAAGGTTGGTTACCCCTCCATATTACACCGGGGAGGTTGGTCACCTGTAGGGGTGTTCTCACTCCCCTCTATATTACACCAATGAGGTTGGCCACCCCTCCATATTACACTGGGGACGTTGGTCACCTGTAGGGGTGTTCTTACTCCCCTCTATATTCCTCCAGTGAGGTTGGTCAGCCTTCCATATTACACTGGGGAGGTTGGTCACCTCTAGGGGTGTTCTTACTCCCCTCTATATTACACCAGTGAGGTTGGTCATCCCTCCATATTACACCAGGGAGGTTAGTCATCTCTAGGGGTGCTCTTACTCCCCTCCATTCTGCACCTGTGAGGTTGGACACCTGTAAGGGTGCTCACACTCACCTCCATCTTAAACAAGGGAGGTCAGTCTCCTCTAGGGGTGGTCTTACTCCCCTCCATATTACACCGGGGAGGTTGATCACCTGTAGCGGTGTTCTTACTTCTCTCGATATCACGCCAGTGAGGTTGGTCACCTCCAGCGGTGTTCTTACTCCCCTCCATATTGCACCTGAGAGGTTGGTCACTTGTAGGGGTGCTCACACTCCCCTCCATATTAAACAAGCATTTGCAATGCAATAGGTCTCGCATTATAAAAGTGTGAGCAGTTGGCATTGCTAATAATAATGCATCACTAGCTATTGGCATTGTAAATGATAATGGCATTTATTCATGTGTTTGTTTTATAAAATAGATAAAAAAGGCATTGTCATGAACAATGCCAATAGCTTAAACTTTTGCAAATGCGAGACCTATTGCATTGCAAATGCTTGTCTTTGTTTGCTGGAGTTATCCACAATCGTCGGCCCACGCACCCTTGTCATTGACATCATCAGATACGTCATCCTCAATGGAGATCACCCAAATACTGATTTTAATATAATTTCTCTTTGGGCTTTTAAACGTGTTTCTGTCTGCTGAGGAATGTAGATATTTATTTTTCCTACTATAATGTTATGAGTGCACATTGGTATTACTGTCTGCAGGCCTGCGGTGTTGGTGCCAACGTGAGAAACATTTAAACAGTGTCACAACGCGTTTGTAGATCGCCTCAATGTTGGCAATCTTTATTACAGCTGGGATTTTGGTGTTTTTTTTTAGGTCTGCACAAATGTGCTTTTTTTCCAACCTTTGCAAAAGTTTGTAGCCATGTTCAATGAGATACACCAACTCGAAGTGGGACACCAACACGTTCTACTTTTTTCACTCAATTAAAGATTTATAAAGTGCAACAAATCACCTGTGAGGGTCTCAAGGAGCTAGAATGGCCAGTTGCTTGGTGGTCATCTGCAATCTTCAAATTGACAAAATCTTCAGCAAAGTTCTGAAGTTGAACATCCACACCATAATAATCCACATTTGTAAAGCGTGAACAATCACCCTTAAGGGTTTCTAGGCGCTGGGGGCCGTCGGGAAGATGAAGCAAGCTATTGCCCAGAGTCACATCTGCCGCTGGGGATCGAACCGTGATCCCCAGATTCCTGAGTCAGTCGCCCTGGCCGCGGCGCCACACCTCTTCCCTTCCCATAAGAACGCCCTCACTACATAATTTGTCTATCGCACTCTGTGACAACTATTTAAAGGGGCCCCATTTCCATACTTCCACTGGGGGATCATCGAATGTCAGCATAAACTCTGGCCTTTCTCACACACATTTGGGAACTGGCTTTGGCATTAAGCCAAACCCTGCTTACAATTATACCGCTGCAACCCACATTAGGTGCACTCTCCTTATCTTGTATTACAAGGAGTGATACTTGCATCCCACACTTCTGTGATGTAACTTTCACCACGTGCAACCACACTGGTCTCCAAGATTTGCTATATTTCCATGCTACGCGCCCACCCATGTTCACACAGTAACTATATGCTGTATATGACTAAGAGGTTATAAGAGAAGTCATCGGAGATGCCATCAAAGATGTCATTTAACACGAAATGATTGATGTAATGTGAGGTAATAAGCAATGCATGGCAGGGTTGCAAGTTTTGGTTAGCTCAGTGAACTATAACTGCTGAATTTCAGTGTTTTTTGTTTTTAAATGTTAGTTTTATTTTGACATCTAATTATGACATCACTTTAACCTTTCTTTTTTATGTGAATCAATATATAGTGTGTATGTGTATATCTATATACATGTAATTGCACATGGATTAGTTTTAAAATACACACTAAAGTTACATAACAGGGATTCATTAACAGCGTCTCGCGCACATCTGCCTTTTAAAGAAAGCTCGGTTGGCTAGTGCACCTGTTGTAGAACTGTACGAGTCAGTTTAATCAGAGTTGCTGAGCAGACACATTACTTTAACCCATCCACGTGTACGTAAATGGCTACATTTCTTGCATTCTGGTACTTGTAGTTTTTCCTGGTACCATATGTGTCGGAATGGAAAGGTCGTACTGGACGAGGTATTCACACCTGGCCTGGTACATAATCCCAAGTGGCCCCTTGGCCAGACCAGCCCAGTCATGGCTCTTTAGGCAACATTTGTGTACTGATATACTGGACCGATTCATACAATGTTAAATGGGAAACTACCAGCCCCAGAATGCAACATCCCGTTGACTAATAAGGCATGGCTGATGAAAGGAGTCGGGCATGACGTGGGGCAGCGGGACAGCTAAGCCAGTATTACAACTCGAGATCTTTGCACTAAGTTTGGTCACAAAAGCTTCCGTCAGAGCAGCTCGCGGGCACTCGAGGGTTACACCGCATGGTGAAAACAAGTTCTATTTGCTGCTCTGTGCCCGGGGTCCCTGCTGCTGCCCACTGGTCTGGCAGTGCCCCGAGTGCGCTCTGCATTATTTGCCTTGCTGGCATTGCGTCAGTCCGTGCCAAGCCCACAGCAGAGGCCGTCTCAAAGGTCAGGAAGTGCGCCGACCGCGCCCCGTCTGGAGTAGTGCCTGGAAGCGTTTAGTAATGAACAAGTGAGCTGTTCCCGCCTCGCAGCTTCTCCCGCGTCTCCTCCCACTGCTCAATAATAAATGCGAGAGTTGCCGACTTCGGAACGGAGAAACTAAGGAGCATATTAACAAGCCAGGCGATAAAATTATCGCCGCTTTAGCGGCAGAAAACTGCCGCTAAAACGGCGATAATGGGCTTGATAATATGCTCTATGGAATTCCAATTGAAGCCTATGTTAAATGTGAATGACATCTAACATGGGCTTCAATTAGAATTCCATAGAGCATATTATCAAGCCTATTATCGCCGCTTTAGCGGCAGTTTTCTGCCGCTAAAGCGTCGATAATTTTTTCGCCTGGCTTGTTAATATGCCCCCAAGTTTGAGCCTCTGCGTCCGTTCAACATCCTGTGATTCTGGGCAAATCACTTCAAATTCAGGTGCCTGCCATAAATGAATGTGTCTGCAAGTGGTGCTCCGGAAAAGCACGGTGTAGATGGTTAAGTGCTGGTGCTGAGCACCGGAAACCACCGACTCAAATTAAGCACTGCTTAAAAAGAAAAGCGAGAATAGCTCTTGCAACTGACCTCTGTACAACCGGCCGGCGGCTGTTTGCGTGTAGCATGTGGGCCCTAATGCGAACTCGAGTTGGGGCCACTCGTGTTTCATCCTTCAGAACTCCTTAAATGGATGCCATTGATTTGAGCAGCAGCGCCAATAAGGATGAAGCAATTTAGCCCATGGTCATCGGCTTTTCTTTCTGAGAGACCCCAGGGCTTGTAAGGGGTTGGATTGTTCCACTTTATTGAAAACCTAATTTTAGCCGTCAATGAGCCCTGGGTCGTGCTTGGCACTTTTAGCTAGTATCGAGTATTAATTAGTAAATGCGTGACTACAGGTCCCGGAATGCAAAGAGCTAACTGAATAAGAACGAAAGCTGGCTGATGGATCCATGGCCGCTATAAACAGTGCAGTAGGCCTATATTTTGGGGGACAATACACCACTGCAACACTACCTGCATTGTGTTTCAGAAGAACTGCAGTCTGTGCAGCCGCTGCACGATCTAAGCAGGCCTCAGAAGAGAGCCTTTCCAGGCTAGGCAGTGGCAGGAACAGAGTTAATCACCGCAAGTGTAGAGAGCATTTCTAGAAATAGTTCCAAAATATGTTGAGACAGACACGAGAAATGCAGCCAGTCTTCTTTTCGTGCATTGCTATTTTACTGTTCAATGTCTTCCTAAACAAGACAGGGTCTGAGAGAGGGAGGGGTTGGGTGAGTCTCAGACAAACGCCACAGTTCAGGAAAGAAGACGGATTGGCGGGTGGAGAGACGGGAGGACGAGAGAACAAAGAGAGATAGAGAAGGGGGCAGAGAGAGTAGAAGGGGGCAGAGAGAGTAGAGGCACGAAGAACAAGAAGGGCTCGGCGAGAAGGGAGGGGGGAATGCCGGCAACAGAGGAGCCCGTGAAAGTGATCGTGATTACGATCGCTACGGAGGAAAGACACATGGCGCTGCGCGCGTGCACGTTCACGTGCACTGTAGCTTTAGGCCACGGCAGCACTTTGAGAAGCCCACATGTAAAATGTCTCTTCGAGCCTTTGGCTCGCGAGACCTAAAAAGGGAGGTTGGTCACCTGTAGGGGTGCTCTTATTCCCCTCAATATTACACCAGGGAGGTTGGTCACCTGTAGGGTTGCTATTACTCCCTTCCATATTACACCGGGGAGGTTGGTCACCTGTAGGGGTGCTCTTACTCCCCTCTAGATACACCAGTGATGTTGGTCACCTCTAGGGGTGCTCTTACTCCCTTCTACATTACACCGGGGAGGTTGGTCACCTGTAGGGTGTGCTCTTTCTCCTCTCCATATTACACCAGGGACGTTGGTCACCTGTAGGGGGTGTCTTACTCCTCTCTTTATTACACCACTGAGGTTGGTCACCTGGAGTGGTGCTCACACTCCCCTCCATATTAAACCAGGGGGGTTGGTCACCTCTAGGGGTGCTCTTACTCCCCTCTATAACACCAGTGACGTTGGTCACCTATAGGGGTGCTCTTACTCCCCTCCATATTACACCAGTGACGTTGGTCACCTGTAGGGGGTGTCTTACTCCCCTCTTTATTACACCAATGAGGTTGGTCACCTGGAGGGGTGCTCTTACTCCCCTCCATATTAAACCAGGGAGGTTGGTCACCTTTAGCGGTGCTCTTACTCCCTTCTGTATTACACTGGGGAGGTTGGGTACCTCTAGGGGTGCTCTTACTCCCATCTATATTACACCAGTGAGGTTGGTAACCCCTCCATATTACACCGAGGAGGTTGGTCACCTGTAGGGGTGTTCTTACTCCCCTCTATATTACACCAATGAGGTTGGTCACCCCTCCATATTACACCGGGGAGGTTGGTGACCTGTAGGGGTGTTCTTACTCCTCTCTATATAACGCCAGTGAGGTTGGTCACTTCTAGGGGTGTTCTTACTCCCCTCCATATTGCACCTGAGAGGTTGGTCACTTTTAGGGGTGCTCTTACTCCCCTCTACATTACACCAATGAAGTGGGACACCTGTAGGGGTGCTCACACTCCCCTCCATATTAAACCAGGGAGGTTGGTCACCTGTAGGAGTGCTCTTATTCCCCTCAATATTACACCGGGGAGGTTGGTCACCTGTAGGGGTGCTATTACTCCCTTCCATATTACACCGGGGAGGTTGGTCACCTGTAGGGGTGCCCTTACTCCACTCTAGATTACACCAGTGAGGTTGGTCACCTCTAGGGGTGCTCTTACTCCCTTCTACATTACACCAGGGATGTTGGTCACCTTTAGGGGGTGTCTTACTCCCCTTCATATTTAGCAGGGAGGTTGGTCACCTGTAGTCGTGCTATTACTCCTTTCCATATTGCACCAGTGAGGTTGGTCACCTGTTGGGGTGCTCCTACTCCCCTCTATATTACACCATTAAGGTTGGTCACCTCCAGGGGTGCTCTTAATCCCCTCTATATTACACCAGGGAGGTTGGTCCCCTATAGAGGTGTTCTTATTCTCCTCTATATTACACCAGTGAGGTTGGTCAGCTGTAAGGATGCTCTTACTCCCCTCTATATTACACCAGAGAGGTTGGTCACCTGTAGGGGTGCTCTTACTCATCTCCATATTACACCGGGGAGGTTGGTCACCTCTAGGGGTGCTCTTACTCCCATCTATATTACACCAGTGAGGTTGGTTACCCCTCCATATTACACCGGGGAGGTTGGTCACCTGTAGGGGTGTTCTTACTCCCCTCTATATTACACCAATGATGTCGGTCACCCCTCCATATTACACCGGGGAGGTTGGTCACCTGTAGGGGTGTTCTTACTCCCCTCTATATTACAGCAGTAAGGTTGGCCACTCCTCCATATTACACTGGGGAGGTTGGTTACCTCTAGGGGTGTTCTTACTCCCCTCTATATTACACCAGTGAGGTTGGTCATCCCTCCATATTACACCGGGGAGGTTGGTCATCTCTAGGGGTGCTCTTACCCCCCTCCATTCTGCACCTGTGAGGTTGGTCACCTGTAAGGGTGCTCACACTCGCCTCCATTTCAAACAAGGGAGGTCTGTCTCCTCTAGGGGTGGTCTTACTCCCCTCCATATTACACCGGGGAGGTTGATCACCTGTAGCGGTGTTCTTACTCCTCTCTATATCACGCCAGTGAAGTTGGTCACCTCTAGGGGTGTTCTTACTCCCCTCCATATTGCACCTGAGAGGTTGGTCACTTGTAGGGGTGCTCACACTCCCCTCCATATTAAACAAGGGAGGTTGGTCACCTGTAGGGGTGCTCTTATTCCCCTCTATATTACACCAGGGAGGTTGGTCACCTGTAGGGTTGCTATTACTCCCTTCCATATTACACTGGGGAGGTTGGTCACCTGTAGGGGTGCTTTTACTCCCCTCTAGATACACCAGTGATGGTCACCTCTAGGGGTGCTCTTACTCCCTTCTATATTACACCGGGGAGGTTGGTCACCTGTAGGGGGTGCTCTTACTTCCCTCCATATTACACCAGGGACGTTGGTCACCTGTAGGGGGTGTCTTACTCCCCTCTTTATTACACCAGTGAGGTTGGTCACCTGGAGTGGTGCTCACACTCCCCTCCATATTAAACCAGGGGGGTTGGTCACCTCTAGGGGTGCTCTTACTCCCCTCCATATTGCGCCTGGGAAGTTGGTCACCTGTACGGGTGCTTACACTCCCCTCCATATTAAACAAGGGAAGTTGGTCACCTGTATGGGTGCTCCTATTCCCCTCTATATTACACCAGGGAGGTTGGTCACCTGTTGGGTTGCTATTACTCCCTTCCATATTACACCGGGGAGGTTGGTCACCTGTAGGGGTGCTCTTACTCCCCTCTAGATACACCATTGACGTTGGTCACCTGTAGGGGTGCTCTTACTCCCCTCCATATTACACCAGGGACGTTAGTCACATGTAGGGGGTGTCTTACTCCCCTCTTTATTACACCAATGAGGTTGGTCACCTGGAGGGGTGCTCTTACTCCCCTCCATATTACACCAATGATGTCGGTCACCCCTCCATATTACACCGGGGAGGTTGGTCACCTGTAGGGGTGTTCTTACCCCCCTCTATATTACAGCAGTGAGGTTGGCCACTCCTCCATATTACACTGGGGAGGTTGGTTACCTCTAGGGGTGTTCTTACTCCCCTCTATATTACACCAGTGAGGTTGGTCATCCCTCCATATTACACCGGGGAGGTTGGTCATCTCTAGGGGTGCTCTTACTCCCCTCCATTCTGCACCTGTGAGGTTGGTCACCTGTAAGGGTGCTCACACTCGCCTCCATTTCAAACAAGGGAGGTCTGTCTCCTCTAGGGGTGGTCTTACTCCCCTCCATATTACACCGGGGAGGTTGATCACCTGTAGCGGTGTTCTTACTCCTCTCTATATCACGCCAGTGAAGTTGGTCACCTCTAGGGATGTTCTTACTCCCCTCCATATTGCACCTGAGAGGTTGGTCACTTGTAGGGGTGCTCACACTCCCCTCCATATTAAACAAGGGAGGTTGGTCACCTGTAGGGGTGCTCTTATTCCCACTCTATATTACACCAGGGAGGTTGGTCACCTGTAGGGTTGCTATTACTCCCTTCCATATTACACTGGGGAGGTTGGTCACCTGTAGGGGTGCTCTTACTCCCCTCTAGATACACCAGTGATGGTCACCTCTAGGGGTGCTCTTACTCCCTTCTATATTACACCGGGGAGGTTGGTCACCTGTAGGGGGTGCTCTTACTTCCCTCCATATTACACCAGGGACGTTGGTCACCTGTAGGGGGTGTCTTACTCCCCTCTTTATTACACCAGTGAGGTTGGTCACCTGGAGTGGTGCTCACACTCCCCTCCATATTAAACCAGGGGGGTTGGTCACCTCTAGGGGTGCTCTTACTCCCCTCCATATTGCGCCTGGGAAGTTGGTCACCTGTACGGGTGCTTACACTCCCCTCCATATTAAACAAGGGAAGTTGGTCACCTGTATGGGTGCTCCTATTCCCCTCTATATTACACCAGGGAGGTTGGTCACCTGTTGGGTTGCTATTACTCCCTTCCATATTACACCGGGGAGGTTGATCACCTGTAGGGGTGCTCTTACTCCCCTCTAGATACACCATTGACGTTGGTCACCTGTAGGGGTGCTCTTACTCCCCTCCATATTACACCAGGGACGTTAGTCACATGTAGGGGGTGTCTTACTCCCCTCTTTATTACACCAATGAGGTTGGTCACCTGGAGGGGTGCTCTTACTCCCCTCCATATTAAACCAGGGAGGTTGGTCACCTATAGCGGTGCTCTTACTCCCTTCTGTATTACACTGGGGAGGTTGGGTACCTGTAGAGGTGTTCTTATTCCCCTCTATATTACACCTGTGAGGTTGGTCACCCCTCCGTATTACACCAGAGAGGTCGGTCACCTGTAGGAGTGCTATTACTCCCCTCTATATTACACCGGGGAGGTTGGTCACCTCTAGGGGTGCTTTTACTCCCATCTATATTACACCAGTGAGGTTGGTAACCCCTCCATATTACACCGAGGAGGTTGGTCACCTGTAGGGGTGTTCTTACTCCCCTCTATATTACACCAATGAGGTTGGCCACCCCTCCATATTACACCGGGGACGTTGGTCACCTGTAGGGGTGTTCTTACTCCCCTCTATATTACACCAGTGAGGTTGGTCACCCCTCCATATTACACCGTGGAGGTTGGTCACCTGTAGGGGTGTTCTTACTCCCCTCTATATTACACCAATGAGGTTGGTCACCCCTCCATATTACACCGGGGAGGTTGGTCACCTGTAGGGGTGTTCTAACTCCTCTCTATATTACGCCAGTGAGGTTGGTCACCTCTAGGGGTGTTCTTACTCCCCTCCATATTGCACCTGAGAGGTTGGTCACTTGGAGGGGTGCTCTTACTCCCATCTACATTACACCAGTGAGGTGGGTCACCTGTACGGGTGCTCACTCCCCTCCATATTAAACCAGGGTGGTTGGTCACCTCTAGGGGTGCTCTTACTCCCCTCCATATTCCACCTGTGAAGTTGGTCACCTGTAGGGGTGCTCACACTCCCCTCCATATTGAACCAGGGAGGTTGGTCACCTGTAGGGGTGCTCCTATTCCCCTCTATATTGTGCCAGTGAGGTTAGTCACCTGTAGGTGTGCTATTACTCCCTTCTACATTACACTGGGGAGGTTGGTCACCTCTAGGGGGTGCTCTTACTCCCCTCCATATTACACCGGGGATGTTGGTCACCTGTAGGGGGTGTCTTACTCCCCTCTTTATTACTCCAGTGAGGTTGGTCACCTGGAGGGGTGCTCTCACTCCCCTCCCTATTAAATGAGGGAGGTTGGTTACCGATAGCGGTGCTCTTTCTCCCTTCTGTATTACACTGGGGAGGTTGGTCACCTGTTGAGGTGTTCTTATTCCCCTCTATATGGCACCAGTGAGGTTGGTCACCCCTCCGTATTACACTAAAGAGGTTGGCCACCTGTAGGGGTGCTCTTACTCCCCTCCATATTACACCGGGGAGGTTGGTTACCTGTAGGGGTGTTCTTACTCCCCTGTATATAAAGCAGGGAGGTTGGCCACCTGTAAGGGGGATCTTACTCCCTTCTTTATTACACCACTAAGGTTGGTCACCCATGCATATTACACCAGGGAGGTTGGTCACCAGTAGGGGTGCTCCTACTCCTCTCCATATTTAACCAGAAAGGTTGGTCACCTGTAGTCATGCTATTACTCCTTTCCATATTACACCAGTGAGGTTGGTCACCTGTAGGGGTGCTCCTAGTCCCCTCTATATTACATCATTAATGTTGCTCACCTCTAGGGGTGCTCTTACTCCCCTCTATATTACACCGGGGAGGTTGGGCACCTGTAGAGGTGTTCCTATTCCCCTCTATATTATGCCAGTGAGGTTGGTCGGCTGTAGGTATGCTCTTACTCCCCTCTATATTACACCACTAAGGTTGGTCACCCATGCATATTACACCAGAGAGGTTGGTCACCAGTAGGGGTGCTCCTACTCCTCTCCATATTTAACAAGAGAGGTTGGTCACCTGTAGTCATGCTATTACTCCGTTCCATATTACACCAGTGAGGTTGGTCACCTCTAGGGGTGCTCCTAGTCCCCTCTATATTACACCATTAAGGTTGCTCACCTCTAGGGGTGCTCTTACTCCCCTCTATATTACACCGGGGAGGTTAGTCACCTGTAGGGGTGTTCTTACTCCCCTCTATATTACACCAGTGAGGTTGGTCACCCCTCTATATTACACTGGGGAGGTTGGTCACCTGCAGGAGTGTTCTTACTACCCTCTATATTACACCAGAGAGGTTGTTCACCCCTTCATATTACACCATGGAGGTTGGTCACCCGTAAGGGTGTTCTTACTCCCCTCTATATTACACCAGTGAGGTTGGTCACCTCTAGGGGTGCTCACATTCCCCTCCATATTGAACCAGGGAGGTTGGTCACCTGTAGGGTTGCTCCTATTCCCCTCTATATTACACCAGTGAGGTTAGTCACCTGTAGGTGTGCTATTACTCCCTTCTACATTACACCGGGGAGGTTCATCACCTGTAGGGGGTGCTCTTAATCCCCTCCATATTACACCGGGGATGTTGGTCACCTGTTGGGGGTGTCTTACTCCCTTCTTTATTACTCCAGTGAGGTTGGTCACCTGGAGGGGTGCTCTCACTCCCCTCCCTATTAAGCTCTTACTCCCTTCTGTATTACACTGGGGAGGTTGGTCACCTGTGAAGGTGTTCTTATTCCCCTCTATATTGCACCAGTGAGGTTGGTCACCCCTCCGTATTGCACTAGAGAGGTTGGCCACCTGTAGGGGTGCTCTTACTCCCCTCCATATTACACCGGGGAGGTTGGTCACCTGTAGGGGTGTTCTTACTCCCCTGTATATAAAGCAGGGAGGTTGGTGACCTGTAAGGGGGATCTTACTCCCTTCTATATTACACCACTAAGGTTGGTCACCCATGCATATTACACCAGGGAGGTTGGTCACCAGTAGGGGTGCTCCTACTCCTCTCCATATTTAACCAGAGAGGTTGGTCACCTGTAGTCATGCTATCACTCCTTTCCATATTACACCAGTGAGGTTGGTCACCTGTAGGGGTGCTCCTAGTCCCATCTATATTACACCATTAAGGTTGCTCACCTCTAGGGGTGCTCTTACTCCCCACTATATTACACCGGGAAGGTTGGGCACCTGTAGAGGTCTTCTTATTCCCCTCTATATTACGCCAGTGAGGTTGGTCAGCTGTAGGTATGCTCTTACTCCCCTCTATATTACACCAGAGAGGTTGGTCACCTGTAGGGGTGCTCTTATTCCTCTCTATATTACACCGGGGAGGTTGGTCACCTCTAGGGGTGCTCTTACACCCCTCTATATTACATCGGGGAGGTTGGCCACCTCAGAGGTACTCTTACACCCCTCTATATTACACCATGGAGGTTGGTCACCCCTCCATATTACACCGGGGAGGTTAGTCACCTGTAGGGGTGTTCTTACTCCCCTCTATATTACACCAGTGAGGTTGGTCACCCCTCCATATTACACTGGGGAGGTTGGTCCCCTGTAGGGGTGTTCTTACTACCCTCTATATTACACCAGTGAGGTTGGTCACCTCTAGGGGTGCTCTTACCCCCCTCCATATTGCGCCTGAGAGGTTGGTCACGTGTAGGGGTGCTCACACTTCCCTCCATATTAAACTAGGGAGATTGGTCTCCTCTAGGGGTGATCTTGCTCCCCTCCATATTACACCAGGGAGGTTGGTCACCGGTGTCTGTGTTCTTACTCTGCTCTATATTACACCATTGAGGTTGGTTACCTTTAGGGGTGCTCTTACTCCCCTCTATATTGCACCTGAGAGGTTGGTCACTTGTAGGGTTTCTCTTACTCCCCTCTACATTACACTAGTGAGGTTGGTCACCTGTAGGGGTGATCACACTCCCCTCTATATTAAACCAGGGGGTTGGTCACCTCTGGGGGTGCTCTTACTCCCCTCCATATTGCACCTGTGAATGTTGTCACCTGTAGGGGTGCTCACTCTCCCCTCCATATTAAACCAGGGAGGTTGGTCACCTCTAGGAGTGCTGTTATTCCCCTCTATATTACACCGGGGAGGTTGGTCACCTGTAGGGGTGCTATTACTCCCTTCCATATTACACCGGGGAGGTTGGTCACTTGTAGGGGTGCTCTTACTCTCCTCTATATTACACCAGTGAGGTTGGTCACCTCTAGGGATACTCTTACTCCCTTCTACATTACACCGGGAGGTTGGTCTCCTGTAAGGGGTGCTCTTACTCCCCTTAATATTACACCGGGGATGTTGGTCACCTGTAGGGGTGCTCTTACTCCCCTCTTTATTATACCAGTGAGGTTGGTCACCTGTAGGGGTGCTCTTACTCCCGTCCATTTTAAACCAAGGACGTTTATCACCTATAGTGGTGCTCTTACTCCCTTCTGTATTATACTGGGGAGGTTGGTCACCTGTAGAAGTGTTCTTATTCCCCTCTATATTATACCAGTGTGGTTGGTCACCCCTCCGTATTACACCAGAGAGGTTGGCCACCTGTAGGGGTGCTATTACTCCCCTCCATATTACACCGGGAGTTTGGTCACCTCTAGGGGTGCTCTTACTCCCCTCTATATTACACCAGGGAGGTTGGTCACCCGTTGGCGTGTTCTTACCCTGCACTATAATACACTAGTGAGGTTGGTCACCCCTCCATATTACACTGGGGAGGTTGGTCACCTGTAGGGGTGTTCTTCTCCCTCTGTATTACATCAGTGAGGTTGGTCACCTGTAGGGGTGCTCTTACTCCCCTCCATATTGAACCAGGGAGGCTGGCCACCTCTAGGGGTGCTCTTACTCCCCTCTATAGTACACCAGTGAGGTTGATCACCTCTAGGGGTGCTCTTACTCCCCTCCGTATTATACCAGGGAGGTTCATCACCTGTAGGGGTGCTCTTACCCCCCTCCATATTACCCCAGTGAGGTTGGTCCCCTGTAGGGATGCGCTTACTCCCCTCCATATTATAGTGGGGAGGTTGGTATCTGTAGGGGTGCTCCTACTCCCCTGTATATTAGCCCAGTGAGTTTGGTCACCTCTAGGGGTGCTCTTAGTCCCTTCTATATTACATCAGGGAGGTTGGCCACCTCTTGGGATGCTTTTATTCCCCTCTATATTACACTTCCTCCCCTCTATATTACACCAGTGAGATTGGTCACCTCTAGGGGTGCTCTTACTCCCTTCTATATTACACTGGGGAGGTTGGTCACCTATAGGGGTGCTCTTACTCCCCTCCATATTACACCGGGGAGGTTGGTCACTTGTTTCGGTGCTCTTACTCCCCTCCATATTACACCAAGGAGGTTGGTCACCTGTAGGGGTTCTCCCCTTCACATTAAACCAGGGAATTTGGTCATCTGCAGGGTACACTTGCTTCTTTGAAAGGTTTTTCAACATTTCCGTAAGGGGCTTATGTATGAGAGCCCTGCATCACTTTTGCACCACGCTTGACACAGGGATTTCAATCCGATTTATGAAACCACGCAAAGCCACCCAGCGTGGCTTTGAGTAGCCTCATTAATCTTCAGTAAGGCAATGCAGCACAAATCGCTGGAAGAGGCGTACTATGGGTGTTGCCGGGGGACTTTCCCACACAATACTATTGATTTTGACAGTGCCCCAGATGTACAAAATCATGTAAACCTGGGGAAGCGCCAAATCCATACACCTCCCAAAGTGAGGCGTGCTAAGGAAAAATATGCTTATTGCTCCTCGCTTGTTCCTCATCCTATGTGTCCTCTTTGGATTGTTTTTCTGCAGGACGGTATCCTTTCTTGCACAAAAGTATCCTCCATGCAATGGAGACACCCATGCACCATGGTGTAAGGGTGCCGAAATTGGCACTAGGCTGCCGAAACGGCACCAGCACACGGAGAAAGGACAGGACTACACCATGGGCCATATTCACAAGAACGTGTGATAACTACCGCAAGAGTAGCATAACGCAACTTTCAATATCGCGGCCTAGCGCGGGAAAATGACCCAGTGTCAACATGGAATGGGGCCCTGGTGTGAACACAGATGTTGTGCAACACACAACATGCAATGATCATCTTGCACACGATGTCCGGGCTGTACAGGAGCTTGCCAGGAGCTTGCCACCTGTGCAGTCCAGGCACCTGAAACGTGACTGCAATGCGCCAAATGTGAGTTCAACGATGCCCCTGGAGCGTATGTGGGCCGCATTGTACTGCCGTGGGCAGGTGTGTTTGGGTCCGGAGGGGTGTCATCATCCAAGGGCAGAGTGCATATTCTTGATCACCTGTGACAGTGCAGGGAGAAAAGAGTGAATACTTGGTTCGGCAGGATGTGATAGCAGGCCCACCAACTCAGTGACGCTTGTGCTGTCTGTGTGTGGGGTGAGTGTAAGCCAGCCCTCAGGGAGTATAGCTTTAGGACTCTATACACCAGGAAGCGCTTTGCAAAAAAACCTGGCACATTTCAGAGACAAGCTGAAAACCAACAACCTTGTGTCTCATAGCTAAATCAGATGTGTTGTCCTGTGAGTGCCTTGTAGGACAATGTGCTGACTTCAATTGAGGTCTCTATATGTCCAAGCCCCTTCTACCCTTCCACAAGGACTGCGCAGAAATGCATTTCTGCATATCTAAGCCCCTATCTCTGAAAAAATGTAAACAAACATTTATAATGGTGAAACCTCAGAATGGGATTGCATCAGAATAGCAAGTGATGCATGTAGAATGTAATAATGTGCACTGAACTTTTCCATAGCTTGCGTGATGATGATCCATTAAAAAATATCTTAAAGCTAGGGCCTCAGCTGCATGGAATTAGGGCTCAAACCATAATGTTAGTTCTATGAATAAAATACATGTGGAAGTATTGCAATTTGTTTTCTCTAAATTGCTCTTCATTAATAAAAAGTTTGCTGAAATGTTCAACAAGAACATTAAGTCTGGATGTGCACGCTCTGGTTGAATTGCTGCACGTTAACCATTTTGCACTATTTTTCATTACACATCCTTAGATAGCAGAGGCCAGATTTATCAAGGGCTTGCGTTGCCCTTGCCTCATTTACCTTGCCATGCAGAGCCGTGTTGCGTGGCTCTGTGTGGCATCGTAAATCCAGTCGTGGATAGTGCAGGTAAGCAAGGTGAGGCGGTGGAGCAGGGCGGGGAGGTGCTGGAGGGAAGTCGACAGATGACGGAATAGGTTTTATTTATTTATTTAATTTGACCTATTCCATTGTCTGTCGACTTACCCCCCTCCCACACCGCCCCCTCACCGCGCTTACCTACGCCGGCCGCCACTGAATCTGGAGTAACGCAAGGTAGCTCAAATAGCTCCCTTGCATTACTACGCTGGGAAGGCGTTCCATGGGTGTGCCCACCCATTCACCCATGGATTTCGACAAACTCCCAGATTTACTAACACTAGCAGACCTGGGAATGCTTCAAAATGCTATGCCTTCCCAGGGGAGGCGTAACAAGGAAACATGCTTATTTCTCTTTTCTTTCCTCTTTCTACGTGTGCTGCACTCTGCAGCATATGAAGAAAGAGGAAAAAGCCTCAAAGGATTGTTCCTTCTTGCACAAAAACAATCTTGCATGTGGCGCAAGCACCTTGTACCATGGTGTTGGTGCTAGGCTGCACTCACTGCGCCAGCGCATTGAGAGAACACGAATGTGCCATATCTTCTTCATATGGTTCACTCCTGCTCTCTTGATTTTACGCAGCACACCAAATTATCTTGCTGTATTGCGCTGTGTCAAATAGTAAATCTGCCGCCCAAGCTGGATCCAAGAATTCTATGAATTGGAGGTCAATAATCTGCTGAACGACAAGTTTATTGACACCCTCACTAGGGCTAGTCTGATGTTTCTCGTTACGAAGTCATGCAGCAATCACCCTTTATTCATCACGGAGACGACGCAAATTGGCCTCCAAACTTGCACGCGCCCATCCACAGCACCGACAACTTCATCAGCAAGATGGGAGCCCTTACTTCTGGAATAGATATGGTCTGAATAGTGGATATTGGCAGATTGCAGTAACACCTGGTGCTAACGAGAAAACAGCAGGATCGGTCCAAAAGACATGCTGATGATGTGGTTGATGCCATTTGGATTAAAACAAATGAACTTTCAGCTTCACAGAGACTGGTAAATCAGGTCATGAGTTAGCTCAATCTCTTCGATCTTGCATTCCTAGATAGCAAACTGGCATTCAATGTCTTGTGCAAGATTCACCAGGCTGACTTCAGAAAGTTGCTGCAGTTACTGCAAGTAGCTCAGCTGAAAGGAATACAGGCGACAGAATGGCCAGAGGCTGCTTATCTACCCTGGGCACCAGGTGCCATATTACAGAAAGTGCCCCGGGGGCGCAACAGGCAAGTGCGCTCACTCTGTGCGCCCCAGGGCACTTTGGTATTACAGAAAGGGCCGCAGATGCTTGTGCGGCCCCTTATGTAGTACTGATAGTGCTGGTGCACATGTCGTTCCAGTGCTATCTTAGTAGGGTGTTGCTCCATTTGTCTGGGGCGTGGCCTCATACAAATGAGGGAATCTCTTTGCCTCTTAGCCCGTACTGTGTTATGGACATGGGCGCAAAGGCAAAGAAGCTGTCAGGAGGCGCACTGATAGTGCTCCACAGGCGGTGAACTGTCAGAGCCCCCCTAATGGCAACCCTCTGGACAGGGAGAAAAGGGGTGATATCTATCCTCTCAGACATTCCCTTGTGGGCGGGTGCAGTCACTCACTGTACCCGCCTGCAAAGGGATCGCTAATCCCTTCTCAACGTGCAGGCGGGTTTGCCGCCTGCACAGTGCAACGCAGAGCGGATTTGAAGCATTCGCTCAGTATTTCACTTGAATCTGCTGACCCGAGGGCAGAAGGAATTCATGGCGGCCCTGAGGGCAGCGCATTCACTATAATTTGCCGCTCTTCACCTATTTGCGCATGGTGCACCTATTTAAAGATGTACCTTGGTCCAAACAGTAGAAGAGAGCCCCATGTGTAATAAGGGCTCAGGTGGGTAAATTTTAAACCCACCATCCAGGTGATCATGAAATAGGGCGCACTCACCTCTAGTGGAGATGTCTATGCAGTCTCACACCTCAATGATAGTGATGGACCCTACTACCCTAGTACTGTTATTATCTAGAGTGCCCATTCATCGTGGTGAGTTCCCAAAAGCAGGAGAATGTAGTGTGGCATGTAAGCAAGTCATAGATCTGGTGAAATGTAGCTGTCTGAAAGACAACAGTCCCTAAGGCACCCACATTCATAAGACCTTATTTGCCCAAACTGATTCTTCTGATCATGAGCCTGAACTCAAAAAGAAAGGCTGAGAGGACCTTGTGACTTTAATTAAAAGGCATTTGCTGACCAGGAAACAGAACTTTGCACCTATTGAAAACCAGGGTGTTTGGACAAAATATTAAGTTAGAAATATTGGAACTCAAAACTATCGGAAAAAAATATAGTCCTGCAAAAATATTGTGGTATCAAATATCGCTGTCCAGAATATTGATTTTTGGGTAAGTAATATCGTTTTTAAGAATCTCGTTGCTTTTAATATTATTTTCAGCAATATAGTTGTAAAAAATATTTTTTTAATTTTTTTTATTTGTTTTAGTTATTGTATTAATTTCCATTGTTAGTATTGTTGGCAGAGTTGTTCTTAATTTTTTAAATATAGTTTTTAATTTTAAGTGTTGTTTAAAAAAAATGTATGTATCAGTGATTTATAGTGTCATAGAGAGTTGTCGGGTTTGTAGGGAGACAGGGTGGGATGTTATTTAAATTATTATAAATATGTTTAAATTACTGTTGATTTATTTTCATTAGTAATTATTTTTATTATTTTTTTGAGTATTCATAATGTAAATATTTTAGTGTGGTCTATTATATTATACATTTAAAAATAAAATCTTAATTTTGAATTTATTTGTATTATTAGTTATAGTAAGTTATAATTAAGTAGCAGGTTGTTGGGCTTGCAAAGGTATGGGGGAAGTTAATTAAATTATTTAAAAAAATAAAACTTATAGGTAATTTGTTTTTAATTGTTAATTAATTATACAATTTACTATATAATCCATCCTTCCACGCCCTTCCTGCCAAGGCAGCCTCACTTAAGCGTACACAATAATGCATACACATGCCTTCTGGGAGCAATCATCTAAACAAGCAGGATGAACATTCGGTAATAATGAAGATTCACCCATTTCGCTGCACCATTATCGCCGCAATCAGCTACATAGCTCATATGCCTTATGTTCCCATTGCTCAACCTCACTTCATTACACACCACCACCACAACTCTTAGGATCTGAAATCTTGGTTTCCCCGTCAGCGACTTTTATTCCTTTCTTAACTATTACCAATACCCTACTTAAACAAGCTCAATATTTGTTTTATATGCTTGCCGAGTTTTTTGTATCCCTAATCTTACCTCCTTTGGAGACCACACTACAGACTTCTGACTCCTACATCCAACCTGGTACAATGTTTGAATTAGGTATTCTTCCCTTTATCACTCCACATGGACTATACCGAGTTTCTTCATTAGGGTCAACGTCCATAATTTTCCCTTGACCACTTCATCCAAGTTAATCTTCCCATTTACAACCAACTGCATTGTACCTTTAATTGCATGATTCAACCTTTCAACTATCCAATTACCATTAGTGTTTTACAACCTAGTTGTTTTATGTTCAAGTCCCAGTGAAGAAACACTTCCAACTGTCTGATTATAATTATACAGCTGTGCTGCTTACTAAATCTGATTGGCCCCCATTCTCCTTAGCACATCAGTGGGTCGCCCCCCCCCTGCTTCCTGTCTTCCCCATCTCATTACAGTGCAGCCACTGTCCTCAGAGGGCAGGGGTGCTACTCCTCTCTACCTCCTCCTTCTTCCAGAGGGACCGTGGAATATATTTACAAGGGGATAGCATCACTAGAATGTAACAACTAGCGACATTCTAGTGGTGCTATGCCCTTCTCCATAATTACAAAGCGGCGTTAAGCTTAACGCTGCCTTGTAAATATGGCCCCTTTACATGCATTGCGTTGGGTGAAAGGGGCGTACAATGGGTGGTGCTGTGGGTGTTAACCGCAACACCCATTGCATCTTGATGCTTCTTCTCTGACTATCCTTAAACTTCTACAACAAAGATGGAGAGCCTACAATAGACACATGTCAAGCTCCAAAGCTACATTCATTCGAAATCAACTTGATTCAGCAACTAATCATCCCAAAAAACTATTCGAACTTATCAAAACAAAAAGGCCCGAGAAAGCAATCTCCCTTCCTCCAACAACAAAACTATACCCAATTGCAAAGCTTTTGCCTTCTTCTTTGCTGAAAAAAACATGTTGATCACCACCAAGATCCAGAATCCCCGAAACTCTTACCACGCTTACCTCCTCCACACCCCTTCCCCTATGTTCAGGAAGAATGCCCGACATCCTCTCCCCAAAGCCTAAAAATAATGGTGTCTGGTCCAGCTTTAAAACATTTGATGAAAACGACATCTCAAAACTTCTAATTTCTCTACAATATTTCAATCACTTCTGCGATCCCCTTCCCTACAAACTTCTCACAGAGTCCATTCACCTCCTACCACCCATATGAACAAGGACTATCAATGTGTCACTTACCCAAGGCTCCATACCTGACTGCCTAAAAAGTGGTCAGGTAACTCCTATCTTAAAAAAACCCAACGTCAATCTGTCCCTAACAACTACCGCCCCATCTCCAACATGCCAACTTTGGCCAAGCTATTAGAACAATGTGTGCACCTGCATCTTCGCAATCACATCGAGCAATGCCAACTCCTCGACCATTGTCAATCGGGTTAAAGATGGCGCCATAACACTGAAACCGCCCTCGTCTACATTGTTGAGGATGCTCTCCAGTCTCTCGATCAGAACAAATCTTACTAATACTACAGGACCTGTCAGCGGCGTTTGACACAGTAAATCATGAAACACTAAAAAGGTCTTTTTTCCATCGGATAGGGTCGATTTTTGAGGACAGTTAAAAGGGAGTGTTGTGATGTAGCGCTTTGTGGGGTGTGCATGCAATTTAGAGATGGCACCTTTCCTCAAAGGGTATTTATTTCAGCAATAGAAGGTCGGATTGATATAATCTCTTTTTTTTGAGCCAGTGATGAGCCTTGCTACCGCATTCAATGTAGCTTCCAACAGCGTGGGCCTGCTTTTCAGCAGGCTCACAACGGTAGCACTACCATCGTCTAGTATTGGCTAATTTAGATATTACAGGAGCTTGAACTGCTGTTTTGAGATCTGCCATGGGACGGAAAGGTTTTAGTTTGCTTAAAGCGTGTAATTGATGGCTAGCTCCTTTGGTGACGGTACTCATGTGCTTTTGCATGGAGAGGTCATTGTCCAAGATTATTATTATATAGCTGAATCAATGCTCCTTGGAAAAAAAAAAAAACACAACATCCTGGAAACAGCCAACCCACTCTTAGAAAATGCAAGTTTAAGTAAAATTAAGTAAAAAATGTGAAACATGAACAGGAACTGAATCGCTGACTGATTACCATGGCCTTTCAATAAGCATTGTTCAGAAACCGATCAGTGTATTTGCCATGAAAGCTAAGGGCATGAATATAGGGACCGACAGGGACCCATTTCAATGTCTGTTTTTAATTACTACCGGGTCTGAGATTCAGAGGGACACTGCCCACTTAAAGCCCCGCATTTCACTCATATCATCCAGGAATCTTTCAGCCCGGTGTCCACCTGCGCACAGGCATCGATCGATCCATCCGCCCACATGTTCATGCTTTCATCAGTTGGATGGGTCCTGTGCATGCATGTGTCATGTGCATGTGTGCCTCTGGTGCCGATTCTGTATGCATAGGCACATGTGCCTGTGAGTCTATGTACATGGATGTATATGCATATGATGGTCTGTGTGCATGGCACCTCTGTGCGACTGACTGTGTGTGCAGCAAGTGGCACATCTGGGTATCTCTGATCACACCAGGTCTGGTGCGCTTGTAGCCAACCTTCCAGCCTCAGGCTCGCTGGTCAGATTGTACCAGTTCGAAAATCCGGCGGGTAAAATAATGAGCGCATCATCTGCCATCGGACCCCGACCTCTGCGAGGCTGTCATGTATAGAATAGGGGGAGGTGCAATACACCTCCCAGCCAGGCCACTGTAGGGTGACCAGCATTGTAAAGCCAAAAACTGGGACATTTCACGAAAATAGAAGAAGGACTACAGTTATACTTCAAGCGAACGCATAGAATGACAGCGCTCCTTAGAAGAGAATTACAGAACAGTCAGTTAGAACATACATGTTACAGTTAGCGCTCTAGCTTTCCGCTAGAGCGCGAGGCACGATGCATAATCTGCGCTCACGTCGGCAGACGTGAGCCCGCGTGTATAAAAATAGAGGGGCGGGCAAACGAGGTTAGTTCGCGCACGACTGTGGCACCGCGTATGTGTGTTTATTGCGCGCGGCGCGCGCTGGGCCTCAATCCAAGGGTTTGCTGCTTCCCTGCTTATCACCGGTTGCCCAGAAACGATAAGCATTATAACACTGGCGACCAGAGTGGGCCCCTGCAACAACTCCAGAAATACTAGCAGCTACTTGGGCTCATCCACCAGCTGAGGAGTAAAGGAGGAAACCTCGACCCTCCTAGCAACCACACGACCACGCCACCGGCCACAGAGCAGCAAGCACACCCCACAAGCTTAGAGGGGCATCCACTAGCAGTGAGGCACATCGAACCTGCCTGGCAGAGGACACCAAACGCAAGTGAGTCACAGGCCTTTGCAGTCACAGCGAGCACGTGGCTTCCGCGCCATGATGAGCGACACTGAACAGCCCGGCAGGGGTCTTACCCCCATTCAGCGAAGCCGCTGACCCCACGACAGCTGCCCCGAGATGGCAGACCTGGCTGGGCAGACTGGAGAACTATTTCATTGGTTCAAAGGAGACGGACGGGGCGGTAAACCGGTCCCTCCTCCTACATTACGTGGGGGAAGAGGTGTACCTCCTATTTAAACACCTGCCTAACACGGGGAACCCAGATGACTACACGGCGGCGGTGGCAGCTCTGAACACGCATTTCGACCCCCAGGTCAACCCAGACTATGAACACTTTAAGCTACGCCAAGCGAAACAGCGCGAAGGTGAATCTGTGGATGCCTTCCACACGAGACTGAGAGCCCTTGCTGACACGCACCACGTAGGGGTCAGGGCCAAAGAAGAAATCAGGGCGCAACTGATACTAGGGATCCGAAGTAAGACGCTTCGAGGGCTAATACTTCGCCAGCCCAACATCACAATGAACGACATCCTAGTCCTAGCCAGGACACACGATCTGTCAGCGGCTCGAGCGGAAGAGATGGACCAGGCCCTGGTGAAAGGAACGGACAAGGGTGTAGAAGTGAAAACAGAAAAGACGGATGCAGTGAGGGCGAAGGAAAGGCCACAGAAGCCCCGTGACCGGCGACCCCCAGTTCAAGCCCGGCAGTGCGGATACTGCGGGTATGACGACCACCCGCTCAAAGCGTGCCCGGCGAGAGGGAAAACGTGCACTAACTGCGGCATCGACAACCACTTTGCGTCGGTCTGCCGGAGGAAGACGCAGAGAAGCGGGAACAAGCGGGACAGGCCACTGAGGAAACTGGTGAGACAGCTATCGCACACGTCGCTGTCGTCACAGTCGAAGTCAAGGAATGAGAGGACCAGAGACTACCAAGACTCAAGCACGGAATCAGAAGACGAAGAGGAAACATACCTCGTGTCGTTCACCAAGGCCCTAAAGAGTACCAGGCGACCGCAGCCGCGATGTGACATACTCATAGCCGGATCGAAAGTGAATGCTGTGATCGACACGGGCGCATCCGTGACAGTGATGGGTGTACAGCAGTACCACCGCCTCAGACCAAGGCCTGAACTCCGACAATCCAAGGCCAAGATATACGCCTACGGGAGTGATACGCCGTTACCACTAAAAGGCAAAATGACGGTAGCCGTGCAGTCCGAAAAGTCAGAAATTGTCATTGACATTCACATAATTGACCAAGAAGTGGACACCTTACTCAGCGGACACGCCGCAGAAGATCTAGGGCTGATCGCGTTCCTCCGGAAGGTCCAGGACAAGCAAGTCGAAGACCTCTTGGACACATTCAAAAGCTTATTCGCTGGGTTGGGGAAGATAAAAAGACCACCGATACGTCTCCACATCGACCCCGCGGTACAACCGACAGCCCTCAGGCACAGGCGAATACCATTCCACCTACGCCCGTTAGTAGAGGAGGAACTCCAGAGGCTGGAAGAACAAGGAGTAATCGAGAAAGTCACGGGACCCACACCGTGGGTATCACCTATGGTGATCGCAGAGAAACCACGACAGCCTGGGAAGATCCGGCTATGCATCGACATGCGCCTCCCAAATTAATCCATCAAGCGAGAGAGGCACATCACACCGACCATGGATGATATCGTGTCTGATCTAAACGGTGCCCGATGGTTCTCCAAACTAGATTTGAACGCGGGATACCACCAGCTCACCTTGGCGAAGGAGAGCCGATACAAATGCCTAAATTTTGGAATTTCATCGGCAGCAGAAATCTTCCAAAATACCATTAAAGACATCTTGCTCGGCCTACCTGGCGTCCTAAACCTGAGCGATGATATCCTCATATATTCCAAAACAGTAGAGGAACACTACAAACACGTCTGAGCCACACTAGCACGTCTACAGGAGCATGGTGTCACCCTACACCGAGAAAAGTGACAGCTGTTCCAACAAACGATCGAGTTCTTCGGCTACGTTTTCACCAAGGAAGGCCTCCAAGTGGATCCCCGGAAGTCACACGCCATCAAAGTGGCCGCAGCCCCCGCGTCAGTGGCAGAAGTCCGCAGCTTCCTGGGGATGGCCACGTACTGTGAGCGGTTTATCCCGAATTTAGTCACCCTGGCCGAACCTCCCAGGCACCTCACCAAGACAGACGTAATGTGGAAATGGACAGACACAGAGGAGACAGCGTTTGAGGCGATCAAGGAAGCACTACTGGACCAGACCACATTGGTCTATTTTGACCCGAGTAAGAAGACCGAGATTCTAGTGGATGCGACTCCCGTAGGACTTGGGGCGGTCCTGACGCAAGAGCAAGGACCAGGACAGAGGGAAGCTCTAGCATATGCCAGCAAGGCCCTCCCTGACACGGAGAAACGCTACTCCCAAATCGAGCGTGAAGCCCTGGCGATTCGGTGGAGCTGTCGTCATTTCCATCTGTACGTGTGCGGACACCCGTTCACAGTGGTGACAGATCATCAGCCGCTAGTGCCACTCTTCTGAGGAACAGCGCCACACCCGCCCCCACTAATAGAGGGATGGGCTATCAACCTTCAACAGTATCACCTAAGCGTGGTATACAGGCCCGGAGCGAAAAACCCGGCAGACTTCCTATCCCGACACCCAGAGACCTGTAGCAAGCCTACGACAATGGAGGGCAAGGAAGAAGCGGAAAGTCACCTCGACATGGTGGCTGCCCTAGCGTGTCCCACCGCCTTAATGCTAGAAGAGATTCTAGAGACGGCCGAACAGGACCCAGTAATGGTCACGGTCAGAAACACCATCCTCGAAGGAACCTGGCAGCACTTCCTACAGACAGCGAACTCATGGACCAACGAAGACAGAGGCAACCTCTAACACATGTGGAGGATACGCCACGAGCTGAGTGTGACTAGAGGGGGACTCATCCTACGAGGCTCCAGAATCGTCGTCCCGGCCGCCCTCAGGACAAGAGCCACGCAGCTGGCGCACAAAGGACACCAGGGGACGGAGAGAATGAAGGCCCGGATGAGGGAGAAGGTCTGGTTCCCGAGCATGGACGCATACGTAGACGATGCAGTTCGCAGCTGCCAGTCATGCCAGCTAACCAGCGGAGCCCAACCACCGGCTCCCATCATAACCGAGGAACACGGACGAAGCCCGTGGGAGAAAATCAGTGTGGACTTTGGGAGCCTGCCCGACGGGCGAGTCACGCTAGTAATCATCGACAGCTACTCGAAATACCCGATATCGGAGGCGTTGCCATCCACTGCCTTCGCGCATGTGGGTCCAGCCCTGGAAAATGTGTTTGGGATGTTCGGATGCCCCGAGGAACTGCGAAGTGACAATGGGCCCCCATTTCAAGGACACGAGTTCGACGAATTCCTAAAATCTCATGGCATCCGCCATCGGCGCATCACCCCGCAGTGGCCCCAAGCCAATGGAGAGGTAGAGCGGCTCATGCGCAACATCAACAAAATACTGCGCATCGCCGTGTCCGAACAATCAGACCCCGAACAAGAACTACAGCGATTTCTGGGGGAGTATCGCAGCACTCCTCATTGTTCCACCCGTCAAGCACCATGGGCCCTGATGTTCAACGGAGCTTGCCGGGACGGTCTACCATTCGCCCCAGGCTGGACAGCCCCGCCGTTCGATGAGGAGACTGCGTCCCGGAGGCGCCAAGAACGCAATAACAGAGTCAGCAAGGCATGAAGAGTGGCGCCCAGAGAGATCCACGCAGGAGATACCGTGGTTCTAAAAGAACGACGGCCCGAAGGAAAGTTCAAGACACGATATGAAAAGGGCTACTGGAAAGTAGTCGACCGGCAGGGGACCATGGTGACGGCGCGCCGGGGAAGAGAGCTGGTCACCCGGAACATATCATGGTTCAAGGTGGTGAGGACGCCTGCCGACGACCAGGAAGGCACAGTAGGAGATGAAGAACATGACCCCGAGGCCCTCCCAGTGAGTGTACCCAGCTCCGTCCCACGGAGTAGCACCGGGGCCGACCCGGATGAAACCGAGCACCCGGGCGGCGAGCCAGGGCAAAGGACTGCACCAACAACCCAAGACCCGGCTCCGCGAGGGACCTCGAGGTATGTGCTGAGAGAAAACCCCAGGCCCAGCAGCCGGTTGAGAGACTTTGCGTGCCAAGTAAGTGATGCCGCGAGTTAAAGGTTGAACTGTTGTCAAGGACTGATTTGGAAAGGGATTTTACAGTTAGCGCTCTAGCTTTCCGCTAGAGCGCGAGGCACGATGCGTAATCTGCGCTCACGTCGGGTGACATGAGCGCGCGTGTATAAAAATAAAGGGGCAGGTGAACGAGGTTAGTTCGCGCCCGACTGTGGCACCGCGTATGTGTGTTTATTGCGCGCCGCGCGCGCTGGGCCTCAATCCAAGGGTTTGCTGCTCCCCTGCTTATCACCGGTTGCCCAGAAACGATAAGCATTATAACAATACATAAAATGCAATTTTTAAAAGCTTGCCTGGTAATTAACTTGCTTTCTTGAAACAAGTGCTAACTATCCCTGCTTCGTAAAACATAAAAAAAGCACCTCTTGCCATTTTCAGTCGACCCTCTATTAAAACAGTGACAGGAACACATTTCCTGAAATCTACCTGGACAGCTGGGAGGAAACCAGGACCGTCGGGGCAAATTCGGGAGGCCTGGTCACCCTAGACCATTGCCACTCCTGCCCCTTGATGATTTATTTTTTTGAAGTTTCATATAGCACCAACTCACTCGATCCGAAGGTACCGGAGCGCTTTGTGAGCACCCGTTACAATTAAACAAAGACGCAGACACGGGGAGACTAACTGATTTGCCCAGAATCACAGGCTGTTGAGTCGACGCCGAGACTCGAACCTGGTTCCCCAGTTAAAACTCGGCAGCTCGGGTTGTTACGCCACATCCTCTCCCCATGGTACTGGTGTACTGTGAGCAATGCAGACCCGGATCTTATTGTCAAGTCTGATATCTACCAGCAGCCCATTTAAGACACTTCACGTGGGCGTAATTAGATTACATTTACAGGTCTCGGCAATGACTGACGCGGTGGAACTCCAGAGCCTTGGTTTAAAGTCTGCCAGGATAATGTGACCAGGGTCCAGGTGTGAAATCATTTAATATTGCAAAGCAAATCGACAATTGTGCCAAGGAGCCGGAGATGTGAAACTCTACTCATAGACGTCCACAGTGACAAGCCGCTGTTATTCCTCTCTTTATGAATCACATTTCACCCGGAAACCATAAACCTGATTTTATCTGACTAATGATATTCACAGGTGCGCCAATTATGGAAAATCTTTTTTGAGGAAGCGCGTCAAAATATATTCTAGAGGAATCAATTAAAATAAACGTCCTGGAATTTTAATATAATTTCAAGAATTTGTGTGTGCCTCTCAGTTTATTCTCAGCTGCACAGGATCTCGGGAGAATAATTTCTCATAAACCGGATAAACATTTGCATGTTGGAAAAACAGCTCCTAAACCTGGGTCAGCAGCGGCCATATTGCAGAAACCTCGCAGGAGTGCAAAAAGACAGGGCAGCTCCCTTTTATTTATTTATTTTAGCTGCAGAGTTTTATATAAAGAGAACAAGACCCTTATGGGTGATGGAGCGCTTTTTAATTATAAAGAAAGGTAGTTATTATGCAAAAGAAAAGTGATATACATAAAAATACATACATAAAAATTGGCAAAGAGACATAAGCGAGTGGAATAGAGAGAGACAGTTTCCTTTAAATGGGCCGGTACTCTCCGGTACGGAGTACCGGCACTTCTCAAGAGAAATGCAATACCTTTAATTTGAGAGTACCGGCACTTCTTGAAAACAAGCAGGTACTCTGGCACAGAGGAATATATGTCGTTACTACGCATTCCGTTGCAACGCATGCCTTTACCACGCATGCGTTACAACGGAATGTTTTTTCTACGCATAGCCTTTACCTCGATTTTTCCTTCACCACGCTTTTTCTTTTTTGGGGGGAGACCCCCCCCAAGTCCCCTTTTTTCTTTTTTTTTGCCTTTTTCTCACGTCTTCGCCGACACAGAAAAAAGGACTGACGCATTTTTTGCGGATGAGGAAGAAGACGTTCCGTAAAGACGTTGCTTACGTGGTAAAGACGGTCGTGGAAGCAATACGCGTTGTGAAGACGTTTACGAGGTAAGTGTACCGTTGTAAACGTAACGCGTAGAAAAGCCTTCGTGGTAAAGGCTGTTTCCCGGCACAGAGTACCTGCACTTCTCTTTTTCCATTTCAAGCACACAGTATCCCATAATTGTTCGTAGATTATGGCATGGACGGTGTCCGATAGGTGTCAAGACTGTGTGTAGAGATAGGGAGAGGAAATATAGCTCGGAACTCGATGATGTGGTCGAAAGTGAGGGGAAAAAAAAGAACTTCAGACAGGGAGGTAGGCGTCACAATTGAGGGGAGTTGGAGTGGCCTGGTGTGAGAGGAATCTATTCGCTAGTAGCAGTTTTACTTCTTTCTTGAAGATGGAAGTGGTAGGTTACACCTTAACTCCAGAGGAAAGGAGTTCCAGATTGTAGGTGAAATTCCTGAAAAGGATCGTTTGTATATTTTCTTTTTATTGTATTTATGTGGATTAAGTAGAAGGGAGCTTGTATTTCTAGAAGGTCTTTTTCCATCGGATAGGGTCGATTTTTGAGGACAGGTAAAAGGGAGTGTTGTGATGTAGCGCTTTGTGGGGCGTGCATGCAATTTAGAGATGGCACCTTTCCTCAAAGGGTATTTATTTCAGCAATAGAAGGTCGGATTGATATAATCTCTTTTTTTTGAGCCAGTGATGAGCCTTGGTACCGCATTCAATGTAGCTTCCAACAGCGTGGGCCTGCTTTTCAGTAGGCTCACAACGGTAGCACTACCATCGTCTAGTATTGGCTAGTTTAGATATTACAGGAGCTTGAACCGCTGTTTTGAGATCTGCCATGGGACGGAAAGGTTTTAGTTTGCTTAAAGCGTCTAATTGATGGCTAGCTCCTTTGTTGACGTTACTCATGTGCATTTGCATGGAGAGGTCATTGTCCAAGATTATTATTATATAGCTGAATCAATGATGTATGGGGTACAGTTCAAGGCAATGTGGTATGGGGACCAGTCGTTGATCCTAGTGCCGATACTGGCTGGAGAGATCAGCAGGAATTGTAGTTTAAGCATGTTATGTTTGAGGTGGTTGTGAGTCAGCCACGGTTGTGTTTTAGTCAAGGTGTTGTTGAAGATTCTGGTGCCATTGGTAGAAGTGATTTGCATGTAGAGTTTTTAAACATATGGTAGGAGATGTGAGAGAGTTTGAGGATTTCGGTCAAGGGCTCCATGTATAAGTTGAATAGTGTCAGATAGTGGAGCCTTAGGGGATGCCTAGCGCAACTGGTGACTGATCAGAAAGAGTGTCGTTAATTAGAACCCACTGAGATCTATTGTGGAGGAATGAGGAGAACCATTTTAACGCTGTGCTGGAGAGACTCATCCTAAGCTCTGATAGGTTAAGAAGTGCGTACTTTCAACTGAGTGCCCTTCAGGTGTTTATAACGAGCCACGGTTGAGCCCTCTGCAGTTCAGGCTGAAGGCAGTGCGAGCAGGGCCGAACTGGCTGTAGCGGGCACCAGGCGTTTCCCCGGTGGGCCGCCAGGGTGGGGGCCGTTTTTCAGCCCCTGGAGGCCGTTTTTGTCACTGGGGTTGGCAATATCGGCCCCCTGTAACAAAATCAGCCAAAACGGCCCTAGCAAACAGCTCGGCCGCACCCCCTTCCCTCCCAGGAGGGCCGGTCAAGCAGTTTGCCAGGGTCGGCTTCTCTTCCCAGTCTGGCCCTGAGTGCGAGTTTCTCACAATGGCTGTAAATGGGTCAAAAAAGTGTAATACACGGTCATTCAATCATTGGCCTCTCTGCAGAGCGCACAGTGTAATAGTCATATATTCCAGTTGCTACTATAAATGTGTTCAGGTGTGTGAAGAAGGTTCAGAGTTTTCAAAATATTGACAAGGTAAAAAGAACATGGAGTGCTTACAGGTGGGTAGGTGCGTTCTGGGCCCGGTGGTGGTGAAGCAATAGTAATGAGAGGAAGTGCATTCAGGAGAGGGTGCCGAAAAGGAAAAAACGAGGTGAAAGATATGCACATGGAGAAGATGTGGAGAGAAAAAGGGCACGCACGTCTAACAGAGGGGACCGTTTCGGGAGTGATGGAGACACTCTGAAGACCACTACCAACATTTCAATATCATTTACAACAAAATCACTGTTGTTACTCATTTACCACAGACAGATAACAACCATTGACAAAGCCAATAGTCCTGACTGGTTTTAGATGCATGCCAGTTGTTATGCTATATATCTGGATGCAATAACAGAAAGCTCAGAGAGGAACCAAAATACCAGTTGGGTGGCACACTAGGAAATCACAGAGATTTAGTTTATGCCACACCTATGGGACATATTGGCAGGGTGAAGGTGTGGATGGATGCAGTCCTGTCATTCATGAAGGAGACATGATACAGGTTTAGATTGAGCAAAGCCACGAAACAGTGACCAACACCAACAGGGACTCAAAAAGATGAGCTTCACCGAATAGGTACATTAGGAGAAAAGCAAACTTCAGTTCAGTCATGATTCTACATCATGACTATGTTCTAATGACACTCACTCACACACCTCACATTACATTATGAACTGCCCATACCCAAATCAAGCATCAGAGGTGTCCTGAGCCCTCCTCCCGCCCCCCTTTAGCAGCTACAGTGGGGGTGGTTTTTTTATGGGCCACTTCTGCCTCCAACTCGACCAACAAAAGCTCATAATTTACACTGTAAAGGAATATAGCCTCATTATAAGAGCGAGCAGGAGCAAGAAAGAACGCAAAATGGATAAATAGAAAAGCAAAAGATTGAAGGGAAGGAGGAGTGGAAGGAAGGATGGACGAGTGGGTGGATGAACGAGTGCATGGGCGAATGAATGGAGAATGAATGAGTGTGTAGATGGGAGCAGCACTGGGAGCAGCACCGACACCCACCGACCACGCACGCAACCTGGGGTTCATCCTCGACACAACACTCTCCATGACCAAGCAAGTCAATGCCGTCTCATCCTCCTGCTTCAACACCCTCCGCATGCTCCGCAAGATCTACAGTTGGATCCCCACCGAAACAAGAAGAACGGCCACCCAGGCCCTCGTCAGCAGCAGGCTGGACTATGGAAACGCCCTCTACGCAGGAGCCTCAGCAAAACTCATGAAACGACTTCAACGCATACAGAACGCCTCTGCACGCCTGATCCTCGACATTCCTCGCCACAGCCACATCACACCCTACCTGAGAGACCTGCACTGGCTTCCCGTCAACAAGAGGATCACCTTCAAGCTCGTCACCCACGCACACAAGGCACTCCACAACACCAGACCGGCATACCTCAACAGACAACTCACCTTCTACACCCTGAACCGCCAGCTCCGCTCCGCCGACCTCGTCCGCGCCACCGTCCCCCGCATCCGAAGAGCGACCACTGGCAGCAGATCGTTCTACCAACTCGCCGCCAAGACCTGGAACACCCCCCTATTCCTACGGCAGACCCAGGACCTACTAACCTTCAGGAGGCTACTCAAGACCTGACTATTCGAGCAGTAGCAGGACCTCCCTCCCCAGCGCCTTGAGACCCTCACGGGTGAGTAGCGCGCTTTACAAATGTTCTGATTGATTGATTGGATGAGTGGGTGAAAGGATGAGTGAGGGAATGGATAGGTGATTGGACAACTGACAGGATGGCAGAGTATTTGGATGGTTGATGAGTGAGTGAATGAATAGGAGGATGTGCATGTGAAATAATGGCAAAGTAAAGGGATGGATGGATGAGTGAATGAGTGAATGGATTGCTGGATGAACAGGCGAAAGGATGGCAGAGTAAAGGGAATGATAGATAGGTGAATAGGTGAAAGGTGGATGGATGAGTGGGTGACAGAGTGGATGGATTTGTAATAGATGGCAATGTTATTGAATGGCAGGATGGATGGATGAATAGCAGAGTGGATGGATGGATGGATGGATGGATGGATGGATGGATGGATGGATGGCTGGCAGAGTGGATGGATGGCAGCATGGATGAATAGATGGCAAGTTGGATGGAAGGATGGATGGATGAATGACAAGATGAAAGGATGATGTCAGTGGATAGATGGATGGATGTCAGAGAGGATGATGGAATAGGGAAAGACTGATGGATGATGGAATAGTGGGATGGCAGAATATAAAGGGGAAATAGTAGATTTTAGCTGGTGGATGGATTGGTGAAAGTATAAATGGGTATATGCTTGAGGGAAGAGACAAGAGAGCTCTTCTAGGGACGGTTGGGCTGACGAGCTTCCCTTTGTGGATGTCATAATAGCTTTAATTCTAAGTAGGGGGTATTTTAATCTTCTGGCTACTCCCATCTAGCATAACATATGGGCATCAGCAGCAGACATGACTATGTCTATCATGAAGCATACTACAAATGACGATGGATTACAAACCAAAAAATGTACAGATGCAAACACAGGAACACAGTGTTCTCTTTGAGCATCATTGAGAACAATGTGTTGTATCCCACCCATAATTGGCCATTTCTGGTGTGGGCAATGCAGTGTATGCCCCTCTGCATTGAATCCAAAATGTTTTCCCAAGGTGACACCAGAGTGCCACTGAAAAAGTTCTCTAATTGCAGGACCTGTATTGTGGTATATGCCATTACATATCCATGTAACAAACTTTATACTGGCCTAGCCATCCAGAAGATTTACATTTGTGTTAGTCAATATCTGGGTAGGATCTGCTGTAAGGTCCTCACTGCCTCCCTGGTGGAACAATTCACAGAAATGGGTCAGTCTGAGAATGATTTGAGATGGTAGGTCCTCAATGTCCTCAAGATTCCAGAGAGAGGTGGTGACTGAACAAAGAGGAACTAAGATGGATATTATGGATGGACACCCTGAGAACCGGCTTGAGCAGACAAGAAGACTGTGCCAAGTTGACATGTCTCTGATTTCTGAGGTCAAGTATGCTTTCTTCGGCTTAAGTATCAGTGCCGGGACAGATACTTGGACACTACAAGAACTGAACATCTTCTCTCCTAGGACCTGGGGTTGGCTCATGACATTCCCCTGGCAGAACATTTGGGTCAAGACAAGACCTTTGCCAGGCTTGCTGCCCACTTCTATTGGCCTCAGATGCATTCTGTAGGTCCAGTCCCACCTTCCAGGCCAGTGGGAAGTCAAGGCTCTCCTGACCCCATTACCTGTCATTGGCACTCCCTTTGAGAGGGTAGGCATCATCATTGTTGGACCCTTGAACCCTAAGACAGCTTTAGGCAACAGGCTCATCTGGGTCTTGGTGGACCACGCCACTCGCTACCCTGAGGTCATCCCGCTGACGTCGGTGACTGCACCTGCAATGACCAGGGCCTTCATAGGGATTTTTACCTGGGTGGGGTTCCCCAAAGAGATAATGTCTGACAGAGACACTAACTTCATGTTAGTATACATATATACATGAAGTCCATGTGGAATGAGTGTGGAGTAACTTATATGTTTTCCACACTCTATCACCCCAAACCAACAGTCTTGTGGAAAGATTCAACAAGACCCTGAAGGGCATGATAATGGGCTTATCTGAACCTATGACACTTACATTGACAATCTCCTGCCATGCCTTCTCTTTGCCTACTGGGAGGTGCCACAGAAGGGGGTTGGGTTAAGCCACTTCAAACTCCTCTATGGCTACACTGTTAGGGGACCTCCTAGTCTTTTGAGAGAGGGGTGGGACTAAGCTCCCAGAATATCTCCTCGGGATGTGGTAATCTACATGCTGGCCCTCTGTAACCAGATGCATCGCTTCTTGAAGTGGGCAAAAAGCAATCTCAAGGCCAGTCAATAAGTTCTGAAGCTCTAGTATGACCAGAAGGCCACTCTGGCAGAGTTCCAACTTGGTCAGAAAGTGTGGGTCACATGGTCAGAGGAGCCTAGAGCTCCCTAGGATCACTGGACAGGCCCATACGAAGTGAAGAAATGAAAGGGAGAGTTTGCCTACCTGCTGGATCTCAAGCACCCTAGAAAACCTTTAAGAGTGCATCGCATGAACCGTCTCAAGCTACACTTTGAGAGGTCCGAAGTAAGCATGCTCCTGGTGACAAATGAAGGAGTGGGAGAGGAAAGCGAGCCTCTCCCTGACCTCCTGTCAGCCAAAGAGCATGATGGGTCAGTAGAGGGCATCAACCTTTCCCCTACTCTGACCCCAGAATATCAGAATGACTGTTGCCAGTTCTTGGGGCAGCTCTCATCTCTGTTCTCCCTCACCCATGGACTCACACACCTGTGCGTCCATGAAATTGACACTGGGGACCGTCTGCCTGTTAAAATAAGATTTACAGGCTGTCAGACAAGGTGAGGGCCAGTATTAAGGAGGAGGTCTCCAAGATGCTGGGGTTGGGGTGATTGAGCCCGTAAACAGTCTCGGGTCCAGCTGGTACCAAGACTGCCCCACCGGGCAGCACGCCAGTACTTAGGTTCTGTGTGGATGACAGGGGACTCAGTTCCATCACGAAGACTGACACACACCCGATCTCCCAAGCTGATAAGCTCATTGACAGGTTGGGTGCTGCCAAGTAACTGAGTGCCTTTGATTTTACCTCAGTGTCCTGGCAGATCACTCTGACTAAGGGAGCAAAACAGAGATCTGCATTCTTGATCCCAGAGGGCCACGTTCAAATTAGGGTGGTGTCCGTTGGCTTAAAGAATGCCCCTGTCGCCTTCCAGAGGTTGGTCAACAGGGACCTGGATGGGAAGGAGGAATTCTGTGCAGCCTACCTGGACAACATAGCTGTCTACAGCTCCAGCTGGGAGGAACACCTTTACTACCTCAAGGAGGTTCAGGCCCTGCAGCAAGTAGGCCTGACTATGAAGGCCAGTGAATGCCAGATAGGGTGGGTTCCAGTATGTATCGGGTCCACATGGTGGGCGAGGGCAAGGTGCTGCCCCTCCAGGCCAGGATTGAAACTATTCTGGCCTGGCAACCTCCTAAAACACAGAACAAGGTGAAGGCCTTCCTGGGCCTCACAGGATACTATAGGTATGTTAAGGGATTTGGCACCATTGTTGGTCCCTTAGCAGAGCTACATTCGAAGAAGCAGCCCAGACATGTGATCCGGACAGAGGCCTTTCATACCCTCAAGGAGGCCATGTGTATGGCACCCGTAGTCAAGGCTCCTGATTTCTCTAAGGAGATCATAGTGCAGACAGACGCTTCAGAGCATGGCATAGGGGCTGTCTAAGCGCAGATAAATGAGGAGGGCCTAGACCAACTGGTAGCATTAATTAGCAGGAAGTTACTTACATGGGAGCAGAGGTGGTGTGCGATTCAAAGGGAAGCCTTTGCTGTGGTCAAGGCACTGAAGAAGCTGAGAGCATACCTTTTTGGGACTCACCTCCAGGTTCAGACAGACCACAGGACCCTCAGATGGCTGATGCAAATGAGGGGTTTAAATCCCAAACTGTTAGAGTGGTCCATCTCCCTACAAGGAATGACTTTACAGTGGAACACCGGTCTGAGTCAGACCACCCCAATGCTGATGGTCTATCCAGGTTCTTCTGCCTTAGTGATGAGAACTCCTAAGGGGTTGGGTAGTAATACCCACTTTTAGCTGGGAGGGGGACACATGTTAGACCTCTCAGCCTTAGGGCGGTCTTCCCCCAAACATTTTGCCTTTCTCCTCCAATTTTGCTGACCTAATTTTTGCTGGCCTTAGAACTCTGCACCCTTTACCACTGTTAATGAGTGCTAAAGTGCATGTGCTCCCTCCTTAAAGCATGGTAACATTGGCCTATCCCCAATTAACATGTTTAATATACTTGTAAGTCCCTAGGAAAGTGGCACTAGATGCGCCCAGGGCCTGTATTTTAAAATACTACTAGTGGGCCTGCAGCAGTGATTGTGCCATCCACTTAAGAAGTCCTGTAAAATGCTTCAATCTTGCCATTGCAGCCTGTCTGTGCAGTTTTAAACTGCCATTTCAACCTGGCAAAATACAACTTTTGCCAGGCCCAAACCTTCCTTTTCAATATATATGTCACCACTGGGGCAGGCCCTGGATAACCCAGAGGGCAGGGTGCAGTATATTTAAAAGCGGGCCATGTAATTTTACATTTTACACACCCTGGTATTAAAAAACTCTTACATTTGTTTTTCACTACTGCAAGGCCTACCTCTCCCATAGACTAACTTATTACATTTAATAAGCTGTAACTTTAAAATGGAAACAGGTAACCAGGTCATGTTTTGTGTCTTTAGAATTGCAGTAAAAAAAATCCTTACTTATGGTGAATTTGGATTTTGAATTACAATTTTGAAAATGCCACTTTTAGAAAGTTGTCATTTTCTGCCTTAGCCATTTAGTGCCTGTAGCCTGCCTTAACCATTTAGTGCCTGTAGCCTATCCCTGGATCACATGACTGGGTGTAGCTGACAGTTGGGCTTTGTGTATTCCCCCCCACACAGCCACACACAATATGGAGCTAGGTGTGCCTAAATGGGCCATCACTGGCAGGATGGGAGGGAGTAGCTGGGCACAGTCCTGCTTACAACTGAATAGGATGTGTCCTGCCTCCACACAAAGGGCTGCACACCCCCTGTAGTTAGTCTGGAGCCAGGATGGGGAAGGCAGGATGCCTGGGGACTTCAACTGGAAACCTCTAGAAGCTTCTCCCCCACTTCAAAGGTACAAGTAGGTATAAATATGGATCCCAGATACCAACTCTTCAGTACACTTCTGGACCTGTGGATACTCTGCCAGGAAGAAGGACTGCTATGCTGCTACAAGGACTGTGACTCTACTGGATTGCTGCTCTGAAGGAACTGCTGCCTTGCTTTGCTGAGCTACTACCTGCTGCCTTATGCCTGGGTGAGAAGGACTGAACCAGAATCTCTTGAACCCAGTATCCAAAGTGACTCTAAGGGCTAGTTGGCTGGTCTTCTGATCTGAAGCCTCAGGGACACAACATGCTTCAAAACGACCTTGTCCCTGCATCTGGACTATTCCATCTGTGAGTCTACCCTGTCAAGTGGTGCCACCCCAGTCGTGGACCTTTGGAAGTGAGCCTAAGCTGCTCTGCCAGTCTGTGGATCCAATGGAACTGACTCATCTCCTCTGCTGCTGCAACCTTGCAAACCAGAGCACAATCGACTTATCGCTGCCACTGCATGGGTTGGACACATCACAAAGAGCCACATGGCTGCTGCAGCCGCATCAGAACCGCCACTATGTTGCGCATCTTTGGCACAGGTACTTGCAACCCTCATTGGCGGTAGCCTCAATGATGACTCCTTGAAACTGACACATCACTTTTACTGCACTCCGGATCGTCAATTCCAGACTTTGCATCACAAGCCCTGTCGATGGGACCCTTACTGACAATGCAGGTCCTCACATTGCAGCCTTGTTGCATCTCGGAACCGATGTATCACTTTGGCTGCGTGAAGCATCTTTGAAGCAGATCCTTACAACACTCTGCAAACCAGGATTTAAGGTACTGTGTCCAGTGTACCTAACTGGGTCCCTGTAGCCAGCCTGCACTCCATCACGGTCAGCCTGAATTTGTGACTTTGCCCCAGTCTGGCATGACCAGATATCGACAGTTGGCGCTTTATGCCTTGTGATGCTATTTTTACTAAAACCTTCAAAATTAAATATCTCCTTACTCGCTTACTGGCGCTTGACACTCGCCGTGAAGGGAACAGCTCCGCATCTACATCCATCGCCGTGAGGGGAACGGTCTATAATTCCCAGCAGCCCCTGCCCGGCGAGGGGAAGCAGCGTCACAGCAGCGCCTGCAGCCTCAACAAAAGCGCTGCTGCCCTCCCGCAGTGTGGGACATGCTTACTGGTGCTTGACACTTGCCATGAGGGGAACGGCCTGATAGACCATTGCACCGCCGTGAGGGGAACGGCTTGGGTAGACACCTCCAAACGCCGTGAGGGGAACGGCTCCGCATCTACATCCATCGCCGTGAGGGGAACGGCCTACAAATCCCAGCAGCCCCTGCCCGGCACGGGGAAGCAGCGTCACAGCAGTGCCTGCAGCCTCAACAAAAGCGCTGCTGCCCTCCCGCAGTACGGGACGCGCACGGGCAGTGCCCGGGCGAAGGCAGGGCAGGGCCACCCCTCTTACATTTTTAAGGGTCCAACTCCCGTGCTCCATCAGTGACGGCTGAGAGGTACTGTGTGTTTTCCTTTATTGTTCCCTTTTTTATGCCCTCCTATTCACCACCATTGACAGGACATACTCTTATTAACTCTTTTTTGATACAGCGTGGCCTGAGCAAGCACCCTAGGACTTGTTTTACACCTAAACAGGGTCGTTGTATCACGTACTTTAATTACTGTAATTACCCTACACGAACCTTTTTGTTGTCAAAATTACCCCAAGCAATTGTTACTGTTCCCTCCTGGGCCAATGTCTTTTTTGTTTTAGTAGCCTATACACTTTGGTCTATATTTACATGCCCTCCTTGTTGCTAACTATATTATGCACGTTGCACTTTTGCCCTTCGGGTTAGTGTATTTTCAGCCTTAGTAGCCTGTACACTTTGGTCTATGTTTACATGCCCTTTTTGCTGCTAACTATATTATGCGCGTTGCACTTTTTGCCCTTCGGGTTAATGTATTTTAGCCTTAGTAGCCTGTACACTTTGGTCTATGTTTACATGCCCTTCTTGCTGCTAACTATATTATGCATGTTGCACTTTTGCCCTTCGGGTTAGTGTATTTTTAGTCTTAGTAGCCTGTACACTTTGGTCTATGTTTACATGCCCTACTTACTGTTAACTATATCAAACACTTTGTACCTTTGCCCTATTTGGGTTAAGATCATTTTTGGTCTCACCAGTCTGCATCTATTGGCCTATGCTTATTTTCCCTTTTGATGCTCAAATTTTAAGTTGGTTGCACTACATCTTCTACCGGGGCTTTGTTTTGGACTATGCCCATTCATTTTTATTCCCACCAGAAATAGGGAAGCGTGGCTGTGTATCCAAAAAAAAAAACCCCGGTATTAATACCGGCCCCACTCCCCCAAACTTCTATTGACAGGATGCTCCAGAGAGCCATTGGGGTAGTATCGACAGAAATCGAGCTAACAGAAAGGTGTCTTTGACTCCAGATCTCTTCCCCAAACCCACAGAACCACCACCCTCGGTACAAACTAGTTTAGAATTGACTCCTAGTCCATTAATATCCTTATTTGGCCACAGCAGGTCTAAGCTATCACCCCCACAACCGTCCCCAGTAAATTTAAAAACCCGTAAAGGTAGAATAAACACTGCCTTACCCAAAGCTGCGAGACAGAAAACGGGCAAAGGGAAAGGTCCAATCAAGAAACCCAACCCAGAAATTAGCACCAGTGAGGGTGATCCAGTTAGACCGGGACGAGTAGCCGATACCCTTCCAATTCCTATAAAGACCCTGACCGCCCCTTGTGGGTGAGGAGTCTGGTAGTGGAACTAGAGGCTCAGATGAGAGCCATTGTTAAAGAAGAACTAGTGCTCAATCTAGGCAATCGAACCAGCGGCCAGACATTTGCCCCGTGTGCACTAAATAATCCTCTGGCTAATACACTGTCGGCTCCAGCAGAGAAGAAAGATAGCAGTACACAGACGGCTAGTACAGAGCAATCCCCATTACCTAGAGGTGTATCCCTATCTAGTCCACTATGTCCACCTTCTATGAATGCTGATAAGTCTGAGGCCCGCAATTCTAACATCAACTCCAATAATTATACTGCGAGCTCCCACCCTGACCCGAATCAGGGAGGCTTATGCAGAGACGTACCTGCACGCCTTGCCCAGACGGCAGGCAGGGCAGCGCCCATTCTAGCACACAGTGAGGACCCTGGCTTGGACTCTCCGGCCCTGCCAATAATCAATCTACCCCCAGCCTCACTCCCTTATGTTATAGTATTGACTGGTGTACCTGAAATAAAACCTGGGCGGGAAGAGACACAGTTGAAACTAAGAAACAAGTGGCTTTTTTGGCTTAGCAGACATGGCCAATTCCCCTATGATAGGGCGGGTGAGACATTATTGGTTCGAAGAGTTAGTTGGGTCGGTAAGAACTCGAAGTCAATCAATGGCAACTGTATAGTCATCAACTTTAGTAACCCACGGACAGTCCAATACTTGGCTCACCAGTTTCCCAGCTTCCATGCACCACCCACAGGGTTACAATTACACGCATTGGACTTTTTTTTATACCTGTAAACTCCCACCACCATGGACCCCAGGCACAAGAGCGCCGACCCACTGGTTCCACCCCCATTCCACATCTGGCCAATTCTCTCGAACCCAGTATAATGTTGCAGTAGCTAACAGGTATGGGGCCCTTGAAGAGGTGGATTGACTTTCGATCTCATCTGATGACTCTTCTAGACTGGGACCAGGGGGGCCCAACAGAGAGGCCAATCTGAATACTAGTGGGTTACTGACCACAAATATTCCTGGTGCGACCCATGATACATCAAAGGCACCCCAGCACGAATCCCAGCTGGTAGCACAAGGTCCCGTTGATGTATTCTCAACTTAATTAAACAATCAAATCCCCTACACCTCTGAACTCAAAACTACACACACGGCTATGAATAGTTTTTTATCACAAGTGGGAACTTCAAACAATCTGATTGAGCAGGAACACACGTTAGCCCCAAACACTGCAGGTTCCACCGTGCATGACGCCATCGCGAGTATGGGCCTCCAGTTGAGGGTGCTGTCATGGAACATTGCTGGTATTAAAAACAAACTTCATAACCCTGACTGGATACAATTTGTACAAAACTATGATGTGTGTAGGAGACCTGGGCCAGAGATGATACCGCCATGAGGGGCTTTGCAACATTTGATGTGTTTGATACTATGGGAGGCAGAGGTAGACCATCGGGAGGGCTAGACACGTGGGTTGCAACTCACCTGGATTGTACTGTCGAACTGCTGCCCACTTCGTCGGATGATATTCAGTGTACCCTCCTTACTTTTAGTGCCTTGCTTAAGATTGCCTTCATTAATATCTATTCCCGCCCGGTCACCATTGCGCAGGAATCCAAGACCATAGGCATGCTCTCCATGCTTATTGATCCAGTTCCCCCGAACACTAGGATGGTGATAGGCGGTGATTTTAATTGCCAATTTGAGCCACTAACTATTCCTACTGACTCTCTGCTCACCTCCGAGGATTCTGTTTGGTTAATTCCACCTCCACTTATTCCTCCGGTTAGAGCATGGACACCTCTGGTTTTACAGATAAATGCAGTGACTTTAACTCATGCACTGAGGGCTTGTAATGGCCGCACCAAGTCAGACCAACCAGGAAATCACACTTTTAATAGACCGGGACAATCATCTCTACCTGATTACATTCAAGTAGAGGCAAGCATTTGGCATTGGGTGATTGACTTCGCTGTTTTGCCAAGACACAACAGCGACCACAATGCCCTGGTACTTGATCTCATGTTCCCGGAACTTCATGGTCCCCCCATTACAGGCCCCTTTCTTGATTCCAGCCTATCCTTAGACAATAATAGAAGGAGAATCAGGTGGGATAATCTGAGGAAGTCACCGGACAAGGTAGCCGCACTCTATTCTTTAATTATCCTCCCTTTGTTGGTAATGGAAATGGCAGCGCAAACTCTTAGCACTCCTGACTCCATCACTCAAATTATGGTCGTCCACTTGGACTTGACCATCAGACTAACTAATATTTTTAATCCCTTGATGCATACCAAGAGTAAAAGGTCCCCAAAATCTACCTGGTTCAACAACCCTTGCCGTATGGCAAAGAGTGCCCTTATTGATGCCATAAAAACCAAAGATAGATCTTGATAAAAACTAGGAGGGTCCTTTATAGAAATAGTTTAAAGTCTTCTAAAGATGAGTGGGAGTCCGAAAGATGGGACGCGATTAAACAGGCCCTTACCAACCGAGATATGAGGGAGTTTTGGTCCTTGGTTAGAACTGCGAGTTCCTCAGGGAGCTCGCCCATTGAGACAAACATATCTGCGGAAGCATGGAAACCTCATTTCCAATCATTGTACTCCACTCAGGATCTTATGGAGCCCACAGAGGTATCCCAGCTAAATGGCATAGAGAACCCCCTTGAAGATGAGACTTGGTTCTCTTTGACCGAAGTGTTGAGTGCTATTAGGAAGCTGCCCCTTGGAAAGGCCCCTTGACTGGATAAGGTTCCCGGTGACTTATTTCAGGAAGAACCCAACATCTGGGACAAATATCTATGTGTAATATTTAATGCCATATTAAGCGGTATGGAAATCCCGGATACCTAGCTAGGGGCCGAAATCTTTCCAGTATACAAAAAGGGATCCCCTCTTCTGCCCTTAAATTATAGGCCAATAAGCCCGATTGATATAACGCAAAAGATGTTTGCCAGGATTATTCTAGACCGTCTTCAGTCCTGGATGGAAGAGCGCGAGACGCTGAGTGCATATCAGGCAGGTTTCCGTAAAAACATCTCTACTATTGACCAAATCTTAAGGCTCCAATTACTATATTGGAAGACGGTGACAATAGAGGGTGGGAGCCTCTATTTGATCTTTGTTGATCTTAGATCAGCGTTCGATTTGGTACCCCGTCACAAACTTTGGATAGGTTTGGAGTAACTGGGCATTCCACCTTATTTACTCACCCTGATCAAGCGATTACACACTGGAAATTTTGCTCAGGTTAGATATGGGAAACACAGGGAATTGACTTCACGCTTCCCAGTGAATAGGGGTGTAAGGCAGGGCTGTGTTTTGGCCCCCACATTGTTTTGTCGTTATATAAATGCTCTGGTGGAACAACTGGACCAAATCGACAATATTGATACCCCAAAGCTTGCCTGTGACAAGGTGCCAGCAATGATGTTTGCGGACGACACCTTGTTACTTTCCAAATCACCCATGGGTATCCAAAGGATTCTTGACACCTTTTCTATATTCTGTAAAGACAGGGGGCTAGAGATTAATACATAAAAAACCAAGTATATGGTATTTAATCCTAGTAGAACTTCTCGCCCTAACCCCGTCCTAAATGGTACCCAGCTGGAGAGGGTGGTAGTCTTTGACTACCTCGATGTTACGTTGACGGAAACCTTCGGATGGGGCTCGCATCAAGAAAAGGCAGGTCTGAGGCTAGCACAAATGACGGGGGCCTAGCAAAATTATAAAGGAATATAACATCAAGACAACTGGGCCCGTTGATGGAGACTCACAAAGTTCAAATCAGGAGCGCAATTATGTATGGGGCACTGGTCAGAACCGAGTTTATGAGGCAACTCTTGGGCCTACCACCAAGTACCCCTCTCATCCCCCTACGCATGAACCTTGGCCTCAGACCCATAAATGAGGAAATTGAGTTGCGACCTTTGGGCGCTGATTATGGGCGACTCCCGAACTAGCAGTTTACCAGTCGGAAGTCAAGGCGATCCTGGGGCTCCCAGGGGTGGGGAAAATATCCTGGCTCACACATATAAAAGACCTGTGCTTTAGACTAGGCTGGCCAAATTTATAGCCCACCCCGAGGAAGCGTCCCCGACTATTTCACGCCTCGAGTTAGTTCAATCTTACAGACTTCTTAGACTGGGTGAACTCCAAGGGAGTATAAAACCTGGCTGCTTAAGTTATGATTTTTTTTAACTTCAAAGACCAATATTTATTTGAGGCTCTCCTTGATGACGTCTATCCACTCATGGCAAGGAAACTCTATGTTCAGTTTAGGTGGGGTTGCCTGCCAGTCCATGCATTTACGAATAAATGGACAAAAGCCTCCCCAGCCGGCTGTCCTGCCTGTGAGAGCCAGGAAGAGACCCTTACACACGTTTTCTTCTTCTATCCAGGCTACATTGCACCTAGAAGGTACTGGCTCCTACCAATATGCAGGAACTTTGGGTTCAGACAGAAACGGGAGGCTTTCAGAGTTATGCGAACTGGAACGTACCCCCGATTGTTTTTGCCGTGTCCCGTTTCCTTAACTCCATGTGGCTCAGGCGTTGCAAGTTTTTAACTCCCTCTAGTGCAGGCTAAATACAACCCTTCCGTTTTCCACCGCTTTGATCCTATTAAACTATGAATTCACTGTTTTAAATTTTAATAATTTTTTAACGTGTCATCAAGTTTGTACAACTAACTGCTGTTGGCTATATTTTGAGATGTTTAAAATATTACGTGATGCGTGTTTTTATCTTTCGCTTTTATGGTCTGCAATGATCGAAATAAAGCTTGGAAATGGAAATATCTCCGGTTCTGCTGGTTAGATGTTTAGGCTTGCTTTACTTATTAAAAATTGCTTTATTTTTCTACCTTATTTGTGGGCTCCTTTGTGATTTCCGCTGTTTACTGTTTGAAGTGGTGCACAAATACTTTAGACATTGCCTCTGAATTAAGCCTCACTTCTCTGTGCCATGCTTCCCGAGTGTTGAGAACAGGTTAATTTAGGATTTCCGTGTGACTTCACCCTGAGAAGAATTGTGGTTGATGCTTGAGAAGGGTTTCTCCCCCCTCAACTAGCAACCCAATTTCCCACAATTACCTTCTGCCTCTTTAAATGGTTGTGTTTTACTATGAGCCATGGTTGGTAGACAGAACCCCAAATAACATTGCCTTTTCCGAGCAGGCAGCTGCTCTAAACACTGCGGTTGTCATCCTTCCCTAAGTTTAATTTCACGCTTGCTTCGCTGAGATGTGTTGCTGTAGATAGTGTCAACGTTACTTTTCTTGTGAAAAGCTGTACTATTACATGGTTTTTAGCCATTCTTTTATGCTGCTTTTATGGCTAAAAAAACTTGGGATGGGCAGCTGGGCTTTACCACGAATAGTGTTGATCCTTACATCAGAGAAGGACTGTGTATTAACATGTTTTATGATGTTTTTGGTTTGATTTTCAGACCCTGACAGTTGGCATCTTTTTCTGTTTCTATTTCATAGCGCCAAAGCTCAATCTTGTTTAACGAAGCGTTTAAGTTAGACCCAAAGTGACACGGAAATCAAATCGATTTGCTTTCATCGCTCATTGACAGATTAAGTACCTGTCAATCTTCCTGGGATGACCTGGTAAATCATTCCACTGTTTATAGGTTTTTCAAGTACACTGTCTCCAAATTCCCTGTTGTTACGCAAAATACAGATTCATCTCACAGTGTTTTATAAGCGCTAATAAATAAACTTCACAATGTCCAACAATAGCTTATATTGATTGCTTTCCACAAATTGCAGGCTTATCTAGCCCTTTCTCATACATTGAAGATATAGCGGCATTTTCTCAAGGACCTATCGCCGAGTTAACGGCACTTTATCGGGGCCAAAGTGGCGATAAATTCATCGCACTATTCACAAGCTGGTGCTAACAGCCGATATCAGCAGTTTTCCGGCAATAGCTGCCGCAAAAAACATCGCCACAGATGACACCGGCAACTAACCCTAATGAGATGCAGAGTTGGCGTTCCCGTGCAAAAAGCCGTGACAACACCACTTCGCAACATTCTCAACGACCAGCCAGATCGGCTGCAATAAGGCACTTAGCAGCAGGGATATAACACCTGCTCTGACCTAGTGTTAAGTCAGACGACACCCTGCACCATAAAGGGAGCCCAGCCCAGAGCCACACCTGAAGAACGACAGATGCCATGGAGCTACTCATCATGCAGCTTGGAGCCCCAAGAGCGCCAAAACACCCACTGCCACCACCCCCAGGCCCGCCCCCCCAGATCACCCCAGCCCCCCCAGACCACCACAGAGGCAGTGCAGACAAAGACAGCGGACCTTCAGAAAACGCACCAGCCTCACAGACTTAACACCAGAGGATGCCATTACCCACTACAGGCTCAAAATGACAACCATCCTACGCATCCTAACCATCATTGCCCACAGGCTGACGGTACCAACACAGCGGACAACCAACATCCCACCGCAGACAAAGCTGCTGGCTGTGCTGCACATGTTGGCCTCGGGGACCTTCCAACCAACAACTGCCAGAGTCGGAGGTGTCTCACAGCCAGCCCTATCCAAGTTCCTCACACCTGTCCTGGATGCCATCATCAGCTTGGTACCCCAGTACCTTCACTTCCCACACACTGAGCAGGAACAGCTGGAAACCAAGCAAGGCTTCTATGCCATAGGTGCCTTCCTGCATGTGTTGGGGGCAATTGACTGCACACATGTACTCCTCGTGCCCCCTGCCGCCACTGCACACAATTACCGCAACAGGAAGCACACGCATTCCTTCAATGTGCAGGCAATAGTGGACTACCGTGGACTCTTCACCAATGTCGTCGCCAACTACCAAGGCAGTGTGCATGATTCCTTCATCTTCCGAAAGTCCATCATCAACCAGCGCTTTGAGGGTGGCACCTCTGGGAATGCAGTGCTCGTTGGTAAGTACCAAATGAACACACCACACACCTCAACTCCACAATCATGCAAATCACAACTCTGGGAATGCCCATGTTACAAACTCACACACAACATGCCTAACAACATGCCCACCTACCAGACATGACAGCACAACTTACTGTGGTGACCTGGGCAAGCCATGTACCTGAGCCATCAACGGCATGGCACCTCAGCCACACAATAGCAGAATGTGGGGAGAGGTAGGAACCATGCATGTGCGAAGGAGGCAAGTGACCCATGAATGAGAATGTACACAATGCCAAGTGTGGCGTGGATGCACTGGCCAGACTGCAGTATGCAGGCCACAGACATGCCCATGTCAACATATACAGCTAGTGTTTGGAGTGTAGTGAACAGTGGACGCAACCAGTAACTCCAAGCAGTGGGGAAGAGCGTGGAAAGTAGCTCATTAAGTCTCCCCCTGTAAGCGTGAGCGAAGTGGGCTGGCCCGGCGTACGCCAGGTCAGAGTAGGGGTGTGAATAAAAAGCCTGTAGCTCTGGGCGTGGTTCTCTTCGGAAATGGCCAACATGTCTGCCAGGGCGGCACCTCCCAGCATGCCACAAGGCTGACACCGTGAGCGGCAGTGCCTGCGACCATGTGCGCCTGCTGCACCCCAGGCTGCAGGTCCCTAGACCCGTCTTGGCCGCCCCTGCACAACCAGGCCACACCGCTCACCTTCCGACACCGACGTGTGTCAAAGAGGGCCTACCACGTGCCTGTGCCACCTCCAAGCCCGAGGCCCATGACCTTGGCAGCCTCCTCAGACCATCGCTGTCCTCCCCGAGACAGGCCCGCAGCACTCCTTTCTCGTTGACGTACTCCACCGGCCTACACAGCGGTCAAGTAGGTCACACATTTGGAACTGAGTCTTGATTATACAATGGCCAAGTACACATATCAATGCAGAGTTTAAATCACTATTCCCCCTTCGATGTGGTGCCACCAACTCTGAGCATAGCATTCCAACTACACGTGTTTGTGGGCCCTTGCTGACTACGCCTTCGGCCTACACTGCGTTACAGCACCGCTGGGTCACCTATGTGCTGCCTACACTCCGGTCCAGCAGGCCTCAGACCAATCCAATCCAGTCCGTACCAGGCAGGACACGGCATCGTCGCAGGCTGCACACCCGCTCAGCTCCGGTGCTTCTACCTCCGTCAACCACAAGCCATCTCCACATGCCATTTCAACGTTGTGTGTTAGAGTTCCAGGAGGAGCTTGCTGAACAGTGGTTGGCCCGCGCTGACCTCTGCCTCCTGCCTACACTGCGGTGAAGTAGGTCACTCATTTGGAACTGAGTCTTCATTATGCAATGGCAGAGTACACACTTTATGACAGATTTTATATCACTGTACTCCCTCCGATGTGGTGCCACCAACTCTGTGCATAGCATCCGAACGACACCTGTCTGCGGTCCCTTGCTGACTACTGCCTTTGGCCCAAACTGCGGTCGAGTAGGTCACACAATTGGAACTGAGTCTTGATTTCTGTATGGCAGAGTTCATATCATTGTACGCAAGGAGAGGAGTAAGAGGAAGACGTGGTTCAGTCAGGAGGAAAAAAGCATCCTTGTTACGGAGGTGATCGAACACTACCAACAACTGCTCTGGTGTTACTAACTCTGTACATCGCAAGCCAACAACACGTGGCTGTGGGCCCATGCTGACCGCTGCCTCCGACCTACACTGTGATCCAGTAGGTCAAACATTTGGATCTGAGCCTTGATTCATTTATGGCAGAGTTTATATCATTGTACAGGCCTCCTCGCAGACTGCATCCCGTTTCACTGACTCTGTTCCCCGAAATCCATGGACACTCTCTGGTTGAACTTTGGTGGTGTGTGAGTCTATGGCCTGGGGGTTATCTTCATCATCATGTAGCTGATACTGACTCGGTGGTAAAAAGGAGTCTGTAGCATTCTACTCCTCCATTTGCCTGTTTCGGCTTGCTTCTGCCCTCTGCATCATGCCCTGGAAGGACACCTTCCACTGTCCCCCGTAACACTCTGCGACATTCTCCTTGGACATCAACGAGGACCCGCTCAGCTCGCGTGGCCCACCTCAGTGCACCGCAAGTCATCGTCCTGTGGCGGTGTGCCTGTGCCAGCCGCACTGCATCTCAGGCCACTAACTCTGTGCAGCTCAAGTAATGGGCCCTGTCTGATTGAATATTGGATGGCTCTGTGTCAATGGCCTGGGGCTCATCAACGCCATGTGTCTGTGTCCCTGCGCTGTCTGCTGCCACAGGCCTCAACTGCGGTCCACCAGGGCTCACACATCGAATCGAGTCCTGACCTGCCCGGACGACACATCACCGCAGGATGCACACGCCACCACCGCCAGGACCACCTCCAATCAACAACTGCCAGAGTTGTAAGAGTCTTACAGCCAGACGATCCGAGTTGCTCACACATGTCTTGGATGCCATCATCAGCTTGGTACACTGCTCAGCTCTTCAGGTGCCACCAACTCAGTGCACCACAACTCATGGACCCTTTCTAATAGATCTTTTTTGATGTGGACAGCTGATGCAACAATGTCACCTTAGGCAGTGGGAAAGACCTGGGACGATGATGGGGAAGATGTGGCCGGTGTGTGGAGGGGTGTAGGCACGGACAATGGGAGGGCAGGAGGCAACAACCAGAAGGCAGCAATGCAGACTGGAGGTGCTAGTCCAGCTACACACCAGGAGCTATGGATGAGGTACGTGCTGTGGACTGCGGATGCAACTATGTCACCTCAGGCAGTGGGTAAGACCTGGGACGATTATGGGGAAGATGTGGCAGGTGTAACACACCCTACTACAGCTGCATCAGGAATATCCTGAAGGGACACAATATTGGACAATTTCTTCACAAGAACACGTGCAGCTCTGGTGCCCCTACCTCAGTGCACTGCGACTCCCCGACCCTTCTAATTGGATATTGGGTGACCTCTGTACTTGCTCCAGCTACCAACATGATGCTTCGCAGTTGTTCGTGTTATGTTGGTGTTTTCTGTTTCCGCTTTAATGGTGAACACTGTTCAAGTTGTTGCCAGCACCAACCACTCCCTGAGGGCTGGCTCACGCTCACCCTACACCCATCCAGAAAAGGCGTCACTGGTCAGGTGGCCCTGGTAATAAAGAGTGGCCAGGCACACATGCCCGTAGCCAGTTCAACTGACCATCAAAGTGTGTCCGTGTGCTCATTACATATGCATGATGGCCCCGGGCCCTACCACATTACATTGTGCATTGTACAGCGGACGCAACCATATCACCCCAGGCAGTGGGTAAGACCTTGTACATGTAGCTCTGTCGTCCACCCCTTCATACGTATGAGGAGTGGACTGGGCCGGCGTACGCAAGTCCAGCGTAGGGGTGCGAATGATTTTCCCGGGGCTCTGGGCATGGTTCAGTACTGGAAATGTGAAATTGCGTGTGGCTAGGTTGCAGTGTGTGTGTCCATTGGTGAGTGTAAGTGGTCCCTGATGGGAATTAGACACCCACGTATGTAATCAAGTTCAGATGCCATGAGTTTGAACGCCGCCCGCACCTGTTCAGCCACCTCCTTCTGGCAGTCTGACACCTGGCTGTGGAATGCGATGTGTGCTTCTGTGAGGTGCTGGGAGCCATCCGTGGCGGTGTGTGCTTCCTGCTGTGTGGTCTGTGCAGGGGGTGGGGTCTCCTGAATGCAGCTGAGCTGCCCTGCTCCTGGAGGTGGGTTGCCCAAGATGTCCATGAGCTGTTGTAGAGCGTCGGTGTCGAAGGTGTGGAGGTCCTCTTCATCATCACTGAAGAGTTGTCTGGTCTGCTCTGCAGGAGGTGATGATTGTCCCTCTGCTATGTGAAGTGGAGATGCATTTTCACATTGTGTTGACATGTATGTTGACACATCGTTCATGTTTACCTCGGGACTGCATGACAATGTACATTGCGACTGTTTGGGCGGAGCTGACTATTTGATGCGGGACAGTGGACATTTGAACTACATCATGGATGTGAGGTTGTACACGTACATTTTCATCTCACAGTTTCCTGCTATGCCAGATGTGATTGGCCAGTTTCCACGCACAGGCGGAACCAGTTGTGTCCTCTGTTCTGTTGTGGGAGTGTTGCACTTTATACCACATTGTCATCAATATTAATGTGCTGTTATTGCTATGTGTGAGTGCTGCATTGTGGGTGAGTCATCCCTGCTGCTCAGATTTGGCTGCCCCTTATCCCTTTCAGACGGTGTGCCTTTGACTTCTGTGCTTCGACAGTGCTGGGATGTTTCGGACTTGGGTATGTTTGGCTCTTGATCGAGTTGTGACCCTTGGGCATGGTTTGTCTGCAGATGTTTTGTTGCATCAGGGGTGGTTTGTGCACGTGGATGTGTCGGAGTGTGGCCTGCTCCTTTCTGGATGTGGCCCACACTCAGCCACCTCAGTGTCGTGGCGTGCACAATGTATATGATGATTGGACTGCAGCCATGCTAATCATCGTGTAGTGTCACTTGCATTGTTGGTGTGGCTCACTAATACGATTCTTTTCTGGGTTTTGCACGTGTGCATGTGTTGGTTGTGATATTGGCGATGTGTGGGGTGGGACCCCTTTGGGTACGTTGTGGACGGGGGCCTACTTGGTGTTTGTGTGTGTGCTGCAGTGTGCCACAGGTGTCAGGGACATGATCCAGAGCCATCGTGGGTGTGCAGCGTGCTCTGCTTAATTGTGCATGTGTGCCATTGTGCCTATCTCCCCCAGTCCTTGGTCGGTACTCAACCTGTTGATGTTGTGTCAGGTCATGTTGAGCAGTGTCCGTTGCCACAACTGCTAGCATCGTATCCCAACTGCTGACTGTGGCCACCATTTTCTCCATGTCATCCAGCTCCTGGTGTGCCGCTGGACCCCCACCTCCAATTTGCATTGCTGTTTTCATGTTGGCATCGGGTTTCTTCTTGGTTTTGGCCTTCACATCCTTCCAGCGCCTCTTGACCGCTTCCATTGTCATTCTCAACGCTGCATTCACATGGTCCAAGATAGTCTGCCATATTTGCGTCTTTGTTGTGATGAACAGTTGTTAGTAGTGTTCTATCACCTCCGTGACGATGATCCCGTTTTCCTGCGGGCTGCATCGCGTCTGCCTCTTCCTCTTCTCCTTGGCCTTCCCCGACCCCGAGGTTCCTTGCTGGTCGTCTGTGGTGCTTGTGGGTTTCGCGTTTTCCTCTGCACTCAGTCCGGGTGCATCCATGGTGCCACGCAGTTTATTTGTATTTGTATTTGTTTTATGCTGCTTTTATGGTGCATTTACCCGCATGAGGCGTGGGGATTGCAGGCGTGTCGCTGGCTATTGCTGATTTTTGTTTCACGATTTGGGACATCGCAACTTTTTTTGCGTTGGTGTTTTTCGGTGTTGCGTTGATTTTAATGAGGTCATTTGGCGCGTTATCGTGAGACTATCGAATGGTGCCGCCATGTTGAGAATACAATGTTAACACGGCGTTATTTTCCCGCGATCGACTGCGATGTGCAAAGTTGCGTTAAGCAAATTTTGCAATAGTTATCACACGTTCTTGAGAATATCCCCCATACGGTCTGATTTAGATCTCAGCGGACAAGGCACTCCGTCACAACAATGACGGATATCCTGTTATGTCCTATGGGATTTATTTTTCGGCAAACCGACACCGTTGTGATGGAGTATTCACAGCAGTGACGGATATCCCTTGTGCTGAAATATAAATCCCTTTATGTCCTATTGGATTTATATTTCGGCAGAGGGTATATCCATCACCACTGTGAAAGAATCGTCACAACGGTCAGGGATATTTGTAACCATTGTGACGGAGTACCCTGCCCGCCGAGATCTAAATCATGTCCTTAATCTACACGAACTGACACGGGTGGAGCCTTACCAGCCGCTTATGGCATAATCCTTCCCACCGCCCATCCCTCCCAGCACAGCATGGCTTTGTAGCCAAGTTCACGCACTGTGAGTGCCGTGACATGAACAAACGACAATAAGGCTGGCGGGGCACCACTAATGGTGCTGAATTGCGTTTCAGAGCATTTTCTGGCTTCTTTTGTATGGCCCTTTACATTTCTAAAGTATTATCGACAAAACAGACAAAGCTTAAACACATTCCAAAAGAGTCTGCTCTTCCCCTTTCTCTTTTCAATATAGATGTTCTCTTCCTGGCATTTTGCCCTTGCTACAATTCTGAGGGCATTTCATGAAGCAGGCCCATCATTGCTTTGCATGACATAGTATATATTTTGGGGAATTAGCACATGCTTAGCAAACATGTACCAATCGGGGCACAATATCTGCCTGAGTGTTGTGTTGCCCTTAGAGTGTGTCTCACTTGACTGGTCCTCCTTCTGACCTTTGCCCCATAAGAAAGAAATCCCGCCATTTTTAAATTCCCAATAATGGAAAGAAAGTATGTCAATCTATCTTTCTTATTTGGAAGCAGGCCATAAAGTGCTGCAACAGAAAGACTGTGGAAATCGAGAAACAAAGCCGGTCTATTTCTGTGTAAAAAACAACCAATTAATAAAGTGATTGCATGGGGAGTGAACATTCCTTGGCTTTCTATAAAAAATATAACCTCCTAAAATCAGCATTAGCAAAGTTTGGTGCCATGTTTAGCTTAGTTTCTACTTTCTTTTTTTGTAAGCATACAGCCATAATGTTTAGGCGGCATGTGTTTTTTTAATACTTCTACCTGTCAGGGTCGCACAGAAAAAGTAAAAAAGAAACTATTGCAGCAGACAAGTCTTTGATTGACAAGCCCAGACCTATTGGCTTTGTGTAGGAGAGTAGGATCTGCACTTATGTTGCCCCCACTTTTTTTCTGATGATAACACTGGTTTCTGGCTATAGTCTGGCTGGGTCCCTGCTAATCAGGGCCCCAGTCTCTCTGTTCTCTCTAAATGACTTGGAGTGCATATTAGATGCACTAGTGATTGGATACTGTGGTACCTTATGAGCCCCTAGTATATGGTACCTTAGGTACCAAGGGCATAGGTACTTCACAGGCCTACCAGGGGTTGAAGCATGTATTATGCTACCCCTGGGAAGCAGACAAAATCAGACACCACAGGCCTGCTACTGCAGCGTGGGTGAGGTAGTGTTAGCACTCCTCACTGAGGTATAGGTTCCTATATCTCACCATACACACACATATAAACCTATCAGTCACCCCTAATGCAGGCCCTATCAATCCTGAGGGCAGGGTGCTTGGTTTACAATGTGAGGGGGTGCCTCTGCCTGAGCAGGTCCCCTCTGCAGCTGGTAGGGTCTATTCCCTGTGGCTGTTTGTGGATGCGGTTTAACCATATACTCTTAAGTGCATTATAACCTACCGGTAAATGCTAACTTTGGAATGACTGCATCAAAACATGTCGTGTTTGGTGTCAAACAACTTGGAATCATACCCCCACACCAGTAACTGGTGTGGGAGTATGATCCCACCCTTCTAGAGGGGACGACATGTACCTACTGTGGAAACACGGTAGAAATCTGAAAGAGCCCTGGCATCACAAAATGGATGCCACCAGCACAGACACTGGGCTGCCCTCCTGCTGCTGACTGAAACTCGCAGTGGAGGAGGCCCAACAATAGGCATCCTGTCACAGGGAGGTGTCACCACCTTCCAGACAGGATTTAGTGTACTGGGGCTGGGTGGGTGCACTCTTAGAGTGCTTTGAAGTCTTGCACTGTGCATATGCCAGCTCAAACCGGTTCAGGGGCTACCTGCCCCTGCTCTGGCATGAAACTGGACAAAGGGTAGTGGGTGTAACCACACACTCCCCTGAACCCTCCCAGAGGAGTGGTCATAGAGCTAGTCCCTCCCTTCCTTTTAGTATAAGTTAGGGAACCCTTGCCATTGCAAGTTAGATATCCCTGGACGACACTTTACAAGAAGAATCCTGGCCCTTCGACGTTCCACTACCTTTGGAAGATGGAAGAATATCCCTTGGAGTCAAGGAGTGACTCCCCTGCAAGGCAGGCACCAAAAACTTGAATCAATGGTCGCAAACTTTCCCGCTCCCGCCGGAGTCCGAAGTCCCTGCAGCCCTGGAAGTAGATTTCCTGACTTCTCGACAGCCATTGTGAGTCCCCAGTGAAGCTGAGGCGAGTGGACCCCACGAGTGATGAGGAACCGCAATACCTGGGATCGTGCACTAATGTCGAGTGCAACCTCTTCACGGCATTCTACAAACTTGTGCTGTGGACCACGTGTGGCCCCAGCCTCCAGCAGGATTTTCCTTGAAAATCAGAGGCCTACCTCGTCCCGAGTGACCGTGGGCTCCTGTGAAGCAAATCCTCACAAGGCGTCTTTGCGATCCCTTGCCGGCTGGCTTGTGGGTCCCCTGAAGACTTCTTCATCAAACCAAAGGGCTCCCCTGGTTGCTCCAGGCCTGCCCTGACTTACCTTTGCGGTGTGAGTCCCTCAGACCTTGCTGGTCTGCACCGCTGACTTTTCTTGATTTCCACAAGACTTGCTGTTGCCAAGGCTTGTTGGCTCCAATCCGGTTGCCGACACCTCAGTAAGCTGCAGACTTTGTGGGAGACTCTGAATCCAGCTCCTGGTTGTCGTCGACGCCTCCTGGTCCTCGTGGTGGAAGAGTCAAAATACCCTTAATCACCCGACTTCCGTGGGCATCCATCTTCCTGGCCCCGGGTCACTGGCAAGTGACTGTGAACACTGTCCCTTCTGCTTTCAGGTCATCTTCTTCTTGAATCCAGCCTTGGATTCCACCGGACACTTCTTCAGTCTTCGCAAGCAGCAAATCTTCATCGGCTTCCATAGAAATCGACGACCCGACACCAAAAGACACCTATGCACCCGGCTTCCCTGGGTGAGGTAACTCGTGCTCTCCGGTGCTCCTGTGGGTGTTGGCCCTCGAACTACTTACCTTGTAAGTGACTTGCTTGTAGACTTCCTAGAAGTACCCTTAAACTTTAAAAATCTAACCGCGACTTGCTCTATTGTAATCAATAGGGAACCCCCGTCTGTGTTCTCACACTGCACAGGTCTTCCGTGGGTCCTTTACTTACCTGCCTTGGGTGGATTAGTGAAGCCCCAGCGATTCCACAGGCAATAGGCCTTGTCTCTTTGCAAGTCGACTTTCCTAAACCTCTTTTTTAGTATATGGTCTGGTACGCCCCTAGGGCCCCAACCATATTTGTGCTTAACTTATTGTGAAACGTTGATTTGTGCATATATTCCTGACTTCTAATCTCATAAAGAGATTAGTAGAGTGTGCCTACAAATAAATACATATATATTTGATATATATACCTGTGTGATGTCCTTTCATTTGGTAATTCAAGAGATTATAAGGTAAAACAAGCTGCTTTACATTCCTCTGAGATTTAGCCTGAAGGCTGCTCTCCACAGCTACCACTAGGATAGCTTTCTTTAAAAGGTTGTCTTAAACCTATCTACCATAAGAGTCGAATTGGACTGGTGCAAGGTGTCCCCTATAACTAGTGACCAGCATATGCCAGGCCAACTTCTCACACTTTGCTAATGAATGTTAGGAAATAGGACTCTGTGCTGCTTTCTGCCCCCTTCACAACTCTGCGCAAAGCAGCATCTGCGTTGTGCTAAAAAGTAAGGGGCATATTCACAACAAAATGTCAGAGCTGCGCCATATTTAGCAGCGTCGCTCTCTGACATTTTCAAAACACTGGAATGCGCTGTATTCACAAGAATATGGTGCACCCCTGTATTTCCCCTGCGTTGGCGCAAAAAAAAGCTGCCTAGTGCCAGCGCAGGCACCCTGCCTCCATGTTGCAAGGGTGCCTACGCTGCAGGACGACTATTTATGAGCAGGAAGGGACACTTTCTGCACATGAACAAATCGATAATGGCTATTTGCACCTTCTATGTGTGCTGCACAATACAGCATACATGGAAAGAGCAAAAAAGGAGGAGAAATAAAAAAAATCTTCTCTTTGTGCCATTCTGAGGCCTTGTATTTGCGTTAGTTTTTGGCGCTGCCTCAGCCTTGTAAATCTGGGGCAGCATCAAAAAGGAGCGGGTGTTGCGGTGGAATGCCCACATCAACACTCATTGCACGCCCCTTTTCTGCAGAGGACTGCGGCGGAAAGGGGCATATTTACAAGGTGTCGTTAAGCCGAGCAAAGTGGCTTAGCGCTAACATGAAAATATGGAAAATGGCGCTGTGCCACCGGAGTGTCAAAAAACGAGTCGCTCCGGGGGCGCTGAGGGCTTGTAAATATGCCCCTTAATCTGACCCAGCATTTAAGATCCGTGTGATTTTTCGCCCTCCTCTTAGCCACCGCTCCTTCGGAATTTCTGTGAGACCACACCTCTCACTACTAAAACAGCTTCCATTTCCCCCACAGTGACTGCCCCCACTGCAGCCTGCTATGCACGTGACTCTGGGAACGCTAGACCGTGGCAAGCTGAAGCCCGTTCTTGCACTAAATTGAGCCCTCCTGGAGAAAAGAGACACAAGCCACCAGGACAGACACGAGACCCGGGAACAGCCTCAAGATATGCTTCCTGGGTGCGATGGAGCTGGGTCCCTGACCCGCACTCACCCCGGAGGATGCTCTGATTGAAGGTGCCAGCTCACGTGATGGAGCGCTCGCGCCAGAAAGGTCAATGCAGGTTAAATATAGCAGGCCCAATAGAGCAGACCTCTGGAGCCGGCGTTCGCAAGGACAGAGGCTGACATGGTTCATGAGCGGCAAGGCCGCTGTCCTCTGCTGGGATTGATGGCGCCAGGGACTGGACAAAAACGGACGTGCGGGGGGGGGGGGGGGGGGGGGGGGATGCGTGGAATGCGAGCAGGTCCCGCACTGATGCAGGCCGGGGTGCAACGGATGCAAATGATGGCCTTTAATATTGCACTGAAAGTCCTTTCATGAACCCAGCAAACTATTTAACGTGTCATGTTATGTTTCTGTGTTTATAAAGCGCACGTTCACCGAATGGTTTCATTGCGCTATGCGGAAGTGGTGTGTGAGTTGTACGCTTGCCTGAATAGCCAGGTTTTTAATGATTTACTGAATTCAGATGAGCAAATTGCAAATCTTGAGGTGGGGGGGAAGGGCGGGGGAGGGGGTAGGGGACGTCCAAAGTTTGGAGGCGAAAACTGGGAACCTGATGCCACCCAGTCTCTTCTTCTTAAAATGAGGAACTGATAAAGTTAAAGGGGGTAGAACGTAGAAGGCAATTTGGGGTGTACTTCATGATGCCAGAATTGATGAAGAGGGGGCTTTCACTATGAAATGATTTGAAAATAGTGCAGCTGGCTTTGGAGATAATTCTTTGTTCAACAAGTAGCCAGTGAAGGTCCTTCATTAAAATCCATATCTGTAAAGCACAAACTAATCACCCTTACGGGTCTGAAGGCCTGGGGGCCCTAGTGGAAATTAAGTGAGCTATTGCCCAGAGTCACATGGTGCTGAGCTGAGCTGCCTCTGGAGCCGGGCATCGAAACCGTGAACCCTGTGCTCCGAAGTCAGCTGCCCTGGCCGCTGCACCACACCTCTCCACTTCATTGTAGGGGTGATATGGCAACATTTAGACAGTTTGGAGATAATACTGGCTGCCTGGTTTTGGACAATTTGGAGTCTTTTTATGAGGCCTTTAGGTATGACAATGTAAAGAGAGTTGTCATAATTTAACCTTGAGAGGACAAGAGCAATGGCGGCCTGAACTAGGGCCTCTGCGGTGAGAAATTTGGCATTTTTAAAAATGTTGTGAAGCTTTAGGAAGGGAGGCTGGATTACTGAGCCGATTTGTGGCTTTATGCATAAGTCAGCGTCAATGGTTACCCCAAGACTTTTTACTGCTCTTTTTGGGGTAGGGGTATCTCCAAGCTCGGGTTCCCAGAATGAGCCGATCCCATACTCAACTTTATTTTTGGTAATGATAACTTTGTTTTTTCCACGTTTAGTTTCAAATGTTTGCTGTTCATCCAGTCATGGATGAACAGAATTGTTGATTGGAAATGCTCTTTAGATTCGGGGGACTTATCTCATTTGAAGAGTAGTTGCATGTCGTTAGCATAGTTAAAACGCTTACAGTTCATCTTCACAAGCGATTGGACTAATGGACGAATGTAGATGTTTAAGAAGTGAGGTGATGAGAAAGATCATTGGGGAACTCCGCAGTCTAGATGAACACCAGGTGAGGTGAAAGGACTTAGGCGAACGGATTGGGATTGAGCTCCTAAAAAGGAGGTGATCCATTCCAGTGCCAGGCCCCCAGTCCAGCGGCCTTGACACTGTCCACCAGGAGATTGTGGTCAACGATGTCAAAGGTCACAGATAGGTCGAGGAGCACCAGTACTTGGGTGCCACCTTTGTCGCTTTCCACTCGCATGTCATCCACCACTGACGGGATGACTGCTTCGGTGGAATGAGCAGGGCGGAAGCCAGCTTGGCAGGCATCCAGAAATTCAGATTACTCAATGAAGGTGGAGAGGTTATGTGCCACATGTGCCTCCAATAGTTTTGGTAAGTAAGGTAGGAGGGAAGTTGGGCGTTAGTTTTTCAAGGTGAGATGATCTTCAGCTTGTTTTTTTCTGGAGAGGTACCACTATTCTGAATATCTTCTTGGATTTGTTTGAAGACAGGAGAATTCTATTTGTAAAGAAGGCTAATTTGGCCTGGTGACTGTGAGTGTATTTGAGTATGTATTTGTGTGTGTAGGTGAGGTGAGTGTCATCATACATTTGTAGTAACTCTGTTACTCTTGCTGAGAATAACCCCGGGCTATTCTTGAACCCTTGTGGGAGTCGACAAAAGTGACGCTGTGCCCCCATTATTGAGAAAGCTGTCAAGTACCTACTTTCAGGTGCTATGTGTCATCCACCACTGACGGAATGACTGCTTCGGTGGAATGAGCAGGGCGGAAGCCAGCTTGGCAGGCATCCAGAAATTCAGATTACTCAATGAAGGTGGAGAGGTTATGTGCCACATGTGCCTCTAATAGTTTTGGTAAGTAAGGTAGGAGGGAAATTGGGCGGTAGTTTTTCAAGGTGAGATGATCTTCAGCTTGTTTTTTTCTGGAGAGGTACCACTATTGCCGCCTTGAATGCATTAGACACTTTTCCAGAGTTAAGGGGAAGATTGAGAATAGAAAGAACCGGGTCAGGAATAGCGGAAAGAATTGTTTCCAAGATTTTTGGGGGACAGGGGTCATTAGAGGCTCCCGATGTTACTTTTATCAGTAGGTCCTTAAGGATAGCCTTACTGATTTCTTGAAATAAGGGTAATTAACTGGGTTCATGTCATCTGTTTATTTTGGTTGGAGAGGTAACTAATGGGGATATTGGCTTTGATGGTCTTGATTTTATCTATGAAATGGTTATTGAGTGCATTACATAGGGTTTTGGACAGGGTAATGGGTATTGTCACTCTGTCCAGATTGAAGAGTTCTTAAATTATTCTGAATATCTTCTTGGATTTGTTTGAAGACAGGAGAATTCTGTGTGTAAAGAAGGCCGATTTGGCCTGGTGACTGTGAGTGTATTTGAGTATGTATTTGTGTGTGTAGATGAGGTGAGTGTGTGTGGGTTTTGTGAATATATTTGTGTGGAGGTTATGTGTGTGGTGCATGTGTGTGTGTATTTGTATATGTATTTGCATGTGGGGTTTGTATGTGTGTTTGTTGTACGTGTGTGTGTGTGTGAACTTGTGTGTGGGGATTGTGTATGTGTGTGTGGATATGTGTAGAACAGGAGAACAATGACCGTTAGGTGGAATATTTCAAATGACTTCACCACCCAGACCCCATTGATTTGTATGAGTTAAGATTCTACGTGATTCAGACTTTCACTGTTGGACTGTTGCCCCGAGAAGGGAAGACGTCCACTACCTCAGCGAGAGAAGGGTTTCTGCACTTACCCATTGCCACCCACATTGGTGCTAATTTTTCACCTGCAGCAGCTCCATGCTTGCACGGTGGAAGCAGGTGTGGGAGAAAAATGATTGTCGCGGATGGTGGAACATGTACCCTTGTCCTACCCCTGAAGACGTCATCCTCTCCAAATGCCCCAGGGACTCATCTTCACAGCTGCCCACCACCACTGTGACTCTGGCTCTATGGCTCATAAAGCCCACAGCCCTAATTGACTCTTTCTCTCTGACTCCATCTGTCCTGGACCCACAAACAGAATGTAGATGCTGGAAATGTACCCCAAAAGTGTAAGAACATTGAATGTAAGATGGAGAATGGCTGCTCTGCCCAGAGAGACAACGGATACAGCCTGTACACCACCCCCGCTCCCTCTGTGTCTCGCTTCTTTGAATTTAGTCCCTGTATTTAGGGAATGCTCATGGTTTCTTCCTGAAAGGAGCTGCCTGGTATCACACAAGCCAGAGCCTTCACAATGCACCTTCTGCCCTTGCCAGACCGGTTGGCTTTTTCGAAATGTGAAGGCGCACTCATTGGCATTGGCTGCTGCCGTCTACCTAAGCCGTGCACACACCCTGTGGGCTTTGCTGTGGTGCTGTCAAACGCGGAGCTACATGGACCTGTTTCATCTGTTACTAAGCCTGATGCTCTGATAAATCTCTGCTTGTTGAGCCCTACTGATGCTGATGACCTTGCCTATCAGGAAGTCCATAACAAGCCCTAGGAGTCCTGAGCCCTGGGCACAGAGTGCCAAGAAGCCCTCTTTCATCGGAGGCAAGAGGTGCTCTACCCAACATCCAATGTGCAGTCACTCTAACCTACACACACACATCCTCCCTGTGGCTCAGTAGCAAGAAGCCTTCATCCAGCTTTGCATGCACCATAGGCACATTTGCACCAGCAATCAGTGCCGTCTTAATGCACAGGCAAGCTGGGCAGTTGCCCTGGGGCCCCACGAGCATAGGGCCCCCATGCAGACCAGAATTTAACACTAATGTTCCATTAAACATATTTATTCCTGTCAGTGAATGTGTAGGCAGGGCCCAGTGCACTGCTTTGCACGGGGCCTATAATGCTGTTAAGACGGCCCTACCCGCAATGGCCTGTCAAACAGAAGAAGCTTCCCTGACACCCACACAGGGTCCTTTGATCCTTCCTTGCAGAGCGGAGGTCCAGTCATTTGCATGATTTGCACACGTTTGCACAGTAAATCAATCCAGAAGCTGGAAGAGCCATTGCATGGTCTTTGCATGTGTGCTTCATGCCTCTAGACCTACACTCTAATTCCCCTTGTGACACAGACCTCTGCCTTCCTCTTTCGGTCTAAGCCTATGCCCCTGGATGTGGGGATGTTGACATGGTGATGCTAGCACTTTTGTGTCTGAGACATCTAAGAGTCAAGACACTAGAAAACCTTATACTAAACTAGAAGGAAAAGTAAAGCTTTTCAAAGCCATAACCAGGGCCACTGCAATTATGTGATTGTGCGGCTAAGGCACTTTTCATATAATTAGGGATTTGCAGCATATGCCACATAATCCATCATCTGCTGCATAAACTGCAGATTTTAACAAAATAAATAATTTGTTTCTAGCTCAAGCGGTTCAAAAGTTACAAAAAACGCAGTACCACATAATGTGCACGGTGGAACGCCCTTTGAAAAGAGTGACTGGTCACGTTCTGTTGCTGATTGTTATATTTGGGTGTAAAACTGGTACTAATGAGGTGCAACCAATGCCCAGACAGTGTTAACAAGTATAAAGAAGAGAAAATAATGCAGTAACACGACAACAAAATGTGCAGTATAATTTGCCTTTCCCCTGCCGCATAATTCCAGTCGCCATAGCCATAACTTTACATGGTGAACACACAGAGACTACATTTTACTCCACCTCTTGTCCCTACAGGTTGCATCGTTTATACAGACTGCTTAGTTGTATTTGGTAGTGATTGAGAACAGCTAGTGATCATGAAGAGAGGAGTGGGTATTATTGACTTTAGAAGGGAGGGTTGGAATCCTCTCAATTATTAAAATTATTACCAACAGCACAGCTTCATGAGCAGTAATTCACTGTGAGTACCACACATTAAGTGCAGCACAGGTACCCAGTGTTGCTACTATATGCCTTATTTCCACTGTTTAGTTCCCATTTGCACAATATACATATTTACATATATATATATATATATATAAAAGGGGTTGTGAATGTGTTATTAAAATAAATCCTGGGACCTTCTGTCTTCACCCTAACTGTGGAAACTGTATTCTACTGTATCTCTTCCCACCACCCTCCTCTCGCCTCTCCTCGACTGCTGACACAAGTTACTCCAGAGATCTGAGGAGGTCTTAGGAAACCAACTCTCCATCATACACTGCGGGGCATATTTACTAGAAAAGTGGCGGAGTGTTAGCCTCCTTCGCTTAACGCCATGCTCCGCCACTTCTGAAACGCAGGGCTGCACCATATTTACAAAAATGTTGTGCAGCCCTGTGTTTCCCCCCTGTGATGGCACTAAATTTAGCAGCCTAGTGCCAACGCAGGCAAGCTTGCACCACAGTGAAAGGGTGTCTGCCTTGAGGTGAAGATTGTTTATGTGCAGGAAGGTGTCCCTTCCTGCACATAAACAATCTTTAAATGGCGCTGTGAAACATCTATGTGTGCTGCCTAATGCAGCACACATAGAAGTTGAAAAACTTCATTTTTAAAAATTGATTGTTTACTTGCAGGAAGGGTCACCTTCCTGCACATAAACAATCAAAGGCCTTTTGCTGTTTCTATGTGTGCCGCACAACGCAGCACACATGGAAACCACAAAAACGATGAGAAATTAAACATTTCTCTTCATTGCGCCTGTTTAGGATCAGGTTTTCCCTGGTCTTAATTTGGCGTTGTCCCATATTTATGCCGCCCTTGTAAATATGGGGCAGCGTCAAAATCAGTGGGTGTTGTGGTGTAAGGCCCATCATAAAACCCATTGATCACCCCTTTCACGCTAAGCACAGTGTGAAAGGGGACCTTATTGACAAGTCAGCGTTAAGCTATGTTAAGTGGATTAATACTGCCTTGCAAATAAGGCGGAGCACATATCGCCACAGAAACGTCACTAAAAGAGACGTTCCTGTGGTGATAGGGGCTTGTAAATATGCCCCCTAGTGCCTTATGTCCAGGACTGGAGGAGACTCTTTGGTGCTGCTGAGGTGTCTCGGCAACTTTAAGGATCAAGGAAAAGACTAATAAGGTGGCGAGAGCAATCTTGCAGAAAAATATCTGTGGCTATTTTTGTGTTTTAGGTATGATACAAAAGGATACCCAAGAGAGGACCAACCAATCAATTTAGAAGTGTAAAGATGTCAATTGCTGGAGTTTATGTAGATGATGGGGCTTACAGTCTGCTATTGCATACTTATGTATGGTGTTGAAGACAGAACTCCCAGACATTCTTGGGTATTGTAGTGTCTTGCAATATTTTATGATGGCAAACTTTTGACTCCTTACAAACTCAGTAGAGCTGTGACGTAGGTGTCAGAGCGCAATGCCAGGAAAGCTTGTTTTAGAATGTTGAGTTCGCAGTTACACGTAGCAGAATAAAGACGTGTAATTCTAAGCTCCTTGTTTCGCGTAGTCCTTGGCGGGTACCCAGGCTGAGAAAGATGCTGCAGTTATGAGTGTCAAAAGGCTTAACCTTGTCATGTCCAAGTGGTGGATGCACCTCACTGATGTCATATTTTGCGTGTGGACCAATACTGAGCAAAGAGCTCTCCAGTCTAGACCAATACTGAGCAAAGAGCTCTCCAGTCTAGACCAATACTGAGCAAAGAGCTCTCCAGTCTAGACCAATACTGAGCAAAGAGCTTTGTTTTACATAAAGGAAAACATTGTAAATGAACCTGAGAGAAGTTCTAATCTGTTTATATTAATTTTGTCTCTGGTGGAGACCATAGCAGCAAGTCGAGAACAGGTTACATACATCTCCCTAGTCTGACATGCTGGCATTAGACCCTAGAGCTCTTGCTATGACTAACCCAGTACATTTTGGCCCTTGCACGAAGGCTTGTTTGGAGGGGTTGCATTTATGAGTTTGTTGGACTTTACTGCACCAGGCAGTTACCAGATGATAAAGTAGGGCCCCAGAGTTGAATTTCGACATATCAAAACAGCTGAAATTTAATGGGAAAAAAGTACACAGTAAACTCAGAGATGTGGATTTTATGCAGAAGCACCAAAAGTCTTATAACTGGCCGATTAAATAACATATTTCCCCACCAGGTCCCTGAAAATGAGGACCTAACCGTAATTCTTGCTGCAAAATCAAAATAATCATTTCATTCCATGCCTGTAGGCAAACTAACAATTAATTGGCAATCCCTTTCTTCAGGTGAAGAATTTTGAGTCTCTGAAAGGTAGGTAATGCAGTGGACTTGGGAAAACTGATGATGCCCAAAGCCCTGAAATCCTGAGTAGACGTCTCAGAGAATTATGTGACATTATTAAGTGTGTACTTAACTTCTTCCTTATGAGTATAATTTTATATCCTGAGAATTGAAGAACACAATTGTTCAAGTCCACTAAAACCTATAAAAAATCCATCCATCTGTTTCTATCCCATGCATGAATAACATGTCATCCATATATATTATCATGTGTACTCCCTGAGAAGAGAAGAGGAAGGTTTCACACTGGTGAAGCACCATGGTACTGGAGAAAGACCGAAATAGGTTAAAAGTGAATTGGCAAATGTCACCATGTGTAGTGATTCTAATTGAAAGGGATTGAAAGATATCTATCCATAGAGATCGAGTCTAACTGTTTAACCCTCTGACTGGAGATAATGCCGTAGATTAATATTCTGAAATGTCAGTGTAGTATGACAACATTTACCAATGAATAAACAGCTTTATTCCGAATATAGGTACAGAAATAGGCTCATGACACAGATCGATTCAAAGCTGAATAAAACAATTAGACCACATCCGTTATAATTATAAGTGTGGACTAGTTGGTTAAATTAAATGGGTATTTAGCTTCAAGATTTGTTTTTGTAAAGATAGAGTCCTTATTATAACTTTATTATGTGGAACCACATACTCAATTTATTAACATTTAACATAGAATGGCATATATGTTAACAGCTGACGGGTTTGAATGAGAGATTGTGAATTCACTATAGGTTTAGATGGGAAGGTCTTCTATTATCAAATGATTAGGCTTTTGAGCTCAGTTTCAAAAGTGAGATTGTTGTAGTTTTGACAGTATTAGTGAATTGAAGCTACAATCTCTCAGTTATGTAATTATATCGTGTTGAGACTTTGTTGGTTAGGTTACTTTTTTCATTAATTTTACAATTGATGTGTTTAATATGGAACAGTGTTGGATTTATTTTTAGGTAGGATAGGTAGCCACCAAGCATTCCAGACGTGGGTCCCTTGCTCACTGTGCCACTGGGTTCAAATTAGCCTGGCTGATGAGGGGTGATACCCCGAAACCTGTCCCAGGATGCTTGTTTCCGATCCAGGGAGAACCTGGCTTGGCAGATCAGGCTGGACTGCCCCCATGAGGAGCAGGGTCAAGACTGATTTGCATATGACTGTGCTGAACTGGGGTGGTGTGGTGAGCAAAAAAACTATGAATTAAACTCAAATCTGTGACTGGTGGTGAATGTTTTCATTGTTCCGCATTCCGTCCATCATCTGTTCATTTTACTTTTAGACAGTGGACATTTCTCTGCTCTTACTGCGCTGTATGCCTGCAGCCTGTCTCCAATACACGTATGAGGTTGGTAACAGCTACTCTTTGTGCATTCCCTCCAGACAGCCCCAATTACAGGAAGGGTAGGAGTGTCTGAGTACTCATCTGCATTCATGTGAATTCTGATAGCTCTGCCTTGGGCAGGAGGAGAGGAGGGAGCTGATACCTGTGTGCTGATAGTCTGGAGCCAGAGCTGGCAAGAAAGGGCATGTGTGGACTTCAAAGACTGCTGTGCTGCATTAAGGACTCCAAGGGGTTTAGTGTGCGCACTACCGTGGGTTGGACGAAAATTGTGTAGTTGTGCCGTGCACCGGGGTACCACTCACTGAACTGGAGTGTAATTAATATCAAACTGGGTGCATCCCCATGCAAGTGGGGTATGTCCCCCGGGCACTGGTTGTGCAGTCCTTACTGTGAAGGTTTCTCTGATCAATCAAAATCGTTGTTGAGAACAAATTCTTAGTCCATAAAGATTGTATCTTTATTGAAATTGTTGCATCACAATTCTATAGTTATCGTTTCAAACTTCATACACTTCAACTCCCAGAATGCATTATGATTGATTAATGGCTCTTAGTAATCCCAATGCATTTCGGCATGGTTGCCTTCGTCTGGGGATGTTCTGCAATGATAACAAACGATTCTTCTGTGAGTATTAAGCTTAAATACATGAGGGAAGTCATAGAGAAGGGAACTGGAGGCCTTTATCTACTGATAGTAAGATGTGGTTGATTAGCGTGAAAAGGTGTTCTAAAAGAAGTGATTCGGTGTTTCCCTCGCGCCAGGTAACAAACTTGTGAACAAGGTGTTCTAGCGTTGGGTACGATAACATTGTTAGTTTTTACAGTGATTTTGCTCATGCAGTGGTGTCAGAAAGATATATGTGACGTGTTGTATCAAGTAGTGCCGAAAGTTTAAACGCAAAATTGTTGGTTGGCGGGTGAATGGAATGCAAACGTTCTGTGTTGTTGACGCGACTAGCGTGACCGTAATCATAACGTGCCTATTAAACAAGGTGCAAAAAGAGATGTCATGCATTTGAAAGATTAACGCTGTTGGTCTTAACTTAAATGCCTCGCCAATATGGTGTCTGTTCACTAGGGGTATAAAAGAGAGAAAGAAAGTGCGCCGTTGCTACTTTCAGCTTACCGGGTGTGAACGACGAAAAGAAGCAAGCGTCTCCCGGTGTGTTTCGATCTCGCAGTGCATTCGATGACCGGCTTCCAAAAAGTGGGCGGTTCTTATGACGTGTGGTAGTGAATTGGTGCCCATAGAAAGAGGCTAACGGTCGGTGTGCGCGGAAATATAGAGTGCAATCAATAAAGTAGTGAATGGAAAAACAGATGCATCAAATGTCCCAAAAGACACTGTAATTCAACAAAAATAATAATAGTTGATAACGAACCCAAGTGGGATAAACGATGAAGACTGGAAATTAACTGGACTGAGTAAAGTAAGAAAGTGCAGACTGAGTGAATAATCAACAAAGAAGAAATAAATCAAAGTCCAAACTGGAATTGTTCCTTAAAGGTAACATAAAAACTCCATGCGATCATTCATGCCATGAGGTTTCATGGCACACAAAATGTTGATCCAATAGTTTTCACGTTGTAATAAAAACGTATGATTGTCTCTTCCTTCTTGTTTGTTGATTTTTTCCAAAATACAACATTTTAATTGACTGTTGACATCGGCTTCGGAATCAAAGCATTGCGGCTCCAATGTTCATCTTCAGAAACCAATGCATTGCGATTAACGTGTGTGTGAAATCAATGCATCCCTCCGACTGCAGGAGTGACATCGAGCCATTGACCCCGCATCTCGTGTTTGTGACCAATCTCAAGGTACTCTGTTCTGTTTGCCTGCTTGGCTCCTGTACCCTGCCTGTGCTCCATAGTGGTTGGCTTGAACTGTTGATTTTGCCCCAGACCAGCGCCACCTCAAATAACCCCTGTTGGCACTTGATGCTTCTAAGCGTGAGGACACTTTTATTCTTTAAAAATTCATGTCTCAACAAGAGATGTTTTAGGCAAGGGCAAATTGGTCTCTGGCCCAGGGCCCCAGCCTTTCAGGGGTCCCCCATACAGCCAGCTCCATTCTGCAAAGTATCTTGCCCTGATGACATATAATAATCTTAAAGAGATTGTTTAAAATACAGTTTCCTTTTTATTTGTTTTTGATGTGGGTGTTTTGTGAGAGTATACTACAGACATTTTGCTGAGAAATGTTGTGTTTATATTTCATGCAACATCCATAAAAAAGTTTCTTTTAATTCAAAACAGGACCTTACATATGAGAAATGGAAGGGTGTCACAGATATAATTTTCAGTAATATTAGTGCTGCTGTGTTACAATATTAAAAACACATGCCCCTATCCCTGAATATTAGATGTAAGCACATTTAGAATTAGGACAAGTGTGTCTGTGCACTGTCAGTGACTTGGCCAAAGAGGGCACGAAAGAGCTGAAATTGGATCATAAATTCAAAGCTGAAAATACGTTTGGCCCAGGACCCCCAAAATCCTTAAGCGGTCCATGACCTCAACTGCCACTTACCGGATTTATGTTGTTTTGGTCTTGTTTAATTAAAAAAAAAAAACATTGTCTATTTTTCTAAACCTGTTTGGAGTCTTTTGTGGTGTATTAATTGTATTACTGTGTGTGTGTTGCACAAATACTTTATACAGTGCCTCTTTAAATTAGCCTGACTGCTCTGTGCCCAGCTACCTGAGGGTGAGCACAAGTCATCTTTTACTGTGTATCTAGCTTACCATGACTAGGATTGTGGTCCCTACTTGGACAGGGGGCCTACCTCTGCCAGCTAGACACTCTATTTCTAACAGGGTTGATAAAATGAAAAAATGATAACATTTTGTTTATAGGAATTAGAAACTAGTAGGAGATGCCTACACGTTCACTGCAGCATGAAGTCAAAAATCAGTGAACAGTTTTATTTGTATAATGAAAACCTGTGTTCAGAAAAGATATGTGATTCAACTAGGGTGGTGGACGCGTCAGGATTTCCATAAAGTGTGGTGCGAAGAAACCTCCACACACGTAGTATAATAGTTGCAGTAAGATGCTTTATTGTCTGGAGATCACAGGTCCCACCAGCTCATACAAGACATGTCTCTCCAGCTCTTCAGCTCACAGTGTTCTGTGTAAGATTGCTTGGAAATTCCAGAACAGAATAAACTTGACACCACAACACTCTAAGACCACAACAACAAGGTAGATCCAGGATTACAAATTGGGCCTTGGAATTTCTGGAAAACAAATCAATGAAAACTGAAATCTCACACGAACTATGCTGCACAATATAGTTTTGTCTTTACTCACTTTTTGCTTATGGGTGCACTTCAAGGTGAAATTAGGCAGAGCCAGATGAATATGGAGCAGATGACTGGCAACCTTTCATTTGGTGGCTCTGGTTCTCCAGTTTGCACCCAATTTATGTGTTTTATAGTTGTGGCTTTCATCTCTTCTTCCTCTTTGTTGCTGTGTTGTTTTGTCAAGAAACCACTGGGTTATCTATTTACCTGTCCCATCTCAGCTCTGGTCTGGCTCGTCTTCTTCGTGTCTTGGGACCTCCAACTGGTATTCAGGTTGGTCGGATAATCATGGTACTCACTTCCTGATAAAACAGGAAAGCCTGATTCAACCACTTGTAGTACTATTCGCACTCCGACAGGTACATGATATTCAGCGTAACCTTGCACTATTGTTTATAGCTTTTTATAGTTGGCCCTGTGGTCCTTGAACTTCAATATCAACCCTGGGCAGAATAAAATTTATAGTCACTGAAGTTCTGTTACTTATCTGTGCCTGAGAAGAATGCACTGGCGAGAAATTCCAGTCTATTGCCCTCGTAACCCTTCCCTATTTTCCCCTGTGTCCTGCTGCCGGCTTGTTGTTTCAAGAATACATACACATAGGGATTCATGGATGCAGGGACGTTCTCGGGTTTTCTCCACTTAGAACCTGCATGAGTCTGGATAAATCAATGGGAAATCCTAAATGCCATTGACTCACTGAAAAATGAAAAGTGTCTTGGACAGGTTGGATTTATAAGGGCATACTTTAAAACATTTAAGATAATATTGCTGAGATTCCATGTGAGGTGTTTACCTCAAGTGTAAGATGTACCTCTTCCTGACTGAAATGAAAGGTGCAATGATGGTGGATACACATGAAAACAAGGATTTGACAGAATGAGAAAATTACAAACCCATCTTATTGGCAAAGATAGACTATAAAAAATGTGTGAGGAAAGCAGGTTGGTTAAATGAACACACAACTGTGGGGAAAAGATAAGAATTTTCCATAAATAATAGAGACGAACAAAGCCAAATCAATATTGGATTTAGTGCAATTGATTACAACACAGTCACATCATGTCTTGAATAATTCAGATATGGAGAACATTGTCATTAATATAGTTTGGGAATGCATGTCACATATAGAATTTGGAGGGCGCTTTAGAACATCTGCATGACAGGAGCAATCTGGTGAGAGGTGTGTGCCCCTTGAAGGACAAGATTCTAGTTTTTCTGAATAAGATGTTTTGTGAACAACCTGGTAAAAGCAAATACAAATGTTGGTTTCAAAGAGAATCAATGATAGGCAGGTACTGCATCATCATGAATTAGAAGGGTAAATTAAAACTACATTTAGGTATATTGCTTCAAGATATATTTGAATTAGCACAGAAAATGTATTTTTGTAAATAACAGAGAATTAGAATACTTGATGAAATTTGGCAAACATTTATTGAATTCTCTTTAGTTAAATGGAATAAAATACACATTTGCATTAGCCCATTCTAAAATTTTGATGAACAGTTGACTGAATTTCCATTGATTCAGCACATTTTAGATTGGCCATGTGTTCCCACCTTGGTATTATTTGTGATGGGAGAATATTGCTTTATTTAATGTATTATTATGCAAGCTTATTCGATAATTTTGTAATCTTTAAAGACCCTCTGTGTGATAGAGCAATGACGTACTTACTGACTGCTTCAAAAAACTAAAATTGCCAGTAGAGACGTCTAGAAAGGATTTTTGAAAAATTCTTGATAGAATTTGCAATCGGAAAAGCAAAGGATCTGCCAAGGTACTCTGACATTTGTTTAGAGTTAATATCCCTCTCGCTGTTGTTTATGGAATATTGATGAAAACATTCACTGTTGTGTTGGGGTCACTCTGCTGAACCCTTGCCTTATCACATCTGAATACCATGAGAGTTTGGGGGAAGAAAGTGGGTTTCTTGTTTTGGAGATATCTATTGACTGGCTAGGTGGCTGCTCTAAAGGTCCTGGGAAAAACACCACATTTTACAAATCTGGAAACCAAAGGTTGAGCCTTGTCAATGGACCTGAAGGCAGTAGGATATCTTTAATAGAACAGTATGAGAATAAAGCTCCAAAGGTGGAAGGCTCTGCCTTGGAGGTAGCCACGGTACTATTTCTGGGATCTATTTTTATCAGCAAGCCCTTCATCTTTTCTTGAGATATGGAAGTAATTGTATTACCCAAACAAGTAATGGTGTTGTCATGTGCTGTTAGACAGCTCAAAGGTTCAATAGGAAATCCATTTTCCTTTGAATTCTAAAATGTAAGTAATGTGATCAATATCGTGTGGAATCTAGTCCTGACACAAGAACCAATGTGGATTTATTATCTTTCTTATAATATACATGGTGCAGAAAATACACCCATGGAATAGAAAGTTAAGTGTCACCTGTGGACTGCAGCACTTATTGTATCATCTGCTAGGGTGACAAATAAAACATGGCTTCAGGCCTACTGTTTCAGCCTGCCTTCTGAAGCTTAGACCTGAAGCCGGGCTTGAGTAAATAATTGAGGAATTACTTGGGAAACCGAACCCTAAAATACAGATTCCTCTGGTAATTTCTCATTTCTTAGTGGACCCTCAGGGTCCAACTCGTTATGGGCCTGATTTTCTCCCACCCCTGGAGGTACAAGTACACCCTGAGTGTGGGGAAAGTCTGACCCATTTTCCCACCTACTCATAATTTGAGTCATGGTATGTTGACAAGGGGAACAAAATATTCGCCCGGTAATCAGAATCTATTAAAATCAAAATATTGACTCACTTTGGGCTACATATGTAGATCATTTTGATATACTTTTGATAAGTATAAATCTTTACAAAACATTATTAGGTTAGATTACATAAACTGAAAAGGGCTCAGATTCCTCTGCAAAACTACACAGGGCCTCATTTATGAGGTGTTGACGTGGGGCAGCGATGCAAGGAATCTTGCTGCACTGCCCTACTTCAAAACAAAAGGGCAGCAATGCGCTGTATCTGTCGTTTTCCCCAGCGCCGGCACACAATATGCTGCCATGTGCCAAAGCAGGTACCCTTGCCCTGTATTGTGGGGCTGATTGATTTTATGCAGGAAGGAACACCTTCCTGCACAAAATCAAGCACAAGAGGCGATTTCTTTTTTCTATGCGTGCTACAGAATGCAGCACATATAGAAAAAGGAAAGCTGGAGTGGAAATAAAAACATTTCTCCTTGTTGCACCTCCCTAACGCTACCCTAAGGGGTGGCGTTAAGTTCTGACGTATTCCCAGGTTTACGATTTCTGGTGATCTGGGAATGTGTCTGGTTCCATGGATGTTGTGTGTGAACACCCACAGTTTTCTGCGTGAAAGGAGCACATATTTATATGCTTATAAAAAGCTACGTAAAGTGGCTTTACGTGGCCTTATAAATATGCCGTGGCACTTTGCACCACTGGAACGTCAAACAAGTGACGTTCCCCGGCGGCGTAAAAGTGCCGGTAAGGCCTCATAAATGAGGCCCACAGTTGGCGAACTAATCAAGATCCGGTATTGCATGCTGACACTTGATGCTACATAATAAGTGAATTAAGGGCTAATCATTTGTTGAAGACGGTATAATTTCATGTAAAAAAACAAAACTAGCATCTGAAATATTTTTTAAATATAAGAAGAAAATGTACTGTTGAGAAAATGAGATCTAAAGTTGAATTTATACATTCTTCCAATAATTGTCCCGAAATTAGTAGTGAAGTGTAGATTAAATACGGTAAACATCCATTACAACACAATGCCTTTACAACGTGGTCAATACAATGCAGGATCCATTACAACGCATGCCAGTGCAACTCATGCCATTGCAACGCATATCCCTCACTGACCAGCACCTTCCCTGAGGTAAGCACCCGGAGGTGTTAGAATAGTAATTTTCGCTGTAATGGAATATGCATTGTAATGGCGTGCGTTGTAATGGAAGCTTCGTTGTATTGACCATGTTGTAAAGGTATGCATTGCAATTGTTTTCATGGAATGTCAAACATTCATTAAATACATGTCCTTATTTAATAAAACTGATACCTGGGACAACAACCGGCTAATTGGAACCAATCACAGGCAGAAGCCAACTTTAGTTTCATCTCTGATTGAGCTTGTCCCTAAAGCTGGAGACCAGATGCAAATGCAAAGAGCAAATGAAAAGAGGCCAGATGAATTGCCAATACACATACTGAAGAAGGTTAGTGGCTGGCGGGTTCAGGATCTGTTGCTTATGACTGTTTTTGAGGGACACCCTGTACCTGATATTTGGAAGGGTACTGAGTCTGTTGCTGTCTTTGACAAAGAGAATCCATATATTCCGGCAACCATCAGATGTACTGAATGTTATGCCCACTACTCAAACTACCAAAATAGACCAGACTGAATTACACTGGATAACAACAAACACACGCATATAGGTGTTTTTTGCATGGCTGAATTTTGCGCCATAGTACACAATGATTAATTTGGTGGTGTTATCACATGCCGTCACTAAGAATACCTATCACTCTTCCCTTTGTACATGGACGTAAGTCTAGAAAATGACCAATGGTTGCAGTGCAGAGTGTGGAAGAGCTGAAAATGATCACACATCAGATGACCGATCAAACATTTAACAGGATCTCCAGTTGTTGAATTCCTTTTCTTGCTTTTCCTCCATGTTATACATTTTCATCCTCTTCATTTGATGAGTCTCCTTTTAAATGTTTTCTATTTGATCTCTCTATGACCCAGATTTACTAAGATTTTGCGTCCGGATTGCATCACTTTTTTGACACAGCACGATGCTATTTCTATTTTTGGATTTACAAAGCCATGCAAAGCCCAGTTTTGGTGGCATTGTGTGACTGTTTCTGTGCCTCCATCCATGGATTTTGATGCAAACCCATATTTAAAAAGACCTGTAAACATGGGGTTGCAGCAGAAAGGTGACCTAACCGAGGCTAGCATAACGAGGAGAAATATCTTCTCTTCCCTCTTTACTTACCCTTTGCATCTGTGCCGCATTCTGCAGCACACATAGAAAGAGGAATACCCCTCAAATGAAAGATTTTGTGCAAGGAGGTACCCTATCCTGACCACAACAAAGGCACCCTTGTGACATGATGCAGGGTGCCTGCATTGGCGCAAGGCAGCTAGAAATACGCCAGCAGAACATGAAGCAGAGCTGGGCAATATCTTAGTAGATGTGGCACATTTCTGCTCTCCCTCTTTATTTAACGCAATGCATCAACTTCCCGTACTGCGTTGCGTTACGTCAAACTTCAGTAAATGTGGGCCTTAGTTTTCAATGCGCTTCCACCTCTTCTCCCTTCACAACTGTCTTTGTTGTTTGCCTTCCATCAGTTTTCTATCAGCCCTGGCCTGAGTCACTGCCCTGGACCTTGCACAATCTATTATGGAATGAGTTTAATCTTTTACTTTCTACACCGCCTCTGGAGTCTCAATTGCATTTTGTTTACATTGAATCATCTGCCTGCCTGCACATTCAATAAACATTTGCATTATTGATCAATTGTAAATTTTGCATTAGGATCATGATTCATAAGCTATCACTGAATATATATGAATGCACCTTTTTTCAATCACGTTTGACACTCCTTATTTTGGGGTGTTCCTCCACCAGAATAGAGCTCATGGTTTACCAAGCTTGGTTGCCAATTCTGGGTGTTCAGCAACACCACTGAATAACTAGTCTCCAGCTTTCTTTTGGTGTTACACCATACACCTTGCAAATGTCTCTACAGTCTGTTATGATTTCCTGAAATATATAACAAGTTTGCTCTTTAAAAATAATGACATTATCATAGCTTTCTTGTAAAGCACATATTTGTGATGTGATTAGCATTAGGGGTATGCAAAGTTGTGAAGTTATTTTTTGCAACCTTCGAAAAACATATTGTGGCACAAAAGGAAAACATATATTTACTATTTTGCATATCATAGAAAAACTCTGTAATAGGTAAGTGTGCACTTCCTCTATATCCCTATATGTGGTCCTTTTCTTTACTCTTTACTCAGAGCCTACAGCTGCAACACGAAAAGTACAGTTTGAAATGCTGAGAATGCAAACCCAAACCACCAATGGTGGGTGCCATAAAAAGAGAGGGAATCCCTAGCATCCCCACTATGTTTTTGGCTTTCTCCAATAGGGATGGGGTGGTACAGAGCTTTGGTCTCCATCCACAACACAATGGTTTTCACTCTGCCAAATTGGTGAGATTTGGGGACATGACGTCGGGTAGGTCCTGGAAGTGCGCTCAGCACCTTTGGTGCTGCTTAAATCCCTGAGTGGATCCTGGGTGGGTATGGTCCAGCCAATATCTTGGTGTCTTCTTTAGTGATATTCCCCTATTCGTCAGTTCTCTGGATGGCTGAAGCCCCGCATTGTGTCCTTTTTGGAGAAGTGACATTAATGACAGATTGGATGTGTGAGTCCTGGTTCATTTTGGTTCTCCTACTGTTAAATCCATAAACCTAATGGCCCTTTCTTGTGGGCTCCAGAGAGGTTCAGTGTGCTAGCTCCCTGGGAGTTCTCTTACTTTTTGCTCGCGCATTCCCTGTTGTGGTGGCAAAAGTTATACATGGCGTGTTTTCGACTAGTGTGGGTGTAACGAAGAGCAACTCCCAGGGGGCCGGCCGAGCAGTTTGCCAGGGCCGGTTTTGGTTCCCAGTCCGGCCCTGTGGGTGCTGCTGATACCAACACACATTCAGTGTAGTTTTGGGAGCTGATGTTATTCCAGCCTGCCTTGTCTTGCCTTTGGTGACATACCCTGACTGACTGGGCCTGGTAGCTCTTTCCTAGGGAGCTCCTGGCCTCTGGGTACTGCTTCCAAGGGGAGTTAGGAGACCGGTGGGGGGAGCATCCTTCAGGCTACCATGCTGTGCAGGCCAGTCTCACTTCCTACAGGTTCTTCTATGGATGTTGTACCCTCTGAGGGCCTCTGGTGCTTTTGAATGCCTCATAAGTAAGGACTCGGAGGTGGGTGCCTAGGTAATGTCCTCATTACTTAGTGGTCATTTCATTACTCTTCGTCCTACTGCTCTAACTCACGCTCCTTAGCACACAACCACCAGCCCTCTGCTGGATAGTGCCTCAAATCTTCCAAAGCACTACACCTATATATAGCTCCTCTCAATTTTTAGTTCTATAAATAAATACTTTGAAAGAAGTATCTCCTCCAAAGTGTTTATTCACACAAAAATTGAAATGACATTGTGAAAGATGTTAGGATGTTAAGGGTTATGGGTTAAGAGTGCAGGGATTAGGAGTATGGTTTATGGATTAGAGGTTAAGGGTTTAGGGTAAAGGGTTATGAGCAAAGAATTAATGTTTGGGGTAAAGGGTATAGGGCCAGATGTACGATCATTCCAAATTGCATCTCGCCATTTACGCTCATTTGCGACTCGCAAATTGCGAGTTGTAATTTGGAAGGTACAACAGTGTCAGAGACACTCACTGCTGTTTGTGAGGCTCATGCATATTAATGAGCCACTCGCAATTTGTGACCCAATTGGGAATGGCTGGCCCTCCCAGGGATGGTGGCCTGCTGGGCTCAGCAGACCTTCATGTCTGGGACTGCTTGTCAATAAAGCAGTTGTTTTTTTAAATGCAGCCCGTTTTCCTTAAAGGAAAACGGGATGCATTAAAAAAAAAAAAAGAAACGTTTTCGTTTCATGTTTTTAAGGGCAGGCAGTGGCCCCTTGGACCACTGCCGTTCCCTTAAAAAATATTTCAGAGCCAGTCACAAAGTGGAAAGGGTCCCCTGGGTACCCCTTCCCATTTGCGACTCTCTTAAAGAGGGTGGTAATTTGCAAGTGTTTTGCGACCACAATTGCGGTCGCAAAACATTGGTACATGGCTTGTGACTCGCTATGAGGAAGGAAACGCCCCTTCCTAATAGCGAGTCGCAAAACACTATTTTGCTAGTCGTAAATTATTTGAGACTCACAAAATAGTGTTTGTACATGGCCCTATCAGAATTAGCATGCGCAAACGGGTTGCAAACTGCCTCGCAGTACTCCCTCTGCGAGCCGCCACTGGTCCTGGTGTTCCCAGATGTGAGTGTTACTCCCGATTGAGGCAGATATAACTCGTAAAGCAGGATTTTGGTGCAAGTGCACCAGCCAGATGGCCCTCCCCGATATCCCTGCACCTAAATTCAGAGAACTTGTAATGAGGCTCAAAGTGTTTCACGTAGGCCTATTGGCTTTGCCAGTGCTCGTTTTCCTCATGCTCTAAGGCACAACAGCGTTGTAGTGCATGTCTACCTCTCACGCGGGAGCTCTTCTGTTATGCTACTTGTCCTCAATCCTGCTTTTCCAACAGCTGCCATGCACAGAAAGGACCTCGAAGGCCGCCGGCTGCCGAGGCCACGCTCACGTGCATGCTGTGATCTGGGAACATTAACATGATTCGCCCAAGAGCAGAAAAATTTTAAAAAAGCAAAGCCCCTCTTATCTTTTTGCATTAATTTAACTGAATCCACCTGTTGCACAAAACCCATTAAGGTATTTGCATTCTCCAGGCTAAATGGTGACTGATGCATTCGTACTAGAGGGAACATGGAGGAAAATGGAATTTTAATTGAAATTTAATGCCCAGGCTCTCGTGGAAAGATATTATTCTTCCCTTTTAGCCAGTCTGCAGTCATAAATCTCACACGTTAAGTGGCTGTCTTTTTACCAGTCCCTGGCATGTGTCTTTCATATGCAATTACACAGGAATGAACCAAAGCACAGTCAGTGAGGTGACACAGCCATCACCCTATTCTTCTGAGTAGATGGTATGGGCTGCTACCAGTGCACCACGTGCTAAGAACAACATACATCAGGCTTAGGTCTTGGTTTTATTCTGGCACAAAATGAAATGCAACAGGGGAATTCTGATAACTGAGTTCTCTGCTGGGGGTGTTGAACATTGCTAATTGTACATTCCACAGCCTTGGGTCGGAGTCAAAGGGCACGCCGCCAGGTAAAAGTGCGATTAACGGATGAAGTGGACAATTAGATCCTAAAACAACAACGCCAACCCCCACATGTTGACACACCCACACTCACACACACACCAGTTAACCAACCCCCACCCAAAGTGCCCATCGCTTCACGTGTCTGCTGCACACTTTTTTAAAAACACTTGTACTTATTACCACTGCAAAACCAAACATATGCTCTTATTCACTTACACCTGTAAATTATTTATAGCTGGCAACACACTCTTACATGCCAAAAGCTCACATCCGGCTCATCTAATAGCGAGCATCCCCTATGGGGAAATGCTGCGCATTAGAAGAGTTTGCAGCAATACCACTGATTTGGCTTCTGCGCAACTTTCTAGCAGTAAAAGATTTTTTGAGAGAGGATACTCTAAAAAGACCATAGAAGGTGCTATCAGTAAATCCATGCAACACACCAGAGAAGAACTTGTGAGTAGCTATGTCCATAGCCATGTCAATATCGATAACACTCAAACTATCACCCCAGCTCTGGCTACTAGCACTTTCAGAATTATTACAGGTTATAGCAAGCAACACAAGGATTTATATTAAATTATCAATCGCAATTGGCCTATTGTACTTAACGATCCTGTTATAGGCTCCTCTTTACCAACACGTGCTTCTCTTACCTTTAGCAGAGCCCCGTCAATGAGAGACTTCCTTGTAGATACCAACCCGGAGATTATTGAGAAAACCACATGGCTACGAACCAACACGGGTTTCTACAAGTGTAAAACATGTAAATCTTGCCTCCATGGAGTAAGTACTAAATCATACCAGGATGGCTTCAGTAACATTGAACATCAAATCAACAAATTACTCACATGTAAAACTGAATTTGCAGTTTACATTTTAGTTTGTCCTTGTTCTCTGAGATATGTGGGCAGCACTAAATTAGCTGTACACAAACGGATTTTACAGCATCTCAGAGCTATAACAAACCAGGACAACACATGCCCAGTGGCCAGACACTTCAGGGACTTCCATCATAGTGACAAACGTCTGCTTAAATTTTATGTTATTGATGCTGTCAATGCCAGTAGACGAGGAGGCAATAGGGAGTTAAAGCTCCGTAAGTCGGAAACCTGCTATATTCTGCAATTGGACACCAAACACCCGAAGGGGCTCAATGTGACTGAGGATTTATATACCTGTTTACCTTAATTCAAGTCTATTTCAGTGTACCTTGGCAGTCGATTGAACAGACAACGATATAAACAGCAGCAGTAATTCCTCCTATCCCTAAAAATGATGTTATTATTTGTTATTCTTAGCCGGATGGCTAAGATTATTTTGAGAATCATATATTTTGTTGTATATTGATCTTAATATGTGGGAGGCCTTGTATTTTTCCTCCGTGTTTCTATTATCATGTTTCGGATTTTACCTATCTTATTTTTCAACGGTTTAGCTTATTTATTTGTCTTCCCGATCTAATTCTCTATGATCAGCTGATACACTCTTTCTGTCATAGTGATTACTTTACACCTGTATGTTTGATTTATATTAGATCTTAGGTGTCCAATCGTTACTTTTTGCCTGCCACAATTAAATATGAATTTCTTCCCCTTTCCTTCCCTTGTATATCTACATTAGCACAAACCTTACACTTATTTTGATCCATTTTAGCTTAGGCACATATCATGTGATTTGCATCTGACCATACGTTCTTGTGACCTATTATTTGTTGTCAATAGATGTGCATTTTAGAGTTATTTTGCTGTTTACCATATTTGAGTATTATATCATTTTGATGGGATGTTAGGTGCTACAGGCATTCAAGCCATTATTTTTGCACTATCCGTATATGATAATTATAGCATCTAGCATTATTCTCTAGAACTGTAGCATTTTTTTCAATCTTGGCATTCATGCCACGAATTTTGTTCAAACCATAGGGGTTATTTTTATATTGTAAATAGATGGTCTTTTATATTGACTTATTTCTTTATTTATTGTCTTAAAAATAACAGCGAATTTTGCACAACAATTTGATACAATCTATACAAATTATAGATTGGATTATTAGGCATTTTGTACTTTACTTCAGGAGTGGAGTAGTGTTTTGTCTATGTCTATAAACACTAATGGTAAAATGTTTACAACTTTGCACTTTGAACCTTATTGAGCCTGCTATTTATTGGATCATTTTTTAAGCTCACGTTGTCATGTGAACAAGGCTCTGCCGAGCCGAAACGTCAAGACGACACCTTTAACGAAATAAACTACGCACTTTAATGAAGGTCCGTGTCCGCCTGTGATTTGGAAGCTGTGACGCTCATCGTCTTCCTTGTACCTAGCGGTAACTGGATATATATATATATATTCACTGAAAAAACCATAGGTTTTACAGACGTTATAGTTAGGAATTAGCATTTAAAAAACCTTAGAAATTCACTGAAAAACCATAGGTTTCAGGGACGTTATAGTTAGTTGGACATTTGACTCATATAAAACCAGAGAAATTCACCCGTTATAGTTAGTTGAGCTAACTATAACTCGCGCGCCCGCAATGCACTGGTGATGACGTCACATATTACATCACTCATAACATGGTCAGTGACATCACTGATGACATCTCAAATGACATCACTGATGACTTCACAATTTCTAAGGTTTTTTAAATGCTAATTCCTAACTATAAAGTCTGTAAAACCTATGTTTTTTTCAGTGAATTTCAAAGGTTTTTTATATGCTAATTCCTAACTATAATGTCTGTAAAACCTATGGTTTTTTAGAGAATTTCAAAGGTTTTTTAAATGCTAATTGCTAACTATAACATCTGTAAAACCTATGCTTTTTTCAGTGAATTTCAAAGGTTTTTACACGTTAATTTCTTATTTTAATATTTATAAAACCTATATTTTTTCCATTTTTTTGTAATATTTTGGAACTCTATTATCCTTCTTTATTTTATTTGAAAAATGATGTAATTGTTCATATCTTCAAAAAAAAGTATGTATATATATTTTTTTGGGGACAAAACTAAACTCTCATACCGGTAGTGTACCAAACTCCATCACCACGCGAATCCTATCTGCCATATTGCGAAACTCATTAAGGATGCGCATTTCGTATCCGACGGCTTCGTAGCACCGTGTCCCGCCTAACATCATATACGTATAAGGTCGCGCCAGCTCCTAGTTTGGTTTGCGACGGGTGCACGCTGTCAGGCCCTGTTTTACGTCATAGACGTATGGCATCGCGCCGGGTACGCCATTCCCTCATTTATTTTTTTATGTTTCAAAACTATATCTAAATACATTTAAAGTGTATATGAGAGCAAGCGATAATCTAAAATATTTTCCACATTTATGTATTTCTAACTGCAATAAACTTATATTATGGTAAATATATTTTCTCAAAATCACGTCGGGTGCGGCCTTCTTGCCCGCTCAGTGCGCGATTGCCATGTGACCTTAAAAAAAAGCTTTTGATTGGTTCATAACATTTCCCATTGTAACAGTTGCAGGACCCCACCCATTTTAGTCATTCTCTCTACACCGTTTGATGAGAGACACCTCTCCTGCTTACAGAGCTTTTTTGAAAACCTTTTTGCTGTGTACACATATCTTATAGTACACACAACATGCAACGATCACCTTCATCAGCAATCATGCTCTGTACAGTAGCCTTCCACATGTGATGGCCATGCATCTGAAACGTTACATCAAAAAACAAATGTGTGTTACACGATGCCCCTGGTGTGTGTGTGTGTGCGCATTATTGTGCTGCCTTTCGGTCTGGGTATTGGTGGCTCGAAGGGGTATCATCAGCCACGGGCAGAGTGCACATCCTAGATCACATGTGACAAACAGTAAAGAGTAATGTATAGATTTGTGTTGCAGTATGCTCTGTTGTCGGGCTTTACCAGTATAGTAGTGTGTCATATGTGAGACTTTAAGCTTCACGTTTGACATGCATTGCTTGACTGTAATGAGCGTTATCACTTTGTATGATGTAACCTCACTGCTGATCCTCCCTCTTTCCGAGCACATTCACATGTGTGCGCTTCGCGATAGCAACACTTTCAATAATACCGCACATCATTGACATGCGTGTCTGCGCATGTCCACCAGCTTAACAACGACATGTGATGTTGTCCAGTCAATGTTTTCGGACAGCATCTCACTAGCGATAGTTGCCGCCCTCCCAGTACATGCTACATTAATGTAAATTGCGGATTGTACGACGTCAAAACTGCAGCAGGGACACACACATAAGTACACTTCCTGCCCAGGCAGAAACTGAACAACGCACAGGTCCCCGGAATAATTATTCACACCCCTACGCTGGCCTGGCATACGCAAGCCCAGCGCACTTTGCATACGTATAAATAGGATAACGACGACACCACATGTCCCAGTTCTTCCACACTGCTTCAGGTGATATGGCCGCATCCACCTCGCATATCACAATGCGCAATAAAAAAGGGATCCATGAGGTGTACATCATCCTGGCAATCAAAACCACATCTGAATTGTGAACCCTGCTGGCAGTCGTGTTTGGACACACACCAAAGACAGCAGGTGAGCAGTGGGGCCTGGGTGCACAGGGGCTGCAATTGAGCGCATTGCGGTGGGAGGGATGGGGTGCATCAGCCTGGGTGCGCAGGTGCAAACAAGCGATGTTGCCGTGCATAATGATGTAATCTCTGACCTCATTCAGTCACATCTGTCTCATTTTAAGGACCTGCTGGACCGTACTGTAGGCCTGAGCCAGCGGGCAGCACTGCCCTACAGACACGTGGCGTTGGCTTTTGGGGCACTGTAGTGAGTTGACTACTTAGTGTACATGCACACAGGCATGCGCCACTACATTGCATGCACACATTATGCTTCTAGCATGCGCTCTGTTCCTTTGCATGTGAACGTTGGCATAACATATTATCATTTACCCTTGTGTATTCTCGTGCACTCCAACTCCTCTTTGAACCACGATTACCACTAAGAGTTGGTAGATCGTACTTCAAGAAGGAAAGATGCACTCAACTGGTGTTCTCTCTTAAGCTTGAAATAAACCTTCATTTACCTTAAGACGTTTCCACCATTATATTATTTCTCCCTCTTCAGACACTGAGTTAGTTGCACAAAAAAGCACGCAGCAGGTGCTCAACCGGTGATGATGCTCTGGCCTTTCTGACGCCTTCCATCGTGGTATCAAGACACCGTCCCAGACCGGAGACCTGCTGTGCCACCCTGAGAGGCACCCCGGAGTCGGAGTTCGCACCGGCATGTCGTTGGACATACCGGTTGTGGCAGATGAGCAGTGAAGCCTCGGTGTGCTGGAGCTGCATTTGAGCACAGTGCAGGGGAAGGGGCTGGAGTGCAGCAGCCTGGGTGCGCAGGTGCAGGCAAGCGATGTTGCCGTAGATAATAATATAATCTCTGGCCTCATTCATATCTCCGTTTCATTTTAAAGACTTGCTGTACCGCACTGTTTCTCGCGGACCCCAGCATCCCAGACACACTGGTGACGGGAGGTGAACAGTGAGGGCTGGGTGCAGTAGGCCGAGGCTCTGTCTCCTCCTCCCTCTGTTCTTTTGACTCTCCCTCCCCTTCTCCCTTCCACCCACTCGCTCTCTGTCCCATTCTCACTTTCTTCCTTTCATTCTGACTACCCTTCTTTTTCCCTTGGACATGGCACACATACTTATGTTTTTTATTTCTCTTGCAGGTTTTGTACGCTGCTGCCGGAGAAGTCTCACCCACTTCTTTCATGTTTTACTGTTCTTTGTTCGAATAAAGTTATGTTTCCATTTATTTGTGTTGTTTTAATAAAACTTATTTTTTTACCAATAAATGAGTGTATGGGTCTTCTTTTTCTGACAACACTTGTCTGTAGTTTATTGTGAAAATCGGCGGTTGATAGGAGGTTATGAGGGAAAACATTTGTAATTTTGCGGTGCGCCTACCAAATATAAACCAACAGACTATTACATAAATGAAGCTTGGGTAATTCTACAATGGCAAGGGTTCTCTGAGTGTATCACTTTATAACACCATGAGTACTGCCTGTGTGATTATAGAACCAATAAGGCACTGCCTAGGGCCACCGAGGCTTCAAGGAATGGCGAGGCCTACCCTGCATACTTAAGTAAAGCCCCGGAGGTTGCCGATCCCTGGTTTTGAGTTGGCCTCGAAGCCCCCCGAACAATTCGTAATCAATACCTGTGCCCTCCCGCGCCTAATTTACATGTGAGATTAAGGTCGCCAGTGCTGCATAGACCTCGCAATATAATAATAGGATTGGCCCCGGAACATTGCCCACCAGTGGGCTCATTTAAATGAACGGGTGAGACCCCGCTTCATTTATTTTTCTCCATTTTTACCATCCGGATCCGCTCTATTGAAGCAATACAAGATTTTCCTCCTCTCGCTTCAACATGGCAAACAAGAATTTACTATCACAGGGTGGAAGACATGCTCCCGCCCTGTAATAGCAAACATAAATGTCCCGCGGATGCACACCCCGGGACATTTTATGAGCTGTGCCTGGGAGGTGTTGCTCCATAGGGCCATGATGCATTGGTTACTGCATAACTACAGAATTAGTATAAACGCATACTAACACTACTTGCACACGTGTAATACAGCAACCAGAGCGTAGTGAAGAGGTAGAGGAAGCCCAACATCCAAAAATATAAATCCTACCAGAGGTAGGATCACATAGTTCGATGAGCCGACGAAACTGGGATGAGTAGAAACAGCTTCACCAAGAAAACGGGTCTTCAGCAGAACGCAAGGAAGCTCAAAATCTTGGTGAGTGCTGCCTTCTTTTTACCTTCTCCCGCTCGTCGCCAAATTTATGTAGTGAAGAGGAAGACAGCAGTGGATCCGATTAGTAGATTTATTGCAGGAAAAGAAGACAGCTTAAACAGCCACCAACAGGAGCAGACAGCAAGACAACCGTCTTCTCCAGAACCGTGTACAAACTCCCCAAGATTCCCCTCATGACAGCCCTACATTCTAACATTACATACTTACATTATAGTAGCATTACATACTAACATTCTACTATGACTTACATTGGAATACTACACACAGCACATGACTTTACAGCAATGAGCTCATGGTTTCATCCACGAGTCTTGAGACCGGTAGGGGTGAGTAGTTTGCTTCCCACTCCCTGTATTGTATAAACGCAAACTAACACTACTTCCACAGGTATGCTACAGCACCCATAGCACATCACTTTACAGCAATGAGCTCACGGTTTAATCCCGAGTCTTCAGACCAGTAGGGATGAGTAGTTTGCTTACCACTTCCTGTATAGTATAAACGCATACTAACACTACTTACACATTTATACTACAGCGGCCAGTATGCTGCAGTGCCCAGAGCCCATCACTTTACAGCAATCAGCTCGGTGTGAGTACTTCGCTTCCCACTTCCGGTATAGTATAAACGCAGGGTAGAGGTCAGTAGTTCTCTTCCCACTCCCTGTATGGTATAAACGCCTACTAACACTACTTCCACAGGTATGCTACAAAGACCAGAGCACATCACTTTACAGCAATGACCTCACGGTTTAGGCTCTCGGTTTCATACCTGAGTGTAGCAGCATCTCATCTCAGCACCATGTCACTCTGAGCAACACCGCACTTTCAGTCCGGTAGGAGTGACCACTTCGCTTCGCACTCCCCCACAGAGGTTACAGTGCTCCTATCCTCCTGTTTCCTACTGTTTTCGCCCTTTTTCCCCCTTACTCATTTCAACAGAATCACAAAATAGCTGCCAACACTTCCTAGTTGCAACACCTCACAGCCAATAAGCAACAAGCTTGTGCTCGTAATGCCTCAGCCAATCAGATGGCAGAATTCCCAAATATCGATATCTGCAAATTTCGATATTTCTCCAAAACTACTGAACGGATTTACACCAAATAAACAAAAGCATGCTTTCTAGACTAGGGCCTCTTCTCCCTGCCAAATTTGGGGTAATTCCGTTCACCCGTTCGACCTGCAGCCTTGTCTAAACTTTCCTATGGAAATTAACATGGAGAAAACACGTTTTGGGACCCCCTTTTTTCTTGCCCCCCCCCTTGACGAATCACCCCTAAACTTTCAACAAAGGAGCTGATATGAACAAAGAATTAGTTTGGAGAATTTCATGAATATTCATCAAACGACGCCAAAGTTATAAGCAAAACAAAAAATACTCTTCCTATGGAAACTTGGTCCTAACTATAACTACCTACTTGCGCGTTTTAAGTTGGGGAATTAATTCCCCTGCAATCCTGACGGCCCCTGGGGGCCAACTAGCCCACCAGGTATCTCCAGTAAGCACCACAGGCCTGCGTTGCAGAGAGGTGGTCCAGGCCACACCCCTTTTTACACCTCTCTGCAATGCAGCTCTGTGGAGCTTACTGGAGGAAACCCGTGCTTTTTAACATCTATGTCCAACCACTAGCGAACGTAATACAGAAATGTGGGCTTACTCTTTCCTCATACGCCGATGACACACAGATCATCTTCTCTTTATCATCGGCTGAGCACTATGACTCATCTTTGCTGAACCCGGGTCTGAGGAACATTTTCTAATGAATGAATAAGAATGCTCCTATGCTCAGTGGTGATAAAACTGAGCTTGTGGTACTGGGTAACAGTGCCGCCCTTTGGGGCCCTAGACATTGGCTGGATTCCTGAGGGCCCCTGCCCACCCCGTCCACTAAGGTTTAAAATCTGGGTTTCATCATCAACGATGAACTTTAATTGAAACCACAGATGACTAAAGTCACCTCTATGTCCTTCTCAGTCCTTAAATGGCTGAAAAAGATTCTTTGGTTAATTCCCTTAGCAGCTCAAAGGACTGTTATTCAGGCCCTGGTCATATCCAGATTGGACTATGGCAATGTGCTGTACCTGGATGCAGATAAAACCTCGACTCACCGTTTGCAGATGGTTCAAAATGCTGCTGCTTGGCTGCTCTTCCGCTTACCTCGGAGTGCTCATTTTCCCTTCTGCTTCAGGAACTGCATCTCGCTTAAGGTCTCTAAATGCATTGAGTCAAAGGCCTTGTGCTGTATGTTCAAGGCAAATGTGCCTCTTTATTCTGCTTGCCATCACCCCGCATGTTGTTACAACGCGGATGTTACAACGACTGCGTTGTAATAACGCGTACCATTACCCCGCAAGTCATAACCACGACTTGCGGAGGGGGGCGCTGGATGTTGGAATAGAATAATTTGCTATTCCAACTCCAGTCTGTGCGGACAGTAGGGAAGGTGTTGGATTTTAAATCCAACACCTTCTTCCCCCTCCACAAGTTGTTGTAATGCCTTGCGGGGTAATGGTATGCGTTGTGCGGGGTGACGGTTTCGCAATAAGGGCTGTTTACCGTTCAAGGCCAAACACGGCTTAGCACCTCGAAACATTCAGGAACTGGTTACTCCCTATTTGCCCACTCGTCCCTTGAAATCTTCGAGCCATGCGCTATTTTCCATAATTAGGTTTCGTCTAAACCATATGCAGGGCCGCTCCTTTGCCTACTTAAATCCTAATCTGTGGAACTCTTTGCCCGCCACTCATAGGAACTGCAATTCCGTACTTGCTTTTGGCAAGAACTTAAAGACTTGGGGGCATATCATCAACGGCCAGCGATAATTATCGCTGGTCGCTGGCCGTGTGTATCGTGCAAAATCCTAACGCTGCCTATCGCCGGATTCTATCGCCCGGTTAGCGCCGGAGGCGATAGAAATCCTGGAAATAGCGGCAATAGGCTTCAATATCGCTGGATTACCTGCGATGAAAACCTGCTCTAGAGAAAAACATTGCTGATAGGGAGATGTGGACTTAGCATAACAGTCCACCACCCATGATACACATGCCTAACACGGAAAATTAGTAGGTGTTAGAAACCGGCGATGTAGCCGGTTAGCGCTAATTTTATTGTCGCTAGGCCGGTTAGCGATTTGATTGATGATAGGGAGAACGCCTGTTAGCAATTAATATCGCTGTAGTTCACATGGGAATGCCTAACTCGCATCTCATTAGCGATGCGAGGCGATAAGATTAAGGGCGCTAAGGCATGGATTCACGCGTTAGCATGTCCATGCTGATAGGGTGTTAACATTATCGCCGCTTTTTGCCCCAAAAAGGACGCAAAAGCGGCTATAATGTTAACGCCGGCCCTTGATGATATGCCCCTTGGTTATTCTAGTGACTGGTCTGAGGACAACCTATCTACTTCTATTCTGCACCGGGAAACCCCTTGGGGTAGCTGTGCACACTACAAATCTTTCAAATAATAATAATGATAATACCAATAATAATAACAAATAATAACCCTGCCCATTTAGCAAGTTCCTCTCTCCATTTAGCTACTCTGGGACCCCTGTTGGCCCTCCATTACATTGTGATTTCTCGCTTTCCAAAGATCAAAGCTAAATCTGTGTTTTGGTGGTTTTACATTTGGTCAGGCGCAAGAACCCTCCTAATAAGCAGGCGATTGGAGAGCAAGGAATTGCACAATGAGTGATGTCAGCTACACATTCGATTACCTCCTCCCAAAACCCGGAAAGGGACGGGCAAGCCCACCCCATGTAAAACTTCTCAGCCCCACGTTCACCACTTGTAGGGCATGCCACCTCGGCTGTCTGGTAGAAATTATTTGTTTTGCCAGGGGTAAGATAAGCTCTGTGTAGAAAATAGAAGTTAATCAGCTGAAACCTGGCACTTCTAGACACTTAGGTAATGTGTTCCAGAATTCTTGTTCAGTCTGTTTCTAGGGTCTGGGTTTCTAAGTCTTCCTCCCATTTCCCCTGAAGATCCACTAGGGGGCAATGAATGATATCTGCTTTCAGAGCCCGATAAAGGCATCTAACTGCCCTAATTCGGCAGTAGAGGTAGAAAGCAGCTGACAGCTCTTGTGTGTAGGGGGTCACTCATTCTGGTCCCCCAATGCTTCCTAATCGTCTCTGCTACTGCCCTATGTAATATGAATTGTTTTCTTGGGTGTCCGAACTCTAGGCATAGGTCTTCAAAGAGGAGACGTTCCCCAGTTCTAAAGTGATCCCCCATCCAGAACAGTGTTCAATACCTCCACACTCCTATGGTGAAATAGGAGCGCATGCGTCTTGTAAACACTTATACCAATTAGCTGGACATAGGCTGCACAAAATTAGGTAGAAAATTAATATGGTTGATACCCTCCACTATGTAAACCATAAAAACAAACTTACATATTCATTTGAGATGTCATCAGTGATGTCATTTGAGATGTCATTAGTAATGCCATAAATGATGTCATAGAACATGCCATGAGCAATGTCATATGTGAGGTCATAAGCAGTTCATGGCGAAGGCCCAACATATAGTTAGCACTGCTCACTATCACTGGTGAATTTCTGTGTTTTTTAGGTAGCAAAGTTAATGTTGTCACTGACAAATTCACCTAGCTATAAAGTTACTTTAACCTTTGTTTTTTTTCAGTGAATAAGACATAACATGTGGAATCGGTTTTCAACACACCAAATTCCACATTTTGCCTTTTTTCCGGGTTTTCCCATCCCCTGATAATTTCTGAAAGAATTTATTACGGGAAGAAATGCGAGGCTGTGATATTATCACACCACTCATAATTCTGATCCCTGTAGATCCAAGTTGCACAGGGATCGGTATCTAACACTGAACTCATAACGAGGGCCTACGTACCTCAGGTTTGTCAGTTTGGAATCGCTGTTACATATTTTTATTGCATGCGTAATAACCAGCAAAAATACATGGTCATTCCTCAACTCTTCAAGCAAGTGAGATGGAAAATAGCAATAGAGTCCTGCCTTCCCAAGCTGAGCATTAACAGTATGAAAGGGAGGAAAAGACACTGGGACATATTTACAAAGCCCTGCAGCCCTTTTACGCCTCCGAGGCGTCACTTTTGTAACTGACGCTCTGGAGGCACAGTGTGCCGTCCCATATTTACAAGGCCATGCACAGCCACCCTGCATAGCTTTTCATGGCCGTGTAAATATGGATTAAGGCAAAGCCTTACTCTGCATGGAAGGGGCGATCAAAGGGTGTTGCTCTGGGTGTTCCCACGCAACACCCATGGTTTTTGACACTGTCCCAGATTTACAACATAGCGTAAATCTGCGGCATCGCCAAAACTAGCGCCTTCCCAAAGCAGACTTATGTTTACATTTCTCCTCATTTCTTCCTCTTTTCATGTGTTCTGCAGTCTGCAGCAAACATAGAACACGGAACATGCATCCTTTGTTTTTCTGCCTGCACAAAAACAATCATACCAATAACACAGACACCCTTGTACAATGGTGCAAGGGTGCCTGCGTTTGCACTTGGCTGCAGTTTGTGTGCCGGCGCTGGCAGAGAGGACAGGAGTGTGCCATATCTTGCAGATACAGCGCATTGCTGCCCTTTACTTTTGACGTAGGGCAACCCTGCTAGAAAGCTTGTGATTCTGACCTACACCAAAATATTGTAAATATGCCCCACTGTTTCTGGGGCCTTAAACCAGTGGCAGTAAGTCCAGCAAAAGGCGGGTCTTAAATATTATTAGAAAATCCCTGCAATGGTATGTGTGCAGTTATGTGTGTATCGAATATTTCTATTTTGTTAACTATTCGTCACAGACTGGGGCAGGCTTCCTTACCTCATCACACCATGATCAGTTATTTTTTAAGCTTAATTACATACTGTTATAATGATAACCACACCACCAAATTAACGCAGAGACAAGAACTACTTTTTACGGCCCCCAAAAATATAAGTGCTTGCGTTTTTAGGAGGTCCTCTGGATTTTTGAGTCACTTCTCAACTCTATAACTCATGGGTGCCAATTCCACAAAATGCCTGGGGTAGTGGAAGTGACATCACATAACTTCCTCATGACCCAATGACGTTACAGGTAGTGACATCATTTGATCTGACACTGAATCCTCCCAAAAAGTGATGTTGTCTGACCTTAATCGCGATGACACTACAATAGCTGACAATGCTGATATTAAGAGACTCTTAAGTGCACAATTATATAATGTTCTTATATTTTAATTGTGAGACAAATAATGTGTTTGTTGAAAGAGGAAACAACAAATGAACAATGGGAAGGCAAATTAGTTATACCTCATGATTTAAAAGGTTTCCTAGTATATACCTTAAATACAAAATGTATTGGAAAATTACAGAAATACACAAAAAGATTTTAAAACATTATTGGGTTTGTCCTCCTATATTTATATATGTAGATATATGTAGATCAATGTGAACAATGGTATTGACATAAATTGTTTCTTAGCATTGTTAATGTATTTTGATTAGCATCACTTGTTTATTCAAACACATCATTTTCTAAATGTTTACAATAAAACAAATCTGCAACGTCTTGTTTAAATATCTACATTTTGATTCATTTAAAATGTTCACTCAGCAGGGCATACATTGCACTGCTGTATACGTATCTGTGTTTCGCAGCCGGAACTGCAGAAAGTAAACAGTGCACATCACAGCACTGTGTACCTTCTGCTTTGTTCTTGGCATTGCCTTTGCCACCTCTGAGGCCAGGGGTTGTAAAGGCACCGCTAGGGGTCGCAAGGAGCAAGCCAGGGGTCACAGCTGGAACCCCTGGGGACCCCTGAATGATGTCTGTGCTGTAACTTCCTGAGTTGTATAGATGGAGTTACGTGGCACTGACAATGTTGCTTTTGAAAACCCCCTCCAGCTGGTCAGGACTCTGTTCTGACAGTGGCTTTGCTGCAGAGGTAGTTTCACTGGTGTAGTTGATCTGCTACTTTAATTGTGTTTGTCTGTCTGGCTGTGTCAATCAGGGTTCAGAGGCATGCCCTTCTGAGCAGGAATCGTTTTTTCTTTCTCTCCCCGTTCTGTTGGAAGGTTCTTCCATCTGCTCCCAGCCTGGGAAGTTGGCTTTGGATGAGATGAGTGTTTTCATCCCCTTCCTCTTGCTGAATTCTTCCTTTCCTCTCCTTCTGATGCTGCCAGTTCCGGCTGTATATCTGGACCTCAGTTTAGAAGGGTCTTTCTAGAAGATTTCACCCAGTACCGTTTTCAGCTTCAGTCCAGGCAAGAGATCCGACCATTCTACCTCCTTGAGCCTGGCACCAGGATGTACTCTCTTTGCTTCCTGAGGCTTCTGTTGCCCATGTTCCTGAGGATGCCCATTGATTCTCCTGATCCCAGGGGTTCTGCTGCGGTTTGTGTGTTTTAAGGTCCTTCCACTTTTTGAGCTCCTTTCTTTGACCTGCGGGTTGTTTCCCTGACTGACTAGTTAGTGGTAGTATGGTTCACATTAGTTGGGTCCTGCATGCATCGCTTGCAGGTCCTGCTTGGGTCCATGGCAGCCTGTTTGGTGGGGGTTAGAGAAGGTTTTTCCATCTCCGAAGCGGGCATTCTTACTTTTAAGGTGGTGCTGGTTTTTGGCTTTCCATGAGTGCTGGCAAGGTTCTACTGACTGGTTTTACATCTTGCAGGAGATTGTTTCAACCAGGGTGCTGGACTATCTCTTTGCTGCAATGGGGTTGTGGCCATTTTGGGTTAGAACTGAGCCCACTATTGTAAGGAGTGTTTAATGTTTCCCTTTGCCTGCAGTGTGGTTGACTCCTAGATGCTCATGTCGACTGCTCCTAGATGGGTGGTTACATTCAGCCAATTGACTTCCATTTCTTGTTTAGCTTGTTTCCCACCTAAAGGGTGTCCAGTTCTGGTCGGATGTTTTAGTTTGTGGGCTCTAGCTCCGATCATATCTTTGTCATTGTTCATGCACTACTCTATGGGCGGTGCCTTCCTCTTTTGCGGGTCTTCTTAGGTCACGTTCAAAGAGGTGGGATCTGATCTTGCATCTGTTTCGAGGTCTTTTTGGTTTAAGTGGCGGGGTAAAGTTGGGGTTGGTGCCCTCTTGTAGCCTCTTCAGGTTTGGGCTTTTATTGTTGCATCTGCTCAGTGTCTGTGTCCGATGGTTGCAAGTGTTCTGGTGGCCTGTGTCCACCATATGGCTGTGGTACTCCCCATTAGGTAATGACAGGAGAAAGAAGGTTGATGCGGCAGTCATGTTCTAATCACTTACTCATGATTACATTCATTTTAATTAAATTATTATTATTATTAAACAAGACTTATAAGCACGCAGCTACCTGATAGGGTCTCCCAGAGCTACAACAGACAGTGAACAGAGATGCAGAAGAGAAACAAAGATAGCACAGCAACTAACCAGATAACACGAAGCTAAGTCATGAATCCTACTTAATTCCCTCCAGTGCGCATCATTGGCCCCGCCTGCCTTCCCATTCAGTCGCTAAGTGGGGCTAACGGTTGGACTTGGTCATGTTGCAGGATGTCTTCTGGGTAGGTGGTCCTTGGTGTGCCAACAAGGGAAGGTGAGTGGAGTAAAATAGTGTGTTTTGATAAGAGAAAGGTGGCAACAGAGTGTCTGTCGGAGGATGACAATGAGTGAAATGAGGAAGATTTGACTCAGAGGAACAGAATTACTCGTAAGTAATTAAAACATCAATTGGGTATGGAAACTCTGAAAAGACAAGTCTGAAAGACACAAAATGATTCTAAAAAACTGCACCTGCAGTGTCTGTAGTTCTCATGGGAAGACTATACTCCAGGGTAATTCCCCTTCAGTTGGAATGCAGTAATTCCCACAACGTTGAATGATCTCTGCATGCACTTCCTTCTTTTTCCTATAGATGTCCTCTGTAGTTTCCATCAATGGTGAACAGATGCAGCCATTTGTAGCATCACAAGGACAACTCTAGGATGGGACCATTACTGTAGACCCATCAGTGGTGTAGCCGGGGAGTGGGAGGCGGTTCGTCCCGGGCGGCACTGTTTTGGGAGCAGTGGCACTTCACGTGAGGTGAGCAATTTCGGAGAGCGCTAGATAAGTGGTTTTCCTTTTTTAAATTTTGTTTTCCCTCATCGTAGTCTGTCGACTTGTCCCTCCCACTCTCCCCCACTCCCCTGCTCTTACCTGCAGCGGCTGTCACTCGACAGCAAGCTCAGGGACCGGCCCTGGCGGCAAAAGCTCTAGCGACACCACTGAGACACAGTGTAATGCTAGGACTTCAACACCCGAGAACCCAAGTCCCCCGTGGTGCCCCACCACATTCAGTTACTAAGATGAGATGCATCAGGGGCAGAAAAAACAGATCTATCAGCTCTGGTTAAAAAAATGGTTGAATTTAAGTTCTGTGTCGAAGGAATAGCAAGTCCCTGATCTCAAAAACCTGATCTATAGAATTGCTTGTTGGGTTTTTGGTCCTTATTCTACTTCTGAAGAAATCATCCCTCAAAATGCACATCTTCAAAGCAAGGCTGAAGCTGTTCTCTGCAGAGGTGAACACAAGCATGTCTGTCTGTTGAGACATCAATGGCGTCTGGGATTAGCAAAGCATTTATTTATTGAGCAGACAGGCAGTCTTGTGACTGACAGAAATCAATGCCCTAAGCTTCGATGTGCTTTTCCGAGTCTTTCTAATGAAAGACTTTTGTGTCAATCTGACAAGCCTTCCCAACTCTTTCTTCTGTAAATACAGTTGTAGCATATATAGGGTGATCACGTGCCGGGCGGAAGTTAGGCGCTAAGCAGGTTTTGGTGCAGGTTTTTCATTGCTTTTTCTGCCTGCCACATAATATTAGCAAGTTACTAATTCACAGACACATTTTTGCCTAGCACACTTCTCAGTTTCATAGTGTGGCACTTAATTGCCACATTGTTTGTAGTTTTTTGTGAAACTACATCACAGGGAAAAAACATGCATCATATTTATATATACATGACCAGAGAATGTGCTATGGGTAAGTCCTCTTCAGCCATTGGCTTGTTTGTGTCTGATCCCTTCAGTCTCTGCTTCCTTGAAGAATCTGATGTACGTTTACGTACTGCATCGATGATTGGCCCTCTTTGGATTGCCCTTTCCCTTCACTGCCCCACTCTCATGACAGGTGGAGGCAGTAGAACAGCACAGGGAGGTCTCCAACGCTCACCTCCAGCTTGCATGAGGCACAGGATGTCCCATATATAGAGACCCCCTGGGTCGGACTGCCCTGTAGGGCAATCTGGCAGTGCCAGAAGGCCTGGTCTGCGAGGTCAGTAAGTGGGCCGCCGTGTCGGTTGTTGGTGGATTATTTTATGGCCAATGGGATGGATTTTACTATTGACTTCCCTGATATTACCACAAACATTGCCTGCAGCAAGCACAAATGCATGCACTCTCCCATAGCTTCCAAAGTATCTATCCAGCGTGTCTTAACAGGTTCAAAACTGAGCTGATTTGTAAGTGGGGCAAATGTTTTTGCTATATGATTCGCTTTTGGGGCCCACTTCTATTTTGGTGCCTTGACCTCTTTTCTGCCCATGTCTGACACTGGATGCAGACAAGCTACAATTTGTTTATTAGCAGTTTTAAAGAGCAAACCAGGTCTCAACAGGTTACACAACACTTACATAGGATCAAGGTGCAGTGTTCATTTCTATGGTCTGACTTCACAGTGTAACTGTTGTCAGACAATCGTGTACTCATCACTGGAGAGGAGAGTTAGCTCTGACCACATCTTAGGACCTAGCAGTACATGTTTTGATTGGGCAGAAGTTGTGTGCTTCCACAAAAAAGTTCTTGCCCTCCACAGCTGTGATCATTTTATTTGTCCAGCTGCCTGAGCTTGCCCTTTCAGGGGCAGACACATGATACTGGAATGCTACTAAAGTGCCTTAGATAACTCGATAATGTATGTTGTTTTTCTCTAGCAGCAGCACAGATGGGAGGAGAACAGTCATTCACCTAGATTGACCTTTAGGTCTGGCTTGACAGTGTAACCATCACCTGACCTTCTAACCTACACCAATGTTAATCAACAGTTCTTTGATTCCACACAAATACATATCTATTTCTATGCTATTTACTTGCAATGCTTCACATTACCATACAAAATTCCATCAAAGTCAAACCTAGTGACATTTCCAGTGCTTGTTTTCACACAGGAATAAGTTTGATTTTCACCCAGAACATACAGTTATCCACAATTAAAGAAATAGAGAAATCTTACAGAGGTTATTTATATACACACTGCACTGATGGAGCAAGGACTCGTTTATGTGAGGATTGCTCGGACTCAATTTACTCACTCAACTTATTAACATGAATTATTAATTGTGTTTGTGATTAATCCTTGCACATTACATTTACATAAAAGACAGTGAAGCTTGCCTATGTGTTTTCTAACCATTAATACGGATAGCGGACTAAAAGCGCGGCTCTAACAGGGAAAACTTTACCGCGCATGCGACAATTTCATCTACGTAATGTGACGTTTAACAGCTTTGAAGGGGATTTCTCGCGCATGAGCAGAATGCACTAATATGGCGTCTACAAGACCCACATGCATGGCACCTGCTTTGCTATTTAGAAACAATTTATTTACTAAGAGCTAATGCAGGGAAAGTACTAATAAATAAAGGGAAATAGAGTAGAAGTAGGTGGTATACAGTGAAAGAATTTATTTCTTGAATTAATATTTTCTGTTTTGACCTTTTCATTAGTTCGTATTTTGGGCCTTCTTGCCATAACCTGAGTGATTGAATGAAAGCCTTCTGTGCATGTGTGACAGCTACTTCCCCTGGAAGGATGATCCCATGATTGGACTGCATCCAAGGCCACCGACCGCTAAACCCTGGGAACCCAGATCTCAGAAGTGCAATGGCTGAAGTCATATGAACATTATTGATAAAAATATTTCAACTGTGAATAAACTCGGGTGGGAATAAAGTAAAATGCATATTAATAAGGGGTTGGGTGTGCGAACAAAGAAAAGTGCTATGCCATCATGGTGTGATGACCAAACGCCCCTTGTCTGTCCAATCAGAATTTGTATTTTTACGATATTGCAACTTTAGGGGTTGGTACATGAATCCCAAAAGGAATAATTGAGGTAGTCTAGTTAGTTTTGTGTGTGTGATCCTGAGAGAATGCTGAGAGGGGAGATGTTGTCGGAGTTATTGATGATGCTGACGCTGTGAGATGCTGAAGAAGATTCGAATAGATAATTACCTACCTAAGCAATTATTTAGAAGAAGATCGCGGAAGAATCTCGAGGAGGAAGAGAGTGTCAGAGAGGGGTGTGGCGAGTCGTCGGATTTAGAGAGGTCCACTATGGTGTCCTGACTCCTGTCCTGAAGTCTTTGTCCCTGACCTTTCTCGGGGACCCTCACCAGCCCTTTGACCAGGGGGTTGGTCTTCACACCATCATTAGTAATTATAATTTTTGTATATTTCCTGATGTACTGCTGTCTCTATCCTCTCTTTTCTGAGCAACGTCAATCTATTGAATCTGTCAAAGTGTTGAATTAATTGAATCTTCCTCCCTAATGATTGATAATGTCCGTGGTGTGCATTTGAATGGTTCACTCACATTTAACTTTAGATAAAGGTTTTGAAAACTTCCTGAGTCAGTGTTTATTATTATAGATTAATTATTTGCAAGAGAGGTTTTGTGCATCGTCACCATCAACTAGTTCCAACTAATTAGGTTCATCGACCAAATGGAAAGAACTTATTGATCAGTGATAATAGTCAGAAAGAAATACGAATTATTGCAATACTGATCAATTCATGAAATAAAAAAACAAACCCCCCAGCGGCTAACCAGGTGAATTTTAGTGAAAGTGTTTTTGATGGGCCCAGGTAAATATATGGTATTGGAGTATCTGTTGCTGGTGCGCTGCTGGATCAGCACCACAAGCTATAGGATTCCTTTTACCCATGTCTTCGTGCTTTCTTACCCCTGTGGTGGTGTTTCCCAACCTCGCCAAAACATCCTTAACCCACTTACTTTTAAAAGCAGCAGCCTCCAAGCTACAGGAGCCGCAAACTGCACCAGACTCGCTAACTACTGCAATGCAAAGGTCAGGTCACTCTTTCTCAATCTCTATGCGTCTCACTCCCTCTGACTCTCTGTCTCCTGCTTTTTCTCTCCCTTGTTTTAATTAACAACCCATTTCATTTCAATTTAATTCAACAACACTTTGGACAGAATTGTTAATTTTTAGGTCGAGACTAGAGCAGCGCATGCGCTGCTCTGCGAGACTTTTAGCAAGGGGCTTCAGAAAGCTCACCACACGCTCGTGCGTGTGTTTTTGTTTTTCTCACAGGCTATTGGGCTTTGCGTGCGTCTTTCTAAGAAAGACAGCACGCAATTGGGCAAAGGCGGGTGCACGTCCCGCCTTTGCTCCGCCCACGGCCTATTGCTTGCGGTTACCTGCATGGGCCACATCTGTTTTCAATTATCGTGCACAGATGCGTGCACGATAATGCAAAACAGATGTCTCTCTGTGGCGCGCGTGCGCGCACCACTCGCATGCCTGTTACTTCTTGGTCTCCTTGTAGCCCTCCTCAGTAAATGGGATGCCAGGAGTGTCTGGGCCCGGGTGCAGGTTTACTTCCAACCTCCTACAATTCACACAGTGCGCGCGGCCCCGGGGACGCACAGCGCCTCGAGGAGGGAAGGATGGATGTTCAGACAGCTGCGAGTCTGGACCGGCGTGTCAATACGACAGCAACGCCTTCGGAGACCCCGAGCCAGACCCGTCCTGGGAGCGGCTAATGGACGCAGGGAAGAGTAACGAAAGCTAAGAGGGCTGAGACTCCTTTTAATTGCAATCTCCAGGGGTGTCCATCACTGCGCTGTCACCATACGACTGCCGGTGCTTGTCGTCTAAATACAAGCACGTACTAAGTGGCAAGCGTGTGCGACCGCAGCAGCGCCCCGTGCCCTTTCGCCCCCCACCCGCCTGCGAGGTACGGAACGGGAGTAAGTGCAGCCTGCACTTACTCCTGTCTGAGAGGATGAGACGGGCACCCAGCAGCAGGCTGTACTTACTCCTGTCTGAGAGGACGAGACGGGCGCGCAGCAGTGAGCCGCACTTACCGCTGTCTGAGGGCGACAAAAGGACATGCACAGGCAGAATTTAAACGTGTTTGACGAGTGAGACGGGCATCTGTAGACTGCATTTACTCCTGTCTGAGAGGATGAGACCGACGCGCAGCAGCAGGTTGCACTTACTACTGTCTGAGGAGTGAGACGGGCGTGTGTAGGCTGCACTTACTCCTGTCTGAGAGGATGAGGCCGACGCGCAGCAGCAGGTTGCACTTACTACTGTCTGAGGGCGGCAGACGGGCATGCGCAGGCAGAACTTACACCTGTCTGAGGAGTGAGACGGGCATGTGTAGGCTGCACTTACTTCTCTCTGAGGGGATGAGACAGGCATGCTCAAAATGCGCGTACTCCTGTCTGAGAGGGTGAGGCAGACATGCACTTACCCTTACTCCTCTCTGAGGGGGTGAGATGGGCGCACACCTACTCCTCTATGAGAGAGAGAGACGGGCGCGCACTTACTCCTCCTTTTAGGGGATGACACGGGCGTGCACTTGATTTACTCCTGCCTCCGAGGATGAGCAGGGCATGTGCAGGCTAGGGGCGTCTCCTGAGCATCGTAGCCTCATTTTAATGGATGTATGACGTTACAACGCACACTTTTACAACGCATGCACTTACAGCGCATTTTTTACAACGCATAATCCATTACAACGCATGACATTACAACGCATGACACTACAACGCATTTTTAAAAAATACCTTTACAACGCATTTCCATTACAACGCATACTACCTTTACAACACATACCATTACAACACAAAATATTAAATTACATTTAAGGTAAGTATTAGATAGTATAGGGGTAAAAGTTACTTTTCTAACTCCAGGGGGTGCAACAGTAGGGTAAGTGTTGGATAGTATAGGGGTAAAAATTACTATTCTAACTCCAGGGGGTGCAACAGTGGGGTAAGTGTTGGATAGTATAGGGGTAAAAATTACTATTCTAACTCCAGGGGGTGCAACAGTAGGGTAAGTGTTGGATAGTATAGGGGTAAAAATTACTATTCTAACTCCAGGGGGTGCAACAGTAGGGTAAGTGTTGGATAGTATAGGGGTAAAAATTACTATTCTAACTCCAGGGGGTGCAACAGTAGGGTAAGTGTTGGATAGAATAGGGGTAAAAATTACTATTCTAACTCCAGGGGGTGCAACAGTAGGGTAAGTGTTGGATAGTATGGGGGTACAAATTACTATTCTAACTCCAGGGGGTGCAACAGTAGGGTAAGTGTTGGATAGTATAGGGGTAAAAATTACTATTCTAACTCCAGGGGGTGCAACAGTAGGGTAAGTGTTGGATAGTATAGGGGTAAAAATTACTATTCTAACTCCAGGGGGTGCAACAGTAGGGTAAGGGTTGGATAGTATAGGGGTAAAAATTACTATTCTAACTCCAGGGGGTGCATCAGTAGGGTAAGTGTTGGATAGTATAGGGGTAAAAATTACTATTCTAACTCCAGGGGGTGCAACAGTAGGGTAAGTGTTGGATAGTGTAGTGTAATATTATGCGTTGTAATGGTATGCGTTGTAATGGTAGTATGCGTTGTAATGGAATGCATTGTAAAGGTAGTTTTTAAAAATGCGTTGTAGTGTCATGCGTTGTAATGTCATGCGTTGTAATGGATTATGCGTTGTAAAAAATGCGTTGTAAAGGTAGTGCGTTGTAAAAGTTGCGTTGTAAAGGTTGTTCCCCCACTTTAATGGATGATTCCCCACCCGAGGGAAGTTGTACTGACAGCCGACGCTGTATCTGGTGAGCTCAAGGTCAACTGCAGGGTAATAGTTTTAAAAATTATTTTTCTCCAAGGGATAAACTAGAACATGAAATCCTCATCCCTGGCGCATCCAGGGCCCCTGCTGGGTGCCTGCAAGATCGGCCCGCTATACAAACATACTTCACAAACTCTGAATGCCACGGACGTGGAGTCATCCACAATGCTGGATGGGCACACTTGGCATGACGTGGCATCCACCCATTTGGTAATATGAACATTCCACAGTTATGATGGATTTCTGCAACGGCAAATTGAGTTCAATCGGTGGGCTTGTCAGCGTCCCTTGATGGCCACTTGTAAAAGGGTAGTCACCTCCGAAGTACAACCCCAGCTCACTGGCACATGACACACCCATAGGCAGAACACTGTTTTCATGTGACGGTGCAAACACACATTATTCGTTTTTTTTAGCCAATAGGTCTCGCCTTTGGGACCTTTAAGTTTTTAGTTATCCAGCACAATATCCTTGATGCAACAACATCAACTGTTGCATGCCTAAACACTTATAAGGTCCCAAAGGCGAGACCTATTGGCTATGTCAATGCTTGTTAGCTCAATGTAGCACAACAACCAAAGTTGCAACACTGTGTTGCACACAGGCTGCATTGTGCCACATAACGTGTCCTCCCCATTTATCTCTTTTTGCTCCAGCTTTAAGAGAGTTCAACACTCTATAAGTGCAGAGCCCTGTTTGCCTTGACGTCTTGTTGGCACGTGTGCTTCATTTCTATATACATTGGGTCTGCCGAATTCGAGTGATTTACAGTCCATCCACTAGGTAGCGTCTACCACTTTATGGTTTAAATCTTTTTATTGAGTTTTATCAACAAACAACATGCCCTTCAATCCAAGACTTATATTATTTCGTGGCCAAGGAGACCCTGGCTGGCTATTACAGAAGGTAACTGGACTTGAGCAATAAAACAAGAAAAATAACAAAATAGTGAAACTTATACTGCCCCCCCCTGCCTCCCCCCACCCCGTCTCTCGTCCACCGTAGCTACTAAAAAATAGAAAAAAAACCTGCATGCTGGCTAGGTTGCATTGTGCGACTGGGAGACCTAATTCGTTGGTGTCTGTGGCTCAGAAAGACGTAAAAGACGTAAATACCGTGGACAGGTAACCTCTCGAAATTCAGAGGCAAGCAGGGACAAGAAAGGTTGCCAAAACTCTCCGAACTTGGAGCCTTTTCCAGCAAACGTAGGAGTCATTTTCTCCATCCCCAGAATATGCCACAGGCGCTGTAGCCAGCCCATGAACGTAGGGATCCGCAAGGTTCACCAATGGGTTAGAATGGTGTGGGTACCTGAGCCAAGGGCGAACGCAATCAGGGGGCCCCTTCTGGATTTAAGGGGGTATGTTAAGGGATATGGGATGCCTAACAAAACATAGGCGGGTAATCTCGGTATTTGAGTGTGTTTATCAACTTTGTCGAGTATCTGAGACCAGTAGGACTGGAGGTGCACACATTCCCAAAGGAGATGAACTAAGGTGCCCGGCTTCCCACATCCCTGCCAACATTCAGCGCTCTGCTGCGGATCTGCTTTGTGGATGCGTGCAGGAGTGTAGAACCAGTAAATGGCTACTCTCGTCAATGTTTCAGTCAGCTCCATGTGATATGCAGAGTGGTGAGCCCTATGGTACACTCCCTCCCACTCCTTATGGCTAAGTGTCCGACTGTGACAAGGGCGAGTCGCTGACAGACCCCGGGGGCACCAAGCTGCTACTACCGGTACTAACACTGCTCACATCCAAGGGGAGGGGCTTGAAGGACCCAAAAGCGCTGGATGCCGAGACCGGAGGAGGAAGCCGGAAAGAGGAGAGCGAGGAGCAGAGTGAGAGCGAGGAGCAGAGCGAGAGCGAGGAGCGGAGCGCGGAGCAGAGCGAGAGCAAGGAGCGGAGCGCGGAGCAGAGCGAGAGTGAGGAGCGGAGCGCGGACCAGGACGAAGAGAGACGGCAGTGGCAACCAGAGGAGACGCCAGGAGGTGCCCCGAGGAAGGACGCAAGGACGAAGCAGCCGGGACCCAGAAACCGGGTCCCGGCCTCAGGCAAGTAGCGGAGAAAACTGGGAGGGCCCTCGTGGGTTGGTGGCATGTGCAAATGTCCTACTCAGGACTATAGCCAAAACCTCCCCCCTCCAGTTAGGTCACGAAGAGGCAGTACAGGGGCGGGTTGTAACCCATCTCCAGCGGGATTCACCTGACTAAAAGGGCCCGGGGACGACGGTAACCCCACCAACCCTTGCCCTAGAGGGAATAAGGAGGGACCACCCCGACCTCTTCTAGACCAAAAAGGGGAACAAGGACGGGTATTAATCGTCCTCTTGTTTCTTGTTTTTTTTCCAAGGGGACGCCTGGCAGGACCACGCCCAACAGCGACGCAGGAAGGCCGAAGAAGGTCAAGGAATCCAGCAGCGACCAGAGACCCCTCCTTACCTGAGACCACCCTCGTGGGGACCCCTCTTTTTGTACCAGAGGACAGTTGTCCGTAGGAAAATAAAATCTCAAGTTAAAACCCCAGTACTGACCTCCTCTGTTCTGTGGGGCGGGGCGTGACACCGACCTAACTCTCGCTCCCAACGTGTGCGACTAGCGTTGTACGTGTGTGTGTGCCTGGAAAGCAGCATTTTGGAGAGGTCGGAAATGAGTTGTTTGTCGGATGTGCGTGTAATGAGACATTTTTCATAGGGGGTGAGGTAACGCTGCGCATGTGGCCTAATCTGCGGCTGAAGTGCCCAATGGAGGAGCTGGATATACTGTAGTCGATCAGTTTCGGGGATGCCATAAACAGCTTTAATCTGTGGGAATGATAAAATCCCATCGACATCGAAGAGATGTCCCAAAGAACGGCATACCGTGTGGCGCCAGCGCGTAAAGACGGAATCGCCCATTCCTGGCTGAAAGTCAGGTTTATCGAAAAGTGGGGTGAGTGGAGAAGGGAAAGTGGTCAATTTATGCTTTATGTTAGTGTGGTCCCAAGCCTCTAAAGGCACCCTGGTGATATGAGATGCATAAAAGTTAGGTGGTCTATGTGGTTTCCAAAGAAAGAGGACCTTTTGAAGAGACGTGGCTGCTACTGCACGGTCTTGGAACAGCCAGTGCTTCTTCAACTCCAACCGGCTCCATTCGACCAGGTGACGCATTTGTACCACCTGAAATTAGATCTGGAGGTCTGGGACCCCAAGCCCGCCCTCCTCAGGCAGCAGTGTCCCTATGGACTTCTTCAACCGGGGTTTGCGGCCTTGCCAAATAAATTGTGCTAGGTCTGTTTGTACCTGCTGGATCCACCCTGGAGGAGGACGCAGGGGAGGGTATGAAATAAATCTAGTACTTGGTGTAAAATAGTCATTTTGGTGGCAGCTACCCTGCCTAGCCAGGAGGGTGTGTAGTGTTTCCATTGACTCAACTCCTTGCGGATCTGTGTCCGGAGTTTGACGTAGTTGTGGCGACTGTTGCCGGGAGTGTATGGGCCAATTGGATACCCAGCTAGGGAACTGTGTCCTCCGACCATTGAATAGGGTGTTGAGCTTGAAGTCACTCCAACGTTTGGGGCGACAGAGAAAGGTTAAGTGCTACGGACTTCTCTAACATTAACTTTGAAGCCCGAGGCTTGCACAAAGCAGTCCAGTTCTGAGAGGAAGGCCTGCAGGGATGGAACTGGGTTCGAGAGCGAGACCAAAATGTCATCGGCGTAGAGGCTGATAGTGTGTACATCGCTCCCAAACTTAATCCCTGAAATGAGAGGGTTTTGTCTGACTCATTGGGCAAATGGCTCCATGTAGAGCGTGAAGAGCAGGGGTGATAAAGGACACCCCTGCTGGGTGCCCCTGCCTATAGGGAAGCGGGTCGACGTGTGACCACTAACCCAAAACGTTGCCGTAGGAAAGCGGTAACAATTTAAAATGTGGGTCTAAAGTTTGTCCCCCATCCATACGCGCATAAGCACTTGCTCCAGATAAGGCCAGTGGACCCTATCAAAAGCCTTCTCGGCATCGATAGTGAGCAGCATGTATTCCCCTGGCGTCCGAGAGGCCTTCTCAATGAGGTGGAGGGCCCGTGTGGTGTTATCGCTCGTATGGCATTGAGGAATGAACCCTGCCTGGTCGGGGTCTATTAGACCTGGCACATAGGCCGCCAACCTAGAAGCGAGGATCCCCGTGTATAACTTGAGATCTATGTTTAGGAGAGATATGGGGCGGTACCCTCGCCAGGCGGTCTTATCTTTCCCGGGTTGCCGGATGACCACAATGGCTCCCTTGAGCATTTCCTCTGGAATCGCCCCTGCTGAGGCAAAGGAGTCGAAGAGATGGGTTAAAAGTGGGGCCACCAGCGAGCAGAATGTGGTATAAAAAGCCGCCGAGCAGCCGTTGGGGCAGGGAGACTTAGCAGGCTGAAGGCGCGAAATCGCCGCAATGACTTATTCGATCCGTATCTCTCTCTCTAAGTAGTCAGCCTGGTCTCCCGTTAATTTGGGGAGTCGGGCCTCGGCGCTGTAGGCAGTGCCGGAGGAATCATCCAGCGGTTGTCCCTCGTATAGCTGCGCATAGAAGTTGCGGAAGGTCTCAGCGATGCCAGCGTCATCCGTTACCAGATTAACCCCTGCGCTTCGGATTTCATGAACCCCCTGTTTTTGTCTGGCCTCCCGAAATGTATGCGCCAGAAGGCGACCGCATCTGTCCCTCCCAGTGTAATAGGAGTGGCAGAGGCGGAGGGCCGCGTACTCCACTCTGTCCTGGTTCAGAGCAGCAAGCCGCGCCCGCATAGTCCGCAGTTGGCGCCATACACTGGGTGCCCCAGTTCTCTGGTGTATCTGCTCTAGCTCTCTCGTCTTTTGTGTGAGTTCCTCCCTCTTACACTGGTGCTCCACATTGTCGGCTATTGAGATAGCCAGAAGCTCCCCCAAATGACCGCCTTAAGCGCCGCCCACTGTGTCAAAGGTGAAGTGCCTGGGGTGTCATTGTGTAAGAGGCAGTCCTCTATGGCCAGCTGTATCTACTTGACGACATCCGCACGGTGTAAAAGGGTATCGCGGAGACGCCACTGACAAGAGGGATGCTGTAGCGGGGGGAGAGTGAATGTAGCTACCACTGGGGCATGATCGGACAGGGAAGCAACCAGAATCTCGACCTCAGAGGCAAGCGCGCTAAGGGATGTGGAGCCCAGAAGATAATCGAGCCGTGCATAAGTTTTGTGTGCGCTCGAGATGAAGGAGTACTCGCAGCTGTGAGGATGGAAGCAGTGCCAGAGATCCACGAGCCCCAGGTCACTCAAACTTTCTAGGCCTTTCGGGGAGAGTGCACCCGTCTGGCCTGTGCTTTGGCACAACCTATCCATGTAATTGTCGAGGACCAGATTCAGGTCCCCCCCTAGTAAAATCCTACGGACATCAGTTGCTGTGGCTTCTGTGAGAGCTTCATGAAAGAACTGCTCTTGGCTCACATTTGGTGCATAAACCAACCCGATCACAAAAACCTGACCACCGATATCGAACTGGTATGTGAGTAGCCTCTCCTTGATTTCTGCCTCCTTCTGAAGTACTCTAACCCGAACCGAGCAGGACACCAGAATGGCCACGCCTGCAGATTTAAAAGGACCAGACGAAAATAACTGGGATGGGAACCGGCGGGACTTTAAGTGGTGGCAGTCCCTCTGCAGCAGGTGCGTCTCCTGCAGCAGACACAGATCAGCTTTGGCGTGTTCTAGATACGAGAGAACTGCCCGGCGCTACACAGGGTTGTTGAGTCCCTGCACGTTCAGGGTGAGAATCCTGAGTGTGGTGGGAGGCATCTAGTGAGTACCAGGTCTTAACTTTGGCTTTGGGTAGGGCCCAGGACTGAGGGTGTGGACTTGACAACAAAGCACAAAAAGCGAGAAAGGAGCATCGGTGAGTGTGGAGATCTGTAAAGGCAGTGGACGAGAGACCCCAAAATAAAACAAGAACTACTTCAAACAAACTAACATAAACAGGGCTACGTACGCTAAACAGACTGGAAGAAAGTAGTCCATCACCCAAAGGTGGCCAAGAAGCAGATACTAAGGGGTCCATATAGTGGCCAAGTGTCAGGCTTCCTGCCCCGCCCGCCGCCCACCCTAGAGGCAGTAAAAGAGAGCGGGATATCTAGTCCCCTACAAATGCTTTCAGGAGTGCTTCTTTGCCAATGCCTCCGTCATGGAGTCCAGGGCCGCCTGCTGGCCCTTTGCTAGCTCCGCTTGGTCTGGACGCTGGATCCTATGCCTGTGGCCCTGTCGCCACCAGCCCGACGGGGAAACCTCTGATTTGGAGGCCCGGCTGCGGGGCGTTTCATCGTCCGGTGGGAGCACGACTCCCAGCAATCGGCAGGTCTCCGTGAGGGACGCTGTTGAAGCAGTTTGCCATTGTGCCGGAAGATAAGCCGAAACGGAAGGCCCCATGAATAAGAGATGCCCTGTTGGTGTAGGTGTTCAGTGATAGGCCGAAACTGCCGTCTCTGCTGGAGGGTGATAAGGGCCAGGTCCTGGAAGAAAACCGGAGACTGGTCCTTGAACATGATGGGGTGCATTGACCTTGCCTTGTTAAGAATCGCTTGCGTGGTCTTAAAGTCTTGTACGCAGACAAGGATGTCTGCTGGAGGGGCATTACCCTTCCGATGGGAACCCACTCTGTGGTCTTATATCGACTTCAGGGGGGTTACCAAGGATAAGATTAAATAGGTCTTTAGAGAAGGCAAAGAGGTCAGAGGTGTCCGCCGTGACCCTCACTCCCCAGATTCGGATGCTGTGCATCCAGGAGTGGTTCTAGAGATCCTCCAGGTGGATTTGCAGGTCAAGGTGTTGGTCTTGAAGCCACAGCACCTCCTGCTGGAGAGTGGACATCTCGGTCTCTCCGCTGTCCCCTCTGTCCTCCAAGGCCGCGACCCTCTCGCCAATGCTATCCATGTCCCTATGCACGTCCTTAAGTTCAGCAGTAAGATCCTTTTTCACTGTTTGTAGGTCCTCCTGAAGCGTCAAGAAGAGTGACTCCAGGAAGGCCCTGGTTACAGGTTCCTCACCAGAGCCATCGGCCTTCACGGAGGTTGATGTACTGAGGACGGATTACACCATTGAGGAGCTCTGCTGGCGAGCAAATATGTCTTTCAGGAATTTTTCTTTCTTCGCCCTTGTGGAGGACATAATCCTGTGCCCTCACGCCCCTCCACCCTCCGTGGGGGCTGAATAAAAGGCAGCTCAAGAATGACCAAACCAGGCTGGTGAAGTGCGGGGTGCGGAAGTCTAAGGCCATGATGCCGGCCAGGAGAGGGACGCGGCTACGAATCCGCCCAGTGACCCCGAGGTGCCAAAGGCCAAGCTCCTTCTGCGGCGAAGGCCGCGCACTCCTCCTGCAGTGCTTCCCCAGGTATGGGTCGGGATGGTATCCATGTCACAGGGCACCGACGGCCCGCAGAGCGGGTGTATCCTGTGAGACAGAGGGGGAGAGAGGATTGCTCCAGGTGCTGGTTCGCAGCACACGCCCGAAAGTTATGATGATGCGCAGGCCTTATTTCAGCACCCAGGGTCCTCTGCCGACCAACCTGTCTGCATAGCGGGGCGCAGAGAGTCCAAGGTCGGGGAGGGGGGTGCGCCGAGGGCCGGTGGCACCACTCAAGCCCGCAATGGACCACAGCCGACGAGCGCCACACCCCGCGCCAAACCACCCCCAACTCCGTAACTGTCTCAGCTGGCCTCCGCGGCCTGCCCCAGCTGAGGGCCGGCCGACCGCCGGTCGAAAGTCATTCAGGTGTCAGTCACTTGTGGAGCGGGCCGAGGTACCGCTGCTGTGGAGGAGAGAGCGAGCTGAGGCTGCAGCGAGCCCACAAACCGCACTCAGACCTAGCTGGGGGGCTTCTGTAGGCTGCCGCAGCCCTCTCTCAGTGACTGCTCACTAACGCCGGCTACGCTCAAACTACCCCAGCTGCGTTGCCAGGGAACTGGTAGGCGGCCGGGGCTGCTTTATGGATCCTGAAGGCCATCGGGGCGTCCTTGACTCAGGGCAGGCTGTGGACCTTGGTGCTGACTCCAAGCTCCGGCCTGCAGGCCCCGCAGCAGCGCCAGGACGGTGGAAGGGGGCCTCGACCCCTCTGTGTAGTGCAGGACCACCCGGCACCCGCCTCGTAGTGAGAGAAGCACGGGGGCCCGCCATCCCTGTCAGGTATCAGTTCCGTAGGTAAGGTCCTCAAGGGGCTCAGGTGTTCTGCCCCCCATGGAGGGGCACCAGGAGGTTCAAGCGGGCCCAGAGGGATGGAGGAAGCCCCCAGTCAACAGGAGGTCCCGGAGCTCCGCCAGGCCTGGGGCACCGGTGCCAGAGATTGATGGGCGGCCGGGCACTCCTCAACTTTAGGGCGCGACAGGAACTTCAGGTCAGCGGGCCCACCAGGCGCCCTCCAGAGTGGACCACACTGGTGGAGACTCACCTTCACCCACCGCACACCACTCCAGCCAAGACGTCAGGGGTCGCGGATCCCTCAGCGCGGATCACTGCAGCCAGGCCTTGGCAGGTGCCCCGGACTGGATCAATCCAGCACCCTGCAGGCCCCCAAAAGTGTTGACCGGGCACCCCCTGATCTCCAGGTGCAAATGCACCAGTCGGGCGGGCAACTAGCTCGGGATAGGCCTGCAAAGACGCAATAATGGGCAGGCGACGGGCAGGAGCTCAGAACACCGCGTCCTACCTCGCCGCCATCTTGGCCACGCCCCGCATCTACCACTTTAAAGGCCCGTATCCCATGAGTATCAAATTATGATCTGATAACACTTTTAAGAAGAGGTAAAATGCAACCTGTGAAAGCAATTCCTTTGAAAACAAAAATATATCAATATCAGTTAACTAATCCTTCTTGAATTTGGGCTATTGCCATACTCCCCCTACTATCAGCTAAGGTTCAGTAAACTTGCCAGGAGCCCAGCCAAATCAGTACTGCGATAAAAAAAAAATGTATAAATATTTTGGGTGGTAGAAGCCAAAACCTGATAGCCTAACTGTTTCAAAAACTGTTAATCTTTGTAATGCATATGCATTTTTTGAAGGCAAACACTTTAAAACCCCTTAATTCCTGAGACAATAGTCACCTCTTCACAGCTTGATTTAGTCCCTTTGTATTTCAGGGTACCACCTTTAGCCCAGCCACTGGAATAATAAAATGTCACTGAGAATGCTGTTCTTACCAGCCTTCTCATTTGTTGCTTGTTCAGTGTAATCTGTTTCTTTGCTGCGTCCTTGAATCTGATACCACAAGTTCCTCACTTCCACCTCCACTCTGAAAATACCACACTGTGTCCCACCCGGTGAGACAGCAAAATCACCATCCATCTAAGCTGTCAACAGAAGCTATTGAGCATTCCCCTGGCCCATCTCACATCCTTACATCAAACTCAAAAGGTACCTGAGCCAACCTACATCTTACTAGACAGGTCCACCATAACCCATTGAATCTGTGTCACAAATCAGTAAAAAAGGACAATCAGTGCACCAGTTCTCTGCTTTATCTGTGCATCATTCGATTTCCTATATCTGTCCCAACGCTCGCACAAACAAATGTCTTTTAATCTCAGGATTATCCATCTAAGCCTCTTCTCAAGAGCTTCCTTGTCACTTCCTGTGTTGTCATACAACAAACAATTCTTGCATCTCAATGTCTTAGGTAATGAAGTAGATCCTGCCATCCTTCAGGAATCTCAAGGTTCCTCTTAGGAAAAACCTGCCCTTCTGCATATGGAAGGGTTATACTAATCTGAAATAAATACCACTTCCTTTCCACCTTTATGGGGGAGAAATCAGAACAAACTAAACAAAAGAAACCTTCTGTAGAGGTTTTTTAATATGTACAAGCCTTTTCATAACGTTTTTGATGAAGCAGAAAGTTCCAGAAGCATGTCAACATTGCTCGGAGATGATTGCCTTATTAATAGTCCTGGCCCTGTTGCTGCCGATGCAAAGAGAAGCAATTTGTTTATTGGATTTTGTGCATCTAGTCCCATGTGTTCATCTATCAGAAATATTCTTTAAATAGTTCACAATAAACTCGAGGGTATCTGATCCATTCACTCCCTTGGGAATTCCCAGCACCAAGAGCTTATTCCGATGTTGCTAGTTTTCAATATCCTCCTTTTTCCATTGAACATCCTTTAATCTTATTGTATTCCCATCAATCTGCTTGGAAACCTGAGAAAGTGCTGTCTCTCATATTTGCCTTTATACCACCTACAATTCTTTCACCACAGATGAACAGAATTTTGTGATTCTCCTCACTGAAGCCTGGAGTTTCCCTTTGCCTGACTTGTGGACGCATAATCTCCACAGGTTTTTTTTCGAATGGACCAATATAATATATTGAGATGACAGTAGAGTCAGAGTGGTCATTCACTTGTTGCAGAATGAATATGGATATTTACCTGTGAGAGTGTTAAAACTGTCCTTTCTGTGTATTACTTCTTTCATCAGAACCTGCATCATCCCATTTAAGTCTCTTCAATGCCACTATCATCGCTCTCTGAATTAATATTATCACAGTCATTAAAGTATTTTGATATCTAACCCACCCCTAGATCTCCTGGTTAACATTTGGATCTGGAATCCTGGCTAGATCCTTTTGGAGGGGAATGTCTCATAGACAGATCAGACAGAGAGCATTCCTATGTTCCTTATGAGTCAGTTTTGTGTCTGCTACCTGTCTTGCTAAATAGGAATCAGCACTTACTTGAGCCTCCTTAGGATTGGTTTATTTAGACATGTCTGTTTTTACTTCTGGTTTGTCAACAAACATTGTTCAAAGGGCAAGTACAGATATGGATGTGGGGCAGTAAAACTGCATCTGGATCCTTCTCTGTACCTTTATCAACATTGCCAGCTCTCTCAATCTAGTACACTGAGGTTTCTGATATAGTGCAGTTTTAGTTTGGGAATGCATATTTATTGAGGGATTCTTTCATTTTACCCCCCCCAAAAAATTCAATTTCTGGATCTACATGTTAATCTCTAAAGTATGCATCAGAACCCGGTGAATGAAGGAACTGAAGCTTTTTAGAGGCTGATTGTACACCTTGAGTGCTTGTCATCTCCTATGTTCCTATGGCTTCTATATTTCCATCTGCACCATATACAATGAGGGCCTCTCTCCTTGACTAAGTAACAATAGATTAGAATTCTGAGGCACCAATTCCTGTGCTGCAACAGCTGTAGCAGCAACAAATTTCCTGCTCGAAGAAAGGTACTCAGAAGAAAAAAGGCATTTAAACTCATGCAGACTGGCTAACCCACACTCTGTCTCAGCAGATACCCAAACAACGATTGCTCCAGAACTTCCAATACTTACAGCAGCAGCGGGCTCAAGAATCTCTGTTTCAGACATGGATCACTGAGCCTGCTCACCTACTAGGTCCAGATCCAGAGAACCAACTAACCCCCACTCTGCACCAGGGCACAAACACTTTATATCAGTTCTGGAGGTTTCTTCACCAGGAAACGTCTCTTATTAGGGGAAGCAGTCAAGGTATCCCATGAAACCGTAGTCAGCAATCTACATGGACAATACTCTCTTCCATATCATAGTTGGTAGCTTTCTGCTTTGCTCCTGCTCCCACGCCTGATGTCGGCCCACAGAGGAAGTCTGTTATCTCTTTGCGAGTACTGCTTGGTAGAGTGTGTCATCTTCTTCAGAGATGCCTCTCCTCTCTTTCCTTAAATTGTTGCACCATTACCTCTGACAAACACCTCCCAGACATTCCACATATAATAATCAGGAATCCAAGAGACATAATGCCTGTACAGTGTCCAGAACGAAGCGAAAGATCAGAGCATCGCCAACTTCATGCAGTTTTGGAAGGGGAAGAAATCTCCTATGTGCTATTATTAAGCGCATAGTTGTACACCCAAGCCTCTGAAGAATGGAATATTCCGATCAATAGAGTAGCTCTGGTGTCTCTTCACCTTTTGAGACCTAAAGGTGATAGATAGCGCAGAAGGCAGGTGCTGGACCTCTAGAAAACTGCAAAACTGCAAAGCGTGGGTTTCTTCTTAGTGAGTCAGCCACCAAAAACTCAATACCCTCCTCACAGGAACCCTGCAACACCCTTGGCGACCACTTCCACAACAAGATAGCAGCCATCTATGGAAACTTCGATCCCCAACCCTCCGACCTCCTCAGCATCCCATCGATCACCACCGCCGACCACCCACTCACCGCATGGCAACAACTCGGCACATCGAGCACAACCTCTCTTATGAACTCCATCAACTCAGGAGCAGTTGCCTCCCCCAGCAGCTTTTCAACCGCAGAAGAGACAAGATCAGCTGCAAGCTCACCACCATCCTCAATGCCTCGATTAGCACAGCTACCTTTCCCGACTGCTCCTCAATCAACCTCCAACTCACCAAACACCTGTAGATAAACAACCTACTGGACACTTCCCAATTAGGATTCAGAGCCAACCAAAGCACCGAGACAGCTATGATAGCCACAACAGACAACATCCACAACCTACTAGACAGAGGAGAATTGCTGCCCTGATTCTGCATGACCTCTCCACAGCCATTGACACTGTCTCCCACCACACATTCATTGATCGACTACGTCAGATTGGAATCACAGACGACATACTCAGATGGATAGCATCTTTTCTAACAGGGCGCACCCAGAGAGTCCACCTACCTCCCTCATCTTGCAAACCAAGCACACCATCTGCGGCGTCCCCCAGGGCTCATCCCTCAGCCCAACCCTCTTCAATGTCTGCATGACACCACTCGCAGACGTCATCAGATCGCACAAAACTCTTACGCCGATGATATTCAGCTCGTCCTCTTGCTCTCAGTGTACCCCACCTCGACGAAGTCAAACTTCCACAACTGTATGAAGAATGTCTCAGCCTGGATGAAGGGCAACTGCCTGAAGCTCAACAAAGACAAAACTGTAGTTCTGGTCATCGGCAGACACACTGACCTCTGGAAAGACTCCTGGTAGCCGTCAGAACTTGGACCCATCCCCATGCCGAAAGACCATGCCTGCAACCTTGACATCATCCTCGACATAGAACTCTCCATGAAACGTCAGGTCAACACCGTCTCCTCAGCCTGCTTCCACACACTCTGAATGCTACACAAAGTTTTCAAGCGGCTCCCCATCAGCACCAGGAAGATTGTGACACAGACCCTCATCACCAGCAGACTATGGCAACGCACTCTAAGCAGGCACCACCACCAAACTCATGCAAAGACTCCAGACAATCCAGATTACAGGCGCTAGACTGAACCTCAACCTGCCCAAGAGAACCCACATCACCCGCCACCTGAAGGAGCTCCACTGGCTCCCAGTGTAGAATAGATGACAATTCAAGCTCCTGACTCATACCTACAAAGCCCTATAAAACCAAGAACCCACCTACATGAACCACCACCTTCACTTCCATCGACCTCTCAGGAACCTCTGCTCCACACACCTTGCCCTTGCACTGATACCTTGTATAATCCACTGCCGCTCCGGAGGATCCTCCTTCTCCCATCTTGCTGCCACAGCCTGGGAAGCTCTCCCCCTCCACCGCCGCACCGCAGCCTCGCTGACCCTCTTCAGGAAGGGGCTCAAGCCCTGGGTCTGAGACTGATACCTGCAGCACAGTGCCTGGATACCCTGTTGGGTGACAAGCAGCACTCTACAACTCTGACTTAATTGATTGAAATCATAGACCCCGTGAGTCAGATTAGGGTCTTACTTTGGAATTGTCCTGTTTCTCCTATTGTCTTGCTAAGTATTTTTTGCTATTGTTGTCATTTTTCCTCATGCATTTTGGATCAACTTTGACAGTGTCCATCCTCAATCAAAAAATGTATTGATTGTGAAAGAATATTTTTATTCTGCATTGGTTTTCCATCCTAGCTGTGATTGTTTTTATGAGACACCTACCTCTTTCAATTATAATAGTCAGAGCATGCCTACTGAGGGAAGATGCCCTTTCCTCAAGTAATATTGAAGGGCACTCAACCGACCTCCATGCATCAGCGTCTTTTGTGGCTTCTCTGACAAATACAGAAGGTCCTAGAACCACCCATTCCATTGTCTTTCCAGATAATTTAGGAACATTATTAATGTGCAGTGCATCATTTTTATGAGAACATCTGTGACAGTGGGATAAGTGGAAAGACATAGATACATTTCTGCCGTAAAGCTGATCAAAAGGGCGTCCACCCTCATGCTTGCACAGTAAAATTTTGATGCACAGCCTGGGAATTTGCTGTTGACTGCATGGCAAGTAGATCAGTCTGACAGAAGCTTCAGTTTCAGTACTCCATCATTTTTCATCTATTCGTCATATTCTTGGAACGGCCTGCTGAGTGTATCGTCCTCCGTGTTCCTTAATCCGGGGTAGAAGAACTCCTGCAGTTCGAAGGATTCTGGCTATTAGCCATCTTCAGATGTTTCCAGCCTCACAAATGAGGACTCTCAATCTTGTCGCTAGTTGCTTGTCAAGATAAATCAATGCTGTTGCATTTTCCGCCTTCATCACAGTTGATTTTATTTTTATTGCTGAAGGGATACACTGAATGCGAAATGCACTGCTTCCAACTCTAGCAGGTTTTGTGGTGTGGGGGGTCATTCTGAGACCAGATGCCTTGAATTTTCAGGTGATCCATGTGGGCTACACATCCCATCAGAAAAGTGTCTGTTATTATGGTCTGAACAAGCACGTATTGCTGGAACAGGACTGCTTTGGGTAGAGACAGCGAGGCTGCTGGTGCTAAAGTTAGCTTGCCTTCTCAGCTCCCAGTGGGCTGGTTCCACTGGTCCTCCAGGCACTGCTTCCTCAAATGGATGCTTAGATGGCATTTCTTCGACCTAAGACGAAGCATGGTGGTGTGATGCTAAGAAGAGATGAAACCTGACAGAAGAGATGAAACCTGACATGGAGCAGGGTGAATGGACAAGAGTTCAAGTATCACGGGCATCTGGTGGTCCTGGTCATTGACCACTGTCTTACCCTGACAAGTTTGTCAGTGAGATGACAGAAAAATGTGGAGATGTGTGATTTCACTGCTGGCCTTGGTAAAACTTTCATTACCCCAGCATAATCTTGCATATTTCTGACATTTCCCATAGTGCTTGGCACGCAAAATTCTCAAAATGACGCACTTACACTGCCCTGCACAGCTTTAAGTCTGTTCAGCTAAAAATCCTATCTCATAATTATGTGAATAGCGTTAAAAAAACGCAGAGCACGCGCGGCTGTTTTTCACAGCACTTGTGTTTCCGGCTCTATTTTTTAGCACACATGTACGAGATGTTTACATATTTTTACATAACTTTTCCTACATTTCACATAATCAGGCAAAAGGAAATATGCACATTTCAGATAAACCCTATTTCATGGATTAACAGTGCTCAGGTAGTTGCTAGAATATGCTGTGAGGATGTGTAGTGCAACCCTAGAATTAGTGCTACATTAACAAGCCTTCAAAACGTCTGGACACATTAAAGTAGTGTAGTTTTGGACAGGCCCTTGAACCAGAGTCTATTACCCAAGCAAAACCTATTGCCACAAACTAGAAGTAAACGCCCCCACTTGCTAGACAGAATCTGTCATATCTGATGAGAGGTTGGCAAATAGAGCTTATTTAAATGTATTTTTTAAAATAATATATTTTTTAATGAGTGTGCCACTCATCTTGAACACAAAGAACTACAAGCGGTTCTGTCAGATGAACAATTTGTTATGTTATGTTATAAATTTTATAATGCACACTGTTGCCCCAGATGAACAATTTCTTAGCATTTTTATAATTAAATTAAATAAGAAATTGTCCATCCGACAGAACCGCTTGTCGTTCTTTGTGTTAACGCCCAGGTCTTGAGGGACACAGGGCCAGCCCATTATTTACAGTTCATGAGAGTTGTTTTGAGCACGGTCGATGAGAACATATAATGCTGTTAATACAGAAGTTCTCCAAGCAATTAATTCTGGATTATTCGCAGACCACGACATGCACTCTTTGTGCACAGAAAATTGTAAAACTGATAACAAAATCCAATTAGCTGCAGAAACATATGCTGTGATTACATCATTACCCTGAAACAAGTCCCTGCAGTTGTGCCAGAGTGCCTTTTAATGCTGGCCACAAAGCACCCTGCCTCAGATGTATTAAAAAGTAGGCGGGGCCCATTAGTGATCTGTGCACGGCCCTAGTCATCGCATCTGCTAATTGAATAATTAACACAGAGCAAATATTTGATGACAGGTGACAGATAAAAAGGCGGCTTGTTATTTTCAGAAGAGAGCTGGAAAGACTGTCACCTTGGCGACTATTAGATGGGTGGCAATGTTCTTATATAAAGCCACCGCATCCGGTAGAGCTTGGCAATCACAAACAAAGGCAAACAATTAAGACTCTGTTGCGTCCTGTATTTGTGCATAAAATCCACCTGACAGAAGCTTAAAGATTGGTACAGTAAATAGGCAAAGATACCCACCCTGGCTGACCTTTCAAGGTGACCCTTGCCCCCAGAATGGCAAAGGCCCTGTGTGGTTGCAGAAGAAACAAGGGGCCACCAGCAGCCTGGCTGTCACTCCTCAGCAGCAAGCACAGCAGAGAATGGCATCCCTGACAAACGAGGCGCACTGCTAATGAGCAATTACAGGACGTTAATTAATTCCAGCCATAATGATGTGAGCAAATATGGGGACGGAAGATAGGAGGTCCATTTTCTGCTCGCCTGGAGTTCCTGTTTCTGTTCTACTAGCCTAATTTCCTCTTCTGGTTTTAATTACATATTTTATTGTCTCATATTTATGTTAAATGTGTCTTGTCTGAAAAGCTGAAGGCTTGTCGAGCAGCAGATAGCAGTGGTGCAGGAGGGGCACAATAGAAAGTGAGGAGGCACCAGTTTGCCATTGGCAGGGACAGGCCAGCTTTACAGCCATTCTTTGTGGCCTGGAATACCAATGTCTGCCTACTCTAAGGAAGGTGTACCCAAAGACCCCATGCCAGGAGGGCATCAGGGGGCACTTTTACTAACTTTGTATTCAATGTCACACAGCAACCAAAATTGCTGTGCTGTGTGAAAGGAAGAGATTATATAAATATGAGATATATACATTTATTATATTTAATTTTGTAATTATACAGGGTAATAAAGTGAAAATATTTTTTTTTATCATTTTATAGTGATAGCTTTGTCCTCTTTTTTTTTTTACTTGTTCTTGATTGGTGCAGAGCTTCACTATTTTTTCCCAAAACTGTTTTTTGAAAGTTTTACAAGTTCAATTCTACATTAGTTTTGCTTATACATTTTTGATTTAGGAAAATAAATGGCGCGATGTGAGATAGCTGTGCACCTATTTAAATGTGTTCGGTTTCGCTATCATTTAACCGTTTTGACTTTGAGTTTGACTGGTTAAAGTTCTAGTTATGCATTATTTTTCAAAGCATTATATATGAAAGGCACTCTTTTTGTATGCTGTATTCGTTGTATCATTTTCATTTACTTTCTAATTTTTGCTGTAGTATGTTCTTTTCAATATTTATAACACTATTATTCTTCTGTATATGTTTGTTATGAATATTTTTTTTGTTTACATTTGCTTTAGTGAACTATCAACATTTTGATTTTTTTTTATTCTTTATTGTTAGTTTTTTGATGTTTTTAATAATTATGTTTTATAGTCCATATTTTTGTTATTTATTAAGGGTCAAGTCAATTATGGTTATCGATGTTTTGATCATGATATTTTTGTGCCACCATATTTATGCACTTAAAATTGTGTCATACAAACCTCTCTAGCAAACAACATATAACAACTCAAAGTGCCTCATTACGCTTTCAGTCGGAGTTGCCTCTGACCGACACCACTGCGGAATCGGGACCAACCAACCTCCGGTCGGCAGTCCCGACTGCCTCATTACGATGCGACCGAACATGGTGCGGTCATATACTCACATTTCCCTATGGGAGCTTGTGTAAGCTGGTTTACAGCCGTAACACAAGCTCCCATAGGGAAACGGGAGATTGTGTTAATCCCTGCACCCCGTGGCAGGCACCTCAAGTTGCCTGCGACAAGGTGCAGGGATCAACCAGAGGCCGCAAACAAAAGAGGGCCCTGCTAGGGCCCCCTAACACATTTTCCAACAGGCTTTCTGAGTCGGAAAGTACGGCATGGAAAACCTGTCGGAAACCATGCATCATAATCCGGACGGCGCAAAACGCCACCCATATGGATTACAGGCTGGCTTCCGAATGGCCGAGGGCCTCCTTGAGCCCGTCGAAATCCAGCTGAAATGACCAGTCGGTTTCAATTCCGACCGGCTGTATTGTGATCAGACAGTCGGAATTGAAACCGACAATGTTGGAAATCATAATCGCCGCCAAAGTGTTGTTCGCAGATACTGTATCAACTTTAATTGCATTTCAGCTAAGAAGCAATATTAAGATTCATTTCAAATTAGAGAGTGGGAACCACAAAGAGTGTTATAATGTACATCATATGCAGTATGAGATGTTTAATTTCCAAGGTCAAGGCAATGGCCATTGTAAAATCAATTGTTTGTTGTTTTCAGGTGTCAGCTCTCCTGCAGCACACATTGAGCCCAGCAGTGCCACCAGTGTGACAATATCCAGAGTCTCTGTTTCTCTCTCCTGTCCCAGTCCCTGTCCTTTCGCTGTCTTCGGGTGTTCTTTTAACCAACACAGTAGCATTGTAAGGCTGGCTGTGGGCTCACCAAATAGGGGAAACTCCCATATCTTTTGCTGGAAGTGGACTGAAAGGTTAGTCAGCGTGACACTGATTTAGCCCGCAATAACAAATCTGCAATCATTTGTGTGACCTATTTGAGTTTGTACACATAATGATTTCAATACCAAGCCTGCCCCCTCCTCACTTTAGAACACAACTCAAGATGTTGACAGCACTGTTAATAGTTCATTACAGCTCAATTTGCCCAACTCGCCCAACTCGCCCATTTCCCCAGGTAACACCCTCACCCTCTCAACCTCCTGCTTCTCGGCTCTTCCTGGTCTGCCCATGTTGTGCAGTGCTCTGTGATAAGGACCACACTAGGCCAAATACATACATACATAGAGGCAACTTACACTTCAGATCTATGCCTCCTTCATGACAATAGTTCCACTATCACCACCACAGCATCCCCAAAGACAAAAGAAAACAGGGTTAGTAAGGCTGACCTCCAAGAATGCTTCCGGAACCGGAAATAGAACTTTGGAAGGTATGACTTGGAGTTGGATTTTTCTTACTCTGTTATGGTTGCCATGTATATGGGTATATAACATCAAATTCTCAGGGGTTATCAAACCACAAAAAAGCGGCAAGAAATGTTAATGCAGAGTCAACATGTCTGCAAACCGCATGTCTCTTTGTACCTTGCGTCTGTGTTTCCAAGGAGTGTGGCAATACTTTTCGCAAGGGTTGCCTATCTGCTCTCGAGTTATACAGGCACTGGGAGCTGCCCTAACATTTTTTGAACATGTTCCCCAGATTAACATGTTTCCCTTTTCCATAATTTTTGAACACCTTGTCCAATCGGATCCATAATGTGCTTTCAAGTTACCAGCGAGGTAGTATTTGCAAATGAAAATGATGGGTGCGGGAGGCAGAGGTAAGAAGGAGTGTATGAAAGACAGGGAGGTTTCAGAGGGGGCCACGCCTTCAGTGTGGTTGTTATAGGGCTGGGGTGCAACATTTAGGGCTTGGAGCATTATATTGGAGTCTGAGGTACAGACAATGATTATGCTGGTGTCAGGTACAGTGAAACTGGGGAGGGTTAAGGGGGTAGATAAACATTTTTTTAAGGAAGGGGTTTCTTCTATTAAGGAGACCCTGTGGATATTGTAGCTCTCTCTACAGGAATTGCCTTACCTTTGAAATAGTGGTATTAGTCCACGAGATAATCCTACAGAAAGAAGTTCTGTGTCCAGATAAGGCCTGGTAAATTTGATTTTTGTAACCGTTCCAAATACTGATGAAAGATGAGCAGATGTGTGAACAGCATGTGGGTCGGTTCATGGGGATTGCCCCTTGCCTTTGAACCTTCTACTTTTTCTTGTTCCTAGGTAGTGCCTGGCAAAAAGAGAGATTATCTACAAGGTGTGAGTAGAAGGAGGCCCTCGGTGGGATTGAAAGTAGCTGTGGCAGTGCTCCAAGCAGGCACTCCCTTTGCATGTGCATAAAGGGTGGGGGTAGAGCCTCTCTGAATTCATGCCTAGGAAGTAGAAATGCTGGTATGAGGTTGCCGTTGGGATAGGGTGTGTCAAGAACCTTCATGAGTGATAATGTAAGGACACTAACTGTAGTGTAGGGCAGCACACCACAAAAGATATGAAGACTCGAGGGCATATTGACAAGGAGTTAATATCACCAGAACATAACTTTTTGCGACGTTCTGGTCCTTTACCTCATTTACAAGGTGGCATTAAGCCACTTAATGTGGCTTGACGGCGCCTTGTGAATAGTGCCCCTATTCACGCAGCACATAGCGTGAAAGGGGCGTGCAGTGGCGTTCCGCCGCAAAACCAATGGCTTTTTTGATGCTGCCCCACATTTACAAGGTATGGGGCAGCGCCAAAAATAAGACCAGGAAATATCTGGTCTTAAATAGGCGAGGCGAGGAGAAATATTTTATTTCTCCTTGTATATTGCTGCAACACACATGGATAGAGCAAATCGCCTGTTAAGATTGTTTATGTGCAGGAAGGTGTTCCTTCCTGCACATAAAAAATTATCCCTGCAGCACAGGCACCCTAGCACAACGGCGCAAGAGTGCCTGCACTGGCGCTAGGAAGCTTTTTTAGCGCCAGCGCTATGGGAAATGCATGGGTGTACCTTATTTTTGTAAATACGGCGCATCCTTGCATTTTAAAACTGTCAGAGTGCGATGTTAACAATTTTGGAGTAACACTGCTCTCCGACAGTTTATTTGTAAATATGCCCCTCGGTGTTCTGCTGAGACAGGGACAGCAGATGGTCACTAGCTGAGAACAGTAGCGGTCCATGGAGGGAGTTCGGTGGGTCAGTGAGGCGGGGCGGGGGAGGGGCAGCGTGGGGAATTGTAAACACCGGAATATGGATGAACGGAGGTAAGTACACATTTAAATAAATAAAACGAATTTCGTTGCGCGCGCTGCATCGCATTTTGCGATGCAGCGCGCGCAAAGGAATTCGTTTTATTCATTTAAATGTGTACTTACCTCCGTTCATCCATATTCCGGTGTTTACAATTCCCCACCCTGCCCCTCCCCCGCCCCACCTCACTGCCCCACCGAACTCCCTCCACGGACCGCTACTGGCTGAGAAAGTATGACAGCAGGCATAGAGAGAATCCAGAGATTAACAGAGCGGGGGGGGGTGCTGCCCGACAATTGTGGGTGCTGGGATTGCAGCTGTGGTGGTGGGTGGTATAAGAAACCAGTGGAAATAGTGCATCTGTGTATAGGTTGAAAAGGTGCGAAGAAGCAGAGGGGGGGTCCCTAAGCTGGTGTAGCTTGAGCTGTGTCTTGACTAGATGTTACTCTCTCTCTCTATGCACATTCTCTAGGCCTGGGAGGCAGGACATGCTGGTGGTGTGTTGTTAGAGTCTGGGCTTGTGTACCCTCTATACACATCTCAAGAGAATCGGAGAGATATTAAACTCTTTTAATTGTCCAGGTTGGTAGATTCTACCCATGTTTGTACTAGAGTTTCTTGAAGTCACACCAAGAGTGCCTGATTGTGCTAGCGTTACTTTGAAACATAATTATGTGCTTTCTTCTCATTATCTACATGAATGAGTTGGCCAAGGACATAAATATGTGCTGATTTATCTAAAAAAGATGTCTGTCCCCTATAGAAGCGAGGCCTCCAACAGACGGTCAGCAGGTATATAAAATAACTTACTGTACGATTTAGAAGCACATCCATTGCAATACACACGGTTAGAAATAAGTTATGCACACCGTTGGTTTTACAAAGCATGTACAACATGAAAACCACACACACGATTAGGGATTACTGCATTTTTCCTGCTACCCACCACACATGCTATTTGTTCCTGACTAGGCGCAATGGGGAGGGCACTAGGGAGGGGTGGGTGGAGGGGGAGTTTATAAGTTTACGGTTTCTGGGGGTAGAGTGTAAGCTCTGAGCGTATCTGGGGGAGCAGCGGGACAGTGATCAAAAGCGGGCAGCGGGGCTCCCCTCCGGAAGTATGCTCCTGATAGTTTTGTATTAATGTGCCATGGGGCTGTGTGACGCCGCCCGGCCTCCGGGATGTGGGCAGTACGGCTGTGTATCCTGCATGGACTAACGGTTAAGGGGAGGACGGGAAACCTGCGTTATTGGCATGCATCCTAGTTACTGTGCATTGTACTTGGTCCTGCAATAAAAATGGTTTGACAAAAAAATAATGAAAACCATACTTTCCCCAATGATAAGCCAAGCTTCCCTCACCATGTGATTTTCCCTGCACAAAAGAGGAAATATCAGCACTTGAATTCATAGATAATATGCCCAAAGGCCATTTTTTAATGCACTTCTCCCAGCATTTGCCCTGGAAAGAGCCCACAAAGTAATTAGTAAATACATGTTTATAGTTTTACCAGCCTTCACACAACATGCCATCAACTATGTTTTCCTTGTGCAAACCAAGATGTACCTTGTTATCCAGTTTATGTAATGCACACATCAGTTATGCCGTGTACTCTGTATACTAACTGTATGTAACATCAAAAGTTTCTTTTTCTTGGGAACACTTCTTGAAATGTTGTCCTGTTGCACTTTCTATTCACAGGTGTTGGTTAAATGTGTCTGTTACAACAGTGGTTTTCACAAGGAACAATGGACCCTATTAAAAATTAGGATACTGTCAATGATAAGTGGATAAACACAAAACATTACTTTAATAATAAACATGGCAATGCAGAACACAAATTATATACAAATCTGAGAGTTAGGTGCTGCAAACGTGAAGTGGGGAATAATTGTACTCAGTGCACCGGCAAAGTGATACATATGTGTATATAAAACAATATGTGTATCACAATGTATAAGATATAGATACATCCTATCTTTGCAAATTAGACTCATGTGATTGGGTCTTTGATTATTGGCAACAGCGTTTAGATCCCACAAAACCGAAACAGAGCTACACCACATATAGAATGAAGAGACAATGTGTTACAATAGAATACAGAACAATTTGACAAAGTCAACTTCTGGCAAGATCCAGTTGTATTTCTTCACTTCATTGTAGATTCATTTCAGATTCAAAAAAACGTCAGCCACCGCGTTTCGTCCAGTAAAAACTTGGACTACTTCAGGGCGTGGTAATTAGATGCATTAATGGCCGATGACATTAAAGCGTCAGACAAAAGGTCCTTGGAGATGTCACATCAAGGATCAATATCTGTATGTAAATAACAAGGGTCGTAAATAATTTCACACAGTCCAGGTCGGGCAGAAGCCTCTACTCATATTTCAGAGATGTATGAGTCCCTGCAGATAATATAGTCCTGGTATGAAACAAAGGTACTTCGTATTGTGATTCCAAAGAGTGGCAGCATTGGAAAAAGGTGGGGTAAATTGATCACCTTACCACGGGCACTGTAATGGGTATCCACGGATTTGCAAGGCCAGCCAAATAGCACAGCGACCTCCTCGTAGTCTCAAGCCAACCCCTAAAAATGTTGGATGCTACTTATTTGAATTTCTATTCATTTTGTCCTTTTTCTCTGCTGATTGTTCATTTACCCAGTACCTACTCAGGCCCAAATTGAACGCTGTCGTCATGATGATCCAACGTTTATAAGGGATCAACATGTTGTTGACAATAACTACAGACCCGACACTATGGGGTGGAAAAGGCTTGATTAATGAAATACGAGCAATGCAGTTGAGTGCTTGTCTAGTTGTGCCTTGAGTGCTGAATGTAGGAAGAAGGGAGGCATAGTAGATGGTATCAAGTGGAGCTAAAACGGCAAGAAGTATTAGTATGGATGGGGTTTTATAGTGCACATGTGAAGATGTTGAAAATGTGGCAAAGTGCAGTCTCAGTGGAGTGTAGAGCTCTAGAGCGAGACTGGAAGAGGATAATTAGGTTATGTGAAGTAAGAAATGCAGCAAATGAATTGATACAGGGTGCACCAAAAAGTTGTAGAGCAATAGAAGGTAACATACAAGTATCAATGTGAGCAAGCCTAAATCAAATCATAACACAAAGATAGATAAAGACAAGTCAAAACATCAGCATTCCAAGACAACTTTCAACAAATGGTGCTGGATCCATCACTCTGGCTAAAATGCCTAGAACCCACTTCCAGCTAGAAGTGGTCATACGTCAAATCCATACACCTGAATCTCTAATAATGGACACCAAGAAATAATAAAACCTCTCCACAAAGATAATCAACCTATCAGAAACATCAACCCTATCACACCATTGCTTAATATAATCTCTAAATGCTTCGAAGTATGAACAATACATTGTTACCAACTTCTGTCCACACCAATAATCTTCCAACCCCTTCAATATATTCTGCCAAACTTATTAACTACTAATGTGAAATCTAAATGAACTAGAATCTTACACCTTTAATAGATATGCATTGTTTAATGGTATACTCAGTAAAAATATATGAATGCTGAGAGGTGAATCACTGTCCACAAGTGGGTCTGGTAGCTCAACTCTTGAAACCTTTAATTAGAAATACAGTAAGAGCAAATAATGAAATAGATGACCATTGCTTCCCATCTAGCAATCAAGAACACCAAACAGGGGGGGCGTTGCGAACCGCCAAGCACTGCGGACGTAGCTGGAGGACGCTCCGGAGCCCAGCCACAAAAAGTCTGCGCCATCGCTGCCGAATTCGTCCTAAAGAGCTTGGCGAAGCAGATCTAAGCAGCAGAACATACATAGCTGCCCCTTGATCAATCTGGGGATCTCACCGGTGCTGTGGGGGACAATTATCAGCTTCCTGCGACAGAGTGCCAGAGGCTGGTGCCCGACAAGGCGGAGACAACACCGACACGGTTTGGAAAGCAGGTTACAGTGAGGCTGCCGTTGCCCCGCGGCAAGCAGCACCTTGTGCAGACACTCTCTGGCTGGTTTCTTTGCACAATAATGGAGGAGAAAGGCATCGGACACTGGAGACAATGATTGCGGACACCCACGTTGCGGTAAATAGTGCCTGATGTGCACCGAAGGTGCAACATAGGGAGGCCCATGCTGCTACACGCCCAGACGGAGATACGGTGCTCTACCCTTTTCGCCTCCCCTCTCCCCCCGGTGCATGGGATACACTTCTGCACATACCCCACTGCCATGGACTGCGGTCTGTATCCTGAAGTGTCTGTGGTGTGAAGACGGACCGCCCAGCCGGCCTGCGACTGCACCTCCCGTTGCACTGTTGGCCGCCATATTTCCTCACATGGAGTGTGGTGCGGTGGCGCCACTGACCTGTGATACTACCGCCTGGCACCACGCTGTGCCTACAGCTATCGGGCACTCTCTTTTTCCCTTGGCATGCCCGCAGTGACTGTGTGGGACTCAAGCAGGGCCAAAAGAGGCTGCGGCAGACGAAGCATTGTGGAGGTACCGAGAGGGCTGGCTGTGGAGAGTGACCGCGTATATATGGATGGCTGCAATGAGCCCTAACCCTGACTAAACTGGCCCATATTACTGTTGAATTCATGGCCCATGGTGGTGCGCATTGTCTCCAGCCCTGGGGTGAGTGAACCCTGTATAATTTAACATCAGCGCTGCTATCCTGGAGCGACGCCCTGGTCTCTGTCCCAAGGCACTCAAACGTACTGTGGGAACATATGAGAAACCACCTTACTGTATAGAGGTGTACCAGAACTCCAGGAGTGATAGGTTGTGCACTACTGTGGAAGCCGCCCTACTGTTATAGCCACCCAGGCACTTTTCAATACATGGTGTCTACTCTACTATGTGCAAGGCGTATGGAGTGATAACAGAAACTACGCATTTGTCTACGAGAGAGCCTGGGATGGTTGATGGATTCCAACAGCCTCCAATGATAGCTCTCTGTGCGGAACTGTGACCTGGGATGTGAGTTGCCTGCCTTCCGCCCAAACTCAAGACAATCCGGCCCAGCACTGTGAGCGACGAACCGGACATGCCTGACATGGTTCAGGCCTAACGTCAAAGAGGCAGTATCACTTCTTTGGTGCTGGTGGATTAGACGAGATCGTCACAGAGTGAAATGGGGCATCCAAAAGGGAAATTGCAAGGAGTCTACCTACCCCCCCTCACTATCCTGTATACCGCCTACTGTAGAAACGTCAGCCCAGGACAAGCTGAACTTAATACTGCTGTAAGTCAAAGGGTCTAGGAGGGCCACAGAGCAGCAAATTGGCTCGCTCACTGCAGGTTTCACGCTGCTCAAGACTGACCACGCTAACCTAGTGTTGAAGGTGAAGACCAATAGTGAAACCTTGGCAGAAATTGTACCACAGTATAAAGAACAGGGGTCCCAAAAACAGACTTTGCAGCGACAAGTTACAGGCCTTCTGGACAGAGTGGAGGATGCCGAAGGAAGAACAAGGCGGAATAACATACGCGTCATAGGCATTCCCGAACGCTCAGAGGGACCTGACGCCGCCACATTTATGGAACGATGGTTCAGAGAGTATGTAGCTCCTGAAGGGCTGTCAACTTTCTTTTGTGTAGAACATGCTCATAGAATACCTACTGGGAGACCAAAAATTGGCCCCCACTGAGGCTGCTAATAGTAAAAATTCTGAATTTTAGAGATCGGGATGCAAAGCTCCAAAAGGCAAGAGAGCAGCCTCAAATCCGGTATGGGAACTGTCAGGTGTCATTATACCCGTACTATACTTTAATGGTCCAATGAAGACGCTCTTCATTTCAGCCAGTCAAAAACAAACTACGGGATATGAACCTTAAATACGCTTTGTTGTTCCTGGCCAAATTAAAAATCATGTATGACCAGAAAACTTACTTTTTTGAAATTCCGGAGGATGTGGAGGAGTGAATAGAAGTAATGGATTCGACACCACTACCAGAAACAATCCGTCAAACTCAACCAAGCAGCTCCACGCAAATGCTAGGACGATGCTCACGTCGCAATGGAAAGGAGCCCTCTCCAAGATAGCTCACAGCCCCACACATGAACAAGTGAAGAAAAGCAGGGATAAAGCCTTGGATACGGCGACCATGTTCAGGGAACCTACCTTGCATATGGACTCTGATTATTCAGAGGGAAGTATTGAATGATCCAACTGGGAAGGCAGCCTAGCCTTGTTCCCTACAGAAACACCACAGACTGCTGATGATCTCCTGGGCTGTTGAACACAGACACGCAGTCTCGCCCACACAGACGACTATGGAACAGTGGAGATGCTGAAACATATTCCTATGAACATATATATCCTTTTTTGTTAGCAACTAAGATGACACTATAATGTTTCTTTAATTCCCCCGGGCTCTACTGAACTGCTATGGTCAAATACCGTATCATGCTTGGCGTCAGCAACGTATCCCCATTTGTGTATGCACTAATTAAATGCAGCACAATGTTAGCTGTTGTATTCATAGTTTGGCCCGGCAAAGTTTACTGGCTGGGCCATGTATTAGACGTTCAATGGGGTTTCATGTGTTCTAATGTAAATTTGTTGTCACGTACTACCACTAGGCTCTATGTCCTGACCACGAGCTCTCATACTGAGCATATCATATAATGCATAAGCTAAATACATACACATTTATAACATGGAATGTTCGGGGTCTAGGCTCTGTGCAGAAACGCCACAGGGTGCATGCGCAATTGCTTATACGCAGGGCGCAAATTGTTTTTTTACAGGAGTCCCACCTAACACTATCAGAGGTGACAAAAATGCGTAAGAAATGGAAAGGGCAATTCATTGGGGAATGTCTACGCCCCAAATTTTGACCAAAACAAATACTTTATGGGTTTAAACTTTAAACGTGATTTTAGCAGGGTGGGAGGCATTCCCGTGGGTTATAGGTGGTGACTGTAATGCATAGCGCAGGAACTGTTAAGCAAGCTGAGGATCTTTGTAATTGGGTAAATGGCTGGTAATTGTGCGATGTATGGCGCTTGAAAAATGTATCACACAAGGAATACTCCTTCTATTCCCCAGTCCACGATTTACATACAAGAATTGACAGAATTCTATTCTCTCTTTCCATAGCCGCACAGGTGTTCCATGCTATATATTTAGCGAAAACCTTTTCAGATCATAACCCACTAGAAATCAGTATTACTTGGGGTAGGGTCCCCTCCCCTGTCCCCACATGGAGACTATGGCCCTAATTGTTAGAGGATGCCGTGTTTTGCTCGACACTATCCACTACAGTTGTGAACTATTTTGCTGAAAACGGCAATACCGTGTGCTCAATTTTAGTGGAATGGGATGCGCTAAAGGCAGCTGTCAGGGGAACCGCGATTAGTGCCACAGTGGGTGCGAGACAGTAGGTGCAAAAAAAATTGAAATTCTTGGAGGATGATATGGACAGGGTGGAACATGATGCAGCAAGAGACTCCGAGAAACACACTGCACTACAAGAGGCAGGCATAAGACATGCGGAGCTGCTTGAAACTCTCAGAGTAATCGACTACAGAACATATACACAATTGCAGCACACGGAGGCAGATAAGTCAGGGACACTACTGGCAAAGATATTGAGAACGGATCTCCTGCCTACTGTGATCAGCCAAATTACCATGCCTGTGGATAGTTTAGAAGGGCCCCTCACCAGCGCTGAAATAAAGGCCGGTATTAATGGACTCCCACGCAATAAGACACCGGGACTAGACGGTCTGCCGATAGAGTTTTACACTACTTACTCTGAAATTTTAGTCCCACAGCAGAATGCCCTATATAAAACCTCACTGGAACTAGGCAGCCTCCCCCCTCTACCAAGGAAGCCCTAGTAGTCACACTTCCCAAACCGGGAAGAGATCCCACAGATATTACAGGATATCGCCCGCTCTCACTTTTAGTAACTGAATATAAAATATTAAGTAAAATATTAGCCAATGGGCTCCTTCCCTATCTACATAAATTGATACACATAGACCAATGCTGATTCATACCTGCATGCAACACATCCCTGAACATATGAAGACTCTATCACATAATGGCAACTAATTCAGACCAGTTTGTTAATGCTGGTTGCATAGCACTCGACCTTGGACAAGCATTTGATACATCATCATGGGATTATATGTTTAGGGCCATTGAGAGGTTTGGGTTGCCCCCAGGGTACCTTCGCTGGTTAAGTCTCTTATATGAAACCCCCACTGCCAGAGTGAGGACAGGTGGACACATATCGAATGAATACCCCCTATACAAAGGCACACGCCAGGGATGTCCTCTATCCCCACTATAGTTTGTATTAGCTTTGGAACCACTAGCACTCAAGATGCGTCAGGAAGCTCTTCACTTAGGGATACCATCTGGCAATTAAACCCATCTAATATCTGCATATGCGGATGATATAATAGTCTATGTGGCGGACCTCCTGGGCACCTTATACACCATCCCTAAAATATTTGCATCATTTGAACATATATCTGGCCTTGCCATAAACAAGTCAAAATCCAATGCCTTTTTCTTTCAAAATCTTGCACGCCCTGAAAGGATCGACTTTGGTTTAAACCGGCTGCCAGTGGCTCCAACTACCTTTAAATACCTACTCATCCATATATACAGATCATCTGCGGATATGCCGGAGGGCAATTTAAACAGAGCAATACGAGGGCTGCGTTCAAACATTGCCTTCTGGGCTTGCTCCCACTCTCAACGATGGGTAGCGTAGCAGTATCAAAGATGGTGGTCCTCCCTCGTCTCCTATACTATTTCACTAATTTACCAATCGTAATACCGCCGGCTCTTTTTTAAGACATTGGATACTGCACTCCTGAACTTAATCTGGGGAATAAATAGAAGGCGGATAAGCCTTAAACAATTGCAGCTGGGTACATGCAGAGGGGGACTTGGTGTGCTGGACTTTCGAGAATATTATTACACATGCCAGTTGCAATGGCTTTCCTACTGGACTACGAGCCGCAACTTGCAAGAGATAGGATATACAGCGCTTAACATTGATCAAGGGGCCCTGCACACTCTGCTCCTACCAAAGGCCAGGATTCCTGCGGATGCACCACCCCTATTGCAAACGGCGTTAGACTGCTGGAAGAAAGCATTACAATACACGTCCAACTCCCCTTAATATGCTGACAACATACCACTATTGGGAATAGCATTACACACTGGAAGGCTTACGAAACACAGATTAAGGGTCGGATGAGGGTGTAGACACAATAGGGGCTTTTTTCAAAGCCGGGATATTTATGGACCATGACAATTTTGTACGGGAGAATGGGGTGCCAAGCCTTCTGTACATGCTCCATGCATCGATTTTGCAATACGTGAAAAAACACTGGGCCCCCCAAAGGGAGGAGCCCAACACACATAAACTAGTCAAAGCATTGTACCACATGGGACGAGGCAGTCACCTCATCAGATGGTTGTATGTGGGGATACGTACACACGCTGCGGTACCCCTGGATGCAGTACGAGTTAAATGGGTAGAAGATGCAGGACGATAACTAACAGACAGGGATTGGGCGGCTATACTGGAACACCCCAAGAAAGTGACCAGGAATGCAAAGTTTAAATTCATACAATGCATGATATTGCACAGGGCCTATCTTACACCACACCGTCTACAACAAATGTACCCCCACACGCAGCACCACCGGCCTAGATGTCAACTAGTTTGCATTCCTCTCCTTTTCCACCGTCCTTTAGGCCCCTCTCACACACTCTGCTTGTTGTATAATGCATTAAACATTATATGCCAGCCTGATTGTCGGAAAATCCAAAGCTCCACTGCCCAATCTTACTGACCAAGCTACGCCCCTGCAGGCATGTTCTCTGCATTGAAGTGCTTGCCAAGGTGACTTGGACAGCTCCAGCAAAGCAATCCTAACCTCCATGTGGGAATTACCGAGTTACAGCCAGACTTTTATTTCAGTCCTTTTATGTTGAGCCAATAATCTACAGCCTATGTCTTGTGAGCGGATTGGGGGATGAAAACGCAGAAAACATTGGCTCCTTCCTCCTGTCCCTCCACCCTGCAAGGGAAAGTTTCAGCTGACTGAAGACTAAAAGGAGTTGGGACCAACTTAGAATTGACCAAATTACAGTGTAACCCATTTGGTCACACAGTAAAGCCCAGAGTCAATGATTGGGGTTAAGTGTAGATTTGTGACAAATTCAGAGGCAAAGTAATATAAATCAGTCTCAGAAACCTAGTATAAAAATACAGAATCATCAACGGAATGCCAAATCTGCACACAAAGTTTATCCTAAATAACAGAAAGCAAATGAGGAATTCAGTAGCCACAGTACAAAGGATAAGGAAAAAAGTCTGATGATTAGATTGAAAGATCGAGTCCTCCTGCCCATGATGCATCCGTGAATTGTAATGATCTGTAACTAACCTACACTAAATAATGCTAGATGAGAAAAGCCCTAATTAGATCCAATAAAGTAGAAAGGTGTCAGCAAAGCAGAGCTTCTGTAGAAGTCCTCCAAGGAAAGAATACTGGTATAACATGAAGCCACACAACAGAGAGGCCACAGAGAGGTCTGTACCTCTTAGAGTCTAAAGGGAATCTGAACAAACTAAGGTGCAGCACAAAAGAACCTTCAAAGAACCTTCAAGAATCCTAGGTCGTCTGTCAAATTAATTCTTATCTTCAAACAACTAACTTTGGTAGCTACACTAGAGATTCATTTCCTTCGGTTCAGGCATGAAACCTCCTTGGATTCCTCCTGTCATTGCACTACGCTCTAACAGTAGTCCTCCCTTTTCTCGTTATTTTTCTTATTTTTACCAACAGGTACTCCTTTGAACCTCACTATCTCTTTCATACAATAAGAAGAGAGATCTCAAGGTTTTCTTAAACCATGAGAATAAAAGAACTCCAAACACTATACCCAAAAACTTTACTAGAGCTTCTTGTTCACCAGTATTTCAAACACGATTATTGCAGTGGGTAGATGCTGGAGAGAATGAACAGCTAAGTTGTCGGAATTAGTATCTAGAGGATTGCCTTGTACACATGGCCATAGACGCACTATCTCTACTTCTGAACTTGTGCAGGGATTACAGAGTGTCCTGTTATGGACCCTCTATAAAACACGTTCATGTTTTGTTTATCATTGCATTTGTAAAAATAATTGACTTCTGCCATTCATTGTGTCAGTTTCTATCTGCTGGCTTCTCCATCTTTGCTGAACAGATTGAACACCTGCAGGATGTTGCTATGATTGTTGTCCCATTTTACATTAAGAGAGTGAAGTAGGTCATGCACAGGAAATAATAATAGGGATAGACACAAATCCTGTGACACATCCAACAAGCCTTATATAGCCATAATATTGTTTTTAGGTCTCGCGAGCCAAAGGCTCGAAGAGACATTTTATATGTGGGATTTTCAAAGTGCTACCCACACTTTTGGCTGGCCTAAACCTTGAGTGCACGAGATCACATGCACGTGCACAGCTGCTCCTCTGCTAATTGCATTCCCCCCTCCCTTCTCACCCAGTCCTTTGATGCTCTGCTCGATTACTTTCACTTTCGCCGCTTTGACCCTTGCATTCCCCCCTCCCTTCTCACCCAGCCCTTTGATGCTCTGCTCGCATCTCCCTCCTCCCTGGGCGTGAAGGGAGACAGAGACATCCTCCTTAATTGCAGTTTCCCCTCTGAGCCGAGAAAACATCGGGTCCTGTGGACACGTTATTGATCAGCTCCAAACTCTGATACATTGCTCTCAAGTGACCATCTGTCAGAGGAAACAAGCAGCAGGCACTTAAATGACCTCTATACATAATTATGCTTTATTATATGCCACATAATTTTACACCACTCAATGCAACACAATTCCACGCCATGCTACACAATTCTATGTCACATAATTCTACTCCACATCACATAATGCCACTCCACATCATGCCACATAATTTGACAGAACACCACATAATTCAACAAAGTGTAACATCATTCTACTCCTCCCTACATGACTCCAATCCACCCAATGGCATTCCACATCACACAATTGCACTCCAAGTTACACATCTGCCCTTCATGCCACACAATTGCTCTCCATGCTGCACAATTCCATGTCTCACAATTCGACTCCACACCACAGAATCCCACGCAACCAAGTTCCACGCAACGTAATTCAACTCCACACCACATAATTTCATGCCATATATTACCCCTCCAAGTCACATAATTCCACTCCACCTATTTTCAATCCACTCCATACCACATCATTTCACCCCATGCCACATAATTCCACACCACTCAAGGCCTCGCAGTTCCATGCAACACAATTCCATATCTCATAATTCCACTCATGCCACAAATTTCCACTCACACAATTCCATGCCACATAATTCTACTCCATACCACATAATTCCACTTCAGTGCACAACATATAATTTCACATCATGCCACATACTATGCCACATAATTTCACTCCCTACAACATAATTCCACTCTGTGTCACATAATGCCTCTCCCCTTTCGTGCCACATAATTCAGATCAACATATTACCACTCAACTCAATTCCTTGCCATGCGACACAATTGCACATCACATAAATCCATGCCACATAATTCTACTATATGCCACACACTTTCACTCCACACCACATAATTCCACACCACGTCACATAATTCCACTCCACATCACTTAATCCCACTCCACACAATTGCACTCCATGTCACACAGTGGCACTCCTCACAATTCCATGTCTCAAAATTTCACTCCATGGCACACAATTGCACGCCATACAATTTCACACCACACAATTCCATGCCAAAAAATTCTGCGCCACTTAAAGCCAATCCATGGCATGTAATGCCATGCCACACAATTCAAATCAACATAATTCGGCTCCATGTCACATAATTCCACGGCACGTAATTCCACTCAACACCACACAATTCATTACCATGTCACATAATTCCACTCCATGCTATATGATTTCCACTCCACTCAGTGACACTCCATGTCACCCAATAGCACTCCACATCACACAATTGCATTTCACGCCACACAATTCCACGTTGCACAATTGCACTCCAGTCAACACAATTACACTCCATGCAACACAATTCTGAACCACACAATTCAACTCCATGCCACCTAAGTGCACTCCACCCTCATATTTCCAATCCAAGCCACATAATTCCACTCCATGTCGCATAATTCCAATCCTCTCAATGCCGCACAATACCATGCCAAACAATTCCATGCAACACAATTCTTCTCCACATAATTTCACGCCACCTAATTCTACTCTACACCACATAATTCCACTAGTCAACACCCCACAATTCCATGCCACACAATTCAACTCCATCCCACATAATTTCACTCCATGCAACATCACGACTCCACATCAAGCTACATAATTCCACTCCATGAGACATAATTCCACTCCATACCACATAATTCCACATTGTACCACACTGTAGCACCTAAATTTAATCTCCCCAAACCAACATAATTTCACACCACACAATTCCACACCAGACAATTCCATGCCAGACCATTCCATGTCACATCTCATAATTCTACTCCACGGAGCATAATTCCACTCCTTGCCATCTAATTCTATGCCACACCACTTGATTTCACACCATGTCACATAATTTCACTTCAGGGCACTGAATTCCTCTCTACACAATTGCACACCACGTCACATAATTGTAGTTCACGCCACACAGTAACATGTCTATCTCAGTGAATGCAAAATAATTCCACTCCACATAATTCCATGCCACATAAAGTGCTCTCCACTTCTCATAAATCCACACCACATAATTCCATTCCATGGCACACAATTGCATGCCACATAATTCCATACCACACCCCATAATTCCGCACCACATCACATAATTCCACTCCACCCCCATACTTCCTCTCCGCAGAATTGCACTCCATGTCACACAATTGCATACCACGCCACACAATTCCATGTCTCACAATTTCCCTCAACACCCCACAATTCTAGGCCACACCACACAAATCCACACCAATTAATTCCATGCCATACCACATAATTCCACTCCATGGAACGTAATTCCATGCCACATAATTCCACTCCACTATTAATGAATCCACTCAATAACATAATTCCACTTAGCGGCACATAATTCAAGTCCACCACATAATTTCATTCCATGCCACATATTTCCACTCCATTCCATGACACATACTTCCATTCCTCTCAACACAATTCCATGCCACACAATTCCATGCCACACAATTCCACTCCACACAATTCCACACCACACCATATAATCCTACTCCACGCCATGCCAACTAATTCCACACCACATCCCTTAATTCCACACCATGTCACATAATTTAACTCCAGGTAACATAATTCATTTCCATACAATTGCAGTCTATGCCACACCATGCCAAAGAATTCCACATCTCACAATTCAGCTCCATGCCACACAGTTCCAAGCCACTCAACATACTTTCATGCCACATAATTTCACCCCACACATCATAATTTCACTCTGCATATTTCCACAATACTTGACAACACATAATTCTACTCCCCTCTACATTTGCAGAACAAGCATTTGCAATGCAATAGGTCTCGCATTTACTCAAGTTTGAGCTACTCACATTACAAATAACAATGCCTTTTATTTTTGTTTTCTTTTTTAAAACTTAAATAAAAGGCAGTGTCATTTACAATGCCAATAGCTTAAACTCGCATGAATGCGAGACCTATTGCATTGTAAATGCTTGTTTATCATGTCCTCAGCACCAGGACCATCCACTCACTTCAATCAATCAGGGGATAGTAAAGCATGCTACGTTCCCGAGAGGCTCTCATGGCACTGGGGGGTGGGGGTACGCAGCTCCGTTCAGTCGAAGAGCCAGGTCTTGAGTGTCTTCCTGAAGATGTTCAGGGAGGGGCTGCGTCTGATGCTGATCGGGAGCTCGTTCCAGGTCTTGGCTGCAATGCAGAAGAAAGCTCTTCCACCTGTTCTTGCTCTGCAGATGTGCGGAGTTTCAGGGAGGTCGGCGGATCAGAGGTTTTTCTTGGGTACGTGGAAGGAGATTCTCTCGTTGAGGTATTGGGGTCCGGAGTTGTGGAGGCATTTGTAGGCATGGGTGAGTATCTTGAAAGTTACTCTCTTCTCAACGGGGAGCCAGTGGAGGTTCCACAGGTGCTGGGTGATGTGTTCGTGTTGAGGGATGCCGAGGACAAGTCTGGCTGCAGTGTTTTGTATGGTCTGGAGTTTGCGGAGCAGAGACTTGTTGATCCCGCTTGGTGAGGGTAGTAGTTGGAGGAGCTAATGGAATTGATGTCTTTACACACTCCACCACTTTAGGAGAATGTGCAGCAAGGCTTTGGATGCTTATTATTTCACAAAGAAGAGGCAATGGGTCATTGCAGTGTAACTCACAGGACGAAAGTGCCCATCCTGCAGGCATGCAGGGGTGTATCTTCATGGGAGGTGTTTGGGATTTTACACCTCCCTAATAAATACTTTTTCTGATAAATAGTTGGGTACAGGTGCTTTCCGTCAGGTATTATGAGATGCCAATCAGATTTTACCAGTCATTTTTACATATACACAGAAAAAACACACACACTCCCTCAAATATATATTGGTTATTTACAAAATATTGTGCTTTCTCTCTTAGTACTCCTACCAGTTTGCATTCCTCTCCTTTTCCACCGTCCTTTAGGCCCCTCTCACACACTCTGCTTGTTGTATAATGCATTAAACATTATATGCCAGCCTGATTGTCGGAAAATCCAAAGCTCCACTGCCCAATCTCACTGACCAAGCTACGCCCCTGAAGGCATGCTCTCTGCATTGAAGTGCTTGCCAAGGTGACTTGGACAGCTTCAGCAAAGCAATCCTAACCTCCATGTGGGAATTACCGAGTTACAGCCAGACTTTTATTTCAGTCCTTTTATGTTGACCCACTAATCTACAGCCTATGTCTTGTGAGCGGATTGGGGGATGAACACGCAGAAAACATTGGCTCCTTCTTCCTGTCCCTCCACCCTGCAATGGAAAGTTTCAGCTGCCTGAAGAATAAAAGGAGTTGGGACCAACTTAGAATTGACCAAATTAAAGTGTAACCCATTTGGTCACACAGTAAAGCCCAGAGTCAATGATTGGGGTTAAGTGTAGATTTGTGACAAATTCAGAGGCAAAGTGATATAAATCAGTCTCAGAAACCTAGTATAAAAATACAGAATCATCAACGGAATGCCAAATCTGCACACAAAGTTTATCCTAAATAACAGAAAGCAAATGAGGAATTCAGTAGCCACAGTACAAAGGATAAGGAAAAAAGTCTGATGATTAGATTGAAAGATCGAGTCCTCCTGCCCATGATGCATCCGTGAATTGTAATGATCTGTAACTAACCTACACTAAATAATGCTAGATGAGAAAAGCCCTAATTAGATCCAATAAAGTAGAAAGGTGTCAGCAAAGCAGAGCTTCTGTAGAAGTCCTCCAAGGAAAGAATACTGGTATAACATGAAGCCACACAACAGAGAGGTCACAGAGAGGTCTGTACCTCTTAGAGTCTAAAGGGAATCTGAACAAACTAAAGTGCAGCACAAAAGAACCTTCAAAGAACCTTCAAGAATCCTAGGTCGTCTGTCAAATTAATTCTTATCTTCAAACAACTAACTTTGGTAGCTACACTAGAGATGTATTTCCTTTGGTTCAGGCATTAAACATCCTTGGATTCCTCCTGTCATTGCACTACGCTCTAACAGTAGTCCTCCCTTTTCTCGTTATTTTACTTATTTTTACCAAGAGGTACTCCTTTGAACCTCACTATCTCTTTCATACAATAAGAAGAGAGATCTCATGGCTTTCTTAAACCATGAGATCACTCTTCGGCACTCGCAAAGGAGAGAAGAGCATTGTACTCGAAGCAAGCCTTTAAGTTACGGTTAAACATTGCGAAATGCAACAGCTGAAGGCCTTTGGTCAACTTTAATTCAGCAAGCATCTCAATACACATTTAAATGCATGATTACAGGTATACATACAGCTATAATACATGCGTAAAGCAATATTCAAATGAATACATTTTCAGTTACAAATTAATGGTGATTATTATTTAAGAAGTATCTGAATACATAAGGAAAGCAATGTTATTCCAGCCACACACATGTAAATATACATCAAACTGCAACTTGTTGTTACGGTAAAGAAAACGTTATTACACACTCATATAAATGTCAAGATTACACAAAAGATACACTTCTCGATAACTGTTCAAGTGCACTACATTACATGATTGAGGTTACATCACACAAGTCCATAAGGCCATACGTAAACATATATGTGGCCTAGTCAAACATGAAAGGGTGGAGCCACATTTACTCTGCTCCAGGGGCCCTATCAAGAGAAGGACCTTGACAGATGTGACCGAGCTGAATACCTCTCTGTTGTGAAGACCTTTGTGGGTGTGTAAGGTAGTACCGCCACAGCTTGAATCTATACTAATTTTGAAAATGCAAAGCCGGAAGAGCCCTTACTGGTGGGCTTGCCACTGTTAGGTACAATGGCTCCCACAAAAAAGATAAAGAGGGGAATGAATTAGGATAGGGGCTCTGTGAAGGAGGTCCTGCAGAAGAGAAGCTGTGGTTATGATTTCCACCTTGATTTAGTAATTCAGAATTAAGATTATATTTAGGTAAAATCCTACCTGCTTTTTGAGTAGCCTGAGCCCCAAAAGGATCTCCCAGATAGGGGTAACCGTACCTAAATTATGGCGCATTGGGATGAATTTACTGAGCTGGGATGCTGCAGGAAGTGGTAGAATTAGAGGGTGTAGAACTTGTGCACTTTTAGCATAAAGATCAATGGCTGTAAGTAATGACAACTAGCTTCATGCCTGCTCATAGTATGGGGGTTTCTAAAAGATTCTCGCTTTAGGCAAGGTGTTTACCAAGTCTTGTTGTTTCCCGCAAAGTCTCACTGTTTTTTTTCTTGTAGTCTCGCCACTAAAACAAGTCTTTTTAGCAATTATCAAAGATTATTAAAGAGAATAATCAAAGATGCATGAGCAAATGTGCAGAAATGAAAGTCCACTATCACAAGAGTTGCCACATAAAATTTTAAGAGGATTCAAACCAGTTTTCAAGATAAGTACCTATGGTGTCTTTTAAGAATTATTTGACTCCACCCCAGCCGCTGTGGCGCCGTGATGAGCTCCAGTTCACCTCTGCCAGCACCTTACTTGAAGAAAATACCGATTAGAAATGCCGGAGACGGTCTCAGATGAATCCTGGGATGAAAATACTCTGAATGTGATGAAATATGCTCAATAACGGTGGGCTAAATGTGGATGTGGCCCCAATTGTAGTGTACGCCCTCCAGTGGCGCCGCCATAAACTAAGGGTGGTGAGGTGGGTGCAGGTAGCATGGGGGGGAAGTACAGGGGTGGGGGTGGTCATAATAATAATAAAAATAAAAAAAGAACTTACCTTAAGGTGCCGGCCACCTCCGACGTCGCGTCCCGTCTCCTCTGCTTTTTATGGTCTCACCAGCCCCTGGCACATACTCCCTGTGCAATCCCCGTGCTGCTCTCATTTTATGAGGGCAGCGCGGGGATTGGCCTGAATGGTCTAAAAAGACGCTCCACTCAGGCCAGGAAGTCTGTGGGGTTTCTCCAGCGTGGCTGCTCAATACAGCTGGGCTGGAGGAACCTAAGTGCGCATGTGTGTTTTGTTCGGCCAAACACAAATGTGAACTTAAGGAGTGCACATAGCACTCTTCCTTCCATGGCCGGCACCTCCGCCATTGCGGAGGAGCCGCCACTGGCTCTCCCCAAGATGGCTGCCCACCAGGTAATCTCTGGCTCAGGTCATCTAACGATATTTCTGCCCCTTTTAAAGAACAGCTGCAACCCAAGAGGATAGTCAAGTGTGGTATACAGTGGGGCATAATTTCACATTACTACAGGTAGAACCCCCATGTTGAAGACCACAAGGCCTTTGATCCATTCTATGCACCAACAGTTCCAGCTTGCAATGCAGTGAGGCACCACCCTTAAACAGGGTCCTGCTATATACTGGGGTCTTGCAGTACAATAAGGCAAGGGCCTCAAACAGGGTCTGCCGGCATGCCTGGCGGTTGTGAGGTCGGGGTTCTCGGGCCCTGACAGTGTCTAATAAAACAAAGTTGCAGTTCTAGTTTATACTATGTATCCCTCTGATTAACCATTTTAACGTGTGTGGCTCTTGAATTCAAAATTATGTTTTAAATGAACATTGAGAAAATAAAGACTAAGCGATAAAAAAACAGGCTATTTTTACTTATAATGCAGACATTTTTACTGTGTATATTACAGGATTTACCCTGTATAAGGAAGTAGAGCCACCAGCCTTGAGCATAGCTCCCAGATTCCATGTGCGAACCCTATGAATGCTACGGCTAGCTACCCACGGACACCTTGAGTAAGGCTGCCCAGGCACTTGGTGCTAATGCACGCAAGGGCCATGATGCTTCGGTTGAGGAGTTGAGGAGTATAACTGAGGGGATCATTATAATGTCGGCGGGACTGACACCGACGGCACGTCGGTGTCAGTCCCACGACATCCGAAGCAGCGGTCAGACCGCCGCTTTACAATGTGGTCGGACCGACCGCATGTGCGAGGAACCTGCCGCAGCGGTGGCGACAGGCTCAAGGCCCGTCGGCCCAATGGTCGGAATGTAATCCCTGCAATGAGGGCAGTGTCTGCTCGGGCAGTGCTGTAGGGATTACAATAGCCCTTTCCGACTGCCTTTCATTGACTGTCCGACTGCCATTGAAAGGTTGGCAGAAACATGGGGGCCCCTAGCAGGGCCCCCATCCCTTCGCGGCCTCCACTATGAGGCCGGGGGGCACCACAGGTGTCCCCACAAACATCCATGCCACAGGGTACAGGGATGTTTAAAAAATGCCTTTTCCGGGCCGCAGCATAAGCCTCAATGCCAAAAGGCATGCTTCCGACTGCCTCCACGGCGGACGAATCCTAATTAGGCGGTCGGGACTGCCAACTACCTGTCGGGCATTCGCTTTACCGCAACGATGCCAGTTGGACGCTCGTCCGACCGGCATCATAATTAGGGCATACGTTTCCAGCCTGAAAATGTTATATTTTTGAATTGGATAAGAAAAAAAATTCAAAAATGGGTGATTCTGTGTGGTACTAGTGAGTTGAAAGCCTGCCAAGTGTTACTTCCGGTAGCTTTTTTAACAAAAGAATTCAGTGGAGTCCTTCTGCGGCGGACTTTGGAAGAATTGTGCACAGGACTTTTATTTATTGTATATACAAGGATTGAGGTGCTGAACCAGTGGTCAGCCGCGGTTGTGTTTTTTGTTAATTACTTCCGGTAGCTGTACACCTGCCTATAGGTATTTTTCACCTATACATGTATGTCCATCTTGGCTGTGTATGTCCATCTTGCAGTGCATATTATGTGCGAGGGGGTCACTTCATTCAAAGCTGAACTCGGGTCCCTGTAGTCAGCCGGAACCCTGGGCTTGTTCAGACTTTTGCAGGGCTGCCATGGCGAAGCTATAAATTAATTATCCCGTCTTAATTAATATCCAACAGGATTACAAGCAAATTAGGAAGTGTGCTGTGCATGTCTTAATTGAAAAAAGATTGTCTTCATCCAGGGACGGAGGCATTATCCGAGGCAGGAAACCGAGGCCTGGAAAGCACTCGTATTTCCGCACACAGATCCTGTGGACTTTGTGATGTGTACATTCCTAGCACAACAAAAGCAACATTTATTAAATCTGATTTACTTAAGAAATCCAGAATTAGCAAGAAACCGATGCAATTCGTAGGCGATAAGACTAAAACGGTAACAGGTCATGGTTTATTTTTAGAAACGTTTACTTTTCGATGGTTTAGAAATCACAAAAAAAAAAAAAACATGGATTAAATAGTAAACACTGTTCCTGCTTTTTTGTACTAACAAAAAGATGGATTTTGGCAGAAAAATGTATTTCTGTAGCAAAAGTGGACGTGGAGCGGAAGGAGACAAAATCGGACATCAGGCGCGGGTTCAGCAAGGCTTGAACCAAAAGCATTGTGGGTAAAGTGATGTGGTAGTAGGAAAGATGGAAAGGGGGCTTTCACAAAGATGTCCACTGCTGCTGGCAACAGGAACGTCAAAGTGAACAATCAATGCTCTGGAGCATCAACAATCTTTAACAAGCTTTGCAGCTGGTAACTTTGGAGGTGTAGAGATATTTTGGTGGCCTCACAAAGAAATGAAAGCAATTCATGCTGCACACACACCACAAACAGCTTCACTTTCACCACACAAATACTAAATGTGTACGGCGTCTACCCTCTTTACGGATAACGTTAATATTGTGGACTTGACTTTGTCTAGCTCCTCACTGGAGTGATTTCAGTAAAACCGCCCCACACTCTCAGAACCATCATATGTAAGCTGCTTTGAGGAAGAGACTGTACTCAGTGCCCTTTGTCAGGTGGGTACCAATGCATTTGCTTTTTATCTATTTGTAAGTTATTCTCCTGTCTCTTGACTGTACATTATTCCAGTTAGCGATACCCTCATTAACCAGACAAGAGAATTTACTACACCTCCCATTCAATTATGTTCATGGTCCAACATTTTCTAATTGAAATAAAAGCAATAGCAACATTGACGAGAGGGTAGGTAAATGAATTAAACACATTATACCACTTTAATGTGAAAAAAAGAGGGACATAGGAATGTTTCTGCTCAAGACAGATATATTTGAAATATGTTTAACTATCTCTGACATACTTCATACTTTGCCTGGTAATAAGATATCTATTACATGAAATCAAAGATAAAAAAAGTTAAGACTATAGCAAATACCCAAAAATATCTTGATCAGAAAAATATGAGAGTAATAAAACTTGCTTCTCAATGTATCAAACTTACTGTAAGGAAATTCATCTTTTTGCGTGGTCACCTCCGATATTGTGGACTGATACTGCCTGTTTTTCGACTCTGAAAGTGCTCTGAGTCCTGTCAACCAGCCTCAGTGCCAGCGCTCTGACTCTTAAAAGGTATAAGTCTAAGTGGTCTCCCCCCCATTGACATAAGTTAACTTATTTATAAGTCCCTAGTATGTGGCACAAGGGGTACCCAAGGCTGTGAGTTAAGTGTCCCTCATGGACTGCAGCAATCATTTTGCCACCATGAGTTGATAATGGAAAACATGACCCCCCCAGCCCCCCATTGCAGGCTGGAAGAGCAGGTTAAAACTCTTAAACTATTAAAAACACTTAAACTATTAAAAACACTTAAACTATTAAAAACTTTTTAAAACTGCTAACTCAACTTTGCTGTTTAAACCAATGACAAAGCCTAGACCTTCATTTTTAATATTTATAAGTCACCTCTAAGGCAGGACTACTGAGCCCTAAATGTAGGATGGATTAAATCACAAAGATGGACATCTGTCTTGCTAACTTTACATTTCCTGCCAATAAAAACCCGGCGTTGTCCTTTTTACTGTGGAAAGGCTAGTAGCTCTATTCTGAAGTATAGATTTGCATGCTGGCAACTCAGCTGCGCTAACTTCTAAATGAGACTATTAAACAAGATATTAAACAACTTATTGCTTTAACCCGACTTGTTGCCCAAGTTGAATTTAATTTAATTTTTATACCAAGGGCAATTTTAGAAAGTTGCCACTTTGTTGCCCAAAGTTCCCAGTTGCACACACGCTTCTGTCCTCGAGACAACTTCTGCACTCCTGGAGGAAGGAGAGAATGACTCTCAGGAAGACAAACAATGGATCCACCATGGAAATAGATGCAACCTCTTCCTGGCAGGATGGCCAAGAGTGGGTGTGAGCCCAAATGGCACGCTTCAAAGAGGAAGCTGCCCTTGAAGGGAAAGTGCTGATCACAGATGAAAGAAGCTTTTCTTTAGGCAGACAGGCTGGCATCTCGGGCAGAGAGGGAGAAGCCATTGTCAAAGCAGTTTTTCAAGGGGAGTGCCACCCCGAAGTAGCCACACCTCTGGGTTGGGCTAGGGAGCTCCACGCACCAAGAGAAGGGTTCTGCCATGTTGGGAGTCGACAGAATAATGCATTCTGGGCTAACCAGATGCCACACTTCGCAGTGAGCCATCATTAGATGGCATCAGACCTAGTATCCCATTGACTAGTAGTTGCCACGTTCCCCAAAGGCAAGAAATGAACATTAAAGTGGACCTCTGTCACCTACACCTCAGATCACATCTGAACTGGAGAGAGGACCGAAAAAGGACTTCTCTGCTGTTTTCTGGACCCAGCAAAGTGAGGGTGCAGCAAGGACTGGACTGCACCTGCTGAGCCTTGGGCTAGCAAAGAAAGGGTTGTACCTGTGGTATCTCGTTAGTTGAAAATGCCCTCTGGTGGATTTTTGTCATAGAGGTATCTGTTTAAAGATAAAGAATTGTGCCATTATGACATGGTGAGGTTGCATACCCACACCATATGATGATCTGCATACATTCTCACTCTTACAGCAAAATTTGCAAACAAAAACATGTACATTAGGGCCCAAACAATGAAGGGGATACCACATTGATAACCATTTGCCTTCAAGAAAACCTTTAGATTGCTACAGACTATGGACAACAACTAAGAGAAGACAAAGGAAATCGCTGCTATCCACATGGTATCCATGCACTGCTCCTTCTACCCCTGGTCAAAGGGGTCATCATAAAATGATGAGTATCAGAGGGCACAGTTCTGGAAAGCCCTGTTTACTTTCTATCATTTGCAGCCCTTGCCCTTCCTCCAGGCCCCTCAGCAGCAAATGCTGAGGTGCAAGAAAAGGGACCCTTTGATGTCATCAGGGAGTAAGAGTACACGAGAAGCTCCTTTCACTGTTGCCATGCTACACATCAAAAAAGCTCCTGATCACATTTCAGAGTCCAGCTCCATAAATTGCCCATCCGGCTTTCCTCATCTCGTGTCACAAGAGCCATGGAAGTTAGAATCTCTGAAGCCGCCTCGCTTCCTCGCATTCCGGCCTAAGGGAGCAGCTAGGTTAATCTGGAATGGCCTCACACTGGGATGGTACCAGGGCCTTGGGATCAACACGCTTTATTTTCCAGGTCTCACTTTGGATTTTAACTAAGGATGGGCAGACCTCCTTGGTCCATTTCAAGTTAATGAAATTTCGGAACCCTCCTAAACTGCCTGTCCCTGAGAAAGAATGACTTAGATACCTCACACCTTGCCTTCCACCAAAAGGTCGATGCAATTTTGTCTGTTCTGGAAGCAGTTTTCACACCTCCTAAAAGGAGAGGAGCTGACATGGGGCACCTTCTGGAAGACTAATGCTAATTAGCCAACTAGAGATTCAGGTAGGCAAAGTCTGAAATTTCAAAACTTTCTTGTATGTTTAGCAAAATCCAAATTCACCAGTAAATTTGATTAAAAAAACTGTGGTTGAATCATTTCTTTAGAATATCCTAAATTCAAGTTAGCAAAATAGTATTTTAACTGGACTTTAGATTTTGTTATAGAAAGAGCTACAGCCACATACAAAGAAAATAGGTTTTCACCATAGAAACATGCCAACATGGCATTTTTAAATGTTCCACTTTTCAATACTAGACAGCCTAGGGGGCGTGGCTAAGGCGCCGAGGAAGATGGCCGCCGTTCTCGGGAGCTCCGCTCACAAGTAGCGCGACGGAGTTTTCTCCAGGCTCTATTTCCCGATGAATGACCTCCTAAGTTGCGGGTATTTTTGCCGGAACTCCTGCTGCCTGAAATGTATTGCCTGCAACTTGCGGGGTGAGCGCTTCTTAACCTTTTTTCTTCGTTTTTTCTTCCGGCCGGTTCGCGAGTGAAACGCGGCCGCCATTTTGATTTACTCTCGTCCTGTATGTTCCTCATGGACGGTGTTATTTCGCCCACAGAGCTTTTTATTTGCTTTTTGCCGCCCAAATAACATGCTTACCTGGGTATTGATTCTTCGCTTCACCACAGTGACTGTTTATTTTTTATCAACTCGTATTTTTGCCTATGTACTTGCCCTTGCCTGCTTTTTATGTATTCTGAGGAGGTGAATTGCCAACATGTTTTCCACAGACTTACATCTGCTTTTTCTTCAGCGACCTCAGGCTTTCACTTCTTATTGGTTTTTCTTAACGGTCTGGTCTACTTTACCTATTTCGAAGTAGTGAACAATAATACAGTTTCCACTTACCATTTTGTGCTTGAAATTTGATTTTTTACCTCCTCTTTTCCTAAAATGGCAACGTCCCGTACTGCTCGGAGTGGCCACCATCAAATAAATTCAAATAATGGGTCTCAGGAAGACATTAACCCTTTTAGTGTCCTATCAGATAATGTAGAAGAAGCAATAATGAATACTTCTGCGACAAAGGGCTCTTCCTCACAAAATCCACGCTCAAGCAACAAAAATATTTCCAAAACTCCTTCCATATCTGCCTCTACGCCAGGTAAAAGAGTGAAAACTAACCCTCCTTCGCCCACTACTTCCTCTTCCACTATTTCCAAGGAACTATTGCTTGACGAAATCCGTTCCCTTAAACCATACATGGCAGAGACGAATTTACGTCTTCAAAACTTGGAGGACAATTGGTCACATACTGCACAACAAGTTGACGAATTAGAAAAGAAAGTCGCTTCTGTTCAGGTAGTTGCTGACCAAGTCCCCTGCCTACATAGAGAGGTACAGAACCTTAAACTACAAGTGGAAAATTTGGAGAATCGCAACAGACGCAATAACCTGCGTATTTACGGTCTGGCGGAAAATCTTGAAGGGTCTAACCCTATAACCTTTTTCAATCTTTTCTACCCACTCTTCTTGGACTTCCAACTTCTCCAGCTTTGAATATTCAGCGAGCCCATCGCCTAGGTCAAATCTCTCGTTCATTTGCTACTTCTTCCTCTTCATTGAAACCTAGAGGGGTAATTTTGTACTTTCTGGAATACACTGACCTCCTTAAAGTTCTTCAAGCAGCTAAACAGAAAGGGAAGATCACATGGAATGGTTCAAACCTTTTCTTTGCACAGGATTACGCCAAGGTTACTGCGGACCGTCGGAAGAAGTTTCTGGAGATGATGCCTGCTCTCAGATCTTTGAATGCTCGTTATGGCTTATTCCATCCATGCCTTTTCAAAGTGACTTATAATAATCAAACATTGTCCTATGAGGATCCAGCACTTCTTCAACAATTTCTTGACACTTGTAGAGCTGATTCAATGGACACTCCTCAAGTTTAATAGTTTTTTGTGGCATAAGCACTGTTGGTCACTGTTTTATCTCTGCCTCTCATCCCAAATGTTTTCTGTGTTTTGTCAAGTTATGTGCTTTTTTCATCATTTTTATTATTCGTTTGATATTTCCAGATGCAGTTTAGTGCTTATTTGAATTTACCCTCTTCGTTTGTGCCTGGGGATTACTTCTCTCTCCTGCGTCTTCGTGGAGGACTCGGTCTGGTGTGCTACCTTCCTCATGTGGTTCCACCCACCCCATTCTCAACGGTTTTCTGTGGTATGTCTCTTTGATTTTCTTTTTCATTGTCAATGATTTGTTTTGTATTACTTCTTTGTACTGTCTTTTGTCTTCTCCTCTTCTTTCTGTTTTTCCCTGTCCTTTTCCCTTCACCTTTCTTCTTTCCTATCTTCTCTCTTTGAAACTATTTTCTTTAAATTTGCCTTCTCTTCTTTCTTAATCTCATTTTTCTTTTTTATTCTCTCATCAATTGCTTTTATTTCTTTCTTTCAACAACAAATGTATTATGCCATTGCTTTTATAATATTTGTGCATGTTCTTTTTAAAGGATTTCCTTTAGAGTTGTAACTTGGAATGTTAAAGGAGTTAACAATCCCATTAAAAGACAATGTATGTTAACTCATTTAACTACATTGAATACTGATATTGCTTTAATTCAAGAAACCCACCTGTCAGATGTTGAAGCTCTTAAATTGAAAAGAAGTTGGGTGGGTCATGTTTTTTCTTCCCCAAGTTTAGGGAAGAAAAATGGGACATCTATTCTATGCCATAAAAAACATCAGTTTTCAGTTGTTCATCAGGATAATGACCTGGAAGGTCGCTGGGTAATTGTTAAACTGCTTATTGATCAAATACCTCTAGTTCTCTTTAATGTTTATGCACCTGTTTATATTGATAATACGTTTTGGACTCAGGTTTCTGATAAACTTCTTATGTTTGATGATGACTATGTTTTTTTTGGAGGTGATTGTAATCAGGGTTTTGACCCTATTTTAGATAGACATTCCTCTGTAAAATTTGCCAACACTAAGATGCATACACAATTCACTTCTGCCATACGTTGTAAAGCTCTAATTGACATCTGGAGGCTTTGTAATCCGGATACCCGGGAATATAGTTTTTATTCTCCCTCTCATCATTCACAATCCCAAATTGCTTATCTTTTCCTCAGTAAACCCTTATCTCAACTTGTTTCTAACGCTGAGATTGGTTCTATTTTGATATCAGATCATGCCCCAGTTTTTGTGGATTTTGATTTGATACCCTTTTCCCCTCGCACTGGTAGGTGGCGTTTTAACAACGCATTATTAGCGGATCCTACCTTCACAAGCCAATTCACCTCCTTTGCTTCTGAATTTTTTACTCCTAATTCCACCCCAGACTCTTCTCCAGTAATGATTTGGGACTCTTTTAAAGCTGCGGCTAGAGGCTTTATCATAAACTTTGTTTCACGGAAAAAAAAGTTATTTGAAGCCAAAAATGCTCAGTTATTAGCAAAGATTAAACAACTTGAATATTGCTATTATCGCTCCAACTCTGAAATTTCGCAAAAAAATCTTATTGAGGCAAAAATTTCTTTTAACAAATCATCTACAGAAGCTGCCTCCTCCTATCTCTTAAAAAGTTGTGCCCGTTATTATGGAGGCCAAAATAAAATGGGAAAGCTACTTGCTAATTATTTAAAGATACGCCGCGAAAGGACTAAAATAGATAACATCCGTAATAATGTAGGTGACTCACTATTTAAAGATAATGATATCCTGAATGAGTTTGTCTCATTTTACAAAAATCTTGACACACCTGAGCAACAACCAACTTCAGCCGCCCTCTCCTCTTTCTTTCAATCAATACATTTTCCATCCTCCTATAATACGGATTTTTCTTCATTAGAAGCTGACATCACTCTCTCTGAAATTAAGCATGCCGTTTCAGTACTGAAAAGAGGGAAAGCGCCTGGCCCTGATGGATTTACTATTGAATTTTATGCCCATTTCGCGTCTTTATTATTGCTTTATAAGTCTTTTGTCAGTGACGGATCCTCATCAGGAACCTTTCAGGAAGCTGTGATCTGTTTAATTCCCAAAGAAAACAAAGATCCCGCTTTTTGCAAAAACTACCGACCGATTTCCCTAGTTAATTTGGACTATAGGATTTTCGCAAAGATTCTTGCCCTCCGTATTGGCCCCATTTTACCTAACCTTATCGGTCCAGAACAATCAGGTTTTGTAAAGGGTCGTTTGTCCTCAGATAATTCCAGAGTTTTCTTTAGCATTTTAAGTAAAGCTTCCTCTCTCGATTACCCCATTGCCGCGAAAGCACTCGATGCTGAGAAAGCTTGTGACAGAATTGGTTGGGATTTTATGTTTCAGGCACTAAAATGGATTGGTTTCCCTGTTAAATTAATTTCTCTTATTTCTTTACTTTATTCTGGCCCTAAAGCTTCTATTTTTGTCAATGGGAAAACTTCTGAATATTTCTCTCTCTACAGAGGAGTTTGTCAAGGTTGTCCTTTGTCCCCTCTGTTATTTATCATAGCATTGGAACCCTTTTTAACGAAAATTAGACTAGATACTAGTATTACTGGTTTTGCGCTGGACACTGCTCACGTTAAAATGTCCGTTTATGCCGATGACATCCTTCTATATTGCTCGAATCCATCTACTTCTCTTCCAGCCTTTCTATCCCAAGATGATACTTTTTCTCATTTATCTGGCTATCGTCTTAATTTGGATAAATGTGAGGTTTTCCCCTTAAATATTTTCTGCTTAAAACAAGATTTTATTTCCACTGGTTTCTCTTGGAAAACCTCTAAAATAAAGTACTTAGGTTTATGGTTTTCTCCGACTATCCAAGAAACTTTAAAGGGAAATTTTGATAGTATTATTAAAACTTTATCTGAGTCTATTGACCAATGGCACCCACGCTTTCTCTCCTGGTGGGGACGGCTGGATTCCATCAAGATGATGCTCTCACCGTTAATTCTCTATCTTCTGTCTATAAACCCAGTGCATATTCCTGGTTTTTATTTGTAAAAAATTGACTCTTTGCTAAATAAGTTCCTCTGGAAAAACAAATCTCCTCGAATAGCTTTAAGCGCTCTCAAGGCTGACAAGAATTCTGGAGGTCTCAAGTTTCCTGATTTTAAATCTTACCATTATGCTTTTTCTTTAAAACAATCCTCTCGCTGGTTATCTTCTGATCAATGTGTTCATCCTCCTCTTTGGTTGGACATAGAACAACATTTCATAGCCCCTTTCCAATTTAAAGAATCTCTCACTTTTTCTAATAATATTGCTTCTTTTCGTTCTCAAGTTATTTCCCACACACGTAAAATACTAGCTCCTCTTCTTCCGTCTTCGTACCCCTCTTTTTCCTCGTTGGATCAGCAACCCATTTGGCATAATCACTTATAGCGTATTAGAGCCCGTACTTTTTATTGGAAAACTTGGAGACTAAAGGGAGTAATTTTGATTTCTCAGTTGGTTCATGACATCGTCCCTTTATCCTTCTCAGTTCTTCAATCAAAATTTTCCTTACCTTCGTCCTGTAAACCTCAATATGACTCACTCCTTCCTTCTCTCACACAATATCTTCTTTCTCTATCTCCTGATCCCGTCATCCCTACCAGATGCTCCATTCTTTTTCCTTTATTATCTATTAACTCCTCTGCTTCTTCTTTATATAAAAATTAATTCTTTTCCTCAGACAGGGTCAAGGGGAAGGCTGAATTGGCTTGGGAAAGAGATCTAACAGAATGTTGGTCTATACCATTTTGGGATAAATTATGGCTCAAGATTCATAAGACATCGAGAGCAGCTAATACTACTCAAACTCTTTATTTTATCTACAAACGCCTTTTATTTACCCCAGCGAAGTTAGCTTCTTTCTCTACAGAATCTTCTTCAGCCTGTTGGTCTTGCTCGTATGTCCCAGCTGATTTAAAACACATGCTTTTTCATTGCCCCTCCCTCTCTCGTTTTTGGCTATTAGTCTGGTCCCAAATCAATAGAATTTTTAAAACCCAAGTTTCTTTTTCTCCAACTAACGTATTTTTAGGTTCCTTATCACCATCCTGGGCACATTCTTCCACTAGCCCCTCTTTAATTGACTTATTATTAGCAATAGCCCTCCATTTAATAACTTCTAACTGGAAACAAGCTGACAAAGTTACTTTCAAAGCATGGTGGAATGCTGTTTGTTTTCACCATAGACTGGATACAAGCAAAAGTCACTCCCGTATCCGTATCCATTAAAAGAGATCTCTTTTGGCTCCCTCTATCCACTTACTTATCTAATATAGCCTTATCCTCCGCTCATAGTCCTGATGAAGTCAGAAAACCTCCATGAACTACTTGTTGTCTTTATACTTCTGTTTTTTCGATATAATTTTTGTATTACTCCTTTGTTTTTTAAACGTTTATGATTATAATGTTGTTATTAATGTCTTTGTATTTGAATAAGAGATTAAGATTTTAGTTATCGCCTTTCTTCTTATTGTTATAAGGAATTATTGTAATAGATATCTTGATTTCTCCCTCCCCCCCCTCTATTTCCCTTTTCGATTATCAGAAATAGGTTTTTAATTGTTTTAACTTTATGCTTCTCTAAGAGTGTATTTCACTTATATAATGTTTTTCTCATATGTTTTGCTTCAACTTTTCCTTTAATAAACTTTAAACTTAATGGGGCGTGGCTTGCGCGCCGCTGCAAGATGGCGGCTTGCGCTTGAGCTCTGCTCTGAGCAACGGCCGACGGAGGTTTTGCTGCCGCTGCAGACGGCCCTGTACACTCCAGCAGTTGGCATCATGTTTACGATGCTGCCGAGTGTGTTTTGAGGTAGTTTCCTGCACTTTGGGGCGGCCGGTGACCACATTCAGGACGTCTGTTGGTAGCGCTCGGTGTTTTCACGAGCGGCCGCCATTTTGATTCCTCACTGGCGAAGTTGTTTTTTCTCCTCAGCACGACGACGCTACTGCTACGGACTGGTCAGAAATGAGGACAAACAAGAGCTGGTGACGTTGTCTTACACTTTATAAGGCTAATTTGATTTTTTCTTCCCTCCTGCTGCATTACTTCCGTTTGTGAGCTTATTTTTTTTTTCTTCAGAACACCGCCAATGCCTTTATATGGGGCTTCTTTTATCTATGTTTCCCTGCTTTTTAGCTGTTTTTGGAGGTCGGAAGGAGTCCTCTTGATACCTGCAGGGCATGATATTTTTGTGAGGTGGTTCCTTTCCCTGACCTTGTAAGCCCGCAATTATTACCGTCCTGTTCTTTTTGCTGAGGGTGCACTCTCCATTTTGTGCTCTTTTCCTTATTACACATTGTGTTTTTATACATCCTCTGGCATTTCCTTTCTTTAGTCTATCTGAAGGGGTGTATTTTGCTCCTGCTGAGGTGGTGTGCTCTATGGCCGCGAATATGGGTCCGTCACCAAATGCTAAAGACGCTAAGGACTCTAAAGCGTCCCTTAAGAGGTCCCCTACACCTGAGTCTGTTCAAAAGGACCCTAACTCCACTCTTGAGACTATCCTGACGCGCCTTAATGAGGTCCATGAAATTGCGCAGTCTACCAAGACTAACACAGACTTACTGCAAGTGGAGGTGTTAGCCATCAGGAATGATTTCAAGGCCCTTTCCCTTCGTGTTTCAGACACAGAAGCACGTATTAGTGGCGCAGAGGATTCCATGCAAAAGCACTCTAGATCTCTTTGCCAGTTAGAGCGCTCAATGGCGGCCTTGCGGAAAGACCTCACTGAGCAAGAAGATCGTAACCGTAGATCTAATTTGCGCATTTTTGGTCTTCCGGAAGATGTTGAGAAAGATGTATCTTCTTTGATTGATTTCCTCTATCAATGGATTCCCTCTACGTTACAAATTTCTTTCCAAAGAGATTTTGAGCTGGAACGTGCACACCGTGTCCCTACCTTTCGCCCTAAGTCTGCTACTCAACCTAGAGCGATAATTTTTAAGCCACTGCGCCATCAGCACACAGAACAAATTCTGGCTCATATGCGGAAGGTTAGAGTTGTCTCTTGGAATGGCCATCGCATTTCAATTTCTCAAGACTTTGCCAGAGACACGGTAATAAGGAGGAAGGGCTTTCTTAATCTCCGGAAGCGTCTATCTGAGATGAATATCCCCTTTTCTTTTGCTGGCCCTTCAAAATTCCGCATTACTTTCAAAGGTCGCTCCAGAATCTTTGATGAACCTGCTGACTTGGCCTCGTTTTTGGATAATCAGATGGAGCTACAGATGGATCTTCAATTGGAGGCCTCGCATGTTCCTGGTTCTTCTGGCACCTGATGCGGTTATACATACTGCAATGTGTTTTCTTCTTTGTCAGATCTATTAAGTTTAGTTGCATTTAGATCTGCGTGGAGGTCTTAGTGTCCATTGGCTTTGGTGTGTTTTTGTCGTCTTCTGGTGCTCCCTTCCTATCGTTATGGTGTAGTGGTCTTTATTGTCGTTAGTTTTATTGTATGAATCTTTCAGTATTTCGTGATTGCGTCTCTTGATGGTTTGATTTCATTCCTGCTCGCGTGTCGTCCTTATTACTCTCTTCCTTCCCAGTTTGTCTTTTGACATATTAGGTCCTGGTCCGTTTCTTATCCCGGTGTATGACTTCTTTCTTTTCATCAACTTTTGATGTGAGACTTGGTTTTCTCTCTCTCTTTGTTTTTGGTCTTGCTACTTGATGGTCGTCTTTTGTTGTTTCGTATTTATGGAGTATACAATTGTTTCTTAATGTATTGTTGTATAGTTTGGGTACATATTTGAGTCATAGATGCTTATTGATGTGTATGTGTTGTTGAAATTAGAGTTAATATGTTTCTTCTATTTAGTTAGCGGTTATATCCATTTCACTGCTATATCATTGATTGATTTGTTTATTTCGTATTATTAATTATCTTTTTCGACTAGGTCGGATTTCTATAGTTGTTTTGTAATTGATAGTCTTATGTCTCTTTACTTACATGTTCATATAATTACGATATCCTCACCTCTTTTAGTTAAATTGAGTGTATCCGGTTCTACCTATTTGTGGACAGCTATATATAAGATTGCTATAGGTTTTACATATTTATATATAGTATTAATTTTTCTTATTTATCTGCCATAGGGCTTCATTGATTGTTATATTGAGCTGTTACTACATGCTGTTTTCTCTAATATGTTTCATTTAATTTTTTCCCACAATGTACCATATAGTATGCTTTGGAATGTATTTTCTTTTCTCTTTATTCTTTTTCTGTTGCTCTTCATGATGTTTGCTTCGGTCTCGCTCTACCTAATAGTAATATTAGCTTTTAGCTCATTTTTCATCAGCTCTTATTGATTGCAATTGTTTTTTTTTCTTCTTTCTGCCTTTCCTGATTTTTATGATCTATTTTAACTGTTACCTATTTATCAATTTGGTTAAACGTGTTGCCTTTATAGACTTTCAAGTTGTTCTGTTTCCAGAATACTATAATTAATTCCAGTTCATATCTTTTAGACAGTTCTTCTTTTTAAATACGTATAATCAACTATGTACTGTTTTGGGGCTATTTATGCTGATGTTTTATATTCCTCTGGTTGGTCCCCTTGCTCATTTTCCCATGTTCCCCCTTGTATGAATTTGGTCTTTTTCAGACCTGCCTTATGGGCCCTTCTCTCTCTCTTTCTGTTTATTTTCTTGCTTTCTTTTTCCTTTTCTCTCTTCCTTTCTCTTTGGATTTCCTCTTTGGATTCTCCCTGTTTCGTGTTGGTTTCTAGTGTCTGGTGGTGTGGTCTCTTGGATGTTGTAGTTCATATATCCTATATGAAATATCTTTTTCTCCTGTTAATGGCTCTATGTCTGGATTGAATATACTCTCCCTTAATGTTAAAGGGTTAAATCACCCAGTTAAAAGGTGTAAGATTTTAGACGACTGCAAATCTCTTTCTTCGGATCTAGTCCTTTTTCAAGAGACAAAGGTCTCTGCCAAGGAGGCGTTATTTCTGAAGAAAGAATGGGTCTCTGATGTTGCTTGTTCAGATGCCTGTGGTAAAAGAAATGGGGTAATTACTTTAGTTTCTAAAAATTCTGGATTGTCTATCGTCTCCTCTGAACAGGATGCAGAGGATCGTGGCTACTATCTAAGGTGTCCGATGGTAATGCCGATCTCTTTGTCATGAATATCTATGCCCCTAACAAGGATGACCCGTCTTTTTGGAAAGCAATCACTAAAAAGCTAAATGACACACCTCATTCTGGCAATCTTATTGTAGGTGGAGACTTTAATCTACCAATGGATCCTATCTTGGATAGAAATTCTGCCTTTAACTTTCGTCCCCCTCAAGCGCATAAACAACTGATTAATATGTGTTCCCTGATCCATCTTCAGGATGTCTGGCGTCTTCATAATCCCACTGGCAGTGACTTCTCCTTTTTTTCTTCCCCTCATTCGTCCTTTTCACGCATTGATTATCTTTTGGTTCATTCCTCTCTTGTTCAATCTTCTTCTTCTCCGCTTATTCATCCTATTTTAGTTTCAGACCATGCTGCGGTGACTTTCACACTTATGTCTTTTGCCCCTAGGGCAAGATCTCGTTCGTGGAGATTAAACACGGAGGTTTTACATGATGATTCCCAGGTTCGAGAGTTCTCCAAGGATATTGAGACGTTTTTTCTTGAGAATGTTGGTTCAGTCAGCTCCCCTGTTGTTCTCTGGGATTCTTTTAAATGTACTTTCCGTGGGCAGGTCATGAGGTGTATGTCAAGGAGAAACGCAGCCATTAAAAAGGAGCTCACAGGGAGGTGACAGGAATTGCTATGCAGCCTGAGGCGCGATGTTGTCTCCTGAATGTCTGGAGTCCTACTGACCACAACGCGGCACAGACTCAGTGGGTGACCCTGGGGAACATGGTAGCCAAGCGCGATATCGCTCGGCTGTGGGGCTCCGATAGGCCGCCCACATTGACAGCGTGGATGGAAAACATGGACTGGAGCATGTTTAGGGAGAAGACAGTGTATTGTGCTCGAGGGCGCCCTCGGAAATGGCACGCTGTGTGGGGGCCATGGAACCAGTACAGAGGGGACATATGCCTGCCCCCCGACCCGGATCCGCCTGAGGAGCAACTTTCCCCTTAGTCTTTTTCCGGCTTTGACTTTCCCGCTGATATGTGATTGTTTTTAGAGTCTGTGCCTTTCCCTCCTTTCCCTCACTATAGACCTGTGCCTGTTGGACGTGATGGGCTCGTCCCCCCTGATGGGAACCTCTCTTGGTGTTTACAGTACCTTTCGCCTTGCTTGTGTTTAGGGTTGTATTTATGTTTATGCAAAATAAAACCTTTGGCTCTCCTGTCAGTGATATGTGGACGCAAGCATGTGTTGAATCTCTAAAGCTGCCGTACCTCCGGGTTGTCGGCTGAATAGCTGTGTCACTGATCTAAAATAAAGGTTTTTAAAAAAAAAAAAAAAAAAAAGGAGCTCACGGATTTAGCAGATGAGATTAAACGTCAGGAATCCCTTTTTCGGCATTCTCAGGATAAGTCCTGCCTCCAATCTATTAAGAATTAAAAATATACGTACAATACCATAGTCACTAAGAGAGCTCATATTGGTCTTCAGGCTCAGAAATCGAAGAAGTTGCTGTTAAAAAATCATGCGGGCAAGATTCTTGCAGCTACATTAAAGTTCCAGGAATCTTCTTGTAAATCTTCCCAAATCTCTTCTATTACTGACCAGCTTGGTAAGAAAAAATTTCAAACTGAGGAAATTCTCGAGGTCTTTCGCGATTTCTATAATAACTTATATACCCCTTCTACTCAAGCTTCTTTTGAACAATGCCAGGAGTTCTTGAAGTCAGTTCCTTTGAAAGTTATATCGGAGGAAGATAATAACTCATTGAATGGTCCGATTACCTCTGATGAAATCATTTCTGCGATTAAGGCTACTCGTTCCGGTAAAGCTCCTGGTCCTGATGGATATCCTATTTTGTTTTATAAAACCTTTATTTCCGTGATTGTTCCGAAACTTCAATCCGTCTTTGATGCTTTTATTAAGGATGGTTCTGTGTCTGGTTCCGCTGCTGACGCTACTATTGTAGTAATCCCCAAAGAAGGGAAAGATCATTCAGACCCCAAGAATTTTCGTCCTATTTCCCTTCTTAAGATTTTTGCTAAAATGTTGGCTAAACGTTTAGAGTCCTTTATTCCTCAATTGGTTCATCCTTCCTAAACAGGTTTTGTAAAGGGGCGTCTTGCACGTGATAATATCCGTACTTTTTGTCATATTCTCGGTTCCGCCAAGCGATCTAATCTTCCGGCGGCGGCCTTGGCCCTTGATGCTGAAAAGGCCGTGGATAAGGTCTCTTGGCCTTTTTTACGCGCTGTTTTATGTGCACATAACCTTGGTGAGTCTTTTATTCGTATGGTTATGTCTCTTTACTCCCGACCTAGAGCTAACATAAGAGTGAATGGAGCTACGTCGTCCTTTTTTAACCTTCGCCAGGGTACTAGACAAGGGTGTCCTTTGTCTCCTCTTTTATTTTTGCTGTCCATTGATCCTCTTCTCAGAATGATTGACGTACATCCAGACATTAAGGGGTTCTCTTTTGGATCTCATCAGATAAAAACAGCTGCTTATGCTGATGATGTTCTCATTTTCTCGGATGATATTGCACTGGCCATCCCTGCTATTTCTGATATGATTTCTATTTTCTCAAAGGTTTCAGGATATACCCTGAACAAGGATAAGACAGAGATGTTTCCCCTAAATGCTTACTGTTTCTCACATGGGTTCGGCGGGCTTTAAATGGCAATCTAAGCAACTAAAATATCTGGGTATATATTTTTGTTCCACCCTTTATGCTACGGTTACTTATAACGAATCTCAAACTATTCTTAAGGTGCGAAGTCTTTTAGAAAACTGGTCTCCGAAACATATTTCTTGGTGGGGCCGACTCCAAACTCTTAAAATGATGATAACACCCATTGTTAATTTTATTTCTTCTATGCTTCCGGTAAAGCTCTCGGATGCCTTTTTTCACGATCTGGATTTATTGACTTCCAAATTTTTATGGAATAACAAAAGGGCTAGAATTTCCTATAAATTCTTGCGGAAATCCTATGATATGGGAGGTTGTAATCTTCCTGATTGGGGGAAATATCAATCTGCTTTTTTGGCGTCTCAGGGTGCGCTCTGGTTTTCCTCTCCTTCTATTCATGTTCCAGCTTGGTTGCTAATAGAACAGGAATTGGCCTCCCCTCTTCCGACTGTCTCTTTTTTAACCTCGAATACCCTTTCTATTCCATTCTCTAGATCTATTATTTTAGACACTATTGCTTCGGTTCGCAAGGTGGATAAGAGAGTGGCGATTCCACTGCATAAAACTAGATGGTCATCTATTTGGCGGAATTCCAAAATTAAAATTAATATTGATCCAGACTTGATGTCTTACTGGGCTGGGAAAGGTATCTCACTTGTTAAACATCTTTATGATTCCAACAATGATCCTCTCCCTTTCTCGACCTTGGCTCAACAATTTTCTTTATCCAATCTAGACTTTTATACCTTTCTTAAGATAAAGGTAGCACTTGCTAAAGTACGCCTTCATCCTTCCTCCTCTATGATTACGCTTTTTCAACTATGGATTAGGTCTGGTCATGTAGCATCTAGGATTTATAAATTTTTGTCGTCTTCTAGACTTCCTTCCCAGACTGTCGCACAGCAAAAATGGCTACATAATTTCGATCATAGTGTTACCGATCATATCTCTTCAGACACATGGCAAGATATTGGTAAACTTTCTCTTCGTAACAAAATCGCCCCCTCATTAATGCAATCTAAGTTTTTCTCTATTAATCTTCTTCACTGGACTCCCACTCGTTTATTTTCGTTAAATCTCAAAGAAGACAATCGGTGTTGGAGCTGTGATCTTGCACCAGGCGACTTTCAGCATATGTTTTTTGATTGTTCTCTTCCCCAACCCTTTTGGGGTTTAATTCACAAACACCTCATGATTATCTTTAATATCAAGTTTCAACTCTCTTTTCCATTAATTCTTTTAGGCCCGTTGGCAGCCTCGGTCCCTTTGCCTTTGGATTCCATGGAGTTACAACTGTTGGATCTTTTACTAACCATTGCAGTGAGGAAATATGAATTTTGTGATCAGTTATGTCCCCTATCGTAGACCCCAACGGCTCCATGTGCATGCTATAAGTACATGTATGTTCCCTCCTGCTCCAGTTTTGAAGACGCAAATACATGTGCGTCCACCGTCAACATGTCCTCTTTCAGATCCGCCATGAACGGGTCAGATATTCCATTCCTAAGTATGAAAGGCCACCGACTTTATGTGGTTCACTTTCCACATTCTACAGATTCAGGCGAGTAGGCCCTGAATTCTGTCATCAAGCCTTTTCCTGTCTTCTGCCTCTGAAAGCTCCAGTCTGAGCCTGCATCTGTGTCCATGAACTTTGTCCTACTCCCTGCGCGGCTAACGGTGCCTGATCCAGCATATTGCCTGCCAAAAAAAAAAACTGTATTTCACCTTCAAGATTATCTACTCCGCTCCTCATCCGATGCATTCCTGTCTAGTAGTTTAGGTAAACATTCCTCCAGCTACCGTGCAAAGGGCCAGGCCTCGCTGTCCTCATGCAAGTAATTCATAACCCCGTTACCATGGAATATTCCTACCCCCTCGCATCTAGTGTAGACACTTAGACGCTTGTACACGCACTAACAGTCAGTATAGAATAGATTCTATCCTAGAGACCTTTCCTTTTGGATAACACAGTTCTTTAAACATAGGATATTAGATATGATTTGGGATTAGGTTGACATAACCCCCAGACTTCTGTCTCCACATGTAGAGCTAAATGTCAAGTCCTCTTCACCCTCTAGTTGCACGTCAATCACACGTCATGCGGCTGCGCGCGCATCTCTGCCAAATATTTCTGCTGACATTGCAGGATTCTTCTATGGATCCACCCACTTGTGACATCATGTTTAATGACGTATTTTAGTTACACCCATGTATACGCCTCTATTAGTTACGTATGCACAGTTTATCTGTATTATCAGCTGTTACGCCTCTTGCATCTGTTTCACTGTAATGTATTTTCTATAAAACTGCTTATCTGTCAATAATATATGGCCCTTCCTTCCTGAACTTTCGTGGTGATGGAATAGAATGCCTACAATTCGAATTGTATTCCTTTGTATAGGAATAAAGCCTTTTAAAACCTCTAATACCACGGATTCTGCCTCTTATTTTTACTGAGTTATTCTCACTAAGACTTTACCGCATAAAAATAGTACCGGTAACGAAATATTTACCACATAAATTGGCGCCCGAACAGGGACACTTTCTCATCTCACGCGCCGGCGGTGCGTTGCAGGCCCGGTCTCCTGCCACAGCTGAACGGACAAAAACGCGTACCCGCAGGATTTCCTGTATCTCCCTCCGGCCAAGCGGGAGCGACTGAGGCTGCGATCAACACCCAGACGAGGCGGTGAGAAGTGCGAAGTATCCCGACCAGAGCCTAGCTGAGAGAGCAGGATCCGAGGTATACAGAGGCCCACCAGGTTCCGAAGTTCCGAGTCCAGTCGAGTCAAATCCAGTCCGGTCCAGTTTCAGTTCCGTTCCGAGGCCTTCCGTTCCGAGCTACCCGGTGAGTACCATTACCGGGGAGGCACTTAACGTGCACATAGTCTGTGCCGGTCAAGACGGGTTTGGGTACACAAATCCGGTCTGCACTGTTTCAGCAGTGTATCTGTACTGTTTAGCAGTATATATAGTATGTCTTGCATATAAATAAATATTATCTAGTGTCAGTATTATGTCAGTAACTAGTTTTCTATTAGTTATCATTGTTCGTTAAAACTGTTAAATGTTAAATGTTTTAAAACGTTCTATACATTGTGGTGTGAATGACTGTTCATTATTGTGTTTTATAAAGTGTGTTCTAGTAATAAGGTCTAAAAATGCCGCTCTTTTCGAAACTAAGACAGATCAAAACCAGAAAAGGGGTACTCGAAGAAGCTGTTCCCATTCCACCTAGGGACACTCCAGGATACTTTATGTATCATAAGCATGGCCTAGATGCCGTATTATTTCTTGACTTATGGGTGGACTACACCAAGGATTTGCCAGAAAATCAGAGATGGCCCGCAGCAGGGACCTGGGATGCAGATTGCATCATGAGAGTAGAAGAAGAATTATGGAAAAAGAAAGCCAGACAGTCACAGAAAGATGCCATTGAATTATGGCGTAAAGAATCATACAGACGTACAGAAAAAGCACACAGACAGGAAGAGAAAGGTAGAGAGAATTCAAATAAAACTCGAGAAAATCTATTACTTGAGGAAGGTACCCGAGTAAAATCTGAACAAATAGATAGACAAAGAAACACCCTTATGAATGGTATGTATCCTCTTCTGGCCGAAGGGTTACCTAAGGCTACCCCGGAAATACCAAAAGACTTAACTCCTCCATTGCTCCCGATAAAAGCACATCCCAAAACACATCCCAAAACAGCAAAGGACGTTTTCCTTTCCTCCTATTTAGATGACGTAGCTCCCGAGTATGCTAATGCCATACCACACATACCGCTTGCCGATGGTGTTCTACACCAAGAGCATCCGTCTGTACCCCCGCAACTATAAACTCCTACACAAGTTCCCACAGGTCCATCCGTTTCTACAGTTTTTCCCGCATCTACAATCTCTATCCTACGTCCAACGAATCCTTTCGTGCCTAGCACCTCAGACGGTGCTACCGGAGGTACGACAGACATGTTTGCCACCCCGCCGCGAAATAAACAGACCCTTAGAGATTTAGCACTCCAACGTACACCCCAATTAGCGACATCCGACATGTTTAAAGAACAGCTTGTGGATTGTAGATACGACCCAGTACCAGGTAGACAGGATAAATTGCTCATATCATCACTACGTATAAGACGAGCTACATTATATTTAATGACGATACCAGGAATGGGTGAACACCTAGACGAAATATATCGCTTTGTCCAAACAGGGCGAGGTCCAGAAAGTATTAACGAAGCTATGGAATATCAGAAAGTGGATGTCCAAAGACAACTACTACGTTTTTTCATAAATTGTGTAATTAGGAATCAAGACAGGCCCGGGGCAGATCACGATACCATGCAAAGACTTGTCAAATGGGGTCAGAACATATCAGAAGAGAAACACGATAGACAGGCGTGTATAATCGCCATGGGTCGAAAGATCCGCAAGGAAGTAGAACGAATACATAAAGAAAGACGAGAAACAGACAGAGTAGATTCAGAAGAGGAGGAGGAGCAAGAATCAGAACAAGTCGAAACAATAGCTTATGTAGGTAGAGGAAGACCCCATAATAATACTAGAGACTTTAACGACCCGATACGTCCAATACGTCCAGAATATAATAGACATTTTCCAAACCCTATGTTAACTACAAAATCCCCCGAACACCTATTCCAAGCCGTTGATAAATTACTCCGAGATCGAAGAGGGTACCATGTGCTCGATTCCATGGACGAACAAGAATTAGCTAGGTCAGCAGTACAATGGGCTGACAGTCCCAGCGAATACAATGATGATGTACTTGCACACACGTTTCTGAATCTTGACCCATACGAACAGCGTTTAGCTAGTATATACATGATTCAACACCTCCTTATATTATATAAAAGCCAACACTCCGATCCAGGACCCTTACCTGACATATTGACAGAACTGCTCACGAATATATGGAGAGGGTCAAGTACTGATTTGATTAAAGAAATTCTAGAATTCCGAAACCAATATTTAAATTTCGTATGCCCAGAACACGTTCCAGTTCCCATCATGGGAAGAAAAATGTATCACATAGATAGACAGAACCCGTTACGCGAAGTACACCCAATCAGAGGTGACGGTAATAACTTTACACGCGTGTTTGTGTACACGCCTATAACTAAACTGGAATTATTAGAAATGAAGAAAGTAGTACCCAGCCATGACAAGGATCCAGCAGGTTTCCACCGTGAAATAAAGGACATGTTACTCATGGGAGAGTATACCTACCCCGACATTATGAAAATATTAAAAGTCCTATTACCCTCCGGTGTTTATGAGAAACTCAAAGAAAAGGAATGGGAAGTGGGAGACCAAAAGATAGATTGGACAGCATTAGAAAACGAAGAAAAGGCCCGAGCTGCAGGATCAGGGCTTGGGGAAAAGACTACAGCACTAGCAGGACTATTAGTGCAGGTACTACCACGTTTATTAACTACGAAAAAGGAAGACTGGGGTGCAATATCAGCCTGTAAACAAAAACCAGATGAAGACACTAGTGATTTCTATTCCCGATTTGAAAAATGTTTTGGTATAAATAGTGGCATAAAAGCGAGTAGTGAGTCATATCCACATCTGTTCGTGACAAAATTAGTTGAAAATTCTCTGCTACAAGTCAAGAATGGAGTATTGAAATTCGAAAGTACCTGGCAAGGTAATACCCCATCACAGATGTTACAGATGTTACAATATCATCACAATAGAATTAGAGAAGAACAAGAACACGAACAAAGACGTATGAAAGATACAAAAAATGAAAATGCTTGTTGCACAGTCAGTTCCAGCTGATGGTCATCAAAAGGGTAATTCCGCAGGTCCTACGAAAGGGACATGTAACTATTGTAAACAACAAGGTCATTATATACACGATTGTCCAGTCCTGAAACATAATATTGCTACAGGTAGAACCCAGGAGAGACCACGTCCACCTAGACAGGATCAGAATCAACAACAAATTCCTCAGCATGCACAACCTAGGTTAGCTCCGCAACAACTAGCTCCGCAACAGGGAGCTCCACCACAGACCGTAGCACCACCACAAGCGCAGCCTATTGCTGCAACACAGGCAACAACACAACAGATGTATCAGTACGCACAAGCAGACTATCCCGATTATCAGCGATATACATGACATAGCCTAGAGAGGGAAGTTGGCTTACCCCTTATTGAGGTTCCTGTAGACCAAGAGGGACCTTATGTACATAGTGAACTATTAGGGGAAGACAGAAAGTTTTTACTTGATACAGGGGCAAGCAGAACGACTATACGACGCAGTGAAGTTCCAGGGGCACCCCTCTCAGGCTCACAAAATATTTCCCTTGGATTCTCAGGAAAACCAGTAATAAATGACGTGACACAACCTCTTCCACTTACGATTGGTCCATTGACACGTACTACAGATTTATTGCTTACTAAATCATGTCCAGAAAACTTGTTAGGTATAAAAACATTGAAAGCTCTAGGAGCTATAATATGTTGTTCTCCGGAAGGAGTACGACTATTTTTACGTGACTTTAAAGGTCACTATGTGTCCAGAGACATGGATCACCGACTGCAGAATTTACCTACACATTTATGGGCACAAGGCCCCACTGATGTTGGTTGCATGAATATTACACCATATCGTGTCACACTAAAAACAGGAGTAATACTACCACGAATACGACAATATAAGTTACCACCCGATGCTGTTGTGGCTTTGCTGCAAATCATTGACGAGCTCATTGCACAAGGAGTGGTTGTCGAAACAGACTCCAATGTATGTAATTCCCCGATAATTCCGATTCTTAAAAGAACGGATCCAAAAGCACCACCAGTATATCGATTAGTTATTGATCTGCGCGAATTAAATAAATGTATTGTACCACAATACCCTGTGGTCCCAGATATCTCTTCATTACTAACAGCTATTGACTCAGAAGCAACGTTCTTCACTGTAATCGATCTCAAGAATGCTTTCTTTAGCGTCCCAATAGATCCGGAAAGTCAATACTTGTTCGGGTTCAGTTTAAATGGACGAAGTTTTAAATTCACACGCGCACCTCAAGGATTTACAGAAAGCCCCAGCATCTATAGCCAAGCACTGAAACGAGAACTTGACAGTATCCACATGCCAGTTAACACTGCCTTGCTTCAATATGTCGATGATCTGCTGATCACCGCCCGAAGCGAACATGAATGTGAAACAGCGTCACTGACGGTTCTGAAATTTCTGGCCGACAAGGGGCACAAGGTGTCCCCTTCTAAGCTGCAATTCTGTGTCCAGCGAGTTGTTTACCTTGGGCACTCGCTGTCCAAGGAGGGAAGGCAGCTTACACCCGACCGCATCCAGTTAATCGCTAACATGCCACCACCCAAGACACAAAAGGAGGTGCGGGCTTTTATAGGCCTCACTTCATACTGTAGGCAGTGGATCCCTCAATATGCATTTCTAGCAAAACCACTCATCCAGTTGACAACACAGGAGGCAGCCACATTGACTGTCCTCCCTTGGACTCAAGAACATACACACGCCTTTGAAAGCTTAAAGAAAGCTTTATGCCAAGCACCTGTTTTAGCAACACCATGTTACAGCAAACAGTTTACACTCTTTGTTACAGAACGCGAAGGTACTGCTTTGTCAGTACTCACTCAGGAACAAGCAGGATCACACAAACCATGTGCTTATTTCTCTAGTACATTAGATCCAGTAGCTCAGGCTCTTCCTGCGTGCCTGAAATCGGTGGCAGCAACAGCTTTAGCAATCAGACAAAGCGATGCCATAGTGTTAGGACATCAATTGACAGTACAAGTACCACATGCAGTAGAGGTTCTCTTGAACCGCACACAAACACAACACTTGACTATAGCGAGACTCACCGGTTACGAACTGACATTGTTTCAGCCACACATAGAAATCAGACGTTGCAATACGTTAAACCCTGCCACACTGTTACCAGTGGGCGGAACAGATCCATTGGCACATGATTGTGTCGAAGTCATTACTATCACGACGAAACCCAGACAAGACTTGACAGATATCCCTTTGTCAGATCCAGACTTGACATTGTATGTAGATGGGTCATGTATGAGAACAAGTACAGGAGAGCTAGTGGCCGCTTACGCAGTCACAACAGACACTGAAGTCATTGAAACAAATCGTATTAACACTTTGTCAGCTCAAGCAGCAGAGCTCATCGCTCTGACACAAGCCTGTATTCAAGCCAAAAATAAGAAAGTCAACATATACACAGATTCACGTTATGCATTCGGAGTCGTCCATGACTTCGGCGTACTGTGGCGAGAGAGAGGTTATTTAACTTCTCACGGTGCCCACATCCAACACGGACCCCTCATTCAAGCCCTATTAGACGCGATTCATCTACCTACTGCAATATCGATTATGAAATGCAAAGCCCATACAAAAGTTACCGATATCATTTCTCAGGGTAATGACCTAGCTGACAGAACAGCTAAACAGACTGCTCAGAATCAGACTCTCACAACTGACATGACAAAGACAATAGTTCAGACACTAACACATTGCATGACAGTTAAGGATCCCGCCCTTGATGTAATTGACATACAGACACATGCTACACCAGAAGAAATAAAGAAATGGACTGAATTAGGAGGGATCCAAACGGATCAAGGATGGATGACGAAGGAAAAATCTATATGGTTTCTTCCCGACTCTATGGTTCAAGTCATCATTAACACAATACATAGTCCAGCGCACCTAGGAGAGAAAGCTATGCTAGACAGCATTCAACACATTTGGTTCAACAAACACTTGCGAGCAGCAGCTAAACAAAAAGTTCGTACCTGTATGATATGTTGTCAGTTTAATCCAGGTAAAAGCATCCCCGTAGAGCAGGGTGGATTTCAACCTCCCGATCATGCTTTTGAAGTCCTCCAGATGGATTATATCCAGATGGAACGATGTCGAGGATTCAAATATGTTCTCGTAGTTGTCTGTGCTCTTTCCCGTTGGACAGAAGCATACCCGGTTTCAGATTACACTGCTCCGACTACTGCCAAACAGTTAGTTCGAGAATTCTTCCCACGGTACGGTTTACCACGTGTTGTCTACTCAGATAACGGCCAGCCGTTCTCATCCGAACTAATGAAACACGTTTCCCTTTTGTTAGGCTACCAATGGAAATTCCACTGTGTCCGGCATCCCGAGGCCGCGGGTCTCGTGGAACGCCATAATCAAACTCTGAAAATTAGATTGTCCAAAATATGTAGGGAAAAAGGTGTCGACTGGATAGTAGCCTTACCAGTTGCGCTCTTTTACATGAGAATGGTAGCACATTCTCGAACTGGGCTATCCCCGTACGAGGTGATCTTCGGTAGACCACCAAATATGTGGGGGACGCCTATACCTCGCAAAATCACTGATGTTGACTGTAATATGCTGACAGATTACCTGGCTTCCTTGATGTCTGCACTACAATCTTGTCGTTCACAGGTAACCGCAGCTTTTCCCGATAATACTGAGGTGAAGCCCCATGACGTGGTTCCTGGTGACCTGGTTTTGGTCAGGAATTTCGACCGGAAGACCCAACTGGATCCTAGGTGGAAGTCGCCTAAGTTGGTTCTACTGACTACAAGGACTGCCGTGAAGATTGAGGGTCGCAAAGGGTGGTTGCACTCGAGTCATATCAAGAAATTTTATGGACTACCATCCAGTGTGAATACTCAACCCTGTAATCCCTCACAGACAGACTCAAAGCTCCCCTTGGTTGAGAAATCAAAACCAGAACTTTATAAACTAAAATTGAGGTCTAGCAAGTCAGACAATTTGATTGTTTAAGTCCTCTCCAAGGTGAATCGGTTGAATTTGTTTCTGACATGTATCCTCTAGACCGGAATAGAGAAAGAAATCAGCGAATGCAGCTTAAAAAGCATGCGTATTGTAAATCACTTCGTAGTCACTGCACAGTAACATTATTAATTTTGTTTTTTCTAAGTCTTCTGATCATTATTTTCAGCATACTATTGCATATGTATTACCCTATTCTTAAGCGTGCTTACAATGTAACTGCAGAACATTCTTTTAGCGAATTACCTCCGCATGAGTTGTCCTATAGATTTGCGCTGCGCAACAACACATTCATTAGTATGTTACATCATTCCCATCAGACCAGCAATGCCACAAATTGTTGGATATGTGGCCGACTCCCTCCCTATCAGAACTATAAGGGAGTTTTGCCCCTCTTTCCCTATCCGTTCACACACAATGGCTCCTGTGGAGCATGGTTTAGTTTGATTAATTCCCTAGATTCAAATTCCGCAGTTTATCAAGACAACTGGGTTTGGGGAAACCTGAACCTAGTTTTACTTAAAGTCTGCTACCCTAACAAGGAGGGACTCCCCAAAAGAACAGGAACTGATCTAGAAAATGAAGTATATGGATTAGGTAATTTTACACTTAACCTCATGATCCTGAACGTTGAATCTGAAGCTACACCAATCTTGCCCGCCATGTCAGTATTCCCAGTAAAAGGGGAATTATGTGTAAGAAAGAATGGTTCCATACACATGGGCCATAGTAAATGCACCACTGTAATAAAATTCAGTGATCAAGGCAAGTCTACATTTAGAGCTTCCCATCATTCTTACTTCATATGTGGCCAGACCGCATATATATGCCTACCTTTAGATTGGGATGGTACCTGTTACATAGCATTCCTTCTGCCACCTGTTTTCCTAGCTCCTCCTGATTATCATAGAAATACCCATTTAGTACACAATAGACAACAGAGAGATCTCCCAATTGTCGATTACACTGAAACAGCATGGGAAAAATACACAGATTTCAATAAAGGTTTCTTTCCCTATATAGGTACAGTCACTAATAGTAAGCTGATACGTAGATTAACCAGAACCCTTGAAGCAGTAGTGAACGAGACTATCTCCGCCTTAGGCAATTTAACAGAAGAGCAGTCTGCTATGCGGATTGTTGTGCTTCAAAATCGTCTTGTCCTTGACGTCATCCTGGCCGATAGGGGCGGAGCTTGTAGGGTCATCGGATCAAGTTGCTGCATTTTCATACCAGAAAAGTCGCCGTCAGTATATAAAGCCATAACCCGCCTTCATAAGATTATAAGCCAGATACACCAGAGTCCAGGCACCTGGACTTGGTCCGGTTGGTTCTGGGGCGTGTTGTCAGCCTGGGGATGGAGAATCCTATCCTTCCTAGGTATTGGCTTTCTCATACTATTCAGTTGCTGCTTATATCTACAATGCGGGCCAGCGATTTGTGGTCTGTGTGCCACATCGTGTATCCCACATCCACGTTTTCATTCAAGATCCCGGAAGAAGAAAGAAGAACAAATGATGCTATATGAACAGATCGATGGATTGATGAAGATCGATATCACCTGAGGGTCCGTAGGGGACAAGGAGGGAATGAGGAAATATGAATTTTGTGATCAGTTATGTCCCCTATCGTAGACCCCAACGGCTCCATGTGCATGCTATAAGTACATGTATGTTCCCTCCTGCTCCAGTTTTGAAGACGCAAATACATGTGCGTCCACCGTCAACATGTCCTCTTTCAGATCCGCCATGAATGGGTCAGATATTCCATTCCTAAGTATGAAAGGCCACCGACTTTATGTGGTTCACTTTCCACATTCTACAGATTCAGGCGAGTAGGCCCTGAATTCTGTCATCAAGCCTTTTCCTGTCTTCTGCCTCTGAAAGCTCCAGTCTGAGCCTGCATCTGTGTCCATGAACTTTGTCCTACTCCCTGCGCAGCTAACGGTGCCTGATCCAGCATATTGCCTGCCAAAAAAAAAAACTGTATTTCACCTTCAAGATTATCTACTCCGCTCCTCATCCGATGCATTCCTGTCTAGTAGTTTAGGTAAACATTCCTCCAGCTACCGTGCAAAGGGCCAGGCCTCGCTGTCCTCATGCAAGTAATTCATAACCCCGTTACCATGGAATATTCCTACCCCCTCGCATCTAGTGTAGACACTTAGACGCTTGTACACGCACTAACAGTCAGTATAGAATAGATTCTATCCTAGAGACCTTTCCTTTTGGATAACACAGTTCTTTAAACATAGGATATTAGATATGATTTGGGATTAGGTTGACATAACCCCCAGACTTCTGTCTCCACATGTAGAGCTAAATGTCAAGTCCTCTTCACCCTCTAGTTGCACGTCAATCACACGTCATGCGGCTGCGCGCGCATCTCTGCCAAATATTTCTGCTGACATTGCAGGATTCTTCTATGGATCCACCCACTTGTGACATCATGTTTAATGACGTATTTTAGTTACACCCATGTATACGCCTCTATTAGTTACGTATGCACAGTTTATCTGTATTATCAGCTGTTACGCCTCTTGCATCTGTTTCACTGTAATGTATTTTCTATAAAACTGCTTATCTGTCAATAATATATGGCCCTTCCTTCCTGAACTTTCGTGGTGATGGAATAGAATGCCTACAATTCGAATTGTATTCCTTTGTATAGGAATAAAGCCTTTTAAAACCTCTAATACCACGGATTCTGCCTCTTATTTTTACTGAGTTATTCTCACTAAGACTTTACCGCATAAAAATAGTACCGGTAACGAAATATTTACCACAGCAGTTAAAGTAATTCTCATGGAGTGGAAATCTTTCTCTTCAGTTTCTTACCATACTTGGTGGCCTTGGGTTTCCTTCCTACGAAGTGCTCATACTTCAGTTGATCACGCTCATCTCTCTCCTTCTATATCTAATGGTGTGTGGAAGGCTCTAGATACGTACATGGAAATGGCCTCAGAGGGGTTGGTGGAACAATATCCTTTTGATTTGTCTGGTAATGATGTCTTGGGTGTTGGGTGAATCCTTTGGAAATCCTTTTCTCTCCTTTCACTTCGTCTTGTCTTTCTTCAGCTTTACCCTATTTTTTCCATCTTTGCTTTCTTCTTTTCTTTTCTTTCATCCCTAATTAATATCTGATTGTGATACTTTTGATAATTACTTCTTCCGGTTATCAATTGCTGTTTCTCTAATTAACTTATTTTTCTGATATTTACAGATTATACCATATGGTGTGTTCTAGCTGATATCATTTGTATCACTTTTGTTTGTATTTTATGTTTCTTCTGCTCCTTTAAAATAATAAATTATTTTGAAATCAAAAATAAACTTTAAACTTAACAAAAATACTAGACAGCCTACCTCATGGGCTTCAAAGACCCACTTAGACATTTGAAAGTAGGGTTCCTTCATGGTAAAAGCATTATTTTGACAGGTTCACAGGAAGGTTTAAAAGCTGTAAGTCCGGGCACATATATAGTTGTGCCCTGTTTTTCCTTGTCATCCTAGTGGATGGCAAAATTGGTGCTGCAGCCCACAGGTGACATTTAACATTCTATGCAATTGGTGTGTTGTCCTTTCGCATATACTGTGGCCTTCCTGGAAACTTAAATATACCAAATGGGCGGTAGCCTACTTTACCATGTTTTAGGGTTCGCAGCACATGCACTGTGGACTGGACGGCATAGACCCTTATATAGCCCTGGTTTACTAGTAGAGATAATTCAGAGTCCTAAGCAATCTAACACTTACTCCATGGGAGAGAGGTTATGTTGGGTCGTGCAGGGAATAGCTCTCTAGACCAGGGAGGTACACTGCGGTTGAAGACTAGTAACAATATTGGATACAGGAATTTAAAAGGTACAAGTTGAATGCTTCTTTCTTCATTACAACATTGTTCCAAAAATATAGCCCTTACCTGCATAAGAAAAAAGATAACTTTATTTTATACAAGGGTTAATCTGTAGGACACGTGTAGAGGCGTCAGAGCCATAGTTGGTTTGGTGGTTACCTAAGGAAGACACTTGAAATGCAAGATTATACATTAGCAAATGGAAGTGTAAACATACTCACATGAATTGAGCTCTTCAATGCATACTGTATGATGCACCTTAGCAAGCACATGTGGTGCATTTCATGAAGTTTGTGACTAAAGAAACAAGAACTGCAGTGGTTAACAAAGGGGCAATAACTATACCGGGTAGCCTTACCCGTTGGAAACCACATGGGATGGGATTATGTACAGGCCCGACACACCCAAGATGGCGGTTGCTATAGGACTGCTGGGAAAGGTAATACCAACAGTACAGGGTTAACACTAGCTTCTCATAAGAGAAGTTGATAGGAGACTTGACATGCACGTGCTCTTTAATGCCAGGATCATATATCAATATGTGCTATGTTGACATCAAATATTAGATATTATATACGCTGCTCTCAGTTATAGTGGTATGAAGCCCAGCTTCTCAGAAGATTCATATTAAACTGGGGAAAAAGAAGCTGATTCCTATTTTTCTATTTGAGCATACCCACCAGTTGCTCGACTATAACCTCTGGGCATAAATATACTGCTCACAAGAGATCAACAACAAAATCTTCCTTGCAATTAAACAGCTGATAAATGGTCTCCCTTGTGGGAATTATTTTTCCAAGTTATCATCCTGTGCACATTAGATTGCAACACTGTCTTATAAATGCAATATTGGTGGCGATTTAATTAGTAGAATAATGAATAATATAATCGGTAATATTCAAAAACTGTCTTTGAATACACTGTGGGCCTTATTATGAAGCCGGTCGGTCAGATCGCTGACCCCTATCGGAGCGGTCAGGAGACCGACTGTCGCATTACAATACAACCGCAGGGCTAGCGTTCGCAATGTGCTCCTTCACACGGCGGCTTGTGCTGATCCCAGGAAAAGGGCCGCAGCACAAGCCTCCATGTAAAGGAGCACTTCCTGCACCTCCATGCACTGTGCACTGTGTGCCATGCACCATGTAGTGCATGGCACACAGTGCATGGAGGTACGTGGGAGAACTACATGTGTCTCCTGGGCCATTTTACAATGGCCCATAATGGAAGACGGTCCTGTTTGAGGCTCCCCAAATCTGTTTCCGACAGCCTTTTCCTGACAGACTTTCCTATATGAAAAGGCTGTCGGAAAGGGATATCGTAATCCTGACGGCAGTGTCTGCCTCGCCACCGCCTCCATTCAGGATTGCAATTCCAACCGGCGCCCACAGGGATCACTGATCCTGTTGGAGGCGGCAGTCTACCCCCTGACTCTTTAGGGTCCGACCACCTGGATTGTAATCCGGCAGTCAGACCGAAGGGCTGTCAGTCGGACGGCCTATGTGCCCAATCTACAAAGTCATGTAGATTCAATGTACACCTGCAAATAGTTTGTTTAATGAGCGCAGATTTGCTTTTGCAATTCACTAAATGTGAATTTGTACTTGTAAATTCATTTATTAATTCATTATATCATCACAGTATGGTGTAATATTACTAATCAGTTAATATTATCTGAGGAGGGGAGTAGGGTTTCAGACTAGTGATGGCAGGGAAATTCTGGGACCACCCACACAAACCTGTGAACTTGTCAGTATTCATATGTTTTTCCATTACTTAGTCCCACCCTGCAAACAGTCATAGATTTACTCCCACCAAGGACAATCGTAAAGTTATTTCCAAGGTGGGAATGGGATGGGACCCCCTCCCTCCCACCAAAACTGCAAGATGTAGTAGAGAGGGTTTCTCAATTGTGGTGAAGATTTTTACTTGTGGAGAAAAATAACACATAATAATTCAACACTCTTAAAAAGGCACTTTTTCGATATTATTTTACTTACTTTTATATGTATAGGAAATTATATTTTTGTGATCAATATTTTTGACACAATATTTACGTATCATGATAGTTGAGTTTTCAATATCATGTCACGGAAACATCTATTTACGACATCTAGGGTGAGATGGTATGGTTTGTATTGTTAGAGGGGATGAGCGGATGATGATTGCGGAGAGCTGGCTGTGTGGAGTGTCGGGTTGTGGAGAAGGGGTGAGTTATTATGAGGTGGCTGTTAGTGTGTGGGAGGAAAGTTGCATGAGCGGTGCTGGCTACATGAGGAATGTTTCTACGGCAGCAGCTGGATCTGATGATGTGGCTGTTGAACCCTCTTGGATGACGTCCTTTGTTAAAGCACTAGATTTTCTAGCATATTGGCTATGGATAGGGCTTGATGGAGTTGTATGTTGCATCAGAATGCATGTTCCTGGTTGGACCTAACTCTGATGTCAATACGGGAATGGTAAGTTCTGCAGAGTAGTTGTCATGACCTTGGACCAATTTGAAACGTTAGAGTGCATAGAGGGTATAGTTTAGACTTTGGAAGAAGCAACGTTTTATGCATTTTTGCTAGGTTGGGGATAGGTATACAGGGGCATATCTTTAGGTGGGTGCATGGGGTGGAACACCCCATAATATTTATTGTTGATAGGGTTATATATCCCAGGTGACTGGCTGGTTGGTCTGCTGAGCAGGCATGGATTTCGGTACATGCTGGGTGGCTGTTCCCTTGGCTTTAAAATACAACTTTGAGACAGGTCTCAGATTGCGGATGTGATATGAACTTGTTGTGTGCATTGGCAGGCCCTGCCAGAGTGACCCCTGGCAAAGCATCTGAGGCAGCAGTTGTCGGAGTCGCGAACAAGGCTTCTGTGCTTGATCAGGTCTCCTCTTTCTGTCACTGCAATAGATTTAGTTGTTGATGGCGAAGGTGGGAGTCAGACTTTTGTCTAAGTGCTGAGTCACCCCCAAGGAGTCCTTGGTCCATACATCTATCCTGCTCCATTCTTCTTGCAGCCCCTTGGTTCGACATTACATGGGTGCTCTTTTCAACTGTAAGGCACAGGGCCTAGCTGATGGTGCCTAGGTACAATGATGTGAGCTACTACTTACTCCCACAGAGAAGGTATTACTATTACATTAAGCAAACAAAACAAAGCTTGATTGTTGGGCATACGAGCATATGAGTGTAAGCGTGCACTTGTGTATTTGAGCGTGCACATGAATATGTGTGCATAAATTTACATGTGTGTTTCTACATGAGTGGGACTGGATGTGAGTGTGCTCATATGTGTACATGAGTGCTCGCATATCAGTGTATTGAGCATGTGTGTGTGTACTTATGTATATGTTCATACATGAGTGTGTGAGCATGATTGTGTTTCTGTGTGCAAGCAAGTATGCAATTGTGTGCACACAGGTGTGCATCTATGTCGTAAGTCTGCATGTGTGTGAGCATTTGATCCTGTGTGTGCACATGAGAGTGTATGTACGCATGTGAGTATGTGCACATAAGGGCAGGTGTCTGCATGTGAGTGTGCACATAAGTGTGTGAGTGCACATTGGTAATCCAGTTACTGCTTCAAAAAAGTGTGTTTTTTGCAGCTGAAGCACATCAAAGTGTTTTGGTTGTACACTGCAACCTTGCTCATGATATGAACTCCATTGTTAATACATTTATTAAATTCCTCACCCTTATCTGTGACATAAGCAAAGAACTAAGAAACAGTGCAAAAAGTGGCTGCCATCTTGTAACATGTAGGTATATTAATATGTATAGCACATTTACTTTATGAAGAAAAACAAATCAAAAATAACATTAAATACTAAACAATACATATATTTAAATATTGTCAATTGTTATTCCCTCACTCCTTCAAATTAAATGTAGTTCTATCCAAGTTTAGAATTCCAAAATAAACACTATTTCTTTAAATGACAAATCATACAAAAATGTATCTGCCCAATGCTGGGGTGCACAGTCATTCATAACCTTCTTAAGTGAATCTATTGTGAAAATATATTACTCCATCAAATTGCCTCCATAGAACTGCCAGACATTGTATAAACGAAGAACCTCAAAATGTCATATCATTAACAATATTCAAAAGAAACATTTTGGGCTATATCACATCATCGTATTGCACCCACATAATTTATAAGTTAGCTGTAAATGCCTGGTTGACTCAAATCATTCTGCCCAAGTGGGCTATGTGTAAAATAATTCATACAGAATCTAAACTAAATCAATATATGCAATCTTTCAACATGTTACCAGAACATTAATATTCTTCATAGCATATTGTGCACTGCTAAACCATTAGAAAAACAGTATAAATATAAAATCTTTTACCAATGGCAACTATTGTCTGACTAGACACAGGAAAACAATTAGCCTAAACGGGTGTACAATTCTTCATCCATGTTTAGGCCATTTGGCTCTTTGCTTCCCATCTCTAAAGTAAACCATCTTTCAAGTCTTTTAAATGCTTTCTATCTGTCACCCCCTTGCATATCCTTAGATGTCTGTGCTATGCAGCTATCGCTTAACAGGGCCTCATCCTCCTTATGACATTTTTCAAAATTTCTAGCCACTGGATAACTCCAAACATGGATTTTGATCACCCAAATATGTTGCAGGATTATTTTGTGCACTGATAATGTTGTACTGCCCTCATATGTCTTTGGGCAGGACCTTTATTAGCATATTAATGATAAACTGACTTCTGCAAGTAAGTCTTCCTTTCACTTTGATGTTCTTGTTAACGGGTGTCAAAGTGAGCACTGTTGACCCCATATTATAAATGAAGCTATGCCCCTGTATGTATGTATCTTACCTGTATAACGCAAATCTAGCCCGGCATCAACAAAGTGCTGAAAAATGGTTGAGGGCTGAGAATAATTCAGAAAATTTACAAAGAGACAGGGAACAGCAATGTAATAATTGGAATGAGACGAGGGGTATTGCCCTGAGAGAGACTTGTAGGAGTGATGGAGATGTTCTGACTCAGATGGGGGTATTGTTCCAGATCCTTCATGTTTTAGATGGAGATGGACAGCTTTGTCTTTTTTTTATTTCTGCTTCTCTTTGGGGCTTATTTACAAGCCCATTGTGCCACCGGTGCAACACTTTTTTGGACGCACCGGCGGCGTAGTAAAATATGTAAAATATTGTTTACTATATGGCCTTGTAAACATGGCTATATTTACAAGGCCATGCAAAGCCACCCTGCGAGGCTGTTCGTTGCCTTGGAAATAAGGCCCCCATTCATGCATTACTCTGTGTGAAAGGAGCGTTCAATGGGTGCTGCTGTGGGTGTTCCCACGCAACATCCGTGGAACCTCACGCATTCCCAGATTAACAAAATTTCATGAACCTGGAAATGCGTCAGATTCCTATGCGTCTCCAGGGGAGGCATAAGGGAGGTGCAAGGAGGAGAAATACCTTTATTTCTCCTTGTTTTTAGGTCTCGCCTCGGCAGCGCTTGCTCTGTCTCTTCGAGACATGCTGTATTCTGGATATGGGCATGAAGCTCCTCCTACTTTCCGTCCATCTTTTTAATTGGCTCCTGTCACTGTGCTTTGTAAATGGTGGCCTTTTATTGGTCACTTAGCTTAATAGTCCCTCCTTAGTACCGTCTTTTCTATATTTGTAACCTCCCATGAAGTAACCCACTGTTACATGTGTTACTCAATAGGTTTTAATTACAGCCACCAAGCACTATTTTCTTAAATGGTTTTGTTCTGCCTGCTGTTGCAGGCACAACACGATCAGTGACACACAGAGCACTTCCAGCATGGCATGCCCAAGGCTGTGCTTTAGTTTTAATTATGGCGGCCATGCCTTTCTTTCATTCTCCACTGTGCGGCTCGCAGGGTGACTCTCACTTTACGAAACACGGGCCCGTAACCCAGGCACACCAATACAGCCCACAACTCCTGCTGTTTCGGAGTGCTGTCAGCGGAGTGCTGTGCAGCACCACTTCACAGCGCCTCCCGTCACTATGCACAGCGCTGGCCCAGTACCCAAGGCACACCAACGTCGCCTTTCTGTTTTTATTTGCGGCGCCGAACGCGGCCGCATGCTATGTTTTTCCTGTTTCTTTACTTTTCTTACAATGTCGGCACCCGTGCTTTAGCTGTAAATATCTAAAGTGCGGATGCCGTGGTTGCTTCAAATGTAAAGAAATTGGGAAAAAATTAGCCCCCATGATTTTTGTTTCCTATTTCTTTACTTTTGAAGCAATCGTGGCACCCGCACTTTAACTTAAGATGTTTAAAGCTAAAGCGCGGGTGCCGCCCTTGTAACAAAAGTCAATAAATAGAAGAAAATGCAGCCTATGCCTGTTTATTTTTGATTTCTTCACATTTGTTACAATCGCGGCACCCTCACTTCAGCTTTAAACATCCTAAGCTAAAGCGCGGATGCCATGATTAGTTCCAAGGTAAAGAAATAGAAAAAAACTCATTTGCAATGGAATAGGGACTTGGTTGAATTTGACTTCGGGCGAGTAGTAGGGTAAAAAATCATTGGCATAGCCATTAGGTCTCGCCTTTGGGACCTCATAAGTGTTTAGCCATGCAACAGTTGCATAACTAAATACTTATAAGGTCCCAAAAGCGAGACCTATTGGCTATGCCAATGCTTGTTTCTGTTTATTACTGCTTTGTAGTAATGGTGGCACCCGTGCTCTAGTGTAAACATCTTAAGCTAAAGTCGGATGCCGAGATTGCTTCAAAAGTAAAGAATTGTCTATTTCTTTACTTTTGAAGCAATCTCAGCACCCGACTTTAGCCTAAGATGTTTAAGCTAAAGCACGGGTGCCACCATTACTACATAGAAGTAATAAACAGGGAAAAAATAGCAAGCGCCCGCTTCAAGAAATGACTGCCGTGGCGGGGGAAAAATGCTCGTCGGCCACAGCTTGCAGTGCATGTGCGCAAGTGGTGTGCGCGGCCAGCAGTAATCACGCCATATGGTGCCTCTGCTCAAGCGCGCGCCCGCGCACATGCACTGCAAGCTGTGGCCGGCTGTGGCCGGCGGTAGCATTTTTTGAAGCCCTTACTTTAAGTCTCACCAGAACAGCGCAAACGCTGGGTCAGGCGAGACCTAAAAAGTAGAGCGATTAGGGGTTCATGTGGGAGTTGTGTTGACTGGCCTGGTTGGTTGTGGTTCTGATGGGAGCATGTAGGGTGTGTGGCTATCATGGTTACTTATTCAAACAAACTGCCATGACCTGCTCCTTTCCAAGAAACTGTGGAACACGCTGAAGGGACCGAGAGAGCACTTCACCACTAGGGTTGCCTCCACCAGGATAGCATTTCTTGCTAAATGCCTTCCTGTGAAGGTCGTGTGTAGGGAGATTACAGGAGGCTTAAGCACGGTCAGGCTGGTTGTACAGTGACCGGTACATATCACCTAAAAGGCATTCATTCACAACAGCAGCTTCTCCAGCTGAAAGCGCAGCGACCTGCCGCCAGCACTCCTGCCAGGGGAGGTAGAAACACAGAAAGGAAGCAGGAGGAATCAGGAACGGAAAGAGAACAACGTGAAAGGGGTGGGGCAAAAAGAAGGTACAGATGCCTGAGGTCTCTTGTGAATATAATGAGCAACTAAAAAACAAAAAGATAACATTGAAGAGGCGTCATTCCGGAGAGAACATTTTCAATAAACAAGGCCGATTCTAAAAGGCTCCCGCCGGCTCCGGCAGTAAACAAGGTACAGATCGTCGCAGGCAGAGACGCGCAGGTTTTGGCCCATTTTTCTCGGTACAAAAGGTGATGGTTCACGGTGTTATCAATGGTGTAAAAACATTCATCAAACACAAATCCATCTATCTTCAAGAATTGTGCTTTGAAGTGAGCATAAAATTGAGATGGGGCGAGCTACAAAATACCAGTACATAGCCATGCACACACACAGACACACACACACTTGGAAACATGCATCCAGACATACATGCATAATAAATATCCCCTTCCATTTGAATCTAGCACCTATAGCTGGGTCACCTATGGATGATCCTTCCAAGACTGGAGGAGCTCAGCTCAGGCCACAGGATTCATTCTCAGGCAGATTTTGTTTTACGAAACTATCTGTTTGTAGCTCCTCCAGGGCAAATTCAAGCCAAGCCCCTCGAGTCTCGGCGTCGGCTCAACATCCTGTGACTCTGGGCAAATCAGGTAATCTCCCTGTGCATCAAGCAAACAAAAAACAAGCATTGGCGCAGCCAGTAGGTCTCGCCTTTGTGACATTATAAGTGTTTAGCCAGCACTATTGGCTTTGGCAATGTCTTTAAACTATGTTGTAAAGCATTGTGGCTTCTGTGCACCATGTTGGAAAGTTATAATAAAAAAGTGTAATAAGCATTTTTGATAACTTATATATGACCAAGAAGACATTATCTACAATTAAACAGCCTTATTAAAAATACTATGAACATAATAAATGTCTTCTAAACAACAGGAGGGTGTAGGTTGGAAAATAGTACCTGAATCACAACACGAGCGGAAGTCGGACACTAATGGAGAATCAACAGATGCTGAGGTGGTGCTGAGGTGGTGGTGTGCTGGTACTCAGGTGATCCTGAATGATACTCATGTGGTCCTGAGTAATGCAGAAGTGGTGCTGAGGTGGTCGTGTGCTGGTGCGGAGGTTATGCTCAGGTGATACTGAGGTGGTGCTGAGTGATGCTGAGTGGTGCTGAGTGATGCTGTTGTGCTGAGTGATGCTGAGGTGGTGCCGTTGCACTAGTGCTCATGTTGTGCTGAGTGATGCTGAGTTAGTGCTGTGCTGAGGTATTCTACACTGATGCTGAGGTGGTGCTGCGATGATGCTGAAGAGGTTCTGCCTTGGTGCTGCGGTGGGGCTGTGCTGGTGCTCAGGTGGTGCTGTGTTAGTGCTGCACTGGGGCTGAAGTGGTGCTGCACTGATGCTGTGATGTGGCTGCGCTGGTACTGGGTTGCTGATGTGCTGGTAGTGGTGCACTGATGCGGAGTGCTGAGTCAAGCTGAGTTGGAGGTGGTTCGCTGGTGCTTAGGTGGTGCTGAGCTGGTGCTCTGGTGGTGCTGAGTGATGCAGAGTTTGTGCTGTGCTCAGTTGAAGCAGTGCTGATGGTGACATGGTACTGCACTGATGCTGAAGTGGTGCTGCATTGGTGCTGAGTTGCTGCTGTGGTGGGATTGTGCTGGTGCTGAGTTGGTACTGTGATACTGGTGGTGCACTGAGGCAGATGTGGTGCTGTGCTGATGCTGAGGTGGTGCTATGGTGGTACTGATTGACGCCGAGGAAATGATGCAGTGGTGCTGATGTGGTGCTGAGTGATGCTGTGGTGACACTGAGGGATGCTGTGCTGGTGCTGCGCTGATGTTGAGGTGGTGATACAGCACTAATGCTGAGGTACTGCTGTGATGGTAGTAAGGTGGTGCTGCACTGGTGCCAACAGTGGTGTAGTGCTGGTGCTGCAATGGGGCTGAGGTGTTCCTGTGCTGGGGCTGAGTGATGCTGAGGTGGTGCTGTGCAGGTGTTGTGGTGGTGCTCAGGTGCTTCTGACTGATGCTCAGGTGGTGCTGCAGTAGTGCTGCTGAAGTGGTGCTGAGTGACGCTGACTGGTGAGGAAGTGGTGCTGCCCTGATGTTGAGGTAGTGCTATGGTGGTGCTGAGGTGGTTTTACACTGTCTGCTTGCAGGATATATTGTTAAGTAACCTCACATTACATGCAGTGTTTAGAGAGCACGAGGATGCATCCCTTGATGTTGGTTTTATTTCATCAACGAAGAAGCATCAAAAGTTAAAAGTGCACAACTTGAAGATGCTTCTATTTTCATTAAACGGAGCAATAACAGCATGTTTACCTCTTTAACCGTATCCAAATAATCACACTGTCAAAAGCACAATGTAAATATGTTGATCCTGCTGTCGGCCGTCTTCTTAAATTACACTTCCATTAAGTAAGTATGGGGCATATTATCAAGAAACGGCGTTAAAATTATCGCCGCTTTAGCGGCAGAAAACTGCAGCTAAAGCGGCTTGATAATATGCCCTCGAGAATTCCCATAGAAGCCCATGTTCTGGTGTCAACATGGGCTTCTATGGGAATTCTCTACGGCATATTATCAAGCCCATTATCGCCCCTTTAGCTGCAGTTTTCTGCCTCTAAAGCGGAGATAATTTTAACGCAGTGCTTGATAATATGCTCCTATATTGTTTAAGGTTTGGACATTTCAGTTAATGAAACCAAAAATGTTATAGGATGAAACACAACATAATCTCTGACTGACAAATTGCCTGTGATACAGAAGACAGTGGAAAACAAGATAAGGACATGATTTGCGCTGTCGGAAGGCAAATGAAAACGTAGTGTGCCGAAACTAACTTATATGGCCAATAGTAAAGTGATCCATGTAACAGGGCCAGTCCCCAGGGCGTTACCAAAAGGAGGGACAAATATACTCTATTCTCCAACAAAAAAAAGTAATTTCAAAAGGCACATAAAGGAACAAATTGAAGCGTATGGGCGGGTTGAAAGCCCCCACAGAAGATATAGCATGTTCGAGAAACAGAGCATGCGCTGCCTAGGCGAGACCTAAAAAGGAAGGTGACCTTGTGTAATGTAACTAGTGGTCATGTAAAGTGCTCCAATATCTAAACATGCTGTATTATTCTGCAGCTCAACACGATTAAATGATTACGTGCAATGACTTAACTTTTGTTTTAGGCGTCGGGATGCAAAAGAAAAAGTAATTCCACATATATATGTGTTCCGGATTAGTCTCTTTAGATGCAGAGCTGAAGTGTTTATTATAGTCTCCCCTGGAAAAAGATTTTATCTTAAAAGTTATTAAAAGTATACAAAATGACATTCATACCAATTTAGAGATCATTGTGAATTTCATTTGTTTCTGGCTTTAGCCAGAAATCAAAGAGGGAATACCCAGGGAATAATGTATTCTGAGGGGCGTAGCTGGTCACTAAGATTGTGGGCTGTGAGCTTCATATTTCCCAAGAATTAAGCTGGCATATCATGTAACATGCATTATCTGAGAAGCAGGACATGAGGGGAGCTTAAGAGACAGTGGAAAGTAAGAGCAATGTGGACTATTAGCGGTACGTAAAACAAAATGTATTGTAATATAAACAACATTTTTAAGAACTTCAAAACAGAGAGGAGAGAGCGTGTGTGTGTTTGTCTGTGTGTGCATGTAAAATTCTAAGTGAAATACCCGATTTAGAGTAACTATTCCCAAGTATTTACTGGCTAATTCATGTATAAGGAGGGTGTAACATCCCAAACACCCCCCCAAGATATACCCCTGTGTATTCCCATCCCGCCAGCTGAATAGTTCTCAAAATGTTTGTGTTTTAGATAGTGAAGCAGAACTGTTTTACCATCTGGGACAGTGGTAAATGGTCGTTTCAATGCTGCTTCTGGCTGAAAATGTAGCAGCATTTGTTGACATATCTAAAGTGTACAACCGAAAACAACGCAATAACATACACAACATAACAGTACAATTAAATCCTAGCAAGACACATCCCAGCAATATATTCAAAACAGAATGCAACACAATAACCACAGTACAACACAACATCATCATGCAGCAATGCAGCTCAAAAACAAAGCAGTAGAACAAGCATTTGCAATGCAATCGGTCTCGCCTTTGGGACCTTATATATATTTAGCTTTGCAGCACATTAGCCTGGGGCTGAAACATCTACTGTTCTTTAACATGGAGGGAAAGTGGCACCAAACTACGTGATCCACCAGGTATGGGAACACATGGAGAGAAATATTGCCTTTTAGCAGGAAATGTATAGTCCAAAGCTCTATTTTTAATATAAAAGTAGGGCCTTCGGTGGTCATATCACAGAAAATACAAGATTTAAAAAAAATATTTTTTTCTACGGGTGCTCGTGGAAGACAATTTCTATGGACTGAAATCTAGAGAATGCTAAAGTGATTCTGGTATTTTACTGACCTCTGCTGGTCGTTTTCTATCAAGAAAGTTAAATAGAGGCAGTTGCCAGAAAAAGAAAAAAAAGAAAGTACCTCAGCAGAAGGTAATTCTGGTATTTCACTGACCTCTGCAGGTCGTTTTCTATCAAGACAGTTAAATAGAGGCAGTTGAACAAAAAAAAAGTCCCGAAGCGGAAGCAGACATGTCCTAGGGCTGATCTCCAGAGCCCACAAAGTACATACACATATAAGTAAAAAACAAAAGCATATATACTAAAGTATATACTAAAGAATATACAAGAGGTCTTGAATGCTCGACCTAATAAAAAAACAGTGCACCACCTCCCCACTAGAGCAACGTGTGGCATAACATATAAGCACAAACACTGCCACACATCTGCACCTCCAAAAATGTGTTCGCACTTAACAATGAGTTAACGTACCACCAGGTACATGAAATAGCACCATTAAAAGTGTATCGTGATCCATTTACAGATCACTTATCCGGAGTGAATGCTAGTCAGTTTGAACTCCCTAAAAACTCTTTGTACCAAAGAGATTGCCTCATCTAGAAGTTAGGCTATAATAAGACACATACCTAAGTCTGTCAAAGATCAACGGCACAGGGAAGCTGATGGCACTCCGGACAGTGTCAAGGAAGCCTTCTTCTGAACAAGCACCTGACAAAGAACCACTGACCTCTGGTGTTAGGAGCCACAACCTCTCAAGTGAACTTCTGTAGTGACACAACCCATAATTCCTATTAGGGTTAGCCGACAAACGTATACAGATCATGACCAATAAAGAGCCTGATATTTAAATTCTCAGGGGGATACTTTCATTTTAGAGACCTTGTCAAATCAGGGTTTGGTTGGCAGGCAGTCAATAGACAATTAGACCCCTTAGCTGGTCCTACACAGATCAAGGTGCCTTAAGGCTCAAGCAGTCCTTTAGTCTAACTGTAAAGTCTTCACCCAGAAGCTGAAGGTAAACTTCAGAGCAGTTCTGTGTCACTAAATAAGGTCAGCAAAAGGTGTTCTTCAACGCGGCAAAGCACAGAACTGTGACCCCCTTACCATTTTATTTAACTAATTGGCTATATTCAGGTATTAACCTATAGGTGCAGGAGTAATTACGCTTCTAGGCATCACAGCTTCTACTGCGATCTCTACTATTAAAGGATTCCTCTTGAGAAACCTTGGAAATTTTAAGTCCAATATTTGGGATCCTCACACTATCACCACCCTCAATAAAAGTACTCCCTATAGTCGTAGGGAGCCCATTCGTCACTATAAGCATTCTTGAGGAACGAGGCGGCCCTATGATGAAGCATGACACCCAGGGTGTGTTGCCTAACATTTTTGGAAACCTGCTCACACCATTTACAAAGCATATGTAAGACAGATGAAGTGTGCCATGTATTATGGATAATTTCCTTTAGAGCACCCATCACATGGTTGGGATTGTTATTGTTGGATAAGCATAGTGGCTGGAAGGATGCAGTCCATATCGGCCCTCTCCCCTCTCATTCATACCTACCCCCTTAAACAGGGGGCATTTGTTTTCTACAATATTCAGATATATCACCATTGAATCCCAAGGTATGGTAGAGCCTGGCAGCCTTCTTCTTTTACAACTTCTAAGCCGGGCCGGACTGGCCGTAGCGGGCACCGGGTGTTCCCCCAGTGGGCTGCCAAGGTGGGTACGGTTTTGGGCCCCTGGGGGGGGCGTTTTTGTTACCAGGGGCCGGCAATATCAGCCCCTGTATCAAAATAGGCCAAAACCGGCTCTTGCAAACAGCTCAGCCGCACCCCCCTGCCCTCCAGGGGGGCCGGCCGAGCATTTTGCCCCGTCTGATTTTGGTTCCCAGTCTGGCCCTGCTTCTAAGCCCCTGAAAATCATTTAATAGTTTACTGAAAAAATACCCCTTGCCTGTCTTTTATCAAGGGAACTGAAGCCAGACCCAAGATACTTTTCACGTATTCACATATATTATTCATGGGAGCCCTACTTGAGAGTAATCTATCCCGAGGGTAGAAATCGCTGTACAATAAGAGATAAACAAACACCGGTAACAATTAAAATGACAACGTACATCACAAATTACAGGGTTTTAGTATGAAATCCAAGCAAGGCGAAAAAAATGAAAGAAACGTAAACAGAATACATAATGAAATTTGCAATGAAAGCATGCAGAAATTAAAATTGAAACAAGGGGTTCAGGCTAACAATAAATTGGATTCATGAGGATACTATAAATGAATTATACATAATGTAAAAAGAAAAAACAAGAGGCAAAAATAACAGTAGACATGGAGAATAGGTTTCCGTATTATTATCCGTGTTAGATGTCGCAGAGAGACGAATACCTGTAACTCCTGCTCTTTCCTGCTGTAGATCAACGGCGTCTGTGACATACATTGTTTATGGTCACTAACAGCGTGTATTGAGTAGGCACAGATGGAATTTTACTCTTTTAACGCAGAGTTCTGGCCAAAATCTGCCAAGCGCCGTGAGGCAAAACTTTTTTCCCGTCCAAGCAAATGACGACAACTGGAAAAATGTGAGGCTCAAGCAAGCGAACTCTGGAGTGAGATTTGCCATCCCCTAGTGTGATTTCTAGTTGCTAGGAAGCCTTCTGCTGTGATTTTCTAACACAAGCAGTTGCAGGAGCGGTCAGAGGGCTCCTTCTTGAGTAGTTTTTCCACTGAAAAAGCAGCAAAATCAACTTGAATGGCCGCACCACGTATTGCTGTTTACGCTACCGGCACTAAATCGCAGCCCGACGAGCGCAACATGCATTTTTTCCAGGCATTGGTGGAACTACGATAAATCTTGCGGAGTTTTTATGTAACTTTGCTGAATTCTGCATTATGAAATACCCAGCCGCGGTCGGTAGTAGGAGTAACTGCAGGGCGTGACGTGGGGAGGGGGAGGGGCAGGGTGGGGGGTAGTAAACTATGGATTACGGAGGTTTACAGGTAAGTTAACATATAAATTGATAAAACGAATTTCGTTGCGTGCACTGCATCCCCAAATGCGATGCAGTGCACGCAACGAAATTCGTTTTATCAATTTATATGTTAACTTACCTGTAAACCTCCGTAATCCATAGTTTACTACACCCCACCCAGCCCCTCCCCCTCCCCACGTCACCGCCCTGCAGTTACTCCTACTACCGACCGCGGCTGCAAATACCTTGAGTTTTGCCCACCTCTAGTATTAAGTATATGTTTGGCAGGAGGGGCAGCATTGGAATAATTAGTGACTGCCGACAGGGAGGTTTTGCCTACATGTTACTGTAGGGGTTGTGGGAAGAGGTGGATGGCCGTTAGTGCCTCTTTGCTGATAAGCAGCCATCACATCTTACCCACGCATAAGTTGAGACATTTGTAAAAAGAGGTTTTTTCTACAAAAGCAGCTTAACACAGGCTAAAAGACCTTGCATTTCATAGCAATAACCAAAATACAATGGTAAAATCCAGAAGGTAAACGTTAAGGTGCTAGAAAATGAAAAAGCAAAGCAATAACCGTTTATCAAAAGGGTAAGAACGAAAAGGAGCAAGGAAAGGGCAGGCAGGACATTCCAATCTTCAGAGATATGTTAATAGAAACATGATTGAGTGGATGCCCGGGGGACACCAAAGAGATCTGAAGCCTGATCTACTATGTGAGGCTGATTTGCGGAGCACACTATCCTGGCGCTGACCAGATGTGAGTCTAGCCAAACCTGGAGTCTACTGGGACTGCTCGAAAAGTCAGGTCTTCAGCTTCTTGCGGAATTCAAGGAGTCAGGAGGAGGATTCCAGTCTCGAAGAGTTTCAGTGTCAAAAAGTTTGAGAATTGCATAATCCTAATGTTTATGGCTGCCAAATATCTTTCCAAAAGCCTCTGTTCAAAGGCCCCTTTTGGCCATCGGAAATGTGTTTCCAACTCGTGAAGGGAGTTTGCATCACTTTATGCATCGCACATAGGTGGGTGCATGACAAAGAGGTCCCATTCTCTTTGAGGTGTGTAAAGGTATCTAACAATGGTTCCAGGGCCACACGTGGTCACAAACTAATGATCACTTCCTGACAACCCAAGCTGGCTGGCAACTGAGTGACACAGTGGAAGCTGTCCCCATGGGATAGCTTTCCCTTTGGAATTGTGTCAGCAGGCCTTGGGTGTGTCAGGCAGTGATCCAGGGCACGGGTACTCATAGTACGGCCCGCGGGCCGCTGGCGGCCCGCCCGACCTTCATTGGCGGCCCGCGGACCTTGTTGCCATACGAGTCCTTCCTGTAAAGTTTAAACAGAGAAGATGGCCGCAGGAGCATACGTTGTGAATACGTATTCAATACGTATTCACATCGTTTGCTTCTGCGACCATCTTCTCTGCTTATCCTTGCCTCTGATTCGCCTGAGCCTCTGAGACGTCACACCCGGCACCCAGCGCGAAGCACAGGCCCTTTAAAAGTCAGCTGTAACTAGCGCTTTTACAGCTGACTTTTAAAGGACCTTTTAAGAAGCTTCCTGTGTCCGTGGTGTCGACGTCCTCGCAGCTCGCAGCCCCGGAGAATCTTCACTGCAGCCGCTCTGACACCTTTGTAAAATAAATGAAAACAGTTACAAAGTTTAAAGTAAGTAAATTACACCCGGCCGCCCCCCAGATGGAGCAGAGCATTGAGATATAGATCGTCACGATCTGGTGGTCACACAAATATATTAAAGGTCTGAAGACGCAGTTATTACACTGCACAGCGGGTTTGTACGCATCACAGATCAAACATTTTCATCTGATTTCAACACAATTTCAACTAGCAGCGGGTTGAAGCGAATGAGTCTAAACATGTATGCACTGAATCGCTCTCTATGTTTGCTATCTTTCAGTTTCACACTTTGAACGGCTGTTATTTTGCAAACTTTTGTCATATTTCTAATAATGTCTTACTTTTTTTCGATTAGATCCCTTGATATTAATCCAAAATTCTTTACTGTCTCCAAAAGTACTGTTTTTTGAATGGGGGCTGCATTGCCTGCTGGTGTACGTCATCTTGAGGTCATATCCGTGTTCCTGTTTTTCAGTGCATCATTGACAGCTGTTTGCGTGCCATTTATATTTGGATGCTATTTCAACTGGATGTTCAATGTTTGTGTTTCTCTCTGGCGTGTCAAGTGCTCCAATGTCCTCTGCGCGTGCCTCTCGCTATATATTGCGAACACACAATTAAAACTGGGAGGTGTGGGTAAAGATTTTATAGAGCTAACTGGCCCCTTGCTATTGGGACATACAGCAAAGTTGATTTTGGAATTATGCACAATAGAACTATGGCAAGGTGGAATACTGAGAGCAGCAGCCTCTGAGCTGAATGTCATGTGGGCGGTAATTGTGTCCAATGCTCCGTTTGTAGCCCCATGGTGGCCACCTGCATGTGCTAGATCAGGGTTACTCATAGTACGGGGAGAGAGACAGGGAGAGATAGAGGGAGGGAGACAGAGGGAGGGAGACAGAGGGAGGGAGACAGAGGGAGGGAGACAGAGGGAGGGAGACGGAGGGTGGGAGACAGAGGGAGGGAGATGGAGGGAGGGAGATGGAGGGAGGGAGAGGGAGATGGAGGGAGACAGAGGGTGACAGAGGGAGGGAGGGTGACAGAAGGAGGGAGGGTGACAGAGGGAGGGAGGGAGACAGAGGGAGGGAGAGACAGAGGGAGAGAGACAGAGGGAGAGAGACAGAGGGAGGGAGAGGGAGGGAGAGAGACAGGGAGAGATGGAGGGAGACAGAGAGAGAGACGGAGGGAGGGAGACGGAGGGAGGGAGGGAGACAGAGGGAGGGAGGGAGACAGAGCGATGGAGACGGAGGGAGACAGGGAGGGACGGAGACGGAGAGGGAGGGAGGGAGACGGAGAGGGATGGAGAGGGAGGGAGAGGGGGAGGGAGACAGAGAGAGGAAGACAGAGAGGGGGAGACTGAGAGAGACGGATAGAAGGAGAAAGACGGATGAGAGAGACGGATAGAAGGAGAGAGGGAGGGAGACGGAGGGGGGAGGGAGACGGAGGACGGAGGGAGACGGAGAAGGGAGGGAGGGAGATAGAGAGAGGGAGAGAGAGAGATATGTGTATGCCGGGTCCGGTGGCTCAGTGGACGAAGGCGTCCGCTGCAGGGACCTGTGTTCCACCTCATGGTCACAGTTTTTTTTTGTTGCTCTAGCCCCGCCCCCTCCCCCAATGACCCCGCCCCCAAGGTGCGGCCCTCGGCCACAAACCACACTGTAAATTTGGCCCCCAAGAGAAAGTTTGTGAGTACCCCTGATCCAGGGGATCAATCCATGCTGCTTCCAACCTCTTCTCTGGATGTCAATTTCTTTAAGTAGCCCTGCACCACAAATGGACAGGGTCTGCATTCACAAGTAGCAAGTGTCCCCTCAGGGACAGGGCTTCCAGGAAGAGCAAAGATAATGATGGCCGGCTGCTGTTCCTTGGAGACCTCCATCCCTCTGCTCACAGGCATTGATAGAGCGTTGCAAAATGCGTTCTGCCTTATTAATATTCATGAGGCAGGAAGTTTTGTGACTAATATACATTTTATGATGGAACTGATTAGTCCATCACTCACTTCGCCACATGCTGGGTAGAGCACAAAAACCAAGTGTGCCATTTCATTTAAGTGTTTGTAACCTGCCCAATAGTACATGAGGGGGGTATGGAGATGGGTGTCAGAGAATTTATGTTAGTTTCTCCAGGTGTGGAAGCCTAAAGTTAATAAAAACAGGCAGTAAGCTTCAAAGTGTGACTTTATAAAAATCACAGCTGCGTGGACCACAGGACCATTCCAGACTCCGCCTTATGTGGATTGATACTGGGTGTTCAGTTTAGTTTCTGATTACTTGGGGAGCTTCTTTTGAGACAGATTAAATAATAAATGTGGAGCGTCTGTAGGCTTTGCTGTAGCCTAAGGCTTCCATTACAAAATATTGATATCAATAATATTGACATACAAAAATATTAATAAAACAATATTGAGAGAATAAATATTACCATCCTTTACATAAAACAGAAACAGACAAATATCAACTGCAAAAATATAGCTGTAAGAAAGATCTAAAACACCATAATAATGAAAATAAAAATAAATAAAGTGCTATCTACCATCTACACAATAAAACATTTCCAAAACCACAACCACATAAATATTGTCAGCCAAAATATTGCTAAAAATATATATGCTTAGGTCTAATTCCTTAAAATTATATATATGAATTAAACATAAATTAGTACCAAAAAAACATAATTAGCATTCAGCAAAACCACAAATAAAACTAACAAAGCAACCAATGAAATTAAACTTAAATACATTTAACAGATTGAAATACTTTGTGTAGCAAAAAAATTAACATAAAAGGGAAACAGAAACATGGAACTAACCGCTGCAGAAGAATCCACCACTGCTGGAAAGAAACACTGCCCGACTGAAGCTAAAATCTGAAAAGCTGCAAATTCTCCAAGAATAAAGAGCTTACATTTACGAAATAAATACTGAATTATAACATACCCAATTTAACTACCATAAGATGCAAATAATTTAATACACATATAAATAATAATAAGTATGACAAAAACACCAGCAAACAATGCAAAAAGGAAACCAAGCCACATTACTGTTGCAAAGTTAAACTACATCAAAGATAAGAATTAAATCTACGTATAATAAAAAACAAAATGATACATAACAGCTAAAATAAATTAATAAATAACCTTTATTGGTAAAATTGAGAAATCGCTAAAGAAACGCACAAATTAAAAAATAAAATAAACAAATAAAATTCAATAACTGTCAGCGTCCTCGATCCTCAAAGTAGATTCGCCTCCAGGCACCACCAATTCTGGACGCTTTAATAGCTCAGAATATTGGTTTGGCCAGGTGAGGTAAAGGTTTTTTGGGAAGGGAACAGTGAGAGGGAGAACTCCCACCCTTTAGTTTATGGTCCAAGCTAAGATGGCCATTGTGATAGGCCTCATGGGACATGTAGTCCCAATATCATGGGAGCTGTGAGAAGTGAGTGTGATGCACTTCGAGACCAAAACAACCAGTCACACGGTCACAGGGGTTACCAATGCGCACCGTAAGTTTGCTAATGGATGAGGGTCACGCCAACGGTTTTGTGCTTCTAGATTTAGACGGCGCTACCTCATATCCTAATAATAACTAACATATTTCTCTTTCTCAACAGTGCAATTGAAAAAAGAAAAGAAAGAAAAATAACAGACTTCCAAATAATACAGATTCAACCATCCCAAAAGATGTAGGTAAATAATGCAAACATGTAAAAAGTTCAATGACTTTTGTTGCATAACATTGAATAGATATTGTAAGGAAATGCCTCTTTTTGTATGGTTACCCCCCCTCCCAAGTCTTTGGACCTATGCTGCTGGTTCTTTGACTCTGAAAGTGCACTGAGACCTGCTAACCAGACCTCAGTGCCAGTGCCCTGACCCTAAAGTGTATGTCAAAATGGCTATACCCAATTGGAAATGGCAAACTTACCTGTAAATCCCTAGTAAAAGGTACTCTGGTACCCAGGGTATGTAAGTTAGAGGGGTACCCCAGGGCATGCAGCACTGATTGTGCCACCCAGGAGGTGCCCTTTATAAAACAAGTCCGCCACTGCAGACTGGTAGAGCGGTCATATACAGCTAGCCTGACTTTGCAAAGCCACCACTTCCCATGGACATGTGTATAAGTCACCCCTGTCAGGCCTTCCAAGCCCGAAAGGCAAGGCACAACATAAGACACAGGCAGGGCATGTACTTTACCTGTCCTGTCAGTAAAGCATGCAACTGTGGAAAGACTTGGTTGCCCAAATGGCAAGTGCAGGGTACACGCTGACCTCTCTGCTGTGCTAACCCCTGAAAGGTGCGACCAAGGTGGGCACTCTAAGGTATCAAACAACTCATTACCTTAAGCCCGACTTGTAGATCAAGTCGAAATTAAGACAACTTGTTGCAGTGTGAAGCTTTAGCAAAGCTGCCACTTTGATGCTTTTAAAATTCCTGTGGCTTCCCAGGCACATATGGAGCCTGCTCCATGAGACGGCTTTCTGTCTTCCTGGAGAGACGTGCTAATAAAGGAGATTAATGAGGGATTGCAGGCCAGGGAGGTGTCACATCCCTCCTGTAGGAAGCCACATGGATGTTAGCCCCAAAAGACAGGCCTCAAAGGTGTAACCGCATTTGAAGGGCAGATGTGTAGCACCAGGGGAGGGCTGCCCCAATGTTGAGGTAAACATGCTGGCACGGGGGGCTGAGAGGGGAAACCAGTTGCCTACTGGTTTCCCAGGGACGTTTAGCCCTGAGGTAGCCACACCCTGGGGATGGGCTAGTGAGGTCTGTACACAAGGAGAGTTGTCTTGCCATCTTGGCAGTGGGGAGAATGGTGGATCCTGGGATTGCCAGATGCCATAGTCCACAGTCATTGGTCACCAGGTGGGAGGGGACATTAGCAGCCCATTAGCTCCCAACTGCATCCTGTCCTGAGGGCACCTTACAAGCATACAAGGAGCACCCCTGGCATCCAGACCTCAGATCTCGACTGACTTGAAAGAAGGACCAAAGGAGAGCTGCCGTGCTGCACCGAGGGACCAGCAAAGCGAGGCTGCACCCATGAGGACTGCACGGGCTGCACCTGGGGGCTAGCAAAGAGAGGGACTTGTCTGCCTTGTCCTGCTCGGTGAGAAGCTGTATCCAGAGCCCAGTCGAGCGAAGAGAACTCCTGGGGCCACCTGACTGGCCTCCTGTTCGCAGCACAGTAACACAACAGCTAATGGTGGCTGCGGGGGCAAGTTTGTAACCCAAAGTCTTCAAGCCTCTACCACTGCAGTCGTGCAGTGCCGAGGACCAAGATCTGACATGCAGAGTTGCACCTGAGTTCACTGAGCCTGGGAGTGCTGTTGGAGAGTTACTGGGACCCTCAGAAGGAAAGTTATTGACTAAGGAAGGATTGGCCTGTGACTGTGACAACAGGTGACTGGTCATCCATAATTCTGTAATCCACTGATAACAGTCAACAATGAGTCAGAGAGATTCTGGACCAAAGTGGCTGGACAGCATTGGTCCTGTTAAATCTCTCTACAGCTTTTGATATGGTCGCTCACACTGTACTCCTTGGTAAACTCATTGACAAATTAGTCGGATCCTATGGTTTGAGTCTTATGCCATTTGCAGATGACACACAAATTGTAGAGTCAGTAACTTTAAATGAGGAAGCTCCCAGAAAAATAATTAGAGCATTGCTTGTCTCACATAGCCAGCTAGATGCACCTTAATTGCATGAAACCTCCTCTTTGGCAAAACGTCTTCTTTTTCGGTCTCTTTCTTGGTGGCTGGGACAGCTATGATCACCCCCTGTCTCTGTTGGCTCAGCCACAAATCTAGATATCCTGATTGATAAAGTATCAGCCACCTGCTTTCTAATGCTGAGTATTATGTACAAGATTTTCCCAGTGTTTCCCTGGGCCTCTCATAACATGATGGCACAAGCACTTATTACCTCCATATTAGATTATGGCAACTCCCTGTGTTTAGGGCTTCCCCAGTATTTAAAAGCGGGCTTGCACATTGTTCAAAATGCAGCTCCAAGACTCATTTTAGGCATCCCTAAGCATGCTTCTGAAACATCCCACCTCAGAAAACTATACTGGCTTCCAGTCCCAAAAACAATTTGCTCACAAGGCTGTTCTTATGACAGGAACTACTCACCTTAAGAACAAAATAAACCATCACGCTCCATCACGCCCCCTGTGCTCTTCCTCCCAGCACCCATTATCCATTCCCAAAGTTAAGCATGTCAGGCATGGTGGCAGAACGTTCTCATTCATAGCACCGACACTGGGGAACTGTCTTTCAAACTGTTCCTGAGACAAAAAAATCCATCTCTCGTGTAAAAATCGCAAAACCTGGTTTTTCGAAAGTAATTAGCTTGAGTTGTATTGCTTCTTGGTGAAGCTGATCTGTAGCCAGCACCAGGATGCCCCATGGGCAAGGCCGCTGGAATTATGCAGCAGGGGAGGGACAAAATATGTGGCAGTGTTGAGTAAATTATGGGTCCAGAAAAGGCAAATTATGTAGCGTAATGCGGCACATTTTAGTATCTTATTACATTTTATCATTCCTACACTTGTTAATACTATACATTAGTTGCAGCTCAATAGTTCCAGTCTTACATTATTATGCAGCAGATGGTGGATTAAGTGGCAAATGCGACAAATCTATAATTATGCGGCTGCACATTCACATAATTCCAGTGGTCCTTCCTCGGCATAAGTGCTGCGCTCTATAAATCCTATTTCATTTTTCAGTAATGCATTCATTCAATCATTAGTTCATTCACTCAAATTTCGGGAACAACAACATATATAAAATCACTAAATGGAAAACTAACATTCATTTACAGTCAATAAACTTGTATCAAAGAAAGCACATCTGATGAAAGGGCACACTTGAAATGCACAAAATATTATTACAGTGCTCGCTATGGCAAGGCAATCACCAAGAAAGATATGGTTGAAAGTGTGAGGGAACACAATCAGCATCGAGACATGACTGAAATTCAAGTTAAAAATGACCAAAGAGACTTAGAAGAAGCAAGCACTAGGTCCCAAGAACCCACAAACATAAAAAATATAATTCCCCAAGGTCCCCAAGCGACTGGTCAACTCCCTCCCACTGGAAATGTAAAGATGCTAATAAGTAGGACAAGGAGAATTACTACAGAAACACCAAGAGCACCCAGAAGATGTGAAGCGATGCAAATGACCCAACATTAAAAAAAAACACTCTAACGAAGATTTCTTACTGGGTGGCAACGAAAATAACAACAAAAGTGCCATTTTCTAGACAGCTATCAACAATGTATAAATCCTGACACAATTCAGCACATGAATGATGGACGGCATGTTTAAATCATGCCCACCACCATTTACACAAATATGCACTATACTTGGGCAATACCATAACACAAAGGCCCCTTCAATAGGTCCACTACAGCCAAAGACAGAATGTTAAATTCCCAAAAAACACTACCGATTTCGAACAAGCCATGATTTCCTGTATTCTAAAAGTCTATCCACACAGCAATACAAGGATGCTACTACCACTTCAAGCAAAGCATATGTAAGCACTTACAAGAATATACACTTAGTAAAGAATTCCCCGCAAATGCTGAATTTGCAAATGAAGCAAAAAAGGTATAGCTTTAGCCAATGTCCCTGGAACAGAACAAATAAAACATTACAACATGTTAATAGAATCTCAGTACTATCTACTATCAAAAATACAAAAATAAACTCTCTTCACTAGTGGAATATTTTTAACGTACCTGCGTTGATTGCCTGCACTGGCAGAGTCTATAAGAATGGCGGTGGACAGTGGTGCCTCAGCCATGCTAGTGCTACTGGACTTGTCCGCCGCCTTCGATACGGTGGACCACCCAATCCTACTGGCCAGGCTTAAATGTGCTGGAGTGGAGGGGATGGCGCTCGCCTGGATAAAGTTCTATCTTAGTGACCGCACGCAAAGGGTCACTCTTCACCCTTTTAAGTCAGAAACCAAACCTCTAATGTGTGGGGTACCACAGGGATCGGCATTGAGCCCTTTACTCTTCAACGTTTATCTGGCTCCACTCCTCTTCCTCATTGCGAAATGGGGAATAAAAACTATTTCCTACGCGGACGACACCCAGATGGTATTCTCCTTTAAGGACCAATCTGCTAACTCCTTCGCCATATTTAGGGGATGCCTGAGGGACATCTCCAGCTGCATGAATAACAGTAAATTAAAGCTTAATGCAGAGAAAACCGAGGCCCTGTTCTTTGGCAAGGCACCCACACCGGCGGATGGACTGTGGTGGCCGGAGGAAATGGGTCTCCCCCCCAGCCCTTCAACCATGGCAAAAAACCTGGATGTAAAATGTGAATCCGACCTGACTTTCTCAACCCAAGTACGTTTTATTGCATCCTCTTGCTTCGGCATAATGAGAAGTCTGAGAACAATTCTAAACTTACTACCAGAGAGTTGCCGCAGATCCGTTGTCCATGCAACTGTGACATCAAGGTTAGACTATGCAAATAGTCTCTATCTGGGGCTACCTGCATATCTGATTAAGAGATTGCAGATGGTGCAAAATGCGGCTGCAAGATTGATCAGAAGAGTACCTTTCAGACAACAAATCTCTCCGCACATCAAAGAGCTTCACTGGCTGCTGATAGTAAAATGGATAGAATTCAAGGCCCTGATGGTAGCTTTCAGGGCTCTGAGAGGCGTGTGTCCCAGCTACATAAGGAAACGTATTCGCCCCTATCAACAAAAATGCTTTTTAAGATCAAACTCCCAGAATCTGCTGTGTGTACCTCAATTTGCGAAGTCACGCATTGGAGGTAGATTTTTTACGGCGGGATAGACTTTGCCTAATCCAATCTGAATTGGAGTTCAGGAAAGCGCTAAAGACCGTGCTATTCAGCCAGTGCTAGACCCCCTACATTCTATCTCTCTCGCTTGACTGTGTTAGCACCGGGACACCTCTGTTTGAGGTAGCTGTTGCGCTTTATAAATGTATTATTATTATTATTTATCAGAACGCAGGCACCAACCCAAACTTCACATTCCACGGAGAAATGTCTATGATAGAACCAAGTCTCAAGAACCAGAAATTAACAGTGCTGTGGATGAGTGGAACAATTTCTTCCGAGTTACGTGTGGAAGAACCTACTCTACATTCTACAAATTTCTATAAAAACTCAAAAATTAACAAAGCCCCCTGGAACTGAAACCAAAAATTTCCAAACAAACTACCCAAATGCACGAAATGACAGCAAGCAAAATGCAACTATTTACTAGCAACCAAGACCTACCCTAAACAATAGCCAGAGCACTACTCAAACTGTAATCTAAAAAAATCAAATAACCAAAACTTACACAATTTTATAAATAATAAGCTAAAAAATATTTATTATAAATTAGACCAGTGGTTCCCAAACCTTTTAGACCCGTGGCCCAATTTTTAGAACAACAAATTTTCACGATCCACCTAGCTTCATTGTATATGATATGTAACTGCAGCATCATGTGATAGTGCACTGTCATTTACAGACAGCACATTTTCTATTGAAATGACCACTAAATGTGCACAGACATACAGTTTTACTGCTAAAACTATATTGCACACAAATTATAATGTGTGGTAACTGGGTTTCAGGGAATACTTATCATTTCTGTATCACCACGTAAACTCTCCTGATTTGTTTGATCCTATTAAAATACCTGCATCCATCACACTTCAGAATTACTAAAATTACAGTGTTGCTTTCCTCACTACTGAATGTGTACAGTTCATTAACAAGTAGTTACATTTTGTTGTGTTACAAAAAAATAACATCCTCCAGCCTTTCCTTTCACACTCTGGAGCCCAGCATAATTGCCACATAATTCACTTTAGTTTTCTTTCTCTGGCTGCAAATTGAGAGGAGTTCATAAACAACAATCCCAATTCTAAAAAACAAGCAGCAATTTGTCGGAAGTCAAAGCCTGACATTTGACCTCTGTCTTTGAAGTGCAGCAAATGTGACCAGATAAATACAGAAACTAAAGGCATCTTTATTTATTGATTGGACTATTGTGACCCACCAAAAATAGGCTTGTGACCCATCCACGGTCTGGGAAACACTGACTTAGACTAAAATTAAAAAAGAAATAGAAATATTATTTAGAAATGCTGCACATATTGTATTAAAAATTGTTATTTTTACACAAAACTTTCTCCAAACAACAAAACCAACATACAAAATTGTAAAGCATACATTGATTGAAAACAGTACATAATATAAAAACAATTAAACATAATCTCCGATAATATGAACACAAATCAATTAATAAATTGAACCTAACAAATAGATGACATAAAAAATGCAATTATTCACAATTTTGTAGCTGAAGTCCGACATAGACAATAGGACACTCCAATATATATAGAAATATATCAAATCTATACAATTCGACTATATCTAGTCCAGGGAATTCATTCAAAACTCTAGAAATATTAAAAGACAAAACTCACTCTAGGAAAACCGCAAAACACAAGGAAAAAAATGCAATACTTGGTTAAAAAATACTAACCTTGTAAAAAAAAAATTGAATGTAAGTAAAACACTGAAAAACCCACCCTCAAAACATATTCGACTTAGATACTAACATACAGAGCAAAATGCCTAAAAATAGATTAAATTTACAAGTGCAAACCTTACTAACAAACTAGCATACTCCTTCAGAAATAGTAGCTGTAGAAAATTGAGTGTAAATAAAATCTACCATTCCTGGAAAAGGGCAACGAGGAACCACTAATCTACAAAGTCACTGGAGTCCAAAAGTGACATAAACAAACTGCATGCAAGCAGTAAAAAAATGCTGGCAAAATGAAAATAAAAAATACTTTCTTACTAAACCAACCACTGTAATAAATACATGCAAATAACTTTTTTTAAAGTAAAAAGTGTTTTAAAATTGTACATACATGCAAAAAAAGTTTAAAGAAAATAAATAAATGAAAATGTACTATTCCCACTCTGAGCTTAACCAGACTGGGGAAAGTGTTTGACTTTGGTGGGGTTTAATAAGTATTCCAAATCCAAACGTAACCACATTGGGGAAAGTGTTGGTCATCGGGGCTGGATTTACTATTCTCACCCGAAACTTAAACAAATTGGGGAAACTGTTGGACTGTTAGATTTACTATTCCCACTCCAAATGTATTTTACTTGAGGAAGGAGTTTTAGTTTGAGGGGTTAGATCTACCATTTTCACTCCAAACTTAAGCACATTGGGAAAAATGTTGGACATTAGTAGGGGGAGTAATTTATTATTCCCACTTCAAACTTAAGCACATTGCAGAAAGTGATGGACATTAGGGGGGCAAGATTTATTATTCTGAAGCTAAACATAACCGTAGAATAACACATACAGTCAAGATTTCATGGTGTGGTGTGAAAAGACCACATCAGGCAATGTCTTTATGATGAAGTGAATAATGCACATCGCCTACATCTGATGTTGAGGTATTAAAAACACTCATACCATGGCAAATAGGGAATTAGTTAGCCCAAAAATACTTAGGGCCTGATTACAAGTTTGACGGTCTCCCAGCGGGCCGCACCGCCCAGGTGGGAGACAGCCAAACTCGTCTGCACACCACCCGCCAGATTTGGAGTACATTCCTAGTCTGGTGGTCAGCACTTTCATATGTGAGCTTTATAAATGCACTTCTGTGGGACCGCCAAAGCATGTTCCTATACTGCATGGACTGCACCATGTTATGCAATCCACGCCGTGCAGGAACTGGGGGTGAATGCAAACATGGGGGCACAACATGTGGCCCCCTTTATGCAACCCCTGGCCCAGAGGCAACAGGGGGCACTGTAGTGCCCTCTTAGTTTTCTCACGGCCACCCTTTTCACGATAGGCTTACAACCATGAAAAAGAGAGTGGTGAGGAAACTTGTAATATGCTTGGCAGTGCACCAGCAGCATATGGCAGTCTCACACAGCTGCAGCACCACTGAGGGATCACGGATCCCCGGTGGTTGCATCAGTCCTTTGGTGATTCGACTGTCAAATTCGTCATAGGGCGGTCGGACTGTCGGTGTGGCGGTGCCACACTATAATGATCAGCCATGGCAGGTAAGATCGGTGGGGCCCGGTGGGGGTGCATTTCGACGAACGATGACGAGGGAAAATTAATTATTTATTTAATTTTCCCTCTTCATTGTCCGTCAAAATCTTCCCCACTGGGCCCCACCGCCTCATCGTTCTTACCTGCAGCGACCACTGCTGCCCTCACCCCTCTCTCATTGTTGTCATAGAGTTTTCAGATTGTGAGGCATATGATATCTAATTATTTTCTATATAGAGACAGCCCTCCTCCCCAACAGGCTCGGTAGAACATGACAAAATCTGGTGGGTCACACCAGCCAATGTTCTCTGTGTGCAGGCCATGTTTAAGGTGATTATATGTATAGTGCTATGTGTGTAGGGGCCCATAGACCTCCTGCAGTTGTGCAAAAGACTTAATGACCCCCCCCTTTGATTAAGTCTCCCAGTCTAGAGCTATCGAAGATGTTCAAGCTGGCGTAACCCTGCAGTTTCTGCACCTCCTTCGAAGCAGCTCCTCCCATAGGGCTGTCTCGAGAGTGATTGTCCTCCTACAGCCAATAGGAGTTATTGCTCTAACCCGTGTATATAAGGCAGTCTGCACTGGGGCTAGGATGTTCTTCCTTCCAGGCCCACCGTGTATGTAGTGTTTCAGCAGGGCACCATCATGCTGCGTCTGTCCAGTCTGACCGATGAGTCTTCTATCAGGGCATTTGTCTAGTTATTTAATGCCTGAAGCTGGGATGCCCAATAGCAAGACCTGGTATGAGGGAGAGGTATTCTCCTGTTGTACATGGACCTGCAAAGGGTTTTCAATTCAATTATCAGGGGAGCACCTACCCAAAATAGCCCCCTGACTAATTTCTTCATTATTGAAAAAATGTCCCTCGCTGTCGGGAATGGTGTATTTCGCATCACATACAGTTATTTTGGGAGTGTTATAATTTTGAAGAGGGCTGTTGCCATCAAGAAGGGCAGCAGCAACCCACACCATTTGGTGATATCTCCCTGCATTTTCATTATTTGCCTTTCCAGGTTTTTTTCTGGGATGCTTTCTATTTTCTGCATTATATGGATGCTGAGGTATTTAAATCCCACCTTGAGGGGAGTGAAGACCGCTTCTCCTGGAGCCCAGTCGTCAATCGTATATAGTACAGGTTTTACTGAACTTCATTCTGTATCTAAACTATTCTCCAAACTCATCGAGCAACGTTAGCAAAGGCCTAAGCAATTCCCCAGGTTTTGCGACATACAATAGGACATTGTCTGCATAGAATGATATCTTTTCCCTCCGCTCATACCCTCCGTCCCCGAATCCAATGAGTTTTTCACTTACTCTGACGCAGCATGCCAATGGCTCAATGCAGAGAGCAAACAAGAGGGTATAGAGCGGGCATCTTTGTCTAGTGCCCCGCTCAAGGTGAAAGCTCAAAGAACCAGTACCACTGATTCAAACTGCAGATGACAGATCCCTAAATAGGAAAGCTACCAAGCTGTAGAAGCACAGTCCAAAGCCACGGCACTCCAACACCGTAAAGAGGTATGACCAGTGCATTGAGTCAAACGCCTTTTCAGCATCGATAGAGAGTATGGCCAAAGTTTATTACTGTTTAGTCTGCAGGCTTACATGATGGACAGTAATTTGGTCTCTAAATTAAGAAGTGAAATTGGGTGGTATGATCCGCAGTCCAATTTTGGCTTGCCCTCTCTGTGAATTATGGTGATAAGGCATGGCGCGAGCTACGTGTTAACATACCCTGCATCTGGAATTCCTAAAAAAAGTTTGGAAAATGAGGTTCCACCAGTGATGCTTATAGAGTTCGGTTGGAGAACCATTGGGTTCCGGTGTCTTACCAGGTAAGTTTGTCGAGTGTGAACTCTTCCACAAGGGATGTAGCCTCTTCTCCATTTAAGGGTGGGATATTCAACCTGGTCAGGAAGTGTTTTATTTCTTCCTCTCCCCTCTGGGGCCTGACACTATAAAAGGCCTGGTAGTGACGAGCAAACTCCTCAGCTATATCTGCAGCTTTTGATATCTTTGTATCCTCTCCATGTATTATTTCTCCCACCCACTTGGCTTCCTCTTCTCAGTGGCTGAGCCAGGGGAAGAGGCAGCCAGCTTTGTCTCCCACTTCATATAGTTTCCTTTGTGTTGTGAGGTAGTGGCAGTGAGCCGCCGTCTCTGTTTCACTATGTTATGCACCCTTGGTGCTTTCTAGAATGCTAGTCAGACCTGCCTTTGGGTGGGCAGTGACGCAATCTTCTAAGGCCGACACATGTCTCTCTAAGGCAACAATGTCAAGAGCCTTCTATGTTTTTGTGGGCTACAATATTTTGAATCCTGTCCCTAAGAGCCACCTTGTATCCTTTTCAGACAATAATGAAGGCGTCTGCCTACTCCACATCTTTAGTAAAATATAGTCCTGTGTCCACCCATATCTTCTTGCTCATGGTTTCTGGGTCACTCAGTTCCAAGGCATCAAGCTTCCACTGATTGTCCTTTAGGTGGGTCTGTCTGACAGGGTTATCACTAGCGGTGAGGGATCAGAGATCCCCAGTGTGAGGTAATCCACTTTAATCAATGGTGGAAATTCACCAACTTGGGCAGATATATTATTCAGCCTGGAGGAGGGCATATGGGCACAAAAGAAAAATAAGTAGGGCCGGCCAGTAGGGTATTTCAGTCTCCAGAGATCAATGAGTCCCATTGCACTGGTGATTTTAGCCAGCAGTGTGTGTTGCGACTCTTTCCCAATTGGGGCTAATGTTCAGTCCAATTCTAGGTCCATGACGTCATTAAAATCCCCACCCAATATATGTAAAGTGTCCCCATCCTCTAGCGGGACGGGACCAGTTTTCTCCAGTGTCTCTTTGAGAAAGCCTGGGGCTGCATAAATATTAATGATGGTGAAGCTTTGGGTTCCCTCTTTCCCCCGGATCCCTATCACTGTGCGACTCAGATCAGACAATGTGCTATTGACCAGGAAGGGAGGGTTTTTTTTGGCCAGTATGGCCACCCCTCTGGTCCCTCTCCACTAGCCGGAGTGTCCAAGCAAGACATACTGGCCGCGCCCTAGGAACTTACAGTCAGTTCCTAACAAGTGTGACTCTTGCAATAATATCATATCAAAAGTAGTGCGTCAAATAACCTGTGTCACAACCCCAACTTTTGATTCTGTTTTCCCAGCCATTTACGTTTTATGAAATGAGTTTAAAGTTCCCTTCTTGTCCTGTAGAAATTACTACAAGTATGAAGCATCTCGCCCTCTGATGCCCTCCACTATCCTCAGCAGATTGTTGTGCCAAATGTTTTGATTTTTGTTGCTTGCCAACATTTGCTCAACAAAATCTCACCTCTTAAATCCAACCCCCACCCACCCTGCACCCTACATTTCTATTTCATGAGCTAGAAATTGCCGATCCCCAACTATAGAAAGACCTGTCTCACACCCTCCACAGCAATAACTGAGGAAGAAACCTCCTGCAGTGTGACTAATAACAGTTTGATAGAACCTTCAGCAGTGTTGTCCTGGATACGGGGGCACTGAGGCAGATACTGCGAACTTTTGAATGGAGCAGCCACTGTTTCCCACCCCAGCTCATGATTGATTCATTCAGCGTATGCCCTGCCCTTTTTTACCTTTACCAATTCACATCCAGCGACCCAGGATCTGTTCAACAGTGGAGAGGCATTCTTATCGACAGTCCACCACATACTAAATTATCTGCCATCATGGGAGCCCATTTGACTCCTCTCGAGGCCCCAGACTCTGGCTCAGCTGGAGATGTTTCCTGACTGCTTGCATCACCCTCTGGGACAACCTATAGTCCTCCACATCTGCCACCGTTCTGATGCTTTAAGTTTCCCTTTGTTCCTTGGTTGGCTTGCTTTTTTACATCCACCATCTCAGGGGTTACTAGTGCAATTGTTTTCTTCGAATCCGCAACCCGCAAGACCAGTTTCCTGTGATCGGTCCTGTGGAGTCCCACATCCAGAGCCATGCCATCTATCTTGGCTTCCAGCATTTCCTTCAGATCTGATGTGGCTATAAGGAACTTCCTGAATAGTTCATCTTGAACCTCCTGTGAGGCCCCAGTGATGTTAGTGAGGGTTCATCCAACTCAGAGTTCGTGCTTGGTGATATTGGTGGCCACCTAGGAGACAGGACCTCATCTTCCCTTGGTTTAACCATACTTCAGCCCCCCCCCCTTCACAGGGGGGTGCTCGTATTTGATTTTACACTCTGGCTACATCAGTAGGAGTCCATCGTACTAGTGGGGGTCCAATCCACCTAATTGGTGCCAAGTGATGCTGCCCTGAATCTGAAATGTGAGAGAAGGGGCCTAGTGCCACCCAGCCCAGCAGGCCTCCTTGCCATTACATATGCATGGCACTCCTATTATGCAGGCCCTTCCTGGAGCATTGCCTGTTGTATTCCAAAACGCAGAACGCCCAATCAGTGACAGTCTCATGTCATGCTCTACCCTGCAGTTCTGCCACCGAGACCCAGCCATGTGGTCGCTTTCCAGCTCCTCCACAGGCACGTGGCAGTCGGCATTGACACTGCAGAGCTGTGGCTGCCACTCGTCCAAAGTGTAGGCACTCATTTTCCTCTAGGGTGCTTGCCTCACATCGCCAGGTCCAGATATGTTGCCCCTGGCCCCAGCAGATATCAAGGGTCAGACCCACACCAAGGAATCAAGGGACACTTGTTCTGGCTATCCCCTCACCTGCCTTAATGTGTCTCTGCTCCGTCGCAGGGACATCACCAGGATCAGTCTGGACGGGCACCATCTTGCTTTCTCGGGGCCCGCCACAGATGCCAGAATTTCATTTTGCACCATTATCCCTTCCAGGGTTAGGATTGTATGATGCACCGCCAGCACCCGGCACCTTCACACACCAAGGGGTGTCCGAGGGAGGGCCGTCGACATACATGATTAGTGTTGAGTCTGGAGTCCGCTAGCAGAGCTCCAAGGTTAGTCTCTACGCCATTGTGGTCTTGTCTCCACCTCACATATGTCTGTTGTTTTTATCCTATTTATTGGTAGGAAGATATAAATCAGGGATAAAGGTAAAAATATAGTTTAAGCAGAGAGTCATCCTGGCACCACACTAATCCAGGAATCCACTGTCCCTTTGATTTACCTTCTAAGACCCTCAGCTGATGCTCTGAAACCTTATAAGCTCCTTCAGCAAGTCCTCTGCCTGAACCCACTTTAGACACTGCCATCCAGTCTTCAGGGACTTGTGCCTTGTCCTTGAAGAAAGCTAGCAGGCCATCAGAGATCCTCTTGGTGCTTTCAGATATCAGCAGCTCCTACCTTAAAAGGCCCTGAGCCAGACTTCAGACTGAATTTTACAGACAATCACCTCCTCAGATAGTTGTTTCATCTCTATTCTGTGTCCTTGCTATGACAACAAGTGCCCAACCAACTACCACAGGCGCGAGTTGCTCTGTCAGTGGATCTAATCAGACTCAGCTGTAAGTTTTATTGGGGATCCTTCTGGAAACCTTCACAGCTTCTCCGGAGTGTTGCAAGAAATTCCCCAAAGTGACCAAATAGTGACTGGAATTATTACCCTTAAACATTACTTAAAGTGTACAGAATTGGAACATTTGCAGGGGATTTTGTTACCATTTGTGCATTGCTCCTTCTCTTCTTTCAGCGTTTGGTTTGCATCATCTACTTAAACTCTCTCCTTGACATCCAGAGGGAACACATCCCCACTAGGGTTCACTACCCTAACAACAGTCTTGCACTCTCACCCTAGACGCTTGCTCCTGTGATTTCTCCCCATTCCAGACTCTTACCTGTTGGGCTATGTCAGTTTCCTGCATTTTCTGTAGTATCCAAGTGAAGGACCTCGTGAGTATTTTTATGATCTTCACTAAAGGTGTACCAGTAGGAGAAGAGAGAGAACCCTTGGGACTCTCCTCCTCATTTTTATTCTTCTAGCTAGGGATGATGTCAACAGAAACAGGAGGTCCAGGGAAAGGCAGGCTTTGCAAACGCATGACTGTTCTTGCATGATTTCTCAGATGCCTGTTGCTTTCCAGAACATTACAATGAGGGTAGAAGGCAGCCTGATTCCAGGTTGGAGTCAATCTTTGCCGTTCTGAATGAATTCCGGGTAGTGGCATACCAGATTATGATCAGCCCCCATGCAGAATTTGATGAGGGGCTCCTCAGACACTAGTATCTCAGGGGTATTCATAGGCCTTCGGCTGATTGGGGCCCGCTTAAGGGTGGCAGGTGGCCTGCATTGCACCTCTGATTCCTGGCTATGACCTGACTCCAGAACTCTAATTTAGAGCAAGCATCATGTGTGTACATTTAAACAATGAGATGCCGGAACCATAAGTCATGGAAAGAAGGTTCAAGCAGCTTCAGGATCAGGGTGACCGGCCTACAGGATAAGGACCTTGGATGAAAGGGGAAAATGTGGGTCACTGTCTTGCATAGAAAACGGTTATAACAGCTCTCACAAAGCAAGGTGGCCCAACGAACACCCAGGATCACCATTAGGTGTGGTTCATCGATGGTCAGATTAATGCAGTTGAACACAAATGCATCTTGGATTTTGGTTCCGGTACCTAAGATTCAGATACTTGAGGCTCCAGGGCAGGGACTTCAACCTGAGTCGTACTTAAATTAGTTTTCAGTTCAACTTGTTCTTAGGTTTCGGCCACCTCCTCTACAGGAGAGTTCATCCCTCAATCTTAGCATCAATGCAAAGTTCCAACACTTATCAAGACCCTCAGCTTCTTTTCCATCTTTGAGTAACAGAGCCTGGTCACAGACCTCCTCTGATTCGGGCTCAGAGATCCTTCAAAGTGAATACAACAAATTAGATGCGGAAAGTCATTTCTGTCCTCTTTCATGTTGCACTGGCAGGCAACTATATTCAATTACAAGGTGTGAACATTCAAAAGTCTTATGTCAACCCACACCAGTGCAAGATAGATCTTACAGACTGCAGGTTAGGGGTGGAATTGATTAAAGACGTAGATCTTCTAATTTTTAACAGCTTACCACAAAAAGGGGTGCCACTTATGGCCACAGGTATATGCACAGAACTCCACAGAAGTCATATCTTACAAGGAGGGGTAGCAATCAACAGATCTTGAATGCAGATTGGCACCCAGAAACCAGACAAGATTAGGACTTCTATGGTGTCTCAGAAGCAATGCTCCAGAATGTATGTACTTATTTATTGCTATATAGCGCACAACAATCACACGCCTGTTTCTTGGTGCTGGTGAATACACATAGGTGGTAGTATGAATAAAGAAATGCATTTTTCCTTACATTGATCCACAGGATGCGTCTACCCAAGATTAGCTGCCTCCACCGAAAATGCTCCAATGCAATGTATGTGTTTTCACAGGCTTAGTACATTCAGGGCAAAAGAAGATGCTGAAAACTAATGGGTTGTTATAGTTTTTGGTGCTTTCTTCAAATAATGTGTCTGATTCTGACAATAGTCATGTGTACCAGATATAAAAATGTATATTTAATATACTGAGGTGCAACCACACTTAAAGAGCTGTGATATTAATACTAAAACTCCTGACCAGTTATTGCTAGCAAAGTTTGTACAAGCTAAAATTTGTCAATGGATTTGTTATATAGCTCCTAATATACTCAATAGCAGTGGTCCAGGTGAGACGAGAAGAAGTTCTTTATATTTGAATCCTTCCTGGTGCCGAAAGCAAGACTGAGGTACCACATTGATCTGCTGAGTAAGGATCTTCTCAGCTTCTATTTTCACTCCCAAACTGTTCACCTTGGCTACTGCCCCTTGAAGAGAACCAAATCCTTTCCCCAAACGGTTTGAGGACCTGAGTGAAGCATGATTATACCAGAGCCAAGACTTCATCATGTTGTGATTTGACTTGAAAAAGTTCTGTCTCATCTAGACGAGTGCTCTGATCCAGCGAATGCAAAAAATTCTGAATGTCACAGCAAGACAACTCCTAAACGCCCATCTATGTGTCCTTTACTACAAGGAAAGACATAGGGACTGACTTATGTATTGGTGGATGGGTCACTACATCACAAAACAGACATCTATGGGGAGGGTGTGGGGGGTGGGCGCATGCGTGCAAAAAAAATTAACATACATAAAAATGAACAGGTGCACAATTGCGAATAAAATTAAAATATATAAAAGCGACTTACCTCACTACAGGACTTCTTCGCCCTGGACCTCGTCGCGACTGTAGTCAGGCCCAAGCAACTCCCTTGATCAATCCTGGCGCTGCTCTCATCAGCATGAGAGCAGAGCCCTGATTGGAGGGAGCGGCCTGTCTCAGTGCTCCACAGCACTCTGGAGGCCTGCACTTGCACATGTCTGTCAGTCTGTCGCAAGACAGCAGTCCAAAGGGACATGCGCACTGTGAAAATGCACATACAGCCCATCCTCCTCGATGCTGCTGCTCTCACTAAGCCCCGCCCCTTCATGATTCTTGGTTCGGGAGGTTGAAATATAAAATGGTAATGAATTACAATTTTATATTTCATCTCGGGGCATGGGGACATTTAAGTGGGGAGACGCTCCTGTGCTCCATCGGAGGAGCTGCCCCTGGAAGTAGCCCCCTCCCCCGCACTCTCCCAACCCTACCCTAGGTACCTGCATGCCCCCTCTAATCTGCATCCCCATCACTCATTGGCCAGTCTTCCAGTGTCACTCATAAGTCATAACATTAAACCTGCTCATGCACCTGGTGCATGTCCCATTGCTCCTAAAACGTGGAGCAGAAAAATACAAGGCCCACCAAGGCTCACAGAATGGATGCAAAATGTCACAGCTGATTATAAATTACTGAAATGTTGGCATCTGCTCTACTTTTGGTACCACATTAGAATACACTTTTGCTAACTTTTTCTAATATGTTTTTTTCATCTTTATTTTTCCTCCTAAGCGTTATTATGGCACACTCTTTAGCATGCAGAAATGTCACAAAAAATAAGACATTGTTGATGCATATTGGCACCAGTTTGTGACAGTTTCCTTTCTCAATTGTGATGTGTATGGCTTAGAATTCAGTATGTTCACATTATAAACCACCTTATGTGACATTATAAACCCCTTTATGTGACATTATAAACCAGATTATGTGACATTATAAACCCCTTTATGTGACGTCATAAACCACCTTATGTGACTCTGTCACGGTGTCTGTACCTGGTGCTATGGACGGCTTGTCTGTTTGAGACATCAATATTGAGAAATGAGGCGGTGATGTGACAATCCGACCACCTTAGATACTTTAGGGGTAAACCCATCTGAAATGTCGCCCTCTACAGAAATGATGTTTGTCTTTCCGCACCCTTTCTTCAAACAGGCGAACCTTATTCCCAGCAGCAGGTGCAGACGCCAGGCTGTTTGCTATCCGGCACTCCCAGCAGGCCCCTGCCATGGCCGGTGATTGACGGCTGTACCTGCACACTGCTAATAAGAGGCAGCATCTGATGGAAATGAGCAGGAGGAAACAAGAGGAAAGGGAAATGACCCGGAGTCTGCAGAACACTCAGGCTGGCACACATGCCCACCAGTCACCAGTGCCAGATCTTGATGCCCTGCCGGGCAGAGCCCCATCAATCTTGGTTAACGTCCAGGACTGGCATCTTTTATTACAGCTGAATGTTGAGTTCCGGGGCGTCCCTTTAACCTTCTTGTTATTTCCAGTTAATGCTACATTAGGATGTGGCAGTGATGTCTTTGGAGCTCTTGCTATCTCTGCATAATGACGTTTCACCTTTGCATGTAGAATGTGCATTTCCTGTGTGGGAGGGGCTACACAACGTTCTCACTGAACATGCCTTATTACATTTCATTACATCTGTGAAAGTGTACATTCTATTCTTCCTCCTTGGTGACTTTGTACTTTTATTTGAAGCACAATTTGGGTGAGTGTTGATTGATGATGCCCCCACAACTTCCCATCCATTGACATCATACATGATTTGCATATTAATATTTAGGATACAGCTGATTGCTTTGTAGGTTTATTTAAACGCATATCAACGATGACACAATTGTAATGTTGTGAGACGTCATTCTGAGTGTGCAGGCTGTGGTGGTAGGACCTCATGTCCGAGGGTGTCTCAAGAGTTGCGCGTTTTGGACAGTGGTGTAACAGAAGCCCCTGTAACCCCTGTTGTGCGGTGTTGACCCCAATCTCCAGTGGGCCCCCTCCTGCACTCTGCCCAGGCGGCCGCTGAGAGCTTCTGACTGGGACCATAGGTTTTACAGACGTTATAGTTAGGAATTAGCATTTAAAAAACCTTATAAATTCACTAAAAAATCATAGGTTTCAGGGATGTTATAGTTAGTTGGACATTTGACTCATAAAACCAGAGAAATTCGCCCGTTATAGTTAGTTGAGCTAACTATAACTTGCGCGCCCGCAATGCACTGGTGATGACGTCACATATTACATCACTCATGACATGGTCAGTGACATCACTCATGACATCACTGATGACATCTCAAATGACATCATCCAGTGAATGTGTGTTTCTGTAAAGTTTAAATATTTTTCATATATATCTATGCCAAGGTGAATTGAAGAATGAGTCGATTTACAAGTGCCTGAATGGATTATTTAGTAGGTGCGTGACTGACTGTATAAGTGAGTGATTGAACCTGTTTACTGAATGTATGGGTTAGTGACTAAACTGTGTGAAAGTCTCTATTAGTGTCTCAGTTGGTGTATAAGCGGCTGCATGGGTTGGTTAGTAGCTACATGAGTGTCTATATGGGTTATTGATTTGTTGTCTGAGTATCTTTATGGGTGCCTGAGTATCTGTGTGGGTGGGTGGGGGGGTGAGTGAATGAATTTGTGTGACTATGTGCATAGATGTCTGAGTGGGTGATTCACTGGTTGTATGGATTAAAAAGTGCATCTGGGAAGGTCTGTATGGGTGAGTTAGAGTGTGTATGGGTGTGTTGGTGAGTGAATGAATGTCTCAGTGGTATATGTGTGAGTAACTACATATGTTTTAAGGCAGTATATGTGAGTGTTGGAGTATATAAATGACTATACGTGAGAGTAAATTATTTGAAGAGTGGGTGTATAAATGAGTGTCTGCTTGTATCAGTGATTGTATAAGGCAGTAAGTATGTGTTAGTATCGACATAAATAAGTGATGTGGTGTGTGTATAAATTACAGAGTTGGAGTGTGTAACTGTATACATGAGCAAATGGGTATGTGATAGATTCTTTGCATGACTGAATAGGTGTGTGAGTAACTATGGATGACTGGCGGAGTGTGACTGTACGTATAGGTTATAAGTGCATATTATAGTACTGTATTGATGAGTAACTGCATGTATAAGTGACTGGATGTGTGTGTAGACCTAGGGAATAGTGGGTGGTATGTAGTATCTGGCATTCTTGTGTGTATGGTTTCAAAAATAGTAGTCTGTATTTTAGAGTGCGTGTATCAAAGTTTATATTAGGGCATCAGTATGTGCATCAGATGATCACGTGGAGGATGTCATCAGTGACGTCATCAGTGATGTCATTTGAGATGTCATCAGTGATGTCATCAGTGATGTCACTGACCATGTCATGAGTGATGTAATATGTGACGTCATCCCCAGTGCATTGCGGGCGCGCGAGTTATAGTTAGCTCAACTAACTATAACAGGCGAATTTCTCTGGTTTTATATGAGTCAAATGTCCAACTAACTATAACGTCCCTGAAACCTATGGTTTTTTAGTGAATTTCTAAGGTTTTTTAAATACTAATTCCTAACTATAACATCTGTAAAACTTGTGGTTTTTCCAGTGAATTTCGGAGGTTTTTTAAATGTTAATTTCATATTTTAATATTTATAAAATCTTATTTTTTCTATTTTTTTGTAATATTTTGGAACTCTATTATCCTTTTTCTTTTTTGAAAAATTATGTAATTTTTTTATATCTTCAAAAAAAGTATGTATATATATTTTTTTTGTGAAAACTAGACCAGTAGTGTACCAAGCTCCATCACCAAGCGAATCCTACCTGCCATATTGCTAAACTCGTAAAGAATATGCATTTCGTATCCGACGGCTTCGTAGCACCGCGTCCCGCCTAACATCATATACGTATAAGGTCGCACCAGCTCCTAGTTTGGTATGCGATGGTTGCGCGGTACCAAGTCGCGCGTTACATTATATACGTATGGGGTCGCGCCGGCTGCGCGTTCCGTATGCGACGAGTGCACGCTGCCAGGTCCTGTGTTACGTCATAGACGTATGGTATCGCGCCGTGTGCGCCATTCCCTCATTTTTTTTTTATGTCTCAAAACTATATCTAAATAGATCTAAATCTAAGTGTATATGAGAGCAAGCGATAATCTAAAATATTTTAAACATTTATATATTTCTAACTGTAATAAACTTATATTATTGTAAATATATTTTCTCAAAATCACGTCGGGTGCGGCCTCCTTGCTTGCTCGATGCGTGATTGCCATGTGACCTTAAAAAAAAAGCATTTGATTGGTTCATAACATTTCCCATTGTAACAGTTGGAGGACCCTCCCAGTTTAGCCATTCTCTCTACAGCGTTTGATGAGAGACACCTCTTCTGCTTAGAGAGCTTTTTTGAAAAGTTTTTTGCTGTGTACACATATCTTATAGTACACACAACATGCAACGATCATCTTGATCAATAATCATGCTCTGTACAGTAGCCTTCCAAGTGTGATGGCTATGCATCTGAAACGTTATATCAAAAAACAAATGTATGTTACACGATGCCCCTGGTGTGTGTGTGTGTGCGCATTATTGAGCTGCCTTTCGTCCTGGGTATTGGTGGCTCGAAGGGGTATCATCAGCCACGGGCAGAGTGCACATCCTAGATCACATGTGACAAACAGTAAAGAGTAATGTGTAGATTTGTGTTGCAGTATGCTCTGTTGTCAGGCTTTACCAGTATAGTAGTGTGTCATATGTGAGACTTTCAGATTCACGTTTCACATGCATTGCTTGACTGTAATGAGCGTTATCACTGTGTATGACGTAACCTCACTGCTGAACCTCCCTCCATCTGAGCACATTCACATGTGTGCGCTTCGCGATAGCAGCACTTTCAATAATACCACACACCATTGACATGCGCGTCTGCGCATATCCACCAGCTTGACAACGATATGTGATGTTGTCCATTCAATGTTTTCAGACAGCCTCTCATTAGCTATAGTTGCCGCCCTCCTGGTACATGCTACATTAATGTAAATTGCGGATTGTGCGACGTCAAAACTGCAACAGGGACACACACATAAGTACACTTCCTGCCCAGGCAGGAACTGAACAACGCCCAGGTCCTCGGAATAATTGTTCACACCCCTACGCAGGCTTGGCGTACGCAAGCCCAGCCCACTTTGCGTACATATAAGTAGGATAACGACGACGCCACATGTCCCAGTTCTTCCACACTGCCTCAGGTGATATGGCCGTATCCACCTCGCATGTCACAATGCGCAATAAAGAAAAAAGGATCCATGAGGTGTACACCATCCTGGCAATCAAAACTACATCTGAATTGTGAACCCTGCTGGCAGTCGTGTTTGGACACACATCAATGACAGCAGGTGAGCAGTGAGGCCAGGGTGCACAGGGGCTGCAATTGAGCGCGGTAACGGCGGAAGGGATGGGGTGCATCAGCCTGAGTGCGCAGGTGCAAACAAGCGATGTTGCTGTGCGTAATGATGCGATCTCTGACCTCATTCAGTCACATCTCTGTCTCATTTTAAGGACCTGCTGGACCGTACTGTAGGCCTGAGCCAGCGGGCAGCGCTGCCCTACAGACACGTGGCATTGGCTTTTGAGGCACTGTAGTGAGTTGACTACTAAGTGTACATGCACACAGGCTTGCGCCACTGCATTGCACGTGCACATTATGCTTCTAGCATGTGCTCTGTTCCTTTGTATGTGAACGTTGGCATAGCATATTATTATTTAACGTTGTGAATTCTCGTGCACTCCAATTCCTCTTAGAACCATGATTACCACTAACAATTGGTAGATCGTACTTCAAGAAGGAAGGATGCACTCAACTGGTGTTCTCTATTAAGCTTGAAATAAACCTTCATTTACCTCAAGACGTTTCCACTATTATATTATTTCTCCCTTTTCAGACACTGAGTTAGTGGCACCATAATCGGCGGAGCGGATGCTCAGCCTATGATGAGGCCCTGGGCATTCTGATGCCTTCAATCGTGGTATCAAGACACCGTCCCTGAACGGAGGCCTGCTGTGCCACCTTAAGAGCGGCACCCCGGAGTTGGAGCTCGCACCGGCACGTCGTTGGACACACCGGTTGTTGCAGGTGAGCAATGAAGCCTCGGTGCGCAGGAGCTGCTATTGAGCACAGTGCGGGGGAAGGGGCTGGGGTGCAGCAGCCTGGGTGCACAGGTGCAGGCAAGAGATGCTGCCGTAGATAATAATGTAATCTCTGGCTTCATTAATATCTCTGTTTCATTTTAAAGACTTGCTGGACTGCACTCTTTCTCGCGGACCCCAGCATCCCAGACACACAGGTGACGGGAGGTGAACAGTGAGGGCTGGGTGCAGTAGGCCGACGCTCTGTCTCCTCCTCCCTCTGTTCTTTTGACTCCCCCTCCCCTTCTCCCTTCCACCCACTCGCTCTCTGTCCCACTATCACTTTCTTCCTTTCATTCTGACTACCTTTCTTTTTCTCTTGGACATGGCACACATACGTAAGTTTCTTTTTTCTCTTGCAGGTTTTGTACACTGCTTCCAGAGGAGTCCCACCCACTTATTTCATGTTATACTGTTGTTTGTTAGAATAAAGTTACGTTTCTATTTAGTTGTGTTGTTTAAATAAAAGTTATTTTTTTACCCATAAATAAGTGAGTGTATGGGTCTTCTTTTTCTGACAACACTTGTCTGTAGTTTATTGTGAAAATCGGCGGTTGATAGGAGGTTATGAGGGAAAACATTTGTAATTTTGTGGTGCACCTACCAAATATAAACCAACAGACTATTACATAAATGAAGCCTGGGTAATTCTACAACGGCAAGGGTTCTATGAGTGTATCACTTTATAACACCATGAGTACTGCCCGTGTGATTACAGAACCAATAAGGCACTGCCTAGAGCCACCGAGGCTTCAAGGAGTGGCGTGGCCCACCCTGCATATTTAAGTAAAGCCCCGGAGGTTGCCGATTCCCGGACTTCAGTTGACCTCGAAGCCCCCCGAACAATTAGTAAACAATACCCGGGGAGGTGGCGATCCCCTAGGCAGCGAAACGTCTCTGTGCCCTCCCGCGCCTAATTCACATGTGAGATTAAGGTCCCCAGTGCTTCAGAGACCCCGCTATATAATAATAGGATTGGCCCTGGAACATTAACCACCAGGGGGCTCATTTAAATGAACGGGTGAGACCCCGCTTCATTTTTTTTTCTCCATTTTTACCATCCGGATCCGCTTTATTGAAGCGATACGAGGTTTTCCTCCTCTCGCTTCAACAAGGCAAACAAGGATTTGCTATCACAGGGCGGAAGCCATGCCCCCTCCCTGTAATAGCAAACATAAATGTCCCGCGGATGCACACCCCGGGAAATTGTATGAGGTACGCCTGGGATGTGGTGCACCATAGGGCAATGATGCATTGGTTACTGCATAACTACAGACTTAGTATAAACGCATACTAACACTACTTGCACACGTGTAGTACAGCGACCAGAGTGTAGTGAAGAGGCAGAGGAAGCCCCAAAACAAAAAATATAAATCCTACCAGAGGTAGAATCTCATAGTTCGATGAGCCAATGACCCTGGGATGAGTAGAAACAGCTTCACCAAGAAAACGGGTCTTCAGCAGAACGCAAGGAAGCTCAAAATATTGGTGAGTGCTGCCTTCTTTTTACCTTCTCCCGCTCGTCGCCAAATTTATGTAGTGAAGAGGCAGACAGCAGTGGATCCGATAAGTAGATTTATTGCAGGAAAAGAAGACAGCTTAAACAGCTACCAACAGGAGCAGACAGTAAGGCAACCGTCTTCTCCAGCACCGTGTACAAACTCCCCAAAATTCCCCTCATGACAGCCCTACATTCTAACATTACATACTTTCATTCTAGTAGCATTACATACTAACATTCTACTATGACTTACATTGGAATACTACACAGAGCACATGACTTTACAGCAATGAGCTCATGGTTTCATCCATGAGTCTTGAGACCGGTAGGGGTGAGTAGTTCGCTTCCCACTCCCTGTTTTGTATAAACGCAAACTAACTCTACTTCCACAGGTATGCTACAGCGCCCATAGCACATCACTTTACAGCAATGAGCTCACGGTTTAATCCCGAGTCTTCAGACCAGTAGGGGTGAGTAGTTTGCTTCCCACTCCCTGTATGGTATAAAAGCATACTAACACTACTTACACAGTTATACTACAGCGGGCAGTATGCTACAGCACCCAGAGCCCATCACTTTACAGCATTCAGTTCAGTTTGATCCCCGAGTCTTCACACCGGTAGGCGTGAGTACTTCGCTATCCACTATATTAGTGTATAAACGTACGGTAGAGGTCAGTAGTTGACTTCCCACTCCCTGTATGGTATAAACGCCTACTAACACTACTTCCACAGCTACAAAGACCAGAGCACATCACTTTACAGCAATGACCTCACGGTTTACGCTCTCGGTTTCATACCCGAGTGTAGCAGCATCTCATCTCAGCACCATGTCACTCTGAGCAACACCACACTTTCAGACCGGTAACGGAATCACAAAATGGCTACCAACACTTCCTAGTTGCAACAGCTCGCAGCCAGTAAGCAGCAAGCTCGTGCTCGTAACGCCTCAGCCAATCAGATGGCAGAATTCCCAAATATCGATATCTGCAAATTTCGATATTTCTCCAAAACTACTGAACGGATTTACACCAAAAAAACAAAAGCGTGCTTTCTAGACCAAGACCCTTCTCCCTGCCAGATTTGGGGTAATACCGTACACCCGTTCAACCTGTAGCCTTGTCTAAAGTTTCCTATGGAAATTGCATGTAGAAAACACGTTTTGGGACCCCCTTTTTTCTCAGCCCCCCCTTGACAAATCACCCCCAAACTTTCAACATAGGAGTTGATATGAACAAAGAATTAGTTTGGAAAATTTCATGAAGATTCATCAAACGACGCCAAAGTTATAAGCAAAACAAATAATGCTCTTCCTATGGAAACTTGGTCCTAACTATAACTACCTACTGGCGACTGCCAGTAGGTTATATATATATATGTACACATCGCTTGATGGAACAGGCACTGAGGAAAGCCGTCAGGCTGAAACACGTCTGCCTAGCGTTTCAATCAACATTTTCACCCTGAGCGCTTGAAATCTGGAAATAAATCTAGCTGTCAGCACTGAGCATGTGTCGGACCCGTTTTTCATTGAAAAGTGGGATTGGATTTTATATTTTGACTGGTACAGCAGGCACCGTTTTCCGCACGCCCTCCCGTTCTGGAGCTCCGCGCATGGCTTGCACCTTTGGACTTTGTATGAAACTACAGCGCGGCGCCCCCCTGTATGGGAAAAACACTCACCTGAGTCTGTACGCCATATGGGGAGAGAGGATGCAGCATTTTGCTGCGTTAAGGTTCTGGCAGCATGATTTTTCCTTTTTTATTCCATCAATGGTTGCTGGGACATTGTGCAAAACGCAGCCAGCAGGACTGGGAAGCCACTTGGCCTCGAGTTGAAAATCACTGTATTTTTCACTCTCTGTGGAGCGCACGAAAACCTGGCAAGGAATGGGGGCAGCGCAACAGTGACTGCAGAGGCCGGGCTAACATTTTGCTCCTATCAGAGTGGACTGTGAACCTTTTTAAACCAGCCCTCAGGTGAAATCACATCGCTTGATGAAACAGGCACTGAGGAAAGCCGTCTGAAACGCGTCTGCCTAGCGTTTCAATCAACATTTTCACCCTGAGCGCTTGAAATCTGGAAATAAATCTAGCTGTCAGCACTGAGCATGTGTCGGACCCGTTTTTCATTGAAAAGTGGGATTGGATTATATATATATATATATATATATATATTCCAAAAGACTCCTGACGTTATATATATATATATGAAATGTACACACAATAGTACAATAAAATATATAAACAATTCAATAACGAATTTATATTAATTAATTCAGACAGTAAATTTAATACTAAACATGTAAACCCCGATTTCCTAAAAATACTATAAAGAGTAAGGAAAGCATTGGATTTCGGAGGAATTAGATTTACTATTCCACTCCAGTCTGTACAACAGTAGGGTAAGTGTTGTACTTCTGAGGTATTGAATTTAATATTACCAAGCCATTCTGTGCAACTGTAGTGAAATCGCTGCACTTTGGAGGTGGGAAGATTTACTATTACCTCTCCATTCTGTGCAAGAGTGGAGAAAGTATTGGACTTCATACGGGTTAAATTTACTATTCCCACTCCAAACAGGTCCACAGTAGGGAAAGTATTGGACTGTGGAGGGGTAAGACTTACTATTCCACCTGCAGTCTGTGCAATGGTAGGGAAAGCTTTGATTCAGAGGGGTTACATTTATTATTCCCACTCCAGTCTGCAGGATGCACTCAACTGGTGTTCTCTATTAAGCTTGAAATAAACCTTCATTTACCTCAAGACGTTTCCACTATTATATTATTTCTCCCTTTTCAGACACTGAGTTAGTGGCACCATAATCGGCGGAGCGGATGCTCAGCCTATGATGAGGCCCTGGGCATTCTGATGCCTTCAATCGTGGTATCAAGACACCGTCCCTGAACGGAGGCCTGCTGTGCCACCTTAAGAGCGGCACCCCGGAGTTGGAGCTCGCACCGGCACGTCGTTGGACACACCGGTTGTTGCAGGTGAGCAATGAAGCCTCGGTGCGCAGGAGCTGCTATTGAGCACAGTGCGGGGGAAGGGGCTGGGGTGCAGCAGCCTGGGTGCACAGGTGCAGGCAAGAGATGCTGCCGTAGATAATAATGTAATCTCTGGCTTCATTAATATCTCTGTTTCATTTTAAAGACTTGCTGGACTGCACTCTTTCTCGCGGACCCCAGCATCCCAGACACACAGGTGACGGGAGGTGAACAGTGAGGGCTGGGTGCAGTAGGCCGACGCTCTGTCTCCTCCTCCCTCTGTTCTTTTGACTCCCCCTCCCCTTCTCCCTTCCACCCACTCGCTCTCTGTCCCACTATCACTTTCTTCCTTTCATTCTGACTACCTTTCTTTTTCTCTTGGACATGGCACACATACGTAAGTTTCTTTTTTCTCTTGCAGGTTTTGTACACTGCTTCCAGAGGAGTCCCACCCACTTATTTCATGTTATACTGTTGTTTGTTAGAATAAAGTTACGTTTCTATTTAGTTGTGTTGTTTAAATAAAAGTTATTTTTTTACCCATAAATAAGTGAGTGTATGGGTCTTCTTTTTCTGACAACACTTGTCTGTAGTTTATTGTGAAAATCGGCGGTTGATAGGAGGTTATGAGGGAAAACATTTGTAATTTTGTGGTGCACCTACCAAATATAAACCAACAGACTATTACATAAATGAAGCCTGGGTAATTCTACAACGGCAAGGGTTCTATGAGTGTATCACTTTATAACACCATGAGTACTGCCCGTGTGATTACAGAACCAATAAGGCACTGCCTAGAGCCACCGAGGCTTCAAGGAGTGGCGTGGCCCACCCTGCATATTTAAGTAAAGCCCCGGAGGTTGCCGATTCCCGGACTTCAGTTGACCTCGAAGCCCCCCGAACAATTAGTAAACAATACCCGGGGAGGTGGCGATCCCCTAGGCAGCGAAACGTCTCTGTGCCCTCCCGCGCCTAATTCACATGTGAGATTAAGGTCCCCAGTGCTTCAGAGACCCCGCTATATAATAATAGGATTGGCCCTGGAACATTAACCACCAGGGGGCTCATTTAAATGAACGGGTGAGACCCCGCTTCATTTTTTTTTCTCCATTTTTACCATCCGGATCCGCTTTATTGAAGCGATACGAGGTTTTCCTCCTCTCGCTTCAACAAGGCAAACAAGGATTTGCTATCACAGGGCGGAAGCCATGCCCCCTCCCTGTAATAGCAAACATAAATGTCCCGCGGATGCACACCCCGGGAAATTGTATGAGGTACGCCTGGGATGTGGTGCACCATAGGGCAATGATGCATTGGTTACTGCATAACTACAGACTTAGTATAAACGCATACTAACACTACTTGCACACGTGTAGTACAGCGACCAGAGTGTAGTGAAGAGGCAGAGGAAGCCCCAAAACAAAAAATATAAATCCTACCAGAGGTAGAATCTCATAGTTCGATGAGCCAATGACCCTGGGATGAGTAGAAACAGCTTCACCAAGAAAACGGGTCTTCAGCAGAACGCAAGGAAGCTCAAAATATTGGTGAGTGCTGCCTTCTTTTTACCTTCTCCCGCTCGTCGCCAAATTTATGTAGTGAAGAGGCAGACAGCAGTGGATCCGATAAGTAGATTTATTGCAGGAAAAGAAGACAGCTTAAACAGCTACCAACAGGAGCAGACAGTAAGGCAACCGTCTTCTCCAGCACCGTGTACAAACTCCCCAAAATTCCCCTCATGACAGCCCTACATTCTAACATTACATACTTTCATTCTAGTAGCATTACATACTAACATTCTACTATGACTTACATTGGAATACTACACAGAGCACATGACTTTACAGCAATGAGCTCATGGTTTCATCCATGAGTCTTGAGACCGGTAGGGGTGAGTAGTTCGCTTCCCACTCCCTGTTTTGTATAAACGCAAACTAACTCTACTTCCACAGGTATGCTACAGCGCCCATAGCACATCACTTTACAGCAATGAGCTCACGGTTTAATCCCGAGTCTTCAGACCAGTAGGGGTGAGTAGTTTGCTTCCCACTCCCTGTATGGTATAAAAGCATACTAACACTACTTACACAGTTATACTACAGCGGGCAGTATGCTACAGCACCCAGAGCCCATCACTTTACAGCATTCAGTTCAGTTTGATCCCCGAGTCTTCACACCGGTAGGCGTGAGTACTTCGCTATCCACTATATTAGTGTATAAACGTACGGTAGAGGTCAGTAGTTGACTTCCCACTCCCTGTATGGTATAAACGCCTACTAACACTACTTCCACAGCTACAAAGACCAGAGCACATCACTTTACAGCAATGACCTCACGGTTTACGCTCTCGGTTTCATACCCGAGTGTAGCAGCATCTCATCTCAGCACCATGTCACTCTGAGCAACACCACACTTTCAGACCGGTAACGGAATCACAAAATGGCTACCAACACTTCCTAGTTGCAACAGCTCGCAGCCAGTAAGCAGCAAGCTCGTGCTCGTAACGCCTCAGCCAATCAGATGGCAGAATTCCCAAATATCGATATCTGCAAATTTCGATATTTCTCCAAAACTACTGAACGGATTTACACCAAAAAAACAAAAGCGTGCTTTCTAGACCAAGACCCTTCTCCCTGCCAGATTTGGGGTAATACCGTACACCCGTTCAACCTGTAGCCTTGTCTAAAGTTTCCTATGGAAATTGCATGTAGAAAACACGTTTTGGGACCCCCTTTTTTCTCAGCCCCCCCTTGACAAATCACCCCCAAACTTTCAACATAGGAGTTGATATGAACAAAGAATTAGTTTGGAAAATTTCATGAAGATTCATCAAACGACGCCAAAGTTATAAGCAAAACAAATAATGCTCTTCCTATGGAAACTTGGTCCTAACTATAACTACCTACTGGCGACTGCCAGTAGGTTATATATATATATGTACACATCGCTTGATGGAACAGGCACTGAGGAAAGCCGTCAGGCTGAAACACGTCTGCCTAGCGTTTCAATCAACATTTTCACCCTGAGCGCTTGAAATCTGGAAATAAATCTAGCTGTCAGCACTGAGCATGTGTCGGACCCGTTTTTCATTGAAAAGTGGGATTGGATTTTATATTTTGACTGGTACAGCAGGCACCGTTTTCCGCACGCCCTCCCGTTCTGGAGCTCCGCGCATGGCTTGCACCTTTGGACTTTGTATGAAACTACAGCGCGGCGCCCCCCTGTATGGGAAAAACACTCACCTGAGTCTGTACGCCATATGGGGAGAGAGGATGCAGCATTTTGCTGCGTTAAGGTTCTGGCAGCATGATTTTTCCTTTTTTATTCCATCAATGGTTGCTGGGACATTGTGCAAAACGCAGCCAGCAGGACTGGGAAGCCACTTGGCCTCGAGTTGAAAATCACTGTATTTTTCACTCTCTGTGGAGCGCACGAAAACCTGGCAAGGAATGGGGGCAGCGCAACAGTGACTGCAGAGGCCGGGCTAACATTTTGCTCCTATCAGAGTGGACTGTGAACCTTTTTAAACCAGCCCTCAGGTGAAATCACATCGCTTGATGAAACAGGCACTGAGGAAAGCCGTCTGAAACGCGTCTGCCTAGCGTTTCAATCAACATTTTCACCCTGAGCGCTTGAAATCTGGAAATAAATCTAGCTGTCAGCACTGAGCATGTGTCGGACCCGTTTTTCATTGAAAAGTGGGATTGGATTATATATATATATATATATATATATATTCCAAAAGACTCCTGACGTTATATATATATATATGAAATGTACACACAATAGTACAATAAAATATATAAACAATTCAATAACGAATTTATATTAATTAATTCAGACAGTAAATTTAATACTAAACATGTAAACCCCGATTTCCTAAAAATACTATAAAGAGTAAGGAAAGCATTGGATTTCGGAGGAATTAGATTTACTATTCCACTCCAGTCTGTACAACAGTAGGGTAAGTGTTGTACTTCTGAGGTATTGAATTTAATATTACCAAGCCATTCTGTGCAACTGTAGTGAAATCGCTGCACTTTGGAGGTGGGAAGATTTACTATTACCTCTCCATTCTGTGCAAGAGTGGAGAAAGTATTGGACTTCATACGGGTTAAATTTACTATTCCCACTCCAAACAGGTCCACAGTAGGGAAAGTATTGGACTGTGGAGGGGTAAGACTTACTATTCCACCTGCAGTCTGTGCAATGGTAGGGAAAGCTTTGATTCAGAGGGGTTACATTTATTATTCCCACTCCAGTCTATGCAAGAGTATAAAAGTGTTTGACTTCAGGGCGGTTACAGTTACTATTCACACTCTAATCTGTAAAACAGTAGGTAAAGAGTTGTACTTCGGGGGTGTAAGATTTACTATTCCCACTCCAGTCTATGCTACAGTAGGAAAAGAGTTAAACTTTGGAAGTGTTACATTTAACATTCCCACTCCAGTATATCCAACAGTGTAGCAAGTGTTGGACTTCGGAGGGGTTACACTTACTATTCATACTACAGTCTAGGCAACAGTAGGGAAAGCGTTGACTTCGGAGAGGTAAGATTTACTATTGCCACTCCAGTCTGTGCAACAGTAGGAAAAGCATTGGATTTTCGGAAGGGTAACATTTATTATTCCCACTCCAGTCTGAGCTACAGTAGGGAGAGTGCTGGACTTCAGATGGGTTACATTTACTATTCTCACTCCAGTCGTTGCAACAGTAGGGAAAGTACTTCACTTCAAACACTTTACGTATTTGAATAGCCCTAATAATCTATAAATAAATATAAAACTCTTAATCTAAACAATATTAATTTACATAAAATATATATTAAAAATGGGAAAAAACAACTTATAAATGTCATAATTAATAAACATTTCAATAATTATGTATTATTTAAAAATAATTATTTAATTATTACTTCATTAAATTCCCACCCTATACCCTTTCAAACCTAGCAGCCCACAACTAAAATATAACTAAAATAAATAAGTATAACACAATTTACATATTTAATAATCAATACAAAAATAATAATAATAATAATTGTTAATGGCTTATTACTTAATACACTTTGCACTCTACACCCCTACAAATCCAGCAACCCACACCTAAAATATAACTAAAATGTATCATTATTACACAATATACATAATTGCTCAAATAAAATGTAATTAAAATTATTAACCAATTATATTTCGTTATTACTTGATTACCTTCCCTCCCTATTACGATACAAACCTATCAACCCACACCTAAAATACAACTAAAATAAACCAATATGTCATAATGAACAAAATGAATATCAATCACATACTTAATTAAAAATTATTAATTAATTAATAATTGATTATTACTTACTAAACTTCCCATCCTATCCCCCTACAAACCCAACAACGCACTGAAACTATAAATTACTACTAGCAATTAAATTAAAAAATCTAAGTGACTTAAAATTAGAAACTATATTAAAAAATAATAATAATAATAATTATACAAACAATAACACATACAATTAATACCTGCACTAAAACGCATTAAAATAATCAAAAAATTATATTTTTAACAACTATGGGCCTTATTTTGATGTTGGTCGGAAAGCCTCGGACCACTGGTCAGAGGCTTTCCGACCGACATGAAAGGTTCACATTCCGACCGCCGAATTACAATGTCCGCGGTCGGAGTGTAAACCGGCTGGGGAACCGACTAGGTTCTGACAGGCTCTAGGATCCCTTTGGCAAGTCAGAAACCACTCATAATCCCTTATGGACGGTGTTTCCACCGTCGGGATTATGATGTCAGTTTCCGACAGACTTTCCATGTCTGTCTTTACATGACTTTGTGGGCTCCTAGCAGTGCCCTCTTCCCCCCCCTGGCCCTCCGGTTGTGGCCCTGGGGGCACCTATGGTACCCCTCTGAAAATCCCTTCACACGGTGCAGGTTTACACAGATTCCCATTTCTCTAATGAAGTTTGCGACCGCATCTTGTGCGGTCGCATCCTAATTCGGTGTGCGGACCGCCGACGTGGTTTGGGGGGTTCACACACTGAGACGGGCCTCAAAATAAGAACCTATCTAATTGAAAATGATGTTAAAAACAACGATATTCTTAATGATTTCACTTACCTAAAAAACGATATTCTTGACAATGATATTACTGCATCATGATCATCGACGGCCACTGCAGGTAAGAGTGGTGGGGCCGGCTGTGGGGGCGGGGGGGGATTTCAAGAGACGACCACGAGGGAAAACTCATTATTTATTTAATTTTCCCTTGTGGTCGTCTCTCGAAATCCCCCCCCCTCCAAGCGCCCCCATCGCCCAATGCTCTTACCTGCTGTGGCCACGGCTGTCGTGGAGAGTGGTGCATACAAGCAGAGACTGTCCTAATACATTTGAGAAGGCATGAGGGACATGGAAAGATTATTATGGTCTTGACTCTGACCATTTGGATACCCCTATGCACCAAGCTTCAGATGATGAATAACTTTGGCTACGAATTTAGACGCGGGGGTCAGACGAATGGTTGAATCCTAGAGAGAGGTATCCAAAATGGTGGAATTGAATGTATGACCTTAGAACGTATACGACCATATCCGTTAACAACCGATAACTTAAGCATCCAATAAACAACACTGTATAAAAAACTCCTTAAGGTATATGCCAATGTATTCTACATAAGAAAGTACACATCGTCCAATTTGCTCATTGTTTGTAATTTAATGTCTAAATAAAACAAGCATTGGCATAGCCAATAGGTCTCACCTTTGAGACCTTATAAGTTTTTAGGTATGCAGCACAATATCCTTACTGCAACAACATTAACTGTTGCATGGCTAAACACTTATAAGGTGCCAAGGCGAGACCTATTGGCTATGCCAATGCTTGTTATTGAGTTGCTCTGGGATTGGTGCAAATGGTGGTTAAAAGTAAAGGGATGGATTTGAGTTGCGAGCAAAAAGGAAATAAGAGGGTGCCATACAGGTCACACAAAGGAGGCCGGGCAATTAGCAGCCAGTCCGGACACTGCAGATGCACAGTGTGAATTTGAACAGAATGCCTGGCAGCAGGTGAGTGTGACTGATAAGTAAAAGCATGACCTGTTCCTCTCCTGTATGCCTCAAAGCTTTGTGGAAGCAGTCTACCAGAGACCAAACTGACAGGAAAACACAGAAGGGGAAAAAAGAGGAAAAGAAAGACGGAAACAGTGACAACAACAGAAAGCAGGGATGAAAACCCCCGCGAGAGTGATGTAAACAAGCAGAGGGTGTTTTGTGATGGATTGAGGAGGCATGAGGTAAAATCAAGACTACACACCACTCGTATTTGGCAATCTCGACCTTCGACATCACCGGCCGCTGGTTTCTGAGCAAAGCATTGGGCCTCTGCACATGTTCTTTGACAAACTATGCACTGGGTTGTGCACTACGCAATGCACACCTCTGTACAAGAGCACTTTCCCTCCGAGTGCCTGAGCTACGTCGTTTTTCTGGAGCAGTGCAGCTCCTCTTTCTGCAGTAGGGTTAGAAGTGCTTAATTTACACCTGCTGAAGAAAGCCGAGTAAGACACGCTGCCCTCATGCCGGGTCAAATTCCCACACATGCCCACTCCTCCGCCACCAACCAGAGGTCAGGAAAGGCTGCACGTTTGGATTTTCAAAGACCATTTGTCCATGTCCAATACATTTTAAGTGTACCAGTTTAGTCTATTAGTAGCTTAAGTACATTGTGTTTGGTCATGTATGTGCCCCAAAGCCTGGTGTATGTATGCTTCTCAAAAGCTTTTGTGGGGTCCGGAGCACAAACTCTGTTTTTTAATACAATTAGCTCCTCGTGATTAAGAATAAACATGTTTGTCAGGGAAAGATAAAACATAGTGTGAGGCGCCACTCAGTGGCAGATAGCTAGCTGTGCCGTGATTTTCTATAATATAAATATATTTAGGAAAAAGAAATAGATGTTTGTCTATTTCTTTACTTTTGCTATATTCGCGGCACCCGCGCTTTACTTTTAATGTTAAAAATAAAGCACTGGTGCCGGGATTATAGAAAAAGTAAAGACATGGACACGACAGGGTGGAGCGAGTGGGCGCGCAGCTGCAAAAGTGAAAGCAACTGCAGCGTCCACACGCTTAATGACCCGTGAAAGACAACTGGCGGCTGCACGCGTGCACGCTCGCGTGAACGCAAGCACTAGGCCAGCCAAGGCAGCATTTTTTGGAGCCCTCACTAAAAGTCTCGCCAGACCAGCGCATGCGCTGGGTCAGGCGAGACCTAAACAGTTGACAGAAAGCAATAAACATGTGTTCTCCTTCCTTCTCTGGTTCTAGACAGGGCTATTTTATTACAAGGTGCCTGTTTAAACATGGAATTGCTGTCAGTTTTTTAAAGTGGACTTTATAACAGTTCAGAGAGCATTGTTGCCTACATAATAAAAACCCAGCTGTCTACTTTAGACTCTGGCTCGTTGTAAACAAAAATAAATACTATCTCAGGACTTCGTCCCATGATCAGCGCTGCGTTATGAACTACCTGGGTCACCCTATACCAGTCATAACACATCCCTGAATTTACGTCTATGATATGTGTGCCTTATAAAAGTGCCACCACACAGTACTCTTCTGTGGCTTCGCCATTCTTGCGACTCTCAAAAAGCCAGCCGAGTCAACCCAGTTGCTCTAAATTGTATATGTATAGAACTCAATACCACTATAAGCCCCTTTTAAGCACTGGGGGTCAAATGGAACCAGAAACTGAAGAAAGCATAAGGTAGAGAGGCATAGGCCTGGGCAAAAATTTCGTTCCGTTCGCGGAAATTGCGATATTTTGACATTTTTGCGTTCCGCGGAGAGCGCGAAAATGTCAAAAATTCCGGTTTCCGCAGCTTGGCGATAATTTGTTTCTTGCTCGCGCTGTAAAATGATACATTCTCGCGCGCGCGCGATCGCCTTACCTGAATCCCTGCGTTCGCCGACAAGTTTTCTTGATCCGGTCGCGTTCTCCATGAGATGTTGTATTGTTTTTAGCCATTTGCGCTGTCTCGCGACAGTTCGCGCCCGCAGTGACGTCATGCGTCGCGCGATCACGTCTTTCTTCTCGCGATCATGCACCGCGAGAACAACTCAAAACAAGATGGCCGCGCCCGCAAGCAGCCACATGGGTAAGTTGGCGACCCGCAACCATGCAGAAAATCGCGCGAACATGCCGGAAAAAAACTTCTGCATCTTCGCGATATTTCTGCTTGTTTGCGATAATTTTAAACATTCTCGCGATAATTTGCGAAGGTTAATTCCGCAAATTCCGCCCACCCCTAGAGAGGCAGTACTTAGTTTGAGATGGTGGTTACCAGTGCTCAGCACCAGCACTTAATTGTCAACACCAGGGCCTGTGACAGTCTGCCACAAGGTGGCGCTGTCTGGTTAATTTAGAGATGACCACAACAACAGTTACTATTTAATTCAATATAGATTAAAAATGACCATCACCTGTGGCCGAAGCCATTCTTCTAGCTTTGGAGGCCTGAAATAAGTCCGAGTTGTCCCAATTGTAGGTATGTGACGGTTAGAGGTTGTGTTGTTACTATCATTGGCAGCAAGGCGGGGCAATGTGTGCTGCAAGCTGCAGTGGCCTCCTGGCAAGAGCCCAGCACCTATTATTATTATTTTTTTTTTTACAAATTAAGCACTGGAGAGAGGGAGACATGGAGCTTGACAAGGAAGAGTAAAAAGTAGAACAGCCACTACTGCAGGGCAGCGCTACAAGGGATCTTTCCAGATTAACAGCCAAACTCTTCCCAGTGGCAGGGATTTGAAATTGAATCTGCGTTTTCCCTCTGAAAAGGTCCGGGGCGCATACTTCATTAGTGTAATGCGACACACTGGGCCACCTTGGCAACTCAGCCACAAGGATCATTACAAAGTGGGAAGGTGATTATGGAGTGGTAATAATATCGAGGAAGCAGTAAAACAGCGCTCGTGCCAAGGAACTGGCGCCAAGGGAACTCTTAAAGCACTGCACGAAAGTGGTACATTACTTATTGAATATTTCTTGCTCTAAAGCCATCCAGTTGCGACCGATCAATGGTAAATCAGGATCAATATCTTCCATTTACCCCTTGCTGCCACCAAACAGTAATCCAGGAAGAGGCTTCTTCTGGTTCCAGAGAGAGAATGAGACAGGTGCATGTTTGTGTGTATTACAGCTTGTCTATCTGTATTACAGCCTGTCTGTGTGTTTTACAGCTTGTCTGTGTGCATTACGGCTGACACTCCTGCTATTTTACCTCTTTATCAAGAAAAGTAATTGAGTCCCACAGGATACACATTAAAAGGAAGCCTGCAATAAAAGAGTTTTCGGACACTCCCTTACTTTAGGACCATGAGGCATATTTATAGGAAGGTCACGCAGCTCAGCGCAGCGCAGCATGTCACCTTACTGCGCTGCCCTGCATAACAGGGAAAGGGCAGGAATACACCATATTTAGAAGAAAACGGTGCATTGCTGCGTTTGCACCTGCGCTGGCGCTGTTTTAGCTGCCTAGCGCCAATGCAGGCACACTTGGCCCATGGTGCAGAGGTGCCTGCGTGGCATGCAGGACTGTTTTTGTACAGGGGCATGTTGGACTTGGCCCTTCTTGCAGGGTCATCCCTAAACTTGTTGCCTTCCTCCTGCATTTTTTCTGACCTGGTGTTGGCTCTGTTTTATGACTCTGGGCACCTTACCACTGCTGACCAGTGCTAAGGTGCATATGCTCTCCCTATGGTAAAATGTATTATGTGAATTGACTTCCACGTTTGGCATATTTGGTTTACTGTCAGTCCCTTGTAGAGTGCACCAGGGGTGCCAAGGGCTTGTATATCCAAATGCTGCTAGTGGGCTTGCAGCACTGATTGTGCCACCCACCGAAGCAGCGGGGTAAAATGTGTCTAGGATCTGCCACTGCAGAACCTGCGCGCGGTCTGGTACCGTCGCGCTGACTGAGCAAGTGTTCCCACTTGCCAGTCCCTAAACCTTCCCTTAACTACATGTTAGTCACCCCTCTGGTAGGCCCAAGCGCAGGGTGCATTGTAGGCATAAGGTAGGACATGCCCTGATGTGTGTGGCATGTCCTAATAGTGAATTACAGCCATTTTCGTCTTTCACTATTGAAGGCTACCTGCTCTCCATAGGCCAGAATGGGCTGCTGGGATCGCTACACGCTGTGACCCCGGTGGACTCAGAGAGCATGGTAGAAAGTCATGTTTAGGATGCCTGAACTCGGGATAATAAAATACATCTTTTAGTAAAGGTTATTTTACTATCCTGGGTTTGCAAATGCTACTTTTAGAAAGTTAGCCTTTGCGTGCCTGACCATCTCAGTCCGCCTCTGCTGTGGGTGTGTGTTCTGCCTAGCAACAGTACAGGAGCTTTCTCCCGCCGGAGTGCCCTGCGCACCTTCGCATCCCTCCTAGGGCCGTGACACCCAGAAGCCTGGCCGCCTCCACTCGCCGAGAGCCCCGCTCTACCTGAGTCGCTCTGGACCCATCGAGTCTGGCCGTCCCGCTTCCCTGTCACCTGCCTGCTACTGGAGCGCGCTTGGTGCCCTGTCGCCCTCCCGCCGGATTTCTGGTTGGGAAGTGAAATCCAGCCTCGGACGGCCGCCCGTACGTCGTAACGTATCCGGCCGCCCCGCTTCACCCCCAGCCAGAGTCTGACCGTGCCGCCCGCTGAAGTAACCTCCCGCACAGTCCGTGTCGGAGGCCCGCTGATTCTCGATCCGGAGACCCACGAGGTGCAGAACCTGCATCTCCCCCGAAGACTCGTCCAAGCACCTCGCACGTTCCCAGGTACAGTGAACTCTCTATCGGACTCGGGGTCCGCAACGTTCTGATTTCCCCGTATCACTGTACCCTAGGTGCACTGCGCATCATCGTGACTGGACCGACTCAACCGAGCACTGCGAAGCGCTCGGGATAGACTAAGTGACCGAAGAAAACAACAGTGCCTAATTATCATCTTGTGGCTCCCATTTCGCAACCGTTACTTATGGTCTTGTACATGCCTGCGTAACAAAGAATCTTTTATATAAAGTCTACGTATTTTTGATACAACTTACGCCTGGTGTCCGTTTGTGGGGGATCATTGTGATTTACTGTGTGTTGTTATAAATGCTTAACCAACAGCGCCCTGAAGTTTAGCCCTGACTGCTCTTGCCACACTACCTATAGGGTGAGCAGGGGTTGTTCTGCACGGGTAGTTCCCTCGCCCCGAATAGAAGAAGGGACCACTGCTTGTCACAAGTACCTACCTGTGCCAACCAGAGGTTCCCCATTCTAACATTGGTGGCAGCGGTGGGATTCCGAATTAGCATTTATGATTTACATACAGTGAATTATTGATCACCACGTAGAGCAGACCTATAACGCAGCCACAGATTTATTGACAGTTGTTGCTAAGGAAGAATCTCCACTTTAAGAAACCATGCCTAGCTCAGTCAGTGGAGGCGGAGCGCCCTCTACATTCTCTGGAGTTGATGACATAGATTGGGAGGAGAGGGCACTGCTGAAGTGCACAAAGAAAGTCTTGAAAGGATACCTCTCCAAGTACAGAATTAAACAAGCTGGATTAACAAACAAGGATCAGTACATAAAGGCGCTGAGGGCCTGGCACGAATCAAAGTTCCCAGAGAATGCCCAGGAGGTGATACCCCCAGAAGGTGCTTCTAAGCCTGGCAGAGGCCTGTCGCCAGAGGAGATGGCCGACAGGAGGGCTGCAAGAGCACATGAAGTGGAGATGGCAAAACTGAGAATGGAAATGGAAAGACAAAGGCTGGCCATGGAGCATGAAGTAAGAATGAGGGAGTTGGATCTCGAGGCCAAGAGTTTAGACAACTTTCCCTCTGGTGGCAGCAATATTGAATTTTATAGTGCTGAGAGAGTAGTACGCACACCCAGAGATGTGGCGCCTGACTTGAAGGAGGGGGTTAACATACACCAGGAGGTTCAAGGGCATGAGGTAGCTCCAGTAGTGCGCAGTATCCCTGAAGGGAATAGGGTAACTGGCGCAGGGGTTCATAGTCCTAGTGGAGGGAGGGACACTCTACTGACTCTAGATGAGAGGTGCAGGTAGAGGGGTTCCCCCAAAATTGAAGTCCTGGTGGGTGAGTGTGAAGACCGCCCAGAAGAGTGTGGGTTGTGTCACAGAGACAGTCAGGTACTGTCTTGCCAGTCTCAGGAGAGTGGTGTGGAGTACGTGTGTGAGGCACTGGATGGTAAGGTGAAGGATAGTTTGGTTAACCCTGCTAGGGGGATGTGTGATCCAATTGTGGGAGAGCATATTGTAAGTCCCTGTTTTCCAGAGCTATGCCAACACCTGTGTGAGGGTGAGTTCTCTGACCGCAGAGAGCCCACATTGGAGGCAGACCTTTTGGTGGATTCCAGAGGGTCTGGAGAGGCATTGGGGAGTGACCCCGTGGGGAGTGGCTCAGGTATCTTCCAACCCAGAGTGGCGGAAGTGGTGCAGAGTAGCCCAGCTAGGTCCCATGGTAGTGGGAGGGGTGTAGGGGCTCACGTCCTGTCTCAGTGGAGAAGGAGTGAGTGTGGGGCTGCGTGCCCCCAGGTGCCCGACACCCAGTCTCAGTGCCTGAATGGTTCTTTAAGGGAACACCAGGCGGGGAGCCTAGGCTGTCCTGATGGTCCGCCCGTTGAGGGGGATCCCCTAGTGTCTAGTGGACGGGGAGTGTCTGTAAGCAGGCCTCCCCCAGTTCTGGTATCTGGCAGTACCGCTCCAGTTGGGAGGGTGCAGAAGTCCAGAGTGAGGGGTGAGAGGGGGAAAGAGTCCCCAGTGGAAGAACCATTGGGTCAGGGGCCAGCCAGAAGGGCTGCGTCACCAGTAAAGGACCATGGTGACATCACTTCTGTCCTGGGGGATCTTCAGGCACTGTCAGATGGACAGGGGTCAGGAGATCAGCGCCAGGCAGACTGTCACACAACACATGAGTTATGTGTCACCCTCAGGGGGGGCATGCGTGCTCCCCGGGAAGTCCTGGTGCGCCAGGCAAGCGTTCAACCGCATGGGTTGGTCCCAGGGTTGGGAAGCCAGGTTCAGGTGTTATCTGACCTGGAGGGTGGGACAACTGTAATCAGTGTCCTGACCCAGGTTGCTTCTAGGGGTACCACTCCAGTTGGGAGTGTGCAGTACTCTGGAAGGGGGTGCAGAGGGAGGGTGTCCTCGCCTCTGACCCCGGCTCAGCTGAAGGGTTTAGACCCTAGGTTGGAGGGCCAGGTTCAGGGTGTCCCCCCTGACCTGGACGCCCAGTTGCAGGATAGAACCCCTGAACTGGTGGGTGAATTGCGCAAGACACCTGCCACAGGTGCCCTGGCAATTCTGGAAGGGGGTACCACTCAAGGTGGGAGGGTACGGAGTCCCAAGGAGGAGGACCGGGTGTGGGAGAGACCACCCCAGGCTTTAGTCCAGCCGCCGGGTACAGTCCTGGGGCTGGTGGGCCCGTGCCAGGATACCTGACCTGACAAGGGGGAGAATGGACAAAGGGTGCCAAGCACCTGGGGCTACTGCCCCCCGCTCCCTGGCGCCACAGAGGTTTGAGAGCCCTGAGAGGCATACGGCCTGGGTCTCATCCCTGACTACTGTCAGTGGCCACTGTAGCATTTTGCTGTCTATCTGTTGGGACACACCTATGGGCCAGTTAAGGTTAGGTGCTGCACAGGTGGTGTCCACAGGTGAGGAGAAGGGTTCCCCAGGGATTGGCTTTGTGGGCCCTGAGAGTATGGACAGAAGGATTCCAATAGGTTCAGATTGGCGTCGAACTGGAGTCTGCCCATGGAGTTGCGGGCCAGGTCCTTGTTCTATCGCCCCAAGCAGGGAAGACCATCACGGTGGTGATTGGTCTAGCCTGCGTTTTGGCTGGAAGGGGGTTGTGTTGGACTTGGCCCTTCTTGCAGGGTCATCCCTAAACTTGTTGCCTTCCTCCTGCATTTTTTCTGACCTGGTGTTGGCTGTTTTATGACTCTGGGCACCTTACCACTGCTGACCAGTGCTAAGGTGCATATGCTCTCCCTATGGGAAAATGTATTATGTGAATTGACTTCCACGTTTGGCATATTTGGTTTACTGTCAGTCCCTTGTAGAGTGCACCAGGGGTGCCAAGGGCTTGGATATCCAAATTTTGCTAGTGGGCTTGCAGCACTGATTGTGCCACCCACCGAAGCAGCGGGGTAAAATGTGTCTAGGATCTGCCACTGCAGAACCTGCGCGCGGTCTGGTACCGTCGCGCTGACTGAGCAAGTGTCCCCACTTGCCAGTCCCTAAACCTTCCCTTAACTACATGTTAGTCACCCCTCTGGTAGGCCCAAGCGCAGGGTGCATTGTAGGCATAAGGTAGGACATGCCCTGATGTGTGTGGCATGTCCTAATAGTGAATTACAGCCATTTTCGTCTTTCACTATTGAAGGCTACCTGCTCTCCATAGGCCAGAATGGGCTGCTGGGATCGCTACATGCTGTGACCCCGGTGGACTCAGAGAGCATGGTAGAAAGTCATGTTTAGGATGCCTGAACTCGGGATAATAAAATACATCTTTTAGTAAAGGTTATTTTACTATCCTGGGTTTGCAAATGCTACTTTTAGAAAGTTAGCCTTTGCGTGCCTGACCATCTCAGTCCGCCTCTGCTGTGGGTGTGTGTTCTGCCTAGCAACAGTACAGGAGCAGGGCTGGGGGATTCCAAGAGACAGGTTGGCTGCCAGGTGGTGGGTAGAGAGATTACCCCAGGATGGGTGGGAGGAGTGCACCTTGACTCTTGAATAGGCCTGTGCTCTGCGACCACAATGCCGGCTCCGCCCCCTGTGGAGCGTCTGATGTCTCTGCCTTGCTGCTGAAAAGAAAAAGCAGAGTCACCACAACAAAGTGCTCCAAGACTGGACATAGCCAGGCCCAGGCCCCCTGGCGACAAAGAACAAAAGAATTGTGCTATAAAAGCAGGAGCCCTGCTCCTAAGAAATCAGATCCAGATTGAACCACGAAGGAACTCTGCCCGACTAGAAGGACCTGGAAGAAGCTGAAGGAGGAGTAACTTTCCCTGACCTGAGGGATTGGCCTACAGTGGGTGCCTTGCTGAGGAAGGAGAGGAAAAGACTGAAAGAGACTTTGCACTTTGTTTTCAACTATCTCCAAGGGCTTGGAAGAAGAGCTTGCCCCCTGAACTGAACCCCAGGACCAGTGGGTTCACGGCGTCTCCGCTCGTCTGAGAATTCGAGCCGTGTGCTTTCTCCCGCCGGAGTGCCCTGCGCACCTTCGCATCCCTCCTAGGGCCGTGACACCCAGAAGCCTGGCCGCCTCCACTCGCCGAGAGCCCCGCTCTACCAGAGTCGCTCTGGACCCATCGAGTCTGTCCGTCCCGCTTCCCTGTCACCTGCCTGCTACTGGAGCGCGCTTGGTGCCCTGTCGCCCTCCCGCCGGATTTCTGGTTGGGAAGTGAAATCCAGCCTCGGACGGCCGCCCGTACGTCGTAACGTATCCGGCCGCCCCGCTTCACCCCCAGCCAGAGTCTGACCGTGCCGCCCGCTGAAGTAACCTCCCGCACAGTCCGTGTCGGAGGCCTGGGGCCGCACGTGTCTACCGAGAGCCGCCCGCTGATTCTCGATCCGGAGACCCACGAGGTGCAGAACCTGCATCTCCCCCGAAGACTCGTCCAAGCACCTCGCACGTTCCCAGGTACTGTGAACTCTCTATCGGACTCGGGGTCCGCAACGTTCTGATTTCCCCGTATCACTGTACCCTGGGTGCACTGCGCATCATCGTGACTGGACCGACTCAACCGAGCACTGCGAAGCGCTCGGGATAGACTAAGTGACCGAAGAAAAGAACAGTGCCTAATTATCATCTTGTGGCTCCCATTTCGCAACCATTACTTATGGTCTTGTACATGCCTGCGTAACAAAGAATCTTTCATATAAAGTCTACGTATTTTTGATACAACTTACGCCTGGTGTCCGTTTGTGGGGGATCGTTGTGATTTACTGTGTGTTGTTATAAATGCTTAACCAACAGCGCCCTGAAGTTTAGCCCTGACTGCTCGCGCCACACTACCTATAGGGTGAGCAGGGGTTGTTCTGCACGGGTAGTTCCCTCGCCCCGAATAGAAGAAGGGACCACTGCTTGTCACAAGTACCTACCTGTGCCAACCAGAGGTTCCCCATTCTAACAGGGCACCTTCCTCCACAAAAACAAACCTCAGAGGCATTTTCCTCATTCTGCAGAATGCAGCACGCATAGAAAGAGGAAGTAACAAAGAGAAATTAAGATATTTTCCCTTTTTATACCTCCCCTGAGAAGGCATATCTTTTTGGTGCATTCCCAGCTCTCCCAGTAATGCATCAAAATCCATGGGAGTTGCGTGGGAACACACACCCTTCGCCCATGGAACGCCTTCCCAGGGAAGAGTAACGCATCACAGCCGTTTGAGCTCCGTTGTGTTGCTCTGGATTTATGAACCCACTCAGGGCCACGCAAGGTGGCTTTGCGTGTATTCATAAATCGCATTTTGGGCTTGTGTTGTTCATGCACCACGTTGTGTGATGGAAGGGCAAAGCAACCCCATACATAAATATGTTCCATATGTTTTGCCACAAGATGCTTTTCCAGACAAGTTAATTTCCCATTGCTCTCCTGACGCACCCAGTGCATGCACCTTTGGCAACTTGCAATGAATATCGTATAGTTTACATGGGCATCCTTTCCTTTATAATAATATTTTAGTCTACCAGACACAACTGTGCGGCCTACAGTGATTTTTGCATTCACTTTTCAATTGTCTGAAACTAACCACCTAATGTAAATTTCTAGATGGAAGAATTACTTTCTGTCTACTGTCTTCCTAAGGCAAATCTGCCCCTTTTTTGTTTCTATTGTACGTGCCGCCCCTAATGCTAAACACCATAATCACAAACCCTACGGCCCAGGTTTACAATGGCTTTGCATTGGGTTTGCATACATTTCATTTTTAAAGGCAGACCCAATGCAAAGTCCTTGTTTTGGATGTACAAACCAATGCAAATTGTTATTTGCGTTGGCTTGTAAGAGAAAACAAGGCAACGCAGTGCAAAGCCCTGCTTTGTTACTCTGCACCGAACGGGCATACAGTGGGGGTAGTACATGGGAATTCCCATGCAACCACCCATGTTGTTGGACAAAACACTTTCTACTGACAATAGTAAACAGGGTTTTACACCAAAACTGATCACCACTTGAAAGCTGGTGTTAAAAAGGAGAAATGCTTTTATTTGTCCTAGTTTTTCCCACTTTGCATGAGTGTTGCACTGCACAGCACACATTCATAGCATTTTGTACTAGAAGGATACCCGTCCAGTACAAAACCTATGCTAGACTCCTGCTCTCTCCCTGTCCTGCAACGCTGCGAAATGCAGCAATTTAGGGTGCTGCGTTGCTTAGTGTGACAGATTTGTAAATCTGGGCCTACCTTTTGAAGCTACATCCATCAAATGCTCCCACTACTGCATTATTTTAGCACTCAAACTCAGCCTTCACCCTAAAAATGTGACCACACTTCCTCTTCCTCTTTAAGGCGTAAGCATTCTGTTGATCTAGGGCCTGATTTACAGTTTGGATTAGGGGTGCTCCACAAACGTCACGGATATCCCACCTGCCTTATTAAAAGTGCCATAGGATATAATTAGGACTCCTGGTTTTATGGTATTTATTTTCCGTCTGTTTTTATCCATATTAATTTTTGGGCCATTTTACTTCTATTTATCCATATTTATTTTGCTTTTTGTGTATAAATGAAGTTGTAAAACTGTACATTTCCTTAATTACTTAACTGATAGGACACGCACTCATACTTTGATGTCTGTCGCCATTTAGGTATTTAAGCTGACAAATATTACTTGATAATATATTCTATAAATATTAGCCTCATACTACAAACGTATGTTGACATATGCCATTATTTAAAGAAATGTCATCCTGTTTTTTAATTTCCCATGCTGTCCATCTGCTCAGCTGTTAGGCTACAACTCATGAAAGACTTCTCGGAGAGTCACTTAAAAGAAGCACAATTTTCTGTATTTATCCACATTTAAGAATAAATGCATACAGAAAACACATTGTTTTCTGTCTGCATTTATCTGTAAAAATGGAAAACAGGGAGTCTTAGATATAATGCCTTGATAATACGACGGACGGGATATCTGTCATGTTTATAATGGGGTAACCCATCCACCAATCTCTAAATCGGGAACTTAGTAACTCACTTAAAAATTTGTGGCCAGCAATAACTTTTCCTCCTGTACACCGCTCCCCCTTCTAGCAATTTTTCTGAACAATAAACAGGTTTGCAGGGTAGCTAGACATTAAGGAACAGATCAATCAAGCCAGAAAATTGTACCCAAGATTGTGTGATAATCATTGTGATGGTCTTTGCCAAATAGAAATCCAGGGCCAAATGATGATGTATAACAACCAATGATGCACCTACCTTTACATGGTGGCTTTAAACCACAAGCCACTCGAGAGCTTCTGAACTTGGGTGTCGTCTGGAAAAGAAGAGGATGGAGTGGATGCAGTCTGGACAGAAGCCTCATGCCTCAGGGGGATGTGCTATATTAAATACCTGAGTAAAGGCAAGAAGGACTTCATATCCCACAGAGCCTCAGGACTCTCCCAAGACTTGCCAGTGGTGGTGGCCATCTTGAATGCCTAGAGTATAAGTTCCTCATGGTCCACAGTATCCTTGCTAGGCAATCGTAATACACAGTGGCTGCTGCCGGGACTTGCTGTCGTAACTTAGAATCCTTGCAATCAGCTATCCTGAGAGCTGATTGAAGGCATCATTGATGCTGCACATGTATTCTTGCACAACACTTGAAAAGAAGACTTGCACTTTGATTTATTCATTTGGAGTACTCTATTAGGATTACAAACTCTATTTTGTCATGTGTTTTTTGCTGCGTGTCATCTGTTAGAATTACAAACTCATTGCACTATATTATTCCCACAAGGAGTCATTCAAATATATTTAGAACTCAATCCCTACTACCATGTTTGTTTTGTAAGAAAAAGAAGCGAAATCAAGACAGTATATAATTGTTGTTGTGAGGCAACTATGGTATGTTTGTAATGGGGTAACCCATCTACCAATCTCTAAATCAGGAACTTAGTAACTCACTTTAAATTTGTGGCCAGCAATAACTTTTCCTCCTGTACACCGCTCCCCCTTCTAGCAATTTTTCTGAACAATAAACAGGTTTGCAGGGTAGCTAGACATTAAGGAACAGATCAATCAAGCCAGAAAATTGTACCCAAGATTGTGTGATAATCATTGTGATGGTCTTTGCCAAATAGAAATCCAGGGCCAAATGATGATGTATAACAACCAATGATGCACCTACCTTTACATGGTGGCTTTAAACCACAAGCCACTCGAGAGCTTCTGAACTTGGGTGTCGTCTGGAAAAGAAGAGGATGGAGTGGATGCAGTCTGGACAGAAGCCTCATGCCTCAGGGGGATGTGCTCTATTAACTACCTGAGTAAAGGCAAGAAGGACTTCATATCCCACAGAGCCTCAGGACTCTCCCAAGACTTGCCAGTGGTGGTGGCCATCTTGAATGCCTAGAGTATAAGTTCCTCATGGTCCACAGTATCCTTGCTAGGCAATCGTAATACACAGTGGCTGCTGCCGGGACTTGCTGTCGTAACTTAGAATCCTTGCAATCAGCTATCCTGAGAGCTGATTGAAGGCATCATTGATGCTGCACATGTATTCTTGCACAACACTTGAAAAGAAGACTTGCACTTTGATTTATTCATTTGGAGTACTCTATTAGGATTACAAGCTCTATTTTGTCATGTGTTTTTTGCTGCGTGTCATCTGTTAGAATTACAAACTCATTGCACTATATTATTCCCACAAGGAGTCATTCAAATATATTTAGAACTCAATCCCTACTACCATGTTTGTTTTGTAAGAAAAAGAAGCGAAATCAAGACAGCATATAATTGTTGTTGTGAGGCAACTATGGTATGTTTGTAATGGGGTAACCCATCCACCAATCTCTAAATCAGGAACTTAGTAACTCACTTTAAATTTGTGGCCAGCAATAACTTTTCCTCCTGTACACCGCTCCCCCTTCTAGCAATTTTTCTGAACAATAAACAGGTTTGCAGGGTAGCTAGACATTAAGGAACAGATCAATCAAGCCAGAAAATTGTACCCAAGATTGTGTGATAATCATTGTGATGGTCTTTGCCAAATAGAAATCCAGGGCCAAATGATGATGTATAACAACCAATGATGCACCTACCTTTACATGGTGGCTTTAAACCACAAGCCACTCGAGAGCTTCTGAACTTGGGTGTCGTCTGGAAAAGAAGAGGATGGAGTGGATGCAGTCTGGACAGAAGCCTCATGCCTCAGGGGGATGTGCTATATTAAATACCTGAGTAAAGGCAAGAAGGACTTCATATCCCACAGAGCCTCAGGACTCTCCCAAGACTTGCCAGTGGTGGTGGCCATCTTGAATGCCTAGAGTATAAGTTCCTCATGGTCCACAGTATCCTTGCTAAGCAATCGTAATACACAGTGGCTGCTGCCGGGACTTGCTGTCGTAACTTAGAATCCTTGCAATCAGCTATCCTGAGAGCTGATTGAAGGCATCATTGATGCTGCACATGTATTCTTGCACAACACTTGAAAAGAAGACTTGCACTTTGATTTATTCATTTGGAGTACTCTATTAGGATTACAAACTCTATTTTGTCATGTGTTTTTTGCTGCGTGTCATCTGTTAGAATTACAAACTCATTGCACTATATTATTCCCACAAGGAGTCATTCAAATATATTTAGAACTCAATCCCTACTACCATGTTTGTTTTGTAAGAAAAAGAAGCGAAATCAAGACAGTATATAATTGTTGTTGTGAGGCAACTATGGTATGTTTGTAATGGGGTAACCCATCCACCAATCTCTAAATCAGGAACTTAGTAACTCACTTTAAATTTGTGGCCAGCAATAACTTTTCCTCCTGTACACCGCTCCCCCTTCTAGCAATTTTTCTGAACAATAAACAGGTTTGCAGGGTAGCTAGACATTAAGGAACAGATCAATCAAGCCAGAAAATTGTACCCAAGATTGTGTGATAATCATTGTGATGGTCTTTGCCAAATAGAAATCCAGGGCCAAATGATGATGTATAACAACCAATGATGCACCTACCTTTACATGGTGGCTTTAAACCACAAGCCACTCGAGAGCTTCTGAACTTGGGTGTCGTCTGGAAAAGAAGAGGATGGAGTGGATGCAGTCTGGACAGAAGCCTCATGCCTCAGGGGGATGTGCTCTATTAAATACCTGAGTAAAGGCAAGAAGGACTTCATATCCCACAGAGCCTCAGGACTCTCCCAAGACTTGCCAGTGGTGGTGGCCATCTTGAATGCCTAGAGTATAAGTTCCTCATGGTCCACAGTATCCTTGCTAGGCAATCGTAATACACAGTGGCTGCTGCCGGGACTTGCTGTCGTAACTTAGAATCCTTGCAATCAGCTATCCTGAGAGCTGATTGAAGGCATCATTGATGCTGCACATGTATTCTTGCACAACACTTGAAAAGAAGACTTGCACTTTGATTTATTCATTTGGAGTACTCTATTAGGATTACAAACTCTATTTTGTCATGTGTTTTTTGCTGCGTGTCATCTGTTCGAATTACAAACTCATTGCACTATATTATTCCCACAAGGAGTCATTCAAATATATTTAGAACTCAATCCCTACTACCATGTTTGTTTTGTAAGAAAAAGAAGCAAAATCAAGACAGCATATAATTGTTGTTGTGAGGCAACTATGGTATGTTTGTAATGGGGTAACCCATCCACCAATCTCTAAATCAGGAACTTAGTAACTCACTTTAAATTTGTGGCCAGCAATAACTTTTCCTCCTGTACACCGCTCCCCCTTCTAGCAATTTTTCTGAACAATAAACAGGTTTGCAGGGTAGCTAGACATTAAGGAACAGATCAATCAAGCCAGAAAATTGTACCCAAGATTGTGTGATAATCATTGTGATGGTCTTTGCCAAATAGAAATCCAGGGCCAAATGATGATGTATAACAACCAATGATGCACCTACCTTTACATGGTGGCTTTAAACCACAAGCCACTCGAGAGCTTCTGAACTTGGGTGTCGTCTGGAAAAGAAGAGGATGGAGTGGATGCAGTCTGGACAGAAGCCTCATGCCTCAGGGGGATGTGCTATATTAAATACCTGAGTAAAGGCAAGAAGGACTTCATATCCCACAGGGCCTCAGGACTCTCCCAAGACTTGCCAGTGGTGGTGGCCATCTTGAATGCCTAGAGTATAAGTTCCTCATGGTCCACAGTATCCTTGCTAGGCAATCGTGATACACAGTGGCTGCTGCCGGGACTTGCTGTCGTAACTTAGAATCCTTGCAATCAGCTATCCTGAGAGCTGACTGAAGGCATCATTGATACTGCATATGTATTCTTGCACAACACTTGAAAAGAAGACTTGCACTTTGATTTATTCATTTGGAGTACTCTATTAGGATTACAAACTCTATTTTGTCATGTGTTTTTTGCTGCGTGTCATCTGTTAGAATTACAAACTCATTGCACTATATTATTCCCACAAGGAGTCATTCAAATATATTTAGAACTCAATCCCTACTACCATGTTTGTTTTGCAAGAAAAAGAAGCGAAATCAAGACAGCATATAATTGTTGTTGTGAGGCAACTATGGTATGAAGCCAATAACATTTCTATGATTGTATGGGGCGTAGGTCAATAATGTGATATTAACTAGAGTGTCAGACCCCATTCAGGGGGACCTAGAGAAGACAGGGGTTACTGGGGCCCCACTGTGGTGTCCCTAGATCTGTCTTACTGTGGCTCTGGGCATCACGGCCAGTCCATTGGGCCTGAGGGGCCTCGCCATCTCACCATTTGCTTCTCGAAAACAGTGTCTGTCAGGCGGAGCAAAGGTTGGCCTTACAGACACTGATCAATTTCAGGTCAGGCAGCCGGGAGCCAGACATTCACTAAATGCGCATGCTCCTGGCTGCCTGAGCTGAACTTTGCTGGGCTGAGGAAGTCACAGCTCCTGTGGGCGTGACCTCTTCAGATCAGCAAAGGTCCCTTAGGCCCTCCCCTCAGTAACGAGTGGTAGCGTCACTGATTGCCTCACACCTGGGCACTTCAGTTTTAAGCCCTGAAGCACCCAGGGCCAAGTCTCAATCGATGACACTTCATCACAGAGTGGGATGGGGTCTGCAGCCTCACTTACCCCATCCTACTCTGTGGCGACGTAGGGACTGCTGCCTTCCCTCCAGCCAATGAGGGAAGGCTGCAGTCCCAAGCCTCCTGGGACCACGAGGCGGAGCTGCAGGTAAGTGTGATTTCTTTTTTAAATTAATGTTTGGTACATGCGTGCATGTATGTTTGAATAGTTGGTAATGAGTGTTGTGAATGGATGTGTGTGTGTGTGTGTGTGTGCGCGTGTGTGAATATATGGTTGTGAGTGTGTATGTGTGCGTGTGTGTCCCATCCGCCACCCTCCCTCCTAAAATTACCAGACGGCACTGGCTCTGGGACAAGTACGTCCTGTCCACACTTGCCTATGAGGGTAGCGAGTGCGAACTGTCAAACACCTCTCAGGGAGGTACCTTGGGGGCAGAGGGGCAGGGGACACTCAGAACTCAACGATCAACCAACAGGCATAATAAATCACTATCCAGGCAAGTGCTTGACATTTTAGAAAAAAAGTACTTTTAGCATCACAACAGTACGAAATACTATATAATTAGATAGGTGTCAGACTCAAGGTTAAACAGTCTCACCAATGGGCTTATTCTGAAAGGCCGCACCCACCTCTGTGCCCTCCTTCCTTATCTCTAGTGTTCCCCCGGGTCTAGTTTGGACCTCTCCCATGAGCCAAGTGGGCTAATTATGCAGAGGTGCAAGCTTCACTAAGCTGTTGCCCAAGACAACTAGTAGATCAGTTCATATACTTGTTTAGACAAAGCGAGTCTTACTGTGAAGGATAAATCCTTACCACAATTTGGCTTTGCTTGTGTTTATAATCTCTGCGCATCTTAGTCTCTGGAGGCTATGCCTTACTGTTACCTTTAATGGAGCGATGACTCGTAGAAAAGAGACTTGCTCGAAGGAAATCCTCTCATATAACTCGTAAAGTCATACTAATTAATGTATTGTGTAATTAATATGCACCACATTTCAAATATCAAGAATAAGAGAAGCTTGCTTACGTGTCTTATTAACAAGTAACTCGAGAGAAATCTAAAATGGCTGCTAACGTGGGAAATTGCATTGCGCATGCGTCAACTACACCTATGTAGTATGACAAACTTTTGCTTGGAGGGAATCTTCTGCACTTGCACAGACACCTCCAAAATGGCCGCTTGAAAGCTCAAATGCTAAGCAACTGCTTTGCTGAAACTAAATGATGCTATTTTACTAACTGTTAAGGCGGGGAGAGCATTTAAAGTAAATGGGATTAGAGTAAAGATAGGTGGTATACAGTGAAATCATTTTATTTTGAAATGTATATATTTCTTTCTGATTTCCTTATTAGTTCGTTTTCAGGCCTTTGAGAGAGACCGTGGTCTATATCCAATGTGATCGTTGCACAAGCGCAGTCTAAGAGAGCCAGAAGTTGTGCTGTCATCCTTGAATGCCATCCAAGAAAAGAAACAGCAACATACCCTGGGAACCATCCTGATGTCCTGGGAAAGGAAGAAAACCTGCACCAAAATGTATACTTTGTGATGATAAAAATGTGAATACGGGTGGGAATAAAGATTTTTGAATAAAGATTAAGGGGAGGGACCACTAGACAATGAACTGAAGAAAATGACGAAAACGTGTGAAGATCATCCCTTTTGCCTGTCCACTCAGAATTAGGGGTTCTACGAATCTGAAACATTAAGGGATGGTTCATGGCAATAGAAGGGTATAATTGAGGTAGTTTAGCTAATTAGAAAGAACAGAGAGACCAGAATGCTGCAGAGCTCGGGATGCTGTCGGAGTGACGTGCGAATGCTGAAGAAGAATTATATTGTAGACTTAGAATTTTAAGCCAAATATTTAGAAGAAGATCGCGAAAGAATCGAGGAGGAAGATAGTGTCAGAGAGGGGTGCGACGCAGGCGCCGGATCTAGAAGAGTTCATCCTATCCTGTACTGAATCCTGTCCTGCATCCTGAAACCTTTGTCTCCTGTCCTTTCCCGGGGGAACTCTTCACAGCTCCTTGGCTACGGGGTCGGTTCTCACACCATTCTAGGGAACTATAATGTTCTGTGGAATTTAATTTGTACTTCTCTCTCTATCCTCTCTTTTCTAAGTACCGTCATTGAAAGTCTTATTTAATCTGTATCATTCCTCCTTCCATGGGTGATGGAGGCCATTCTGTACTTTGATTTTGGCTCACATGAATTTCCTTTAGATAAATATTTAAAATGTTCCCGAGTCTGTGGTTATTTCATTGCAAAGAAAGTAAATGTATTCATGTTATTTCACCATCAACTAGTTCAACTAATTGTCCATTGACCAAAGGAAAGAACTTTTTGATCTGTGAAAGATTTGGTTAGAAATGCTAGATAACTAAATCTCAGACAGACAATTATAAAAATTGACCCCAGTGGATTAAACTGGCCTGTGTGAATGTGTGTGTTATGGGCCCAAGGTGAGTATGAGGTATTAGAGTATCTGAGGCTGGTTTAACGCTGGATCACCTGTCGACCACTAACCAATGTGCATGCTGGTGCACTCAGTTTGGCTACTCTCTCTCTTAAGTGGTCCTTGTGAGTAAACTGCTTCGGGCATTGGCCTGGCAGGTATTAGCAGTGAGGGCTAGCTTTCGGGAGAAGTGCCCTTTGGGCCATGCTTCCTTTGCAGGTGTGACCTTGGGCACAGTGCCGCTAGCTAGTTTGAGCTTCCCGCTTCTTGCGGTGGTCCCTTGTAGTTTTGCCATGCACTAGCAGCGGCAAGACCAGTCCTCTAACTATGGAAGTGCTGGTACTCACAGTGCTATGTAGTTGCACTTTTCACCACTAGACCATGCTCAAGGAGACAGGACAACCTCTTGCAGCACATGTCAATTTCTCTAGATAGCTGGCCTGTGCAAATAGTCTAACCACTGGCAATCGATTTCGGAGCATTCCAACCCACCATTTTGTTGCCCACTATGCCACCTCAGCCATGAGTTAGGGCGCCCCTCATCTTTTTTGTTATTGTTGTAATGCCCTAAGTGGCCAAGGGATATGCCCAGATGTTTTTCCTAGCCCACTGTGCCATAGGATCCAATTATGCCTTACTGATGAGGCCAAACAAGGCCAAGACTAATCTTGGGCTGCTTGTGTTCGTTTCTGGAGTAAAGATTTGTAGGAAAGTGGGTTTCTGTTGCAGTAACCCTCCCCACTTTTTGGCAGCCTACTGATGCACTTTTTCTTGGTGTGCCCTGGGTCCCTGTCAATCAGGTTCCCAGGGCCTGTGTTCTTTCCCCAAAACTACCCAATTGGCATCTCTGGCCACAGGTCAGCCCCTGGTAAATGGTACCACAGGTACCCAGGGCACTGTGACCAGGGAAGACCTCTAAGGGCTGCAGCACTTATTGTACCACCCTTAGAGGCCCTGTACCTTTACACACACACACACACTGCCAGCACATTAAACCCACACTGATGCCAGTGTGGGATTTAACGAAAAATGCACACAAAGGGCACCTCAGAGATGCCCATTGAAAACTAACCCACCTCTAGTGTCCCGACTGAGTGGCTGCTTAGGCTACCATCAACAGACATGTTTCTGGACCCCTGGGCCGAGAGCCTGCTGCTCTCCAGGGCCTGAAACAATGCACATCCTGGGACAAGGTGCCAAGTATCCTCCCCCAGGATGGGCAGGGTTCACGAAGGGGAAGCTTCAAAGGCATGCCACCTTTGTGAGCTTCCCCTGACCATTTGCTGCTTTCAGCAACTGGTCCCCACTGGTTCTACCCCCCACTTTGGGTGGGAGAACCGGTGGGAAAAACAAGTAAGGGAGAGAGGTGTGCCCACATCTGCCAACTCCACCCCTTGGGTGGGGGAGGCCAGGTGAAGCACAACTTCGAGTCCCGCCATCTTGAGTATGGGGGGACCCAACCAACCAGGGACAGGCTCCTGCCCCCCTCCCACTGGAGGGTTGCACAATAGGGGGTGTACCCAACCCAGGGAAGGGACCCATTGGTCCCTGCCCTCTACCGACCTGTAACGCCCCTAAATCTAGTATTAGTGTGCCTTCCTTTCCAAAGACTCCTTATTCTGTGAACACTGGATTTGTTCAACAGCAATCTCTGGCAGCAGCCAGAGACCGCGAATCCAGCCCACTCTGCACCTGGTGAACCCAGCCCGAGCTCGAGTGGAAAACCCCACGAGGAGGTCACCCCGGCGATCCTGAACAGAGATCCGGTGACCCCTGACCTGCCTCAAGCCTCCAGCCGATGCCTGCAGTCTAAGTCCAGAAGGGCCCCCTAACCGCGACCAGGAGCTGGTAAGAAGATCCGATCCCAAAAGCACCCCTGCACCCGACGCCCTACGGCCTTGTGTGCCCAAACCGACGGTGCCTAACCAACACTTAACTTCCCAACTTACCTCTCCAAGTGGTGGTCGCACCCAGAAGTCCTGCGTCTCCCTGCCTGCAGTTCTTGTGCAAACAGGAGGTTCTCCATTGAAAACAACAGGGCACCCGACCTCAAAACAGCACCTTTCACCCGGTCACTCTAGTGCTGCTGAGGGTGCACCTTTGGTGCTAATTTAGTTCCCTATTTGCCCTGACCTAAACCCTAGGAGCTTTGCTCCCACAGCCACGTGGCCTGCTTGCCAGCAGCCACCAACCGGAGGCCCCCTATCCTCCATAGGATAACATTGGGCCTCAACACTGTGCACCCGGCCACCCTAGTGCCGCTGAGGGTGAAACAAAAATGCATCACTGACCCTGGGTGGACCCCTGCGTCTAACCCCAGAACCTTAACTCCCACAGTCGATTACTTACCTACAAAGCGATAACCTGTTTTTACTCCGTAGGATAACATTGACAATTTTCTTTTAAAAAGTTTTTAAGTGTGGAGTTTTGAAACCTAAAGATATTCTTTAAAAATCATGCGAATAACCAAAACGTAATTACTTACCTGTTTACAGGAAATGTCCCAGTGCTGAATCTAGGTATCCAGCACTGAGTTAGAAAAGTAACGTAAAAAGTAACTTACCTGTAATTTTCTGAAAAAGCCCATTCATTTCAACGTACTGTATTTGCTAAGTGTTGCAACCTGCTGCATCCCCTGTAAATCAAACAAAGTACAAGTTTTATTGCATTTTCAAACCGTTCTATGTCCAGTAAGCTATTACTGAAAAGTAGTTAATGCTTACCTGTGCCAGGCTTGCTTGGTTCTGAAAATAAAACAACAGTATATATTTTTATACAAAGACAATTGGCCGAAAGTTCAGTTAGAGTGTGTGAATTCATTTGCTGACTGAATGTGTACATCAAATGCTTAACACTGTCCTCTGATACTGCCTTAATGCTCGACCACTCTACCACAAATAGAGAGTAAGGTTCTATCTAACTTTAACCTCTGCATACCTCTGAGGTCACTTGGTCTTTATACTCATTATACCTCATTTTGGTGTAGTATATATAGAGTCAGTTTCCTACAAGATTTGCATAGGTAGGCCTTTGTCAAGAGTTGCACAGTGGATGAGAAATGATGGGTTTGAACGCTACCCTACCCGGAGCAATTGCTAGACTATTTGCAAGCTTTGCTACAATCAACTGTTCTGTGATTGGCACAAGCTTGTACTGCCAGGCATGAATGATGCATACTCTGAGAAAAACAGGCTTACAGGGAGGTAGTAAAATTGGACTTAGAATTCGATAAGTGTGTCCTTTTAATGTCCAGGTATTCAAGAATATCAGCCTCAAAATAATAAAAATGAAAACTCAATTCCTTTAAGGCAAGTTATCATAACATTTATGTGAATATTCATATGATAAAGCTCTGAAGAAGTGAATCATTTTGTGAAATATTGTAAGAGCAAGGTGGATTTAGCCATGTAATCCACCTCCCATTGGATTACATGGCTAAGTCAGAAGAACAGCAGGCGTAAGGAAAGTAGCGATAACCACGGTTAGCGCTACTTTTCTTATCGCTCTGCTTGTTAGCGTGAAGCTTGATAATTGGAGAAATGTCGGTTAGCGACATTTCTCCAGTTATTTTGGGGAGGGATGCCCACTTTGCATCTCATTAGAGTTGCGAAGCTGGGCATTCCGGAAACAGGCGCTAAGGCATGGATTCACACGTTAGCGTGTCCATGCTGATAGGGCGATAATATTATCGCCGCTTTTCGTCCGAAAACGGAGGCTAAAGCGGCGATAATTCTATCGCCTCGCCTTGCTGATATGTCCCATGGTCTCTATACACACTATACCTCATTTTGGTGTAGTATATATAGAGTCAGTTTCCTACAAGATTTGCATAAGGTAGGCCTTTATCAAGAGTTGCACAGTGACTGACCCACATTCAATTAAAAAAGACTGGGCCGGATTTAGAGTTTGCCGTCGGTGCTGGCCTATTATAATGTGACGCAGATCCTGCCCTCAGCACGTGCCGTAGGATGTAATGCACTTGTAGTTACGATGGAGCAACCCATCCAGCAAACTCTAATTCCGGTCCAGAATTTGATGTGTGGTTGATTTCCTTGAATACCTGCAAATTAAAAGGGCAGATATAGTAACTACTAGGGATATTTGGGCCCCCAGATCAAGATCAAGTTTAGCTCCCATACCTGTACCATCCCTACTTTGCAGAGGGACCAGATTTACGATTGTGTAATAATGGTCGCTCCCTTACAGTTTCCTGTGATACATTTCAGCAGTTCAAACCTGGGGAAAAAGGCCCAGAAAAAGACAGAAAATGCCAAATATGGTGTATTTAAAACCTATCTGCATGTTATGCCTCATTTTCAATCCGGATAGGTGGCATTCACTGCACATTGTAAATACCTCACCATTGGGTAACAGTATTGAGCAGGTATGGTAAATACTTCACCGAATTCCAATAAGCATATAATGAGGGCCTTAGAGTGTCTCCCTGGAGGCCTTGTTTTTTGTGAGAGCATCTATTGAAACATATCATTTTGGAAAGTGATTCAAGGAGAGAGCGCCTAAAGTAGTGCCTGGCCATTAGGGACCCCAAATTAGACCCTCCATCATGAATAATGAATGCCTTGTGATGGTCATCTTATTGCAATTGGCAGTTTAATGCTACCTAGGAAAGTTGGACTCAGTTTAAAGCTCCTCAAAGACAATGACTTTCTGTGGGATTTTGGCCAAGTGCCACTCTGAGGCGCACCAGTGACAAAAAGGAAAAGTTAATACTATAATAATATGTGCAGGCTTTAGCAGCGTAGCCTAATAGATCTACAGGAACATGCCCAACTCTTGAGAATTCCTAACCTTGACAAACATTGCATGTCTCTCATCTGTTAAAGCCCAGCTCTTTCTTCTGCCAGCTGTGAGTGACTCCCTCCCCCAGAAAGGCTCTTTCTTCTTCTCTGTTCATTTGTAGGCCTTGTATGGTGTTCCTCGCTAGTGTACAATTTATTTTTAGTCATGATTCATTTACATGTATGTAATGTATTCGTGTTTATAAAGAGCCCAAGGGGTATCATGGCTCTGGGAGAAGTGGACACATGAAAGAAGTGAAACCGCACAAAGAACTTCAAGAAAAAGCAACAATTAGGACTGTTCAGGTCCATTATCTACCAGGGGCCATGTTATGTAAAGGGCACACTTTCGTTGTTTGCGCCCGGCACACCTTAAAACAGGTGCGTCTGGCACAAACAGGGAAAGAGCACCCTAGTACATGGAATGCACTGCCCGCAGGGCAGCCGCAAACTCATGCTGCCCTGGGGGCAGCGTATTCAAGTGAAATACAGAGCGGCTATGAAGCAGTGTTTCACTGTGCAGGCGGCAAGGGGATTAGAGATCACCTTGTAGGTGGGTGCAGTGAGGGACTGTCAGGGGATGTCTGGGGAGGTCCATGGGTCCCCCTTCCCGCGGCCAGAGTGCTGCAATCAGGGGGCACGCTGACAGCGCACCACCTTTTAGTTGGCGCCTCCTGAGAGATTCTTTGCCTCTGCGCCTGCGCCTGCGTCTGTAATACAGCGTTATCATGTGAATGAATCAACGCTCTCTGAAGATAGCACTGGCACTTTATGTGCACCAGCGCTATCAGTATTACAGAAGGGGCCACACAAGGGTCTGCTTCTGTGATATCAAAATGCCCCGGTTTTGCGCAAAGCAGGCGCAAACGCCCGTTGCGCCCCCGGGGCACTCTGTGTAATACGGCTCCAGGTCTTTGGACTTTCTGATATTTAAACACATCAGTAGCCTGTCTTTAGTTCAATGGCAATAAGATCCTCGTAAGAGCAGCGGCCAATAGAGAATGCAAGACCATCAAAGGTTTTAAGACGTACTCTAGGGATTGCCAACAAGAGTTTATCCTTCGGCCTCCACGAATGTGGAGTCTGGTGCAAATGAAAAAGAGAGCCTAGAGGAATGCTGAATAAGTTGTAGGACAGCATCAAAATCATATCCTTTAGTGTTTCAATTCTCTCCTGCTGCCCGGGATGTGTTAAACACTACAAGCTCCGGAGTGGATTTTGAGTGTTTTGTCTCTCTTCCCATTAGCTGCCATCTCTGGCCTCAGCGGTGGTACCAGAGGGCCCCTGGGCTGTAAGAGGAAGCTTCCCGTCGATGGAGCCAACGGGGGCTCTGTCAGTGGAGCCAATGGGGGCTCCATCGACAGAAAGCTGGTGGTCCATCTGATTCTAAATGAGGCGGGCGGACCAACAGTTTGGAGAAAGGGTACTCTGTCGAATTGTGACCAAGTACCCTGTCCCTGAAAACTCTAGATCAGCCTCCTGGTTTCCAAATCACCAAGATGATGTCAGAGCCGATGAGAGTCCTTTGTTAAGTGCTTGAAATTCCCTGATTTTCTGCAGCTGTGTTTGCAAACTCCAACAAATGTTTGCCTCTTCTCTCTTGCATGTATGTACAGTCTAATAAGCCGGCGCCTGGGTATTGTGCTGTGATCTTTATATCAACATAATAAATTCACCACTGTCGGCCATGTGAAAATTGCTTGTCAAAGGTTAAATTGATTTATTTGATTGATTTTTGAAGTGCCGGCTTATAGCGGATAACTACTTTGTAGTGCTGATCAATGTGGAAAGGCATTTCTTGTGATCTCCAGATCCTTTCCTGGAGGATTAAAGATCTGTGAGAAGGAAACTCAGGGACCTCTTGATGTAAACTCAGCTCCAGTTCGCAGTAGCATGTGAGAGCTCTTTTCAGAGCTTGTTGTAAGTCTTTTCTTGACTATTGTAAGATATGGAAGATTTCAGAGAGCTGGGAAACAAAAAGTTCCAGAGTTGTGTACCTAGAACTCCAATTCATCTCCCTCTGTGAGACCAGTGGTTAAATCTGACTTCTGCGATATTGTTTACTTTGCTGGATCCAAAACTCCGGTCTGAATTATGATTTGGAGGAAAAGATGGCAACTATATAGGGCTGTGGAGCTCCTGAACATTGAAGAGAGTGTAAAAGAGTTTGAAGTATACTCTCTACAACAGTGCTTAATTTGAGCCAGTTGTTTGTGGTGCTCGGCACCAGCACTTAATTGTCAACACTGACATTTATAACAGTGTAGCACATGGTGGCTCTGTTTATCTAAATTATAGATGAGCACAGCAGTTGTTTATTAATTCAACAATCATAAAAAATGACTAATACCTGCTGCTTAAGACATTCTTTTAGCTTTGAGGCCTGGAAAAGTCTGCATTTTCACACTTATAGGGTGTGATGGTTAGTAGTTGTGTTGGTTCTGTCACTGGAGGTGCTAGCAGGGGCAATTTGGTGGTGCGATGGGTGGTACAATCTGCAATGGACTCCTGTTGAGTGCCATGGCACTTATTTTTCAACAAATTAAGCCCTGCTCTGCATTACCAGATACCAGTGGGGAACTTGACAGACCCACAGAGATGTCAGCTGATTTCCCTACGCTGAGTCTGGCAGCATGGATAAACAGCGCTACAGCAATCAAGTCTTGACAACATAAAATACATCCCAATCGAAATCCGGTATTTGTAAAGCGCAAACTACTCAGCCCTAAGGGTCTCAAGGCGCTGGGAGCCATCGGGGAGATTAAGCGAGCTATTGCCCAGTGTCACATGGGTCTGAGCTCAGCTGCTGCCGGGGATCGAACAGTAAGCCCTGCGCTCTGGAGTCAGTCGCCCTGGCTGGTGCACCACACTTCTCCCTACACCAGGGTCCTTTTTTAGCAACATGACGTCAAAGTTGGTATTTTTAAAGACTGTGCCGATTTGATGGTTGAAAGATACATACATACTCTAATTTTCTTCAGGGCATGAGCTGAGATGGGGCTGGGATAACTCATTGTTCCACTTCCTACATAAAAAAGTCATTATAAACTATAGAAGGACCAGATTTGAGGAGATTAGTCAAGGTGACATTTAGGTACTTGTTGTTCTTGTTCGGGCACATGCAGTTCACCCTCATGTAGGCGTATTAGTGCGTCAGACAGGTGGTGATGACCTTAGCCACATTGTGACTAGTTATGCAATTGTCATTTAAAACATTGATCTCTGTACTGAGGGTATATCAGGTGTCTGGGCCCTTAGGTTTCTGTGATACTGATCAATGTTTAGTTTATCCTGTATGAGAGGCTGCCTGTCGCTCACCCCTCCCACACTCTATTTATCTTCTTGGATTAACCCCAGACTGATCACATTGTTGAGCCGCTCAGAGCAGGCTGGCTGCTGTTCTCTCACAGCATGGCCGCCATATTTAACTTGTTTGAATCCTTTTACTATAGCCAGTGCCATATAAAGTGATTCATGTGTCTCACAACAATAAATTACAGAATGTATCTTCTCTTCTGAAATACAGATACATTTTGTGATACATATGTTAAATATATATGATTTGTGCCAATGCTTATTTGTAAATAAAGCGCTAAAATGGCTGGGATACTTCGATGAGGATAGATCCCAAGAGGTCTGGCTGCCTCCTTTCTTTTTCTTTAAAAAAAACCAAACTTTTTATTGATCAAACAAAAAGAAACAGGAAACAACCGTACAGCAGTGCGTTAAGGTCATGCTTTGCATTTGGGCATTGATAACTGATCAACAATCAAGCAATAATATCACATCTCCCAACCTCAAGGTGGTCCATCAATGTCAGACACATGATCAAAATTCCGTCTTTTACATCATAATTCAATTGTTGGTGACAGACATATGTCCCTCCTGAATTTATTCCATCTACCCCACTTACGGTCCCATATCGTAGGGCATCCCCTATATCTGACATTTAGTAGGCAGAGTTTTGGGGAGGGCTTCAGAGTCTTACCACCCACCCTTTCCATGTGTGCGGTAATGTCGTCCCAATATGATTGTGCGGCTAGGCAATCCCAGATTATATGGTAAAAGGTTCCCTCTTGGCGGCATTGTCTAAGGCACATGGGATCAATCCGCCTACCCATTTTGACCAGGACACCCGCATCAAGGTAAACTCGATGTAGGACCTTCAGCTGGATCAAACGCAGTCTCATGGGGATGGCCAACTCTTTAGGGGAGGCAAGACCGTCTCGCCAATCGTCATCATCGATCGTACCTAGGTCTGATTCCCAATGCTGCCGCATATATGTGAGAGATATGGCTTTTTGTACATGGGATCAAGTAGCAACCTATCCTCTAGTGGAGAGGCCTCGGGAGTGGATCACCTCTGGGCAACACCGCCTTGATTGCGTGGCTGATCTGCAAGTATCGGAATGTTTTAGTCTGTGCGAGTTGATATTTTTGCTGAAGATCTGCAAAAGTGGCCAATCTTCCCGACTGCCACACGTCCCCCACTGTTGAAATGCCAATCAAGTCCCACTTATCAAACCCAGGACAGGCACTCAGGCGACCCAAGAATTCAGGCTCCCATAGTGTTGTAGCGCGTGTAATTTTGTTGCGCCGACCTAGTTGTCTGTTAACTCTATGCCATGTCTCGATTGTGCATGCCATGGGCCCAGTGAGGTTCAATTTCTGAGGATCAGTGTTATATCCTCCCCTTCCCATGAGCCACAAGTCTGTGCGAAAGTTCGGGTCGTCATGTCTCCTGTGTGCCCATCGGTTAATCGCGATCATTTGGGATGCTTGGTAAAGAAGCCTGATATCGGGTAATGCAATGCCCCCTTCATACCATCCCGCCATAAGTTTTTTCAAGGCAATCCGTGGCGCCCGGCCATCCCACAGCAGGGCACGCACGGCACTGTCAATGTAATTGAAATTGGAGTCAGGGATTTAATTGGGGGTGTTTTGTAACACGTCTAGGAAGAGCGGTAACGCCAGCATCTTAAAAAGTGCTGCGCGACACAAGAGAGTTAGAGGGAGGGAATGCCAGTACCTGACGTTGGTACGAAAGCGTGTCAGAGGTTCAAGCAGGTTCCCTTCGTAAAATAGGGCTGGGTCAGATGTAAGGTATATGCCCAAGTATCGGAATCCTGCCGAAGCCACGGGGTTGTCATACCCTCCTTGATTACATGGCGGTGTCCTCTATAGCATGTATAATTGAGATTTGGTCCGATTGATTGTGTACCCAGAGTAAGTGCCAAATATGTGGAAGATAGGGAGGACTAGGCGGAGGGTCGATGACGGTGAGGCCATATATAAAAGGATATCATCCGCGTACAGCGAGATGCGGTCGTCGTGGTCCTCTGTCCATTTCAGCCCGCGGATCATGGAATCCCCCCTAACCCAGACCGCGAGTGGCTCCAGTACCAGGGCAAAAATTTGGGGCGATAGGGGACACCCCTGCTGGGTACCCCTTTGTAGCTGGAACTGTCCAGATGTATGCTTATTCACCATCACTTGGGCAATTGGGCAGGCATACAGTAGTCAGACCCATTTTATATAGTTAGGGCCAAAACCCATTCTCTCCAGTATTGCGAAGAGGAAGTCCCACTCAATGGTATCGAATGCCATTTTGGCATCCAGCGACAGCAGGGCTAAGGCCTTTCTGATCTACTGGTGTCTACCTAACACCCCGTTTAGTCATCTTAGGTTCAGGGCAGTATTCCGTCTAGGCATAAACGCATAGGTCCGGGTGTATCCGGGCAGTCACAATGGAAATGAGCCTATTAGCCAGTAGCTTTGCCAGTATTTTAGCCTCTACAGTGAGAAGGTAAATGGGTCGATATGCTCCACAGTTGTCAGGTGGTTTGCCTTGTTTGTGAATAACCACAATGGAAGACGTTCTAATGTCTTTTGGTAGCATCCCATCTTTGAAACTCTTGAGGTACATTTGGAACAGATGGGGAGACAGTTTGGAGGCCATTGGATTAAAGACTTCAATCGGGAGTCCGTTGTGTCCCATTGCCTTGCCCTATCGGACATCTCTAATAGCTATTTGGATTTCCTGCTCCGTAAGTTCTCCTTCTAGGGAGTCTCTATCCTCGGGGGACAAGCATGAGAATTTAATGGTCGAGAGCAGTTCCTTAGCCACTAGCGGGGTGGTCGTCCCAGTTGACACGTATATTGAAGCAAAATAAGTGACAAATGTGTCAGCTATCCGCTGGGGATCGGCAATTTCCTCACCACTCAACCCACGCAGCTGGTGAACCCATCTTGAGAGTTGCTCTTTTTTTTCTAGCCAGGCAAGAACCTTGCCTGTTCTCTCTCCATGTTTGCATATCTTATGACAGGTTGATTTATATTTTACCTTAGCCGCGTCGGTGAGGAGTTGCTTGTAATCTAAGCGCACAACCACCAGTGATTGTTGTGCCGCATGTTCAGGGTTTTGTGCGACCTCCCTTTCCCTCCATAATATGTCTTCCTCGAGTTGTTCAATGCGCTCGGTGAGTTCTCTTCTATGGCCCACCATCAGTGCTAGTGCTCTGCCCTTTATCACTGCACCGAACGCACCACACAGAATCTGAGCTGACGTGACAGAACCTACATTCTCCTTGAAGTATAGTTCGGTGTCTTTGATCAGTGTTGCCTTAATGTGTGGTATCTTAAGTGCCCAGGGATTTATAGTTAAGGTCATGCATCTGTTTGGGAGCCGGTTGTTATCTTCGTGAGAATAGGCGAGTGGCCAGAGATACCTTGTGCGAGGCAGCGGGACTCCGAAAAGTCATGGATGTCTTGTGTGTGTGTGAAAATATGGTCTATGTGTGACTGGCTATTATGGACCCTAGAGTGGAACATGGATTGGATAGTAGTGGGATTGAGGTGTCACCATACATCAATCAGGCCCATGGCGGACAGAAATTCAGCAAGTTTAGATCCCCATGGGGTCTCTGTGGGGCAGGAGGCGGTCCATTGCACCATCCACTGAAAGGTTGAAGTCTCCTCCAACCCAAGTGTGCCATGGGGGAGATCGAGAAGAAGCTTGCCTAGATCCCGCAATGTGGGGCGCTGCAGCCCAGGGGGGACATAAGTCGATATGACATTAAGGGCCCTTCCATCCCAGGTATCGTATAATGCTACGAATCTGCCGTGCACATCGGACCAGGTCTTGTGCACCATGTAGGGACAACCCTTACGTATGAGTACCCCCGTCCCCCAAGAGCCCGATGTAAACCTCCCATGCGCGGCCAGCTGATACCCCAATCTATTTAGGGCCCCACAGGAATTGCCCACTAGGTGAGTTTCTTGAAGGAGGACGATGTCTGGTGCCTGCCTCTTCAAATACTGAAGGACTATCCCTCACTTGATTTTGTCCCCCAGTCCGTTGACGTTCCACGTGAGGAACTTAGGATCTACGTGTGGTCCCATGTGTAAATTAATAACCAATATGGATGCATCCTAAATGGAGGAACCCAGTAGCGGTCCGTGGAGGGAGTTCGGTGGGGCAGTGAGGCGGGGCGGGGGAGGGGCAGGGTGGGGAAATGTAAACACCGGAATATGGATGAACGGAGGTAAGTACACATTTAAATAAATAAAACGAATTTTGTTGCGCGCGCTGCATCGCATTTTGGGATGCAGCGCGCGCAAAGGAATTTGTTTTATTTATTTAAATGTGTACTTACCTCCGTTCATCCATATTCCGGTGTTTACATTTCCTCACCCTGCCCCTCCCCCGCCCCGCCTCACTGCCCCACCGAACTCCCTGCACGGACCGCTACTGGAGGAACCAAATCGATGGGCTTGCCCTGTCGGTGTGGGATATGTTTAGTCATATCACATGGTTGTATGGAGGTCTGTTCCATCAGACAAATTGTGGACACCCAGTTATTATGGTATGGGAGCATTTTTTTTCAATCCCACGCCACCATATTGTGGGCATAGATAGTGACTTCTGACATTGTGTGGAAATAGCACTGCCGTACAAAACTAGAACAAAAAAAAGTATCCATCTCAACCCCCGAACTCCCTCCTCCCCCTTCCCTGCCTCCTTGCTACGTACCCCCAACAGTGCAAAGTGCCCGTCGCCAACTCGACCCATTAGTGGGGGAAATGTGGACCAACCCCGCCCCTCCCATCCCTTATAACAAAACATTCAGGTGCCGATCACGATCCGGCAAAAAATGTCCCCGTACGACTCGTATCGGGTCTTTTTACCGTACGAATCGTACAAGTGCCGTACGAACTGGCAATCACGATTCGCATGGTAAAAAGTCCATACGAACCGCACTGGGAATCATTCCCCACACGTCCTCGGGTCGGAAAATGTGTCCGACACGTCCTCGGACGATTTACCTTACAAACGTGAAAAGCCAAGTCCGACCGAGGAATCACGATCCATCCCGTGCGTCCGAGCGTACAACCGTATGGAAAAAACCCCGTCCGCACCGAACTCCTATAGCAACCATGGAGACATGTGCCCGCATACGCGCCCAACACTCCCCCCAGCCCCCGTACGTCCGACACGTACCCCCCGTGTATGTATACCCCCACCCGTCTAGGTACACCCCAGTACGTTCCAGTCGTACCCCCACCCCAGTACGTGTCGTACCACTGTGAACCTACACCCCAGTACGTTCGAGCCCCACCCCCACCCCAGTACGTGTCATACCCCCGTGTACCTACACCCCAGTACGTTCCAGTCGTACCCCCACCCCAGTACGTGTCATACCCCCCGTGTACCTACACCCCAGTACGTTCGAGTCCTACCCCCACCCCTGGACGTGTCTCTACCCCCGTGTACCTACACCCCAGTACGTTCGAGCCCCACCCCCACCCCAGTACGTGTCATACCCCCGTGTACCTACACCCCAGTACGTTCCAGTCGTACCCCCACCCCTGGACGTGTTGTACCACCGTGTACCTACACCCCAGTACGTTCGAGTCCTACCCCCACCCCTGGACGTGTCGTACCCCCGTGTACCTACACCCCAGTACGTTCCAGTCGTACCCCCACCCCAGTACGTGTCGTACCACTGTGTACCTACACCCCAGTACGTTCGAGCCCCACCCCCACCCCAGTACGTGTCATACCCCCGTGTACCTACACCCCAGTACGTTCCAGTCGTACCCCCACCCCAGTACGTGTCATACCCCCCGTGTACCTACACCCCAGTACGTTCGAGTCCTACCCCCCCCCCTGGACGTGTCGTACCCCCGTGTACCTACACCCCTGTACGTTCCAGTCGTACCCCCACCCCAGTACGTGTCATACCCCCCGTGTACCTACACCCCTGTACGTTCGAGTCCTACCCCCACCCCTGGACGTGTCATACCCCCGTGTACCTACACCCCAGTACGTTCCAGTCGTACCCCCACCCCAGTACGTGTCGTACCACCGTGAACCTACACCCCAGTACGTTTGAGCCCCACCCCCACCCCAGTACGTGTCATACCCCCGTGTACCTACACCCCAGTACGTTCCAGTCATACCCCCACCCCAGTACGTGTCGTACCACCGTGAACCTACACCCCAGTACGTTCGAGCCCCACCCCCACCCCAGTACGTGTCATACCCCCGTGTACCTACACCCCAGTACGTTCCAGTCGTACCCCCACCCCAGTACGTGTCATACCCCCCGTGTACCTACACCCCAGTACATTCGAGTCCTACCCCCACCCCTGGACGTGTCGTACCCCCGTGTACCTACACCCCTGTACATTCCAGTCGTACCCCCACCCCAGTACGTGTCATACCCCCCGTGTACCTACACCCCTGTACGTTCGAGTCCTACCCCCACCCCTGGACGTGTCGTACCCCCGTGTACCTACACCCCAGTACGTTCCAGTCGTACCCCCACCCCAGTACGTGTCATACCCCCCGTGTACCTACACCCCAGTACGTTCGAGTCCTACCCCCACCCCTGGACGTGTCGTACCCCCGTGTACCTACACCCCTGTACGTTCCAGTCGTACCCCCACCCCAGTACGTGTCATACCCCCCGTGTACCTACACCCCTGTACGTTCGAGTCCTACCCCCACCCCTGGACGTGTCGTACCCCCGTGTACCTACACCCCAGTACGTTCCAGTCGTACCCCCACCCCAGTACGTGTCATACCCCCCGTGTACCTACACCCCAGTACGTTCGAGTCCTACCCCCACCCCTGGACGTGTCGTACCCCCGTGTACCTACACCCCAGTACGTTCCAGTCGTACCCCCACCCCAGTACGTGTCGTACCACCGTCTATGTACACCCCAGTACGTTCGAGTCCTACCCCCACCCCTGGACGTGTCGTACCACCGTGTACCCAGTACGTTCGAGTCCTACCCCCAACACAACCTCCTAACTACGGAGCGCACCCCAGGCCCCAACATCACAACTGCATGTACGAGTCGTACCAAGCCACACACAAGGACAGCACCGTACAACCAAATGGCCCATGTACACACCGTACACACGCTCAAAACCCACGGACACAACCAGGACAAAACAAAACAACACAACAATACACCATTCGAATGGCACAAAGCCACTAAACATGGCCAAAAAACACCAAAACAACACCTTCACTGACCTGCAACTGCCAAAAACAAACAGAGGCCCTAAACACCACCACTCCTTATAACACACCCACCCAAAATTCAAACACAGCCACACCCACCAATGGACCAATAAAAAGGGCCCACACACACAAACCATGAGCCTTTGCAACAGACCCACTGCTGCCAGACCCCACAGACAACCCACACCACCAGACCTCAACCTTTACTACACCTTACACTTGCACACCTTCACACAACCACCTTCACAAACACACCCTCATCACATTCACACACACACGCACCTGCACAACCACACCCACACACCCACAACCATCCACACACCACCCCCACCATCCACACCCCCCCCACCATCCACACCCCTCATCATGCCCACTACCAAGAATCCAAAGTTCAGTAACCGAGAGTTGGAGGTTCTTGTTGATCAAATCCTCAGAGTCGAGCCACAGATCTTTGGAACATTGGTCAGAAACACCAGCCAGGCAGCAAAAACAGCCATGTGGCAGACCATCGTCAATGCTGTGAATGCTGTTGCGGACACCAGACGGACCAGGCAGGAATGCCAGAACAGGTGGTACGATCTGCGGAGGAGGGTCCGAGCCAAGAGGCAGGATGAACACGACCAGGCCAACGCCACCGGAGGAGGGCCCTCCCGCAGACCCGTACAGTACCATCCCTGGGAGGAGAGGGTGATGGCCATACTGCCGGTGGAGGCAGTCGAAGGATTAGAAGGACTCCGAGACCCGGGTGAGTACACAAACAACGCACCTCACATTGGGGGAACGGCATCCACAACCAACATCACTAACAGGCACGCAACCACCAAAAGCCATCGCATGACTCAACCACACTCCATGAGCACGCACATGCCACTGCTGCCACCATGCCCCATGCACCCAGCTGGACAATGTCAAGTCACAGGCCACAGAAGACAACAACACATGACACGGTAACCCGGATGGCGGGAGGCTGGGCCCAAAAAACCACATAGTGCAACTCAGAAGCAGACAACAATTCACTCTACCCATATGGCCTAGGTCACAGCCAGACAAACAGTGTGTCCCAACACAGGAATGACTTGCCAGCAAATGGCGGACGCCTTGCATCAACACATGGGGGTGAAGGCACTGTTTTGCACATGACAGCAGCTAATGAACAGCCAACATTGTGAAAGAGTGGCAGCACACACCACCACAGCAGCAGCGCACAGACACACATCACACCCAATGGGTGCCTGGAGATCAGAAACTAACTCACATCAACAAGCCAAGGGCCACTCAAAGATCTGCTAACAGTGTGTGCCCAGGAAGCTGGGCCGAGGTGACAGAGGGTGACACACGGAGGGAGGGAGAGGGGGACAGAGAGGGAGGGAGAGGGGGACAGAGAGGGAGGTAGAGGGGGACAGAGATGGAGGGAGAGGGGGACAGAGAGGGAGGTAGAGGGGGACAGAGATGGAGGGAGAGGGGGACAGAGAGGGAGGGAGACGGACAGAGGGAGGAGGCTGACACACGCAGGGAGGGAGAGGGGGACACAGAGGGAGCAAGACACAGGGAGAGCTAATCAGCCGTGTTGCGTGTGTGAATGTCTGCTCGTCAGCAGGTAGACTGCGTGCATGTAGACAAGGGTGGCCAGTGCCAGAACCCCCCCTCTTCACCATGGCAAAACACAGGGCCATGTCACAACCTGTACACGGGAACAAGGACAGCTACCTGGATCATATAAGTGTGTGGATCCCCTCCATGTGCGCATGTACAGTGCTACACGGAAGGCGCCAATGCATGGCTCGCCACACCTGCCCACTCCCCTGCTGACTGCAGTCACACTTGACGCAGCAAGTAAGACTGTGCCACACATAGTTAAAGGGGCCAAAGTGGTGCCCAAGGGACACACCCATGCACAAGTGCACTGTGAGTGGAATGCAAGACAGATCCTAATTCCAAGAGGAAATGTGCCAACTTTGAAACGGATGAAACATGGATGTTGCATGGACCAAAATTAACATTGTCTCTCTCACACACAGGTCAACGTCGTGGTGCACCCCCCAACACTGGGGGGGAACACTCACAGGACCCGGATCTGCAGGAGACCGATCCCACCGGCAGCGACCACTCTCACCACTCTGCGGACGACCCCGACCGACCTGGCCCCTCTGGTGTCCAACCACCTGCAGCACCTGCGTCAGGTACAACTGTGCCAACCACCACCCCCACTCCTGCCACATCCCAGGAGACACCCAGGATCCCTGCCCCAACACCACAATGCAGCCAGGCTCGCCAGGAGGGACACGGTGTCCCGGGCACCCAGGAGGAGGCAGGCGACAACGCCAATGCCACCCCTCAGGGGTCCCGGAGACCCCATGTGCCCACAAGTGCAGGCCAGGCGCAAGTGGGCAGCGGTGGTGGGAGTGGAGGACGGCGGAGGCGCGAGCCTGACCAGTTGGCTGGGGATCCGGTATTTTCACATGTCCGTAACATCCTGGACTCATACCGGCAGGACACCACGGCATGGCCCAGGTTGTGTCCGTCCTCGAGGGGATCAAGGCCCAGCAGGCCCAGCAACATGCGGAGCTAATTGCCTGTCTACTGGTACACCAACGGAGGATGGAGGACAGACAGGCTGAGCAAGTGACGGCATTCCAGGGGATTCACGCTACACTCCGTCGGATGGCCGACACCATGGCCGACCCTCCCTGTGCCAGAAGGCGGAGAACATCACCACCCACAGGGAGGGATCAGGAGGAGGAGGAGGAAACATCCGACGGAGCATCCCAGACGTCGTCACGGCCTGCTGGTGAGGTTCCCCGCAGGAGGCCGGGTCGTCCACGGAAAGGACCGTGAGGGTGGCTGCTACATCACCATCTCCCAGGACACCTGGCCTGGCACCTGGCCCACTGGAGCAACAGCATCACAGCATCAAGAGACATTCTCTGCCACATGGCCCTGCTGGTCACTGGCTGACCAATGTTGACAAAGACTGTGGCATGGACTCTGAGGATTTCCAATGGCAAGGACACCAACTCCCCTACTGAACTTTGGATTCCCTAATCCCGGAAAGCCCCTCACTTTGTCCCCCCCCCCCCCACTAATAAATCACACTATGAAGAGTAGATGCCTGCTGGTAGCATTAGTACCTAACATGTGTCTTGTAAAGTCTAAACATGCCTGAGTCATCTTTTCTCTTCAACCATCCACACCCTGGGGCCTGAGTCTGGCACAGGACACATGGGTCACAGTTTATTAGGCAAGACAGACATGGAGCACCATACACACCCGTGATGGGCACAACCAGCTGAGGGGGGGGCCGAACAACCGTGCTGACACACACATTGAGTACACCAACAGTCATGCGCAGAGGTCAGGGATCCAGTCCAGTGTCCTGGTTGGCACCCAGGTATGTGTAGACAGGTGGCAGAACCATGTCCTGCAAGCTTGAGTCCGGTGGATGCAGAGAATGGGGGCCTGTCCAACGTTGGATGCATGGGGATGGCACATGTCACAATACCCACGCAGTCATGGACATCATGCCCAATACACAGTGTCAGCCCACACACACAGCTTGCATATTGCCACTCGACACATTGACACATAGCCACAATCAGGGAATACCATGCCAGACATGCAGGATGCACCGTGCCAACACACCAGCATTGACTGAGAAGAGGCACCTTGGAGGCATAGGGACACCTTTATTAGTCATGTATTCTGGTTTGCAGAGGCAACTCGAAGTACACATGAACACATCATGTGGAGTGACATGTGGGTCCAACACTGGCACCCCCCTTCTGCAGCACAAATGCGTGATAGCCATGGTACTGGCACACAAGCGTCGGCTAACAGCTAAATACCCACAGCTGCACACGGAGAGCCTGCCATACACCATAGATCCGCGGATGTGGAAGTCCCACACCATGTCAAGCCAATGCTAACCGTATGTGTCCGAGGGCAGTGTCAAACACATTGATGCCATCATCACAATCCACTATCCCATCACTGATGACTGTCAACCAGGCAGCCCATCTATTCAGGTGTACACAGCTGCATGTCGTGTCCCATGGGGATGCAACATGGCTGCAGAGGAACCAAACCCCGACAGGGGCAGTGTGCACACATCGTGAACAACTGCCACACCCAATACACCCCAGATGCATCCCTTACCCCATGGAGACTTCCAAACGTGTCCGTGCCTGTAACGCTGAGTCAGCCCACGATGTCATGTCCATGAGGAATAGCAGTGCCACAACAATGCAACCAGCAAACGGCATGCGCAGGTACCTGGGGAAGAGAGACACACAAGAAGTCAGCCACAAAAAGCACAGCCACTTGCATGTGCATTTACTCGACACATGTATGGATGACAACATGCTAGGTCACAATTATGACTGGGGAAATACGACCATCACTGCCACCATCACTCCAGTGACACACCCACACACACCTCTGACCCACGTGCCATACATGCAGGTGGAGACACACATCACAACGCATGCCACACGGGGACCAATGCGTGCACACTCAGACACTGGTACTCACCACTAAGCAAAGAAGTCGCGTATGAGCCGAGTCCGGATGTCCTCTTGCGGCTCCACATCCTCCACATCACTAGCCCCATTGCCAAGCCCTTCGTCCTCCACGGGTGGATGGTCCTCGTCATGTTGATTCAGGATGAGTGGCACAGCTCTTTCAACTGCCATGTTGTGCAGCATGCAGCAGACCATGAAGATCTTGTAGACCTTCGCCGGGGCATAAGGGAGTGCACCGCCGGTCTTGTGGAGGCACCGGAATCGGCTCTTCAGCATGCCAAACGTCCTCTCTATCACTCGCCTTGTCCGGCCATGGGCGGTGTTATAGCGGAGCTGGGCCGGCGTGATGGGGTTGCGGAGAGGTGTCAGCAGCCAAGGCATGTTGGGATAGCCAGCGTCCCCTACATGGGAAGCACATGGACATCGTTAGAAGTGGTGAAGCGGTCGTGCTGGTCGGCTATACAGAATACAGGACAGACAGACTGTACCCACCAACAACACATGCCCGTTCGTTGCGCAGCTGCATCATCATATCAGGCATCCCGCTACGCCTCATGATGTAGGCATCGTGTGCTGATCCTGGGAAACGAGCACAGACATGTGAAATCACCATATTGGACAGACACACCACAAGGGCATTGATGGAGTGGTAGTGCTTCCGATTGCGGTACGCCACCTCCCGTGCGTGTGGTGGTACCAAAGCTACATGTGTCCCATCTATGGACCCAATGACATGGGGCATCCCTCCCAGGGCATAGAATCCACGCTTGACCTCAGTCATCTGTTCCGGGGTTGGGAACTTGATGAAGTCATCCAGGTGAATCAACATGGCCTCCAAGAAATCATGCAGCACACCGCTGAACATGCTCTGGGACATGCCACCAACATGAGCTATGGTATATTGGAAGGTACCCGTGGCAAGAAAATGTAGGGCAGCCATTACCTTCAGCTGGGGTGTCAGTGCCGTAGGATACCTGTGCTGCGGTTGCAGGTGTGGTGCCAGTCTCGCCGTCAGCTCCAGGATCAACGGTTGGGTGAAGCGGTAGAGCCGGATGCTGTCATTCTCCTGCATGGCAGCCAAGTCTGGAATCCTTCGGGCAAGAGGCGGCGCTCTGCAGTAATTTGGAAGTGACAATGAAGAGTGAGTGCACTACGACAACAACTCATGTCTACTGAGCACATGTAAATCTGGCAATACACACATGCTACATAGGGAGTGAGGTATGTGCTACATGCCCAGGACACGTATGGATGCAAGTTGACACTCCTTCCAAGACCCAGCTACACACGGAGATTGAGAACCTCCCCATGCCACGCCATGGGAATAGCTGTGTCCCAGTGCAAGTGAACAGCCCGACGGAAGACAGGAGTGACATACACCCACACATCAGCAGAAGTGGGATGCCGATTGCAGAGACTGGTTGCGGAACACCGGAGCCACAGGTCACCTGACATTACACTAGGCCTGCCCACACACCTTGCCATGAAGGTGCACATGTCATGACTCACCACACATTCCTTGTGAGGATGCTGACATGGCCTTGTCACGCTACTCCGTGTCCCATGCATGCATGTGCACCTCACATTCGATAACACATGTGGCATGGTGTGCGGAACAGTGTGCAATGACAATCTACACACAGACACATGTTGGTTGCTGCAACGGCTGCAGCTTTTGAGGGTGCTACAACATCAACCTGATGAAAATCCCGGACACATAAATTACATAGTCACATTGTGCACTGTGCGTAGTGACAAGTCATGTGTCATGACCCCTGTACCGGGCATCATGGGACACTTCCGTGTGTTGGTGTCCGTGCCATGCCAGTGACGCTCACCCCAAGTGCGCAGTACGACATGCACACATGTCAAAGGAGTCAAGGGCATGCCTGGCACACATTGCACCGTCACACAGTACACCTATACACATCTCATCATACATCTGGTGCCTTCCCCACTCAGGAGTCATGTTCCACATCACAGCCTGTCACACCTGTGCCCCACACATGTAGTAATGCACAGACGATGCCTTGATGTCCATTCCTGGACAAGTATGTCCATCCATGGACAAGTATGTCCGCCCTATTCCTACCTGTGTGTCGCCTATCACCACTGTGATGTGTAAAAACCGCCGTACTGCTGCTGAGAGGGCCTGTGTATGTTCCCAAATCACTGTGGGAGTGCTGCCGTATGTGTACCCATCGTGATGGCGAGCGTACAGGCATTTGTACGGTCCGTACCACTACGGGTAGGCATACGCGTGCAGACCCATAGTGATAGTGAGCGTAGATGCGTGTGTACGGTGCGTACCACTACGGGTACGCATACGCGTGCAGACCCATAGTGATAGTGAGCGTGGATGCGTGTGTACGGCCCTATCACTATGGGTCTGCACGCGTATGCGTACCCGTAGTGGTACGGACCGTACACACGCATCTACGCTCACTATCACTATGGGTCTGCACGCGTATGCGTACCCGTAGTGGTACGCACCGTACACACGCATCTACGCTCACTATCACTATGGGTCTGCACGCGTATGCGTACCCGTAGTGGTACGGACCGTACACACGCATCTACGCTCACTATCACTATGGGTCTGCACGCGTATGCGTACCCGTAGTGGTACGCACCGTACACACGCATCTACGCTCACTATCACTATGGGTCTGCACGCGTATGCGTACCCGTAGTGGTACGGACCGGACACACGCATCTACGCTCACTATCACTATGGGTCTGCACGCGTATGCGTATGCGTACCCGTAGTGGTACGCACCGTACACACGCATCTACGCTCACTATCACTATGGGTCTGCACGCGTATGCGTACCCGTAGTGGTACGGACCGTACACACGCATCTACGCTCACTATCACTATGGGTCTGCACGCGTATGCGTACTCGTAGTGATAGTGAGCGTACATGCGAGTGTACGGCCCGTACCACCACGAGTACGCATACGCGTGCAGACCCATAGTGATAGTGAACGTAGGCATGCATGTACGGGCCGTTGCCATGCATTTGGGGTGCCCTAGGGCCCCGAAACGCACCGTACCTGTGTGTGATGCTCCAAATTACATAGGGGACAAGTATTAAGGCCTACATGCATGCTGGTTGTCATGGAGACCAAGTTCAAATTTCGAAATTGTTCTGGAAGGTGCACAGCAGAAGTCAGTTGGAATTCTTCTACTTTGTTGCAATGTGTTTGTGGGGCTGACATCATGCAGGAGAATGAAACCGATAGAGAACTCACAGACTGCTAGGTTTGAAGGGATTGGTGGAAACATAGGATGCAAATGTGAGTGACCAATCACTCTGTACTCCTGTGCATGAGACTGGGCAGAAGGGCACATATAAGGCAGCCAGGTCCCATGAGGGAGTACTTGCCTGCACATCTTTGCATTCGTCGACCCAGCTGCTGCTACTGATTCCCTGGAACCATGTCAAGGGCTGTGGAGAGGACACAGCCATTCACCCTGGAGGAGAACATGGCTCTGCTGGATGTGATCCTCCCACAGTACTCCATGCTGTATGGGCGACCAGGGTATCAGGTGAGTGCATAGGCCACTGCCACAGACTGTCCCTATGTTGTGACTGTGACTTCAGGCATTGTGTCCTGGTGTGACACACATGCCATGTACTGTCGGGGGGGTACCAGGGGGGGGTGCCTGATGTCTCCCAGCAGTGCCCTGAGACAGGCGGGGTGGGGGCCTATCACTAACAGCAGTGCCCTGAGACAGGAGGGGTGTGTGCAGAGTCCTCCCAGCAGTGCCCTGAGACAGGAGGGGTGTGTGCCTATCACTAACAGCAGTGCCCTGAGACAGGAGGGGTGGGGGCCTATCACTAACAGCAGTGCCCTGAGACAGGAGGGGTGGGGGCCTATCACTAACAGCAGTGCCCTGAGACAGGAGGGGTGTGTGCAGAGTCCTCCCAGCAGTGCCCTGAGACAGGAGGGGTGGGGGCCTATCACTAACAGCAGTGCCCTGAGACAGGAGGGGTGTGTGCAGAGTCCTCCCAGCAGTGCCCTGAGACAGGAGGGGTGGGGGCCTATCACTAACAGCAGTGCCCTGAGACAGGAGGGGTGGGGTCCTATCACTAACAGCAGTGCCCTGAGACAGGAGGGGTGTGTGCAGAGTCCTCCCAGCAGTGCCCTGAGACAGGAGGGGTGTGTGCAGAGTCCTCCCAGTAGTGCCCTGAGACAGGAGGGGTGTGTGCAGAGTCCTCCCAGCAGTGCCCTGAGACAGGAGGGGTGTGTGCCTATCACTAACAGCAGTGCCCTGAGACAGGAGGGGTGTGTGCCTATCACTAACAGCAGTGCCCTGAGACAGGAGGGGTGGGGGCCTATCACTAACAGCAGTGCCCTGAGACAGGAGGGGTGGGTGTGATGCACAGTGTGAGCCTGGATCATTGATTGTGTAGTTGCCCTCATTCCACCTGTGTCCTTTCAATGGCACGTACTGCTTTTGGCCTTCCCCCAGAGGATCATGTCCCTATGACAAAGGTGCAATGCGTTGACTGCATGACATGCCTTGTTGTAACCAGCTAATTTGTACTCATATGTCTCTCTGTGACATGTGGCTGGTGTATTGATGTGGTGTCACTTGTTCTTCCTCACAGGTGGGCGCCACTGCCAAGGAGCAGATCTGGCTGACCGCCGTCGGTGCCGTGAGGGGTGTGGATGGTCGGAGGCAGAGCCTGTCCCAGGTGAGGAAACGCTGGCAGGATATCCGGTGCTGGACGCGGAGGATTGCACGGCTCCTGCTGGGGGACTCACCTGTGAGCCACAAGAACCGCCGCCGCCGCCGTCTGAACCACCTCCACAGGCGTGTGCTGCCGGTGGTCTTTCCAGACCTGGAGAGGCGCCTACAGGCGATGCAGCAGCCGGAAGGGGGTAGTTACATGTGTGTTTGTTGTGTGTCACCGGCATTTGGAAGGGCACAGTAGCATGAATTCACTGGCAGGGTTTAAAGGTGCTGTGCAGATCCAGTTTGCCCCAGTATAGCGCTGCGCCCCTGCCACCCTTCCCCTCCTTGCAATGTGTTCCCTGGTCTGTGTGTAGTCACTCCTTCACAAGGTAATGTAGGCTGGCGCTTTGTCCACGAGAACAATGACTGTAGCAGCATGTCTGGGGGTGGTGTGTAACAGGTTGTGGGACCTTGCCTGTGCACTGTCAAGTTCAATGCATGTGGGTTCCATGTCAGTTGGCACTGATGCTGGCTCCAGACATGGGAGTTGGTCTCTCATGTGTCATGCCTTACAGCGCGCATGTCCTATGTAGTGGCCTGTGACATGATGTGCATGAGTGTGCGATGCGCATAGTGCAGGGATGGTGACGTGTGTTGCAGTCATTACCATTCAGTAGCATGTAGTTGCGCGCCCACTACTGTCCCCTGGGGCACCTTTTCCTCAGTGTTGTATGTGTCATCATAAACGTGGACACTCTCAGTGTCTACAGCGTAGGTTGTGCTCTGTGCCATTGTCCCCTGTCACCATGTATATAGACGTGCTATTATGTACAGGTGTCCACTGTGCAGCCTGACCTGATTGTCCTTCTTCATACTCACAGTTGCCAGTGCCTGTGTGTCTTGTTATACTCATCTGAGGATGGGCACTGGTACCTCATTATTTGTACTGGCGCACCTTGGCTGTTTGGCGTCCAATCTTGCTGTTTTGCCTGCCCCTGTGTTTATCACCCAGACTATGAGATGTTGGTGCCACCTGTGTCTCAGCAATTTGCCTCGTGTAGGGGTTTGTTGGGGCGGGCAATGCCTATGTGTCAAATCCGGATTTCTACTTGCTGGGACTGGGCAGTGTGTGATGTTTCTGGACACACACGCAAGGTGCAGTGACCGAGTCATGTTGGGCATGTCTTCTGCATTACCTATGCAGCATGTGTCTCAAGTTCATGGACATGGTCCCTGGTCATCGGTATATTCGCCAACGCTGTGTGGTGCAGATGCAGTGCTGGATTGTCCCCAGGGCCTGGGTGCTATGTCAGACTACGTTTCCTGTCTTTAGCTATTGTCTCATGCTCTCCATGGTATTTCAGTGGCATGGTGGCTCATCCAACTGTGTGTTTCATGCCCTACATCGGTACCTTGTTTTGAAGATGTTATGGATCTTCCTTTTCAGGCTATGCAGTGTTACCTATGTCGATTGGACTCATGTGACTGATGTGTACAGCTGTCTGATTAATTTCTGTCTCTCCACCCTGCCCACAGCATCGTCGGGGGACACAGAGGGAGACATGGACACAGGCAAGGCGGAGGGACCGAGCACCAGTGCCAGCCGTGACATCGGGGCTGGCACATCGAGTGGGACAGAGGTGGAGGATAGTGCGGCCGAGGACCTGTCGACTGGCACGTCAGAATACAAAGCTGACAGGTCCGAGGAGGAGTTCTCCGAGTGGGCGGTGGCTGCACCAGCAGCTGACAGCGGAACAACACCTCGCACCGCCCCCTCAGTTCCCATCAGCCGCCTCCCACTTGCTCGTGTCCCTTCCCAGCGTGCCCGGTCCCCACATGTCTCCTTCCTGCCAGGCACCGCACCCCCTGCCCCTGTCTCCACTGCTGCCGCCAATGCTGAGTCTGTGGACATCCAGCGGCAACTGCAGGTTGGTCAGGCTGCGATCCTTAATGTCCTCCATGCCCACGGGAAAACCCTCACCAACATCGAGGCATTCTTGGAGGGCATTCATTCATCGCAGGTTGACCAACGCAACTTGCTGAGGTCCATAGACTCCACACTGACTGCAACAGTGGGTCTCCTGCAGCGCGACCTCCCCCCACCTACCCCTGCTCCATCCACACTTCCCACTTCCATGCCTGTCCCACGTACACCCAGACGTCGGCATGCACCCACATCAACAGACACAGGCACCACACCAGCAGGGAAGGTCCACCGCACTCCTCCTGACACGCACACACAGGGTGAGGTAGGCACACCCACTGGGTCGGGGGGCAAACGTGTGACACGCAGCCATAGTGGGAGTCCGCATTCCACCCAGTCCACTCCCTCCAAATCCCCTCCCCTCAGCTCTCCTGGCCACATCTCCCCCAAGGACTCCTTCATGGCCGCTCTGTCCCTGAGCCCCACAGTTACACCACCACGCAAGCGGTCAAGGAAGTCCTCGGTCAGGGTGGTTGAGTCTCCCCCCCTGTCTCCACCCTCCCCCGGTGGCGCTGCGACCCATCCCTCTGACCCCCCCCCCCCCCCTCCTTGGGGCCTGAGGTCCCTTCGGGTGCAGGGGACTCCCTGGAGGACCTTGCAAAGGTGTGTAGTGCCATCCTGGCCTCCGCCTTTGGCACTGACCCACCCCCTGTGGTGGAGTCCTCCATCCCTGCACCCACAACGCCGCCCCTTTGCCCTGATGTCCGTGCGGTGCCTGTTGCTTCCCCCCCCCCCCCTGATGCCCTCACCAGTGTGGAAGACGATGGCATTTGACTGTGCAGGCAAGGTAGGGGACACGCATCCCACTGTGTCCCCCATCCAGCTGGGAATCATTGACTGCCCTATGGGCTTTGTGAATATTGAACTGCCTGCGATGCACGGACATTGTGCTCATGCTGAATAAAGCTTAATTTTGTTTTCATTCTCACACTACTGCTATGCTGGTATTGGTGTTGGTGGGGCTGCTACATGGTTTTGGGTGGTGTTTAAGGGTTTGGGTGTGTGGGATATGTAGTAGTGTGCTGCTCATTGGGGGGACCCTGGGATCTGTGTGCCATCACAAGGTGTTGGCTAACTTTCTTTGTTCATGTAAGCAGTTACTGCATGGTGCAATTGTCCCAGGGTGTATTCCTTCCTCTGTGTACCCAGCTTTCTTCCCTGCAGGGTGTTCCCAATGTTTAGCGCAGAGCTGTGTCTACATGAGCTGTGTGTGTGACGGAGCCCTTCTACTTTGGCCATGCATGCAGGGCCATGTCTCCACCTGCAACAATCGTGGCATCCTTGGTGATCACTGTACTTGTGTGTGGAGTCTGTTGACATGAGTTCATGGGGACATGTTCCCTTGTAGGCAGTATGCATGTGGATAATTCCGGCCTCACACACATGTGTTACACCCCTCCTGTCTCAGGGCACTGCTGGGAGGACTCCTCACCCACCCCTCCTGTCTCAGGGCACTGCTGGGAGGACTCCACACCCACCCCTCCTGTCTCAGGGCACTGCTGGGAGAGATAGGCACCCACCCCTCCTGTCTCAGGGCACTGCTGGGAGTGATAGGCACCCACCCCTCCTGTCTCTGGGCACTGCTGGGAGTGATAGGCACCCACCCCTCCTGTCTTAGGGCACTGCTGGGAGGACTCTGCACACACCCCTCCTGTCTCAGGGCACTGCTGGGTGGACTCTGCACACACCCCTCCTGTCTCAGGGCACTGCTGGGAGGACTCCACACCCACCCCTCCTGTCTCAGGGCACTGCTGGGAGGACTCTGCACACACCCCTCCTGTCTCAGGGCACTGCTGGGAGGACTCCACACCCACCCCTCCTGTCTCAGGGCACTGCTGGGAGGACTCTGCACACACCCCTCCTGTCTCAGGGCACTGCTGGGAGGACTCCACACCCACCCCTCCTGTCTCAGGGCACTGCTGGGAGGACTCTGCACACACCCCTCCTGTCTCAGGGCACTGCTGGGTGGACTCTGCACACACCCCTCCTGTCTCAGGGCACTGCTGGGAGGACTCTGCACACACCCCTCCTGTCTCAGGGCACTGCTGGGTGGACTCTGCACACACACCTCCGATTTCAGGATATGTACGCTTGGAACATACACGGTGGGGGTACGCTCAATGCATTCGAGGTGAGGGTACGAGTCTACTTGCACTGGTGTGGTGGGGGTACGCTCCATGCATACGCGGGTGAGGGTACGGGTCGTACTTACACTGTTGGGCTGGGGGGTACGCTCCTTGCATACGCGTGTGGGGCTGCGGGTCGTACTTACACTGTTGGGCTGGGGGGTACGCTCCTTGCATACGCGTGTGGGGGTACGGGTCGTACTTACACTGTTGGGCTGGGGGGTACGCTCCTTGCATACGCGTGTGGGGGTACGGGTCGTACTTACACTGTTGGGCTGGGGGGTACGCTCCTTGCATACGCGTGTGGGGGTACGGGTCGTACTTACACTGTTGGGGTGGGGGTACGGTCCGTGAGTCCGCGGGTGGGGGTAGGAGTCGTACTTACACTGGTGGGGGTGGGGGTACGGTCCGTACGTCCGCGGGTGAGGGTTCGAGTCGTACTTACACTGTTGGCATGGGGGGTACGCTCCTTGCATACGCGGGTGGGGGTACGGGTCGTACTTACACTGTTGGGCTGGGGGGTACGCTCCTTGCATACGCGTGTGGGGGTACGGGTCGTACTTACACTGTTGGGGTGGGGGTACGGTCCGTGAGTCCGCGGGTGGGGGTAGGAGTCGTACTTACACTGTTGGGGTGGGGGTACGGTCCGTGAGTCCGCGGGTGGGGGTAGGAGTCGTACTTACACTGGTGGGGGTGGGGGTACGGTCCGTACGTCCGCGGGTGAGGGTTCGAGTCGTACTTACACTGTTGGCATGGGGGGTACGCTCCATGCATACGCGGGTGGGGGTACGGTCCGTGAGTCCGCGGGTGGGGGTAGGAGTCGTACTTACACTGGTGGGGGTGGGGGTACGGTCCGTACGTCCGCGGGTGAGGGTTCGAGTCGTACTTACACTGTTGGCATGGGGGTACGCTCCATGCATACGCGGGTGGGGGTACGGTCCGTGAGTCCGCGGGTGGGGGTAGGAGTCGTACTTACACTGGTGGGGGTGGGGGTACGGTCCGTACGTCCGCGGGTGAGGGTTCGAGTCGTACTTACACTGTTGGCATGGGGGGTACGCTCCATGCATACGCGGGTGGGGGTACGGTCCGTGAGTCCGCGGGTGGGGGTAGGAGTCGTACTTACACTGGTGGGGGTGGGGGTACGGTCCGTAGGTCCGCGGGTGAGGGTTCGAGTCGTACTTACACTGTTGGCATGGGGGGTACGCTCCAAGCATACGCGGGTGGGGGTACGGGTCGTACTTACACTGTTGGCATGGGGGGTACGCTCCATGCATACGCGGGTGGGGGTACGGGTCGTACTTTCACTGTTGGGGTGGGGGGTGCGCTCCTTGCATACGGGGTGGGGGTAGGGTCCGTACATCTCCGTCCCCACGCTATGTGATGCTTGTGCGGGCCGTACCCAGGCCTTTGCCACGTGGGTGCGATCCGTCCCGCCATTGTTGGGGTGACGTGTGTGGGCGTGGTACGACTCGTACCCACGCTCTTCAGGCGTGGGTACGGGACGTACCTGTCTGGTTGTGTTGCCGGTTCGCGTGGTGACGGACTTCCGTTGTGGCGGTCGCTGGCTTATCAGGACACGCCCCCACCCCCTCGTGGTGACCAGGGCATGGGAGTCAGGTATGTCCAGGCCATGTGTGGTGTGTGACTTATGTGGTTGTTTTGTGGCCTGCCCTGGTCCTGCCTCCCCCACCCCACCCCACCTTCCCCCCTCCCTTAGTTATTCTGACCTTCTGCGGCGTCTGCGTCGTAACCTGTAGAGGAGGTGGACTGCTATGAGGGCAGGGATGACTCGTAGATCCGGGTCCATGTCTGTCCGTCGCGTACTGGTACTCCTTGATCGCGTCGTCCTGTCGCGTACGGGTCCTCCTTGCTCGCGTCGTCCTGTCGCGTACGGGTCCTCCTTGGTCGCGTGGTCCTGTGTGTCCGTCGCGTACTGGTCCTCCTTGTTCGCGTCGTCGTCTGTCCGTCGCGTACTGGTGGTCCTTGTTCGCGTCGTCCTGATTTCCCGGCAGTTTTTGGCTGCCGCAAAATATTCACCGTGCGGGGTGACGTCGGTGCGAATCGTGATTCCTGGGTCGTGAATGGCTGGCTGCGAGCGTCCCGACGTCAGGTCGGCGCTTTTCCGGATCGCATTGGTAGTTTTTTTTTGGTCGGTCGGGCTTTTTTACGATTCGTACGGTACTGGTGTACCCGTGCGAATCGTGATTCCTTGTTTGTAAAAATTGACGACCGGGTACGCGTCGGACGGAGATTTTGCTCCGTCCGACGGTTCGTACCCGGTTTTTACCGGATCGTGATCGGCACCTCAGTGTATGTCCCTGGCGTATTATATAACATAAGGTATACTCATCACAGGCTCCGAGCATATTTCTTGCGGCCCACCAAGCGATAATGCACAAAGTCAGTCAGAGGCGAATCAGCACAGTGTGTTTTGATATCGAGTCCACACCTCGCTCTGCTTGGTCTGTGTTGATCTGGTACCATCATGCCGGTTAGTCCTGCAGATTTTCCATTGCTGGGTTTCTCAGTTCGTTGCATTTATTCCCCAGTGGATTCCTGGTTTCTCTACTCGAGGGATCGCCACAGAAGTCATTGACAGTAGCGTTCAGCGTTGTTTTTGACCTGAGCGGCCGCCTTCTCCCTGTTTCTATCATTCATCAAGCCAGTCCATCACCTCAGCGGGGGATCTGTGAAGAACCAGGTCCTGCCATCCACCTCAACACGCAGTTTTGCGGGGAACAACATGGGATATTGGAATTCACGTTCTCGTAGAGCCTTTTTTGCCTCCAGGAAGGGGCACCTCTGTTTTTGGACCTTGTTGGCGAAGTCAGGAAAGAAAGTTATTGTGTTATTCTCAAATCGTAGAGGGGTGCAGTTCGGGCTGTTTGGAGGATGTAAAGGATAGGTCGTGGGGGTGCCCCGGTTTGGGTCTACCTCCGGGAACGCAGTAGGTTCTCTCAATTGAGAAATAATTGGATAGGTTCTCAACCTGGAGATGTTTGGTCACCAGCTCCTCGACAAAGAGGTCCGTGGACCCCTCTGCACGTTTGGGGACCCCCAAGATGCGGACGTTATTCCTCCTCGACCTCCCCTCATAGTCATCTAGCTGGGCCTACAGGTGTTCCATTTTCTGCTGCAATTCCAGGATTTGTTTGCCCATACCAGAGACGTCACTGAAGAGTTCCAGGGTGACGCTCTCCACATCCTTCACTCTAGAGTCAATATTGCGTGGAACAGATCTGAGGAGAGATATATCAGTGGCCACTGATACAACTCTCTAGTGAAGTGCGGACCCCGTCTATGGCGGAAAGTACATCTTGGAGCATGGGTGAGACTTGTTCATCTCCTTGTGAGTGTGGGTGCTGATCCAGCGTCCAGGTTAATTGTCCCCCTTCGGATGTCTTAACGGAGGCGAATTTATCAATTTTCTGTTGCGTAGCTCACTGTCCCTTAGACGATGCCATTTTGTTTGTGGGTTCTCCAAACCCCAGCTTAACAGTACTCACCACCGCCTACCGCAACGTATGCTGCATGGCCTGTCGGGTTTCCCACCTCACTGTGTTTCTGCCGCACCGGGATCGCAGTCCTGGGGCTGAACAGTGCATCTTTTTCCCAAGCATGGCCAGGGGATGGGGCCAGAGACGTGTGGGGTTCTGCTTGTACTAGAAGTGGCGGACTTCACATTCCCCCTGTGTATCGCTGACCATCGGGCCTGCAGTGAGGGCCCCCAGCCGTATCCCCGACACTTCAAATACCGGCAGATGCTGTTCGACAGACTCTTACTGAATCAGTCAATGCACCAAAATGTGGTGTTTATGTAGCGTTTTCCTCCTCTCCTCCCCAGCTGTAACATTGCAGGTGGAAAGATAGGGAAATGAGTGTTCAGTATTGTTGGTGCGTCAATGTCCCGGTGAGGATCAGTTCCCTCCGGTTGAATAAATAAGCAGTCACCGGAACCGGTAGAGGCCTGTCTCCAGTGTTCGCTGCAAGGCCCTGCTCCACGCTGCTCTCTCCACACAGTGGAATTGAAATCTCTCAATAACTGTCCCTGACGCCGATGGCAGCGCTCGTCAGGGGGTCTACCGCCCAAACCACCACTCCGGTCACAAGAGCTTCACACAGTTCGGGAGTGCCAGACACTCTGCCTGCAGCGCCGACCCCTCACCTGGATATGCCCTCTCTCCTCCGGCCTGTCATATACGTCAGCCCGCAGTCTTCCCGGGCTTCAAGGCCGCAACTATATCTCTCCTGCTTTTCTGCCGTGCTCACTGATCGGAGCGGCAGCCTCGGGCTTGCGGCACTCTCGGCGATCGATAACTTGGGTACATGTGTCCCGGGGACGGATTAGTGCCAGGATATACAGGGATTTAGGGACGCTGGTCCTGGAGCCACGTTAACAGGCGTCTATCTTTGGCGGTCGGCCTTGTCCCCCTGGCTGCCTCCTTTCTTTTCTAGTAGAAAATGGGAGTGCCACAGCCCTCGGCTCTCCGCCCAACTATCTTTAACATCTACAGGACTCCTTTGTCTGCACTAGTTGAGTCTTTCAATGCCAGATAGTCTCTTATGCAGATGCCGCCTAGCTACTCTTCTCTTTTAAGAAGGATGAGCTAATCGACCATGATGCCCTCAAACCCTGCTTATCTGCGGTCTTTCAGTGGATGGGCTTTAATCAACCCAAATGTTACATGACAAAAAAACTGAGATTTTCAGCTTTGGACTTACGTTTATTTTTGACCTACAAGCCCCTTGGCCAGATGAGGCTCCTCCACTTAACACCCAGGCAGAAGTAGTAAAAACCAGGGTATGAAGATTGAAAAACAGTTACGCTACATTCTCAAATTACTATGGTGGTTGGCACATGCTTTGGTCTGTTGCGGCCGGCCAGAAAAGTCCTACAAATCCTCTCCCTTCCTGCAAGGATCACTGTTCTTCTGGCCATGGTGTTGTCCAGATTTGACTATGCCAATGTCCTGTATGCTGGACTGCCACAATATCTGCAGCAGGATTTACAAATGGTTCAGAGCCTTGATCTCGTCTCATCTGAAGAACCTACACTGGCTGCCTGTTAAAAAAGGATCCAGTTTAAGATCCTGACTCTTATGCACAGTGCTCTGCACCAGTCTGGACCGGCATATTTGTCCTCCAGGATTGAATTCTACTCTCCCCTAAGAACTTTGTGATCTTCCTTCCGCCATTTTGCCAAAGTTTCAAGTGTTAAACGAGCAAAAACTGAAGGCAGATCATGCTCCCTCCCGGGCTGGCAATGTAGGCACTGCATGCCTGCTGAGTTACACCAAATGCATAATGAACGGTCTTTCAGAAAGCAACTAAAAACTTGGCTTTTCCCTGTCTAACTCTGTCCCTTCCCTTCACATTCTCTTACTTTCTAAAATAGCGCTGGGGTGCTCCTTGAAGCAGCCGTGTGCTTTAGAAATACGGACATTCATTCATTAAACATGCTTTGTAGAAACGTTTGCCTTACCACAATATTTGCAACATATGGCTGAGTAGAAAACTTGTTGGTAGAAGTCGGCCCATTCCGGTTCATCACACCTCATTTAATGTAATACATGCGTGACATAAAAGCGTGGAGAACATTGTTAAAATGATGGTCTGCAGTTTATCTGGGACGTTAGGGTTCCACCAGCACCCAGTGCTCAGGATGTAGTCACTGTGGCCATGGTTTACCACAGTCTATGCAGATCCTTGGAGGTATCTTTCTGAATGTGAGCTAAGAGTGTGTGGCACCCTATCTGGAAGAAATGATTAGAGAAGAAGATAGAATACTGTGTGAGACAGTGGCAGAGAGAGAGACAGAAAGAGAGAGAGAGAGAGAGAGAGAGAGGAGAGAAAGCATAGAGAGGGGGAGGGGTTAATAGTGATTCTGCTGGTGCATTGGCACCATGTCGCAGGTGGAGGTGGGGTCCACTCTGCTTGTTGCTTCAGTGGTAGTAGGTGCATAGCAGGACCAGGCTCTGTGGACCCATGACTCCATCTTCTGTTTCCAGTCACACAGTGTACCACCCCTCCTTCCCCACTCCCAGAAGTGCAGTATTCCAGCTCAGCCAGTCATTGGACTTATGATGTAACAGTGGCAGACTGGTTGGTACATCACTGCTATGTCACTGTCAAGGCTTTTCTCCTACTCAGAATACTGGTAGTGCAAGGCTTAACCTTTACAGTATGTCTTACCCTGTTACACACCGGTTGTCCGACCTGTTTGCGCATGCAAAAATACCTCAAGGCCTTGTACAATCACTATTTTGCGACTCGCAAAAAAGTGTATTGCGACTCACTATTAGGAAGGGGCGTTCTCTTCCTAATAGCGACTCTCCAGCCATGTAGGAATGTTTTGCGACCGCAACTGTGCTTGCAAAACACTCGCAATTTACCGCCCTTTTCAAGAGGGTGGTAATGGAGTAGCAAATGGGAAGGGGTCCCCAGGGGACCCCTTCCCCTTTGTGACTGGCTCTAAAAATATTTTTGGGAGAAAAAAACCTGCTTTCTTGAAAAGCAGTCCCAGACATGAAGGTCTGCTAAGTCCAGCAGGCCACCATCCCTGGGAGGGCCGGCCATTCTCAATAGGGTCGCAAATTGCGAGTGACACATTAATATTCATGAGCCTAGCATTTTGTGACCCCATTGGGAATTGCTAACAATGTCTCTGACTTAACGAAAATGAGATGCGAGGTGGGCGTTCCCGTGCACAAACTGCCGCTAACCCCACTTCGCGATATTTACAATGAAATTACTGTATGGCAATAACCCCCCAAAACTGCCGCTAAGTCCAGTTAGAGGCAGTTTTTTAAGACCAGAAAATAGCTGGTATTAAAATTGGTACAAGGCAAGAGGTGCTGGTGTGTTGATGTGGCAGAAGGTGCATTTTCAGTTTTGGCAGCCGAAGAGTGTAAGGGTAATCTTCGGTGATGCTAGATGGCAGGCGGAGTGGCATCCAGGGTTGTGGGTGAGGAAGGTGGTGGCGTCATAGCAGTGGAGTGTCTGGGTGGCAGTGTCCCTTGCACTGGACGCGGTCCATGCGCAGACGGGCTTACCTTTGGCGCATATTTGGCACACCAGTGGCACACCCACATTAAGTAGTGTTGCGGGGGGCTGGACAGCTGTGAGGTGGGAAACGCAGGAAAGGGCACTTGAGGGGGCGGGGCTGCGGTTGATCGCAGCATCAACGAGGGAGAGGACAGGAAAAAGGAACCATACATAAACACAGGAAAGACAAAGCCAAACAAAGCAAAGAAAAAAATACAGAGCCAAAGGTAGTAAGCATTGGAGAAGAGCAGAAAGAAGGACAGGAACAGCAGTGAAGAAGGACAGGAAGGCAGTCAAGCAGCAGAGCAGTCACTCTCTACCACTGGACCACCAACAATGAGGCACAGGCAGGAGCCTGCAGGGGGAGGAGGGCCTCGATCACCTGACCTACAGGTCGGAGGAACTAGCAGCAGCAGGTGGAGATAGCAGCAGCAGCTACCAGACCGCACTGCGGAAAGAGCTAGTACACAAAGGGATAGTCCCCATACACTCAAGAGCTCACTACCAGAGGGCGAGAAAAGGCAGCACCACCTGGTTGCGACTTTTGATCTAACAGTGGCAACCAGATTCCATGTTCCCCAGTTCCCTTGTGAGTAACTGCGCATCAAGCTGCATACCCAAGGGCCTGGGCCTGAACTAGACTCCATGCCCTGGCACCCGCTGCTACCAATGGCCAATCTCAGTGACTTGAGCCAGTTAGTGGAGTCCCCCACCAGTCTTGTGCGGTGCCCTCGGCAATGTGCGTCCTCTGCAGCGCAGGGATTGCTCAGAGCATAGTGTGCACCACCCACCGGTGCTAGGTCTGGACAAGACACAACCCCCAGGCCTCCTCCTCTCCCCGTCCCACCTTCTCCTCACCTGGACATCGACACCAGTGCTCAATCTGCCGTACTCTCTCTGAATCTGTGACTCAGCCAGAAGGAGCCTCAGTTAGGTGGGATTTCACATCCCTGGGTACAGCAGTCGCTGTCAAGTCTGCTGGGAAACCTCCCGATTCAGGGTATGCAACAGAGCCCCCTTAAGCGTGAGGTTGCAGTGCTCCCACCACACAAGTTTGGTGCACCTCAGGGGCTTCACCCTCCAGAGTGTCTGGGCAGCGCCACATCCTCTGGCCTGGGGTGCAGAGAGGCGCGGCCCACCTTTGGTAATCTCCTGCGTGCACCCCGTTGGTGCGCAAGAGTGCCTTTACCAATCACAGCTCCATGGGGTACTAGGCGGTCTTCTCACACAGATCAGCAACGTGTCTCCATGCGACCTGCTGTACTTCATCACCAAGTAAGGGCGATTGCTGGTGCATCAATGTGTAACACCAAGGCCCAAAGGCTTGGTCCCGACGCGAACCGCCTCTTCCATCAGGCCGCAGCAACTCGACAGCACCTCCGCCTCCCACTCTGGGTCTCAGAAGCAGGCCCATCGAGGCCTCCAGGCACCCGGGACTGTCCACGATCCAGCCTTCGGCTGCCATGGTGTCACGAGGGAAGCGCTATGAAAAGTGATGCATCAGTGGTATTCCCCAACGCATCGCTCTCTTTACATATAGGCAGCCCTGAATCTGCATTTCTTCTTCCCCTCGGACCCTGACTGGTCATCCTGGCTGTTGGGGGGGGGGGGGGGGTTGTTTACATGTACTGAACTTGCCATGGCTGCTCCAATCTGCATTCCATTCCTTTTTTCTTTTTATCTTTGGTGGTGGACGACTAGGCTATTTTTGCCTCTAGAGGCAGAAAAGTGATGTTTGGCTGACTAACATGAGGCTTTTTTGCCTCCAATTGGCCTTTCGTACCTGTTCTCTCGCTTGCGTCAAAATGTTTATCGCCTTCACGCTAGTGTTAGCTGCAGTTTTCGCCACTGCAAGCAGATCTTATTGCCATGTAGCGAAGTATTGTAAATACGTCGGTACCATGGCGATAGTATTCAGCGATACGCAGCGGTAAGAAAATTGCAGCTAACTAATACTAACACTAGTTAGCGGCAATTCTTGTAAATATGCCTCTACGTGTAGTGTGACAGGGGGCCATATTTAAAAGGTGGCGTTAAGCCATGTCAAGTGTCTAAATAAGGTGAAGAGTTTATAACCACAGGAACGTCACAAAAAGTGGCGTTCCTGTGGCAATGAGCCCTTGTAAATATGCCCCTTAGTGACATTATGATCAGGTGCAACGTCACTCTTCCCTCTGCAAAAGGTGCATGGGTTCTGCAGACCATCAAGTATGGCATACACTTCACTTATATCCCCTAAATGACAGGTCAGAATATGGTTGGTGTTGTCTCAGTGAACAGTGCGCCTTGAAGCTCTAACTGCGAGGCATTATGCAAACATTTTAAACCAAGTAAATAAGCAAACAAAAGCTATGGCCAAGGTGGTGATTTCCCACTGAGCCCCCTCCTGAACACCTCCTGTCCAGAATAAAGGGGACAGCCCTCGGAAAAGCTTTCCTGACTGCAGAATGGTGATGAACAGGAGAAGGGGAAACATCTATGAACTTGAGAGAAGTGGTGACAATCTGTGGGTGGAGTTACAAAGAGGGTTGGTGACTGCGAGAACGCCTGTGCTGGAGGTGCAGGAATAAAATAGCAAGCTGACACTGGAAGGATGAGCGGCAGCCTGGCGGTGGAGCGGGTATGACAGGCTGGCTTGTTGAATTGTGGGCGTGGGCGCAGAACTAGTTTCATGCTGTGTACTGTGGCTGCCATGCTGGTGGTGGCAAGGATGCTGCAAGCTGAATGAGCGAGGCTGCGCTCTAGAGCCAGGAAGTTCAAAACAGTAGATGGTGAATGGGAGGCTGTTGACAGGTAGTTTCAGGGAAGACATGAGTAATGTAAGTAAATGGTTCATATTCATTTACATCATTCACAAACCTTACAGCGTTTGTGCGTGTTATATCCTGGCTATTAATTGCTCTCAAAATCTCTTGTTTTAATTACATTCCAGAGACTACTGATATTCTGTGTAATCTCTTCGTGATATAATACCATATACCTATCAAATCCAACATGTGCCTTCTAGTTTAAATATTCATTATTTGCACATTTTAAATCTCGAATTACAGTCAAATTACAGTCAGGTATATGTACAATGAAGTAAACTCTGCTGATGGAAGTTTGAGCTTTTTGTACAATTTCAGATATTTTTTTGTGTGCATTATTTGTTGACTCAGTTAGGCCTCTCAAAAGTGTATCTAATAACGACCAATTCCAAAATAAACGTTTCTTTCGGTTTATGATTAAAAAACAATTGAAATAGCTTTGGTCGTTTTTCTCAGTATTTGATACATTATTAATCTCGATGGCAAAACCTCTGTATTCTCTGTTTTACACTTGACAAATGAAAGACAGCCTCTTTTTATTCACCATAATGTGGCCTACCTTGAACATATAATTAAGAAAGTCAATCTCTAAATGAACATCGGAGGGGTTCTGATGATAAATCATATGTTTTCCAGTCAATGTTTAGGAAACAGCTTGTGATGAGGGCCTATAGAGTGGACGTATGTTAATTACTCAAACTTGCTTAATGAGAGTTGAAGAAAGAACTTGGTTTTAAAATGTAAAGCCATCCCATGACAGGGTATACACCTCACCAGGTTTATGCCATGTGCCTGCCTCCTCTATTGTTGGCGTCGACTCTGCCATTTCCAAACACTATTTATACCTCAATGATGTGACATTTCTTGAACGGTAGATTCCGCCACCCGGTCCCAATTTGAAATTAATATAGACCATATTTGTATTTCGTATATGATATACAATTTTCATAGTGCAGGTTTAAAACTGATTTATCCTGCAAAGAAACCTCTCAGTATTCTCTATTCCTGTTACTAACCTTCACCTTTTACTAAATTCTCAATGTGCTCCTAGATAATTTACCCCGATTGGTCGTAATGGAAAGAAATAATGATAGATATGGAGGGGAAAAAATTGATGTAGAAATAGTTAATTTGCAGTAATGAATATCTTCCTAGTGAGAATGCTAACCCAGGTTTCCTTAATTGATTTGCTTTCATAATGCTCTCTGTAATATTTGCTACTATTGCATATACTTTAAACGGTGTTATGGAGGGGAAATATTCAAGGGGATAAACATATTTTTATCACAGCATTATTCGCAACAGTTAGTACTTTCTGGTCCCAGGATTTAAACCTGGGTGTCGTTGATTGTTACTCCTTTATACCCTCCTCAGTACTACGCGGAGTCAGTAATATCAGCTTTATAACTGGAACTGGCAATAAAGTTCTTTAGTAAGGTAGACACATCTATAGTTTTTCATTGTTGCTCCTAAACTCAAGTTAATCAGAAGTACAAAATTATATGTTTGTGTTGAAACTGGCTCCACCAGGGTCCATTATGTGAATCCTTCTTATTTCGTGTCCGTGCAGTTTCTGTTTTATTCTATACAACAGGCATTTTCTACTACCAATAGTTGTATCTTTTCAGAGTCCTCCAGATTACATGTCAAATCAAAGTGTGCAACCATTGGATACAGAATCATGATTCCAGAATGCTCTCAGATGTTCAATCCATTTTTTCATAAACATCTCTTTGTATAATCTATATATTGATTCTCACAGGAACATTGTATCATGTACAAAAAAATGTTGTGCTGCAATTAATAGACTGCTTACCTCACAACATGTGTCACTACTATATATCCTGCACATATTTGAATTGTTCATAACATGTGTATAGCATCTTCATTTCCCTCATCTGAAACTTCAAGGCAATAGCTCTGGGAGTCACATCTTGTTGTTGCCTAATTTCTGCCACCTCATAGTATCACTCAGACTAAAACATTTTTAATTGTTAACCTTTTTTAAGGTAATCAAAGCACCTTCAGGACAAATCTGAGTCAGATCTTTGTCCAGCATTAAAATGTATTATATTATATGCTAGACTTTGAAATAAAGGAACAGCATCGTCTTTACTATTGCTTTTTTTAAAAGGTCCACTCTCCATTTATTACTTTTGCATTCCTTAAAGCTGTTTTAAGAGCTTGCTCATTATAACCCCTTTCTTAAAATCTATGTAAAACATTCATTACTCCTGCCAAAAAATCATATTTTTCAATGCAATTTTTCTTTGTTCTGTTTAGTTCCCCAAATTGGATATTATTAAATTGTTTTTTTTAATGACAGGTTCAGCATGGAGTGTAGATTTAACTTATTAAGATGTACTCAACAAAGCAATTTCTCATCTTTGATATATAATTCCACCCAGAAATGCAATATAGCTTTTGCTGAACTCCAGGATCAGGGTTATGGCGATCATTCAAGAATCTGTGATATTTAAAAAAAAAAAACATTCACTGTACCTTTCAAAATCGCAATACCATTATCAGTGTATGAACCCCATAAAACTTTTTATCCAATCTCTCACCTAACTGGATCCCTGTGTATTATCCCTCTCACACCATCCCAACCGCCATAAAATGATTGGCATAAGAGGGCGCAAACCTCAAGCTGTGCCACATACCTGTTGGCACACGAAATCTTGAGACAGAAAGAAATCCATTCTAACTAAAAATTCTGTTAGTTCTAAAATAATCTCGTAATAATTCAAATAGGTTGCGGATCTTATATGAAAATAGTGTTTTAGTTCAAATTGTTTTTCAAGGAATATCAAGCACTGTATTTTGACTCTATTTCAAGTCCCTGATGTATCATGGAAGTGTTGTCACAAAAAGCCTGATAGAAATGTATCGATATACACAGAAGCATGTTCTGTGATCAAACTTATTTCTGAAATGTTTGGGGTCACTGGTGGTAGGTGTGCTTTTGGAATTTTGGGACTAATAGATAACCCCGTATGACCGAATTCTCTGTGTAACTATACCTTTGCTCATATTTTTTAATTAGTTCACGATTCCTCAATTTTGCCACCAAACTATATAATTTTGTGTATGGTGAATGAATTTCCTCATTTTGCCCTAGATGGATATAACTCCTAACTGTTGTTTTATATTCTACAAAATTTGTGATAACCATTTGACTCTTTTTCTCTGCAGATCCGATCTAAGTATAATAGATACTCGTTCTTTCAGAATATTTAATACTTGGTTAAAGTGACAGAGTGTCTGCTCCCCCAAACTGAAGGTCCACCCACTGCCCGCCCGCTTGATTTACAGTAGGGCTTATGTTAAGTATGTCGGCGACAGAGCCTACTCTGACTCTGTTGCTGACATACTCCTTTAACGGCCCGACAGAGTATGGACCATTTTAGAGTGAGAGGTTAAGGGGCCTGTTTTTGCTATCCCTTACCAGCGGGAAAAACCTGGCAGTAAGAAACAGTAAAAACAAATTTAAAGAACTCCACTTCATGGGAGACACCTCAATGGGTTGAAAGTCATTGGGCTTTGTCTTTTCAAAAACATAATACCACTTTGGGATTTTGATTTTTGAAGAAACAAAAACAAGATAAAAGTTTGATGGGTGGCTTCATGTTTGACAGAGCTATCTGTCAAACTTTCAACTCATTGACAGGTACCAAGGTGACAGGGGTTTCAGCTAATGACTAGAGATGTCCACTGGGCCAGCGTACAACTCTAAATTTGTAGTAAGGGTATCTTAAAGTCAAAATCAAGGGCCGAGAACCAAACTGCCTCCATCTTGAATTGCGGCTCTTGCTCTTAGGAGTCACATGGTCCTCTTACACACCATCTGCCTTCCCTTTTCACGGTAATAATTAGGAGACAGACAGAGTTGCTGAGAAGCAAGGTCACATCTGCTAAAAGGGAGTATCAAGCGAATTCCTCCAGACCTGGGACGAGAAGGGAGTCACCCTTCCGACCTTCTCTGTAAAGATAGTAACCCTTTGTATGTGTAACCGAAACTAGAAATAGGCATGAGCTCATTAGGGGCGCCAGGACTAACTGGTACTTTTCCACATATAAGGTTTTGTATGCTGTGCTGATAAATGTATAAAAGTGTGTTACTGTCAAGGAGCCAGCAGTCTTCCTCGGCGCACCTGATGGGTGAGGATCGACGAGGCTCCTCTATATAGAGATCTATGATGATAATAAACGTTTGAACCTTCCACGTTGCCAACTGCTCCTTATTTAATGGATATTGCGGGTCAATGGTAAGTGTGGCCCTTGGAATAATTATTTGAACACAACAGTTGGCGACCACGAAGGGACCCCGTGACACGGTCAACCCCCCCCGTATTCAGGTGGTGGGATTGGGGGCGTCCTGACCGGTCGACGGGAGAAGGAGCCTGAGGATTTCTCCCACCCTGCGCGACTTTTCGGTACGTCCCCTGCTGCTAGTCACCCTTCACCGGGGTCCTACGGGCTTAACCCAGAAAATGGACTAAGTTGGTCAGGAGGAGTTGGCAGCGGAGAATGAACATTCGTATCTGGGTGCACCCGGTGAGTATAGATTGATTTGATTTGATTTGACGCACGCGTTGTAACGGTGCATTATGTTTTGTTGAAGCACGCGTCGAGGACGGTGTGCTGTTTGATTGATTTTAAGAGCATTCGTTGAGAACGATGCATTTGTCTTGACTTGAGCACTGGTTGCATTTTGTTTGAAGCTCGCGCTGGACAGCGGTTCGTTGATTCGAAGACACGCACCGGAGAGTGGTGTCTTGTTTGATTAGGTTCGCATTACAGTGATCTGATTCGAAGTACGTACAGATGATATTGGATTGATTAGAAATAGCGCGCCGGAGGAATATGGACGAATTGCACGTGGAAGGACCTGTGACCTGGACTGGGTAGCCACAGGCCATACTCCCGACGAGGCAAGTCCTTGTTGGAGAGGGGTCGGTCTTAGTGGTGAGCCAGGAGGGTGACCGGAATCCCCGCGTGCAGTTTGAAACCTGGATCGTGAACCAGAGTCGACGGGCTTGGTTCTCGGATATTGATTGTATGTTGTGTCTGATTGTTGTTTTATGTGTACATGTCTAAAAACTAACCAAAATGTCCTGTTTCAGTAAATTGAATTGTTTTGGCTGCTGCTGCCGCACAAGTGACTCCAGGTTAGCTGAGAGCCAACCCACCCACCGGAAGGCAGTCCGAGCCATTTTATGTATGTCAAGCATGGAATCTCTCCTTTATTGTTTTGCACTCTGTGGCATAAGTATACTAAGGGTAATGAAGAATTACGGTGGCCCAAGACTGGTTCATTTGATGAAAAGAAAATTGCGTTCCTACAGGAACAATTGTTTTCTAGACGGAGCAGGCAAGCCATGTTCGATGCTCTAATTGCATGGCAGAAGGAGGCTAAACAGCGGCGAATAAGGGAAGAGAAAGTAGCTAGAGCCAAGGCAGGACAGAGTGTTACTCAGAAGGCTATGGCCTATGACCGAGAAAGAGTAGAGAAAGGATTGGATTGCATGAATCGCGAATTCAGACTAAAAGTTGATAAAAGTTATGTGACCCGCCCGAATGCGGAAGATGAAATAGAGGATCTGTTGGACACCAGGCCACCACCCCCTTATGTGCCCCAGAGACTATACCCCGAGGTGTCAAGAGCCTCGGCCCCGACCCCAGATACGTCCCTGGGGGCCTCGGCTTCAACTCCCCCGGCCAATACTACCTCTCCCTCCCTGCCAAACCTCTCCCAGTTGTCGGCGTCTGTGTCCGACGTTATAGCCCTGTTACCTAATTTATTTTCGACAGCTGCAGCCGGGACCCCTCAGCTGCCGACGGGGTCAATGTCCTCCCCTTCTGTTCTACCCTCCTCCTCCGCTAGCACAACACCAGTAGCAGCTGTGACTACTCCGGTACATCCGACCAGTCTAGCGGAGGGGAGGAGGTTGTTCACTCGTTCTGCTTTGGGAACAGAAGAAAGGGCAGCTATTGCCACACAAGCATCCCAGTGGATGCGACATTCTATTTATACCCTTGCTGATATCTGGAGTACCATGAGAGACTACGAACCGGTAATGCAACAGCATGCCCTGGAACATATGGCTAACCGTCTCATCTCTGTATGGGAACAGGTCCACCAGGAAGGGAAAGCTCCGGCCATATTGTATGATATCCTTGATCAGATTCACAAATCCCGACTGACACCTGAAGACGTGTATGGGAAGGTGCAGACTTTGGTTTCTTATAGAACTCGTCTGCAGTCCGCCCTTCCCGCCGGATCCTCCCAATTCCCTATGCGGGAGGTACACCCTATCTTCCATCCAGAGGTGGCCGCAGTGGTGGATGACCACGGTGTCATTACCCGTCCGGGAGTAGATGCCCGGTTCCAGCAGTGATGACGTTGGCGGATATTGAATTATTCTTCGCCCTACTAGTACCGGTGGATATTTGGCGCCAGGTACATGACCAGGACCATGTCACGGAGTTTGGTGGGACATGGGACCAACTGAGAAACTGGGATAGAGATCGCAAGCCGGGGAATAAGCCCCGACCTGAGATATTGGCTCTACCTGAAAGAATAATAACATATATGCATTCCTTGATCCCGCCCAGAAAGGTAGATTGGGACAAGCTGACGGCCTGTAAACAAAAGAAGGATGAGAGTGTATCTGATTTCTTCACAAGGTTTGAGGGAGTATTCATTGATTTCAGCGGGCAGGACCTGGCTACGGAGGGGGGTGTACGTTTATTTGTTAATAGATTTGTAACAAATTTGCTACCTGAGGTATCGGCTAGGCTACAGGCAGCCGAGAGTACCTGGACGACCACCACGCCTTCCACGATATTAAGCATGGCTCAGTATTATGAACATCGGGAAAATGAGAGCAAGGATAAGACAGAAAGAAAGTCAAAGGATCTGAAAACACGAGTATTGTTACAGCAGGTGGAGAGGGGTAGAGGAAGGGGAAGAGGGGTACAGAATTTCGTTCCGAGAGGGGCGGGGCCCGTGCACCCGACTGGGCGAACGGATCTCGGCATAAATCAATGTGCTTTCTGCAAGGAGGAGGGGCATTGGAGAGCTCAATGCCCGTTATTGCATGAACAGAACGCTGCTTCTAGGGGACGTGGAAGGGGTAGAGTAAGTGGACATCGAGGTGGATACACGAGACAAGAACAGGCGGTACGAGGTGAGAACAGTCAGAATTATTTCGATCAGAGTCAGGGTAAACAATACTACCATGACGGACGTGTGACGGAGGGAGACATTGGGTACACTCAAGCATAGGATAGCCAAGGGCAGAGTAAGGGGCATGTGTCAATCCCGATAGATCAGGCTGGACCTTATGTCCATGCACAATTGCTGGAGGCATCAGGTAAGTTTTTGGTTGACACAGGGGCTATGAACAGTTCTGTTTCACGTGCCTTGGTCCCGGGGGCTGCTCTGTCTGGCCAGACTAATGTGTCCGTGGGGTTCTCTGGAACTCCAGTGGTAAGCCCCATTTCAAAACCACTTTCCCTTACTGTGGGACCAGTAACGATTGAATCACCTTTCCTCCTCACCTCCCAGTGTGAGAAAAATCTCCTGGGTATGGATATACTAAAAAGATTACATGCACGCATCTTTTGCTCCCCCGATGGAGTTTACCTAACCATTAGGAATCCCTCTGTCCCCTCCATTCAATGTTTTGCAAAAACTGACTCCTTACCCCCTGAGCTTGCGACACTCCCGAGGGACCTTTGGGCCCTGGGGGACACTGATGTGGGGTACTTACCAATTCCACCGGTGTCCATCACTTTAAAACAGAATGCTCAATTGCCAAGGATTCCGCAATACAAAATAGCCCCCGAAGGTGAACGTGCTTTACTGGCCATTATTTCCGACCTGATTAAAACAGGGGTGGTGGAAGAAACGGCGTCCATTACCTGCAACAGTCCGATTCTCCCGATTGTTAAACGAGCCCCTGTACCCCAGTCCCCTGATTATGCTAATACCTATCGATTTGTGATTGACCTACGAGAAATCAATAAAATTGTGGTACCCCAGTATCCTGTGGTGCCGGACATTAATTCCATCTTAACGATGATTCCTCCCACTGCCACATTTTTCTCGGTGATTGATTTAAAGAATGCGTTCTTTAGTATTCCCATTCATCCAGATAGTAGACATTTGTTCGGTTTCTCATTAGGAGGCCGCAGCTTTAGATTCTGTCGCGCCCCCCAGGGGTACACCAAAAGTCCTAGCATATATAGCCAAGCCCTGAAAAAGGTATTGGACTCTTTGCAATTGCCACCAGGTAATGTCTTATTGCAGTATCTTGACGACCTCCTTGTGGCTTCTGATACAGAACAGGGTTGTCGCGACGCCACGATAACCCTGCTGCGACATCTGGCCACCCACGGTAACAAGGTGTCACTTTCTAAATTTCAATATTGTCGACCGGAGGTGACCTATCTCGGTCATCTCCTGTCGAAGGAGGGAAGACGGTTGACTTCTGAGCGTATCGCAACCATAACTAACATGCCTGTCCCTCGCACGCAACGTGATGTCCGCGCTTTGCTTGGCATAACCTCCTACTGTCGCCAATGGATCGCTAACTATTCTCTCTTGACTAAACCTTTCCTGAATCTAACTACGAAGGATGTGCATGAACCTTTACCGTGGACTGACGAATGCCAGAATGCTTTTTCCGCTCTGAAAACTGCTCTTTGCTCTGCTCCTGTGCTTGGCACCCCTGACTACCGGAAGCCTTTTGTGCTCTACGTGCATGAGGTGGACGGTTGTTCTCTTTCAGTGTTGACACAAGACTTTGGTGGTAAGCAAAGGCCTTGTGCATATTTCTCGGCGGTTTTGGACAATGTCGCCAGAGCACTTCCCAGTTGTCTGAGGGCTGTAGCGGCAGTTGCCATAGCAATCAGACAATCGGAAGGGCTAGTCCTGAATACGGACCTGACAGTGATGGTGCCTCATGCTGTGGACGTATTATTAAACAGGACGCAGACGCAGCACTTAACTAGTGCACGTCTTACAGGGTACGAATTGACCCTGTTTTCACCTCACATAACGATCAAACGATGTGTTAATTTGAATCCTGCCACGTTGTTACCCCTCCCTTCGGAAGGCGGTGGACAAGACACACATGATTGTATCTTTCGAACTGAAGAAGAAACCAAGGGTCGGATAGACCTGACTGACACCCCACTATCTGATGCCCAAGGGGAATTGTATGTAGATGGGTCATGCTTCAGATTACCGGATGGTAAGACAGCTGCGGCTTATGCGATCACTACTCTACAAACGGTAGTTGAGGCGGCGAAGATACCATACCGGTCGGCCCAGGCAGCCGAATTGGTTGCATTATTCAGGGCTTGCGAACTAGGAAAAGGCATCAGGCTGAACGTCTACACCGACAGTCAGTACGCGTTCGGTGTAGCGCACAGCTTTGGGAGGTTGTGGGCGGAAAGAGGATTCCTGACATCCCATGGTGAGAGAATAAAGAATGGACCACTAGTTGAACGGTTACTAGCCGCATTAACATTGCCCAAGACCCTGGCTATAGTCAAATGCAGTGCACACAAAGTTATCACTGATGACGTGGGGAGGGGAAATTTCTTTGCAGACCAGATCGCGAAGGAAACGGCCCGGTCTGACACCACTTCCATGCTTGTAGTGACAAGAATGATAGAAGCAGAGGTTTTTAATAACACCATAGATAGCGTGAAAGAACTGCAGAAAGAGGTGACCCCGGAAGAACTGACATACTGGCAGGAGCAAGTGGGGAGGCTTGATGAGAATGGGTGTTGGACCGATCTGTCAGAGAGGTGTAGATGGTTGCTGCCGAACGCTTTTGTAAATGCGGTGGTAACTATGGCACACGGACCTTCGCATGTAGGAGTTCAGGCCATCTGTGCCATATTGGATTCTGTTTGGTATAATGTCAATATCCCCAAGACAGCTAGGAACTTGGTCCAGCATTGTATAATCTGTCTCCAACATAATCCTGGGGTTAGTATCCCCGTCCTAGCAGGTAGTTTTGCACCGCCCACCTTGCCTTTCGAAGTACTCCAAATGGATTACATACAGCTAGAGCGAGTTAACAATCTGAAATACGTGCTGGTGGTGATTTGTACCTTTAGCAAATGGGTAGAGGCGTACCCCACGAAGGAGAACACTGCCTTGGCAACTGCGAAAGCTCTGGTAAAAGAGTTCTTTCCTCGATATGGGTTGCCACGGGTAATTTGGAGTGACAATGGGACCCATTTTAATGCTAACTTAGTTAAGTATGTATGCAAGGGCCTGTCCATCCGGCAGAAGTTTCATGCCGCTCGACATCCCCAGTCAGCGGGTCTGGTTGAAAAATATAACGGAATTTTAAAACTGCGATTGGCTAAGCTTCAGGACACGACGGGATTAAAATGGCCTGATCTCCTCCCCCTGGCCCTGTTGTCCGTAAGAACTACTCCCCATTCACGGAGCGGTATCTCCCCTTACGAAGTCATTTTCGGCAGACCTGCCAACGTATGGGGAGTACCCTGGCCCAAATCTTTCAGGGACATTGAATATCCTATGTTGACTGATTACTTGTATGCTCTGACTAAAGATCTTCGTTCCCTTCATCAACAGATATCTGCCCCACTGCAGCCCCTGCCGGAGGGTCCTGGACACGGTGTAGAACCAGGACAGTGGGTCCTGGTCCGAAACTACCAACGGAAATCGAGTTTGGATCCGCGCTGGTCCCGGCCTTACCAGGTGCTCCTGGCCACGCGAACAGCGGTGAAAGTCGAAGGGAAGCAGCACTGGATCCATATCTCCCATCTTAAGCGAGTTCCTCTCCCATTGCCAAGGGAGCAACTGGACCAGGAGGAAGGTCAGCCGACTCAAGGTGAGCCCAGCACAGGAGAGCCACTTTCCCCGGACACCCGCAGAGAGGTTAACGGGCGAGGGGAGAGTGCTGTGGGCGTTGAAACCCCTTTCTGTCGCCACCCAATCGTCCAAAGTGAAGCATCTGTTTGGGAGCCCAGCTCCTCATCTGACCCCACTGTGCCCACCTTGTTCACGAATCCTGAAACCCCTGGTCGGGATCGATATCACCTGAGGCCCCGGAAATAGACGAATCCCAGGTCTAGCCCCGGCAAGTGCAGCTGGAGGCCGCCACAGAGACCTGAGGATTGTCGGAACACTGGACTGAACTCGTTGAGAGCATGGAACTTTAAGTAAAGCTCTGTTCAGAACGAAGATAGAGACATTGATTAGACGAGCAGGGGCCCAGGTGGAGGTCTCTTTTCAACACGAGTTGCGTCAAGTGTGACTGCAACGCGAGAAGTTTTTACCTTTTTTCCTTTTTGTTTTCTTCTGAACAATAGGAGTCTGCCTGTGAGGCTCTAAACGGACACAGGAAAGAAGCACCCTCCGGCAGGACGGACTGCTTGTAGACCCCTTTTTTTGCCCGAGATTATATTGGACTTTTAGTGAGGAAAATGTACCCTTTTGCTCGTTTTGTCCCTGAAGACGGGCGTCCCATAGTACCCCGTGCTGTTCCCCCGCATTTGCCAATGTTCTCTTCATGGAGCTTGCGTGTTAAAATTGTTTTCATTTTTATATTGATGGTATCATTTGTACTATGCTTAGGTTTGTTCATATATTTAGAGTTTCGTCATCCTGTGCACACCCTGATAATGTCTACTCCTGCCCCTAAGGAACATCATTTCCAGACTTTTGCTCCTCATAAAGAAAGGCACCGACAGACATATGTACATAATGCTTTTATCGAAATGCTGCACCAGACTCATAGCTCCACAAACGTTACTGGTTGTTGGGTCTGTGGGCTTCTCCCGTCAGTGATGCATAAGCAAGATTTGTTTATATCAGTGCCTCTGTCTTACTTAGGTAGTTGCGAAGCCTGGTTTAAAATGTTATCCATGTTGTACGAACACTATACTATAGATGAACGTCGATTCTCAGAGAAGGATTACGCCTTGATTTTAGCATATATAGAGACACACCAAGGTTTTACCCCTAATGCTGAGGGAACGGATGGTACCCTTGACCCCACCGCCTGCATGAATGTATATACCGATCATGAAAATGATACCTGGCTGAGGGATGAAGTACTGGATTTCATGACCTTCAACTTTACTGAATATTTCAAATACTTACAAGAGCGAAATGTCTCAAATGAGAAAATCATTCCGGTCCCGGTATTGAATACATCCTCCTCTTTCCGTGTGCAGGGGATGGGACATTTGTTCGTAGGATATAGCAGATGTAATTACACTTATAGGTTGCAGACATACAGTAGCCCCCCTACACTCACCCCTCCCAATGTCTACTTTGTGTGCGGTGAAAATGCCTACACCTGGTTACCCAGGGGGTGGATGGGTAGGTGTTACTTGTCTTTCCTTTACCCACCGGTGTACATAGCTCCTTCTGATTATCATAAGTCTCATTCCTTAAATCGGCGGAGCCTAACAGCTGAAGTCGCCCGTAATGATGCCACTGATCAAACTGACACTCCAGCACAACATTTTGCCGATATTATAAAAGGGGCGTTGCCCATATGGGGACCCATCCTCAATAGTAAGGAAGTTAGGAGGTTATCCAGAGTGGTAGAAGGGGTGGTTAACACTACTGCAGGGATATTAACTAATATCACAGTAGAGCTCCAGGCGACCCGGCTCGTGACCCTTCAAAATCGTCTTGTTTTAGACGTTATCCTAGCAGATCGTGGTGGAGCCTGTAGGGTCATCGGCAGTTCCTGTTGTGTATATATACCTGACTCCGCCCCTTCCGTCCATCTAGCTATCCAGAAACTGCATCGACTAGCCTCTGAAATTCACACTGACACTGGTACTTGGTCCTTGTCCGGGTGGTTCTGGGATTTGGTGACCGCCTGGGGATGGAAGTTATTTATGATTCTCTTGGGGGTGGTAGGATTCCTTTTCACCTGTTGCATTTGTCTACAATGCGGGCCGGCCTGTTGTGCATATTGTGCTACTCAGGTTCGCCGATCCATCCCTAAGCCCCCGTCCAACCAAACCAGGATCGATGCTCAGCGGACTCAGAAGGAGACGCATGATTTAATGCAGATTGATGAGGGTATTTTTGAAGACTGACTTCGTTATTAGTTATACTGCACTAAAAGGGCCGTTCTGAGGTATTCAGGTCATTATGGTATGATTAGCGCAGTATATCTAATGGCGGTATGCTTAGCCACGGTGCATTGGAAGGATCGAAATCCCCGTTACGTTTAGCATGACAAAAGGGCCGAGAACCAAACTGCCTCCATCTTGAATTGCGGCTCTTGCTCTTCGGAGTCACGTGGTCCTCTTACACACCATCTGCCTTCCCTTTTCACGGTAATAATTAGGAGACAGACAGAGTTGCTGAGAAGCAAGGTCACATCTGCTAAAAGGGAGTATCAAGCGAATTCCTCCAGACCTGGGACGAGAAGGGAGTCACCCTTCCGACCTTCTCTGTAAAGATAGTAACCCTTTGTATGTGTAACCGAAACTAGAAATAGGCATGAGCTCATTAGGGGCGCCAGGACTAACTGGTACTTTTCCACATATAAGGTTTTGTATGCTGTGCTGATAAATGTATAAAAGTGTGTTACTGTCAAGGAGCCAGCAGTCTTCCTCGGCGCACCTGATGGGTGAGGATCGACGAGGCTCCTCTATATAGAGATCTATGATGATAATAAACGTTTGAACCTTCCACGTTGCCAACTGCTCCTTATTTAATGGATATTGCGGGTCAATGGTAAGTGTGGCCCTTGGAATAATTATTTGAACACAACACCCTCAGTACTTTGTACAACTGCATGACACTTTAGAGGCAATGGTTTACGTACAGACAATGATAAGAAAACAAATATTTGAGGGTAGATAAGTTGCAGGTATTGAGTTAAGGAAGACATGGACATTTAATACCAATATTTTAGGATATAAGCTATTGTGAAGAGAAAATATCAACACAATTCCCAATAATGCATACCTTGTTTTGGGTAATTAATTAACTTTGTAAACATCTGAAAAACACTATACTGTGCATAATATAAAGGTCCAGCCATGTGACCCATTAATCCACTTCTCCTGCAACTTAGTCAAGGTGAAGTCGTTATCTTTTGATAACAGATTATAATTCTTCTCACACTCAAAAAAATTCTCACTCTAATCCTACAATCATGAGCAGTACCAAAGCTTCTGTAGGGCTGATTTCTCTACCCACAGAGTAAAAGCTTGTCAGCCGCTGCTCCTTTGGAATTTCCTTCCAGGCACCCCCACCACCGTAAGGCCCTAATGAGCCAAATCAAAATTCATATCAGAGACACCTGCTTAGTACCAATGGGGACCACTAATTATGGGATTCATGACTTAAATATTTGCAGATTGTTTGGTTTATAATTATGCAAGCTCATCCTCAAGGGCTAATTCTTTTAGGCCCTTCTCGGTCTTGACTTTTAATAAACCACTTGGCATACCTCCATGTTTTTTCCATTTCCTAACCATATTCACCTTTTTCCAAGACCTGTGCCATGACAGAATCAGCTGATTTGTGTACATGGAACCAGAAACTAAGCGCTAATAAATCACATGGGAGGAACCCAAACTTTCTTCCAATAATTGAGATGGACAACCTTTTTGGCACAGGCTTTTCCAAAGCTTTTCTTCCGAGGCAATCAGCTACCAATGGCCGAACACCCTCACCACACTGTGACACCATACATCATGATTGTATTCCTTTTATTTCATACTTTTATAGGGAACCAGTCTACCACAACTGTGTAAACGGTGCCAGCCTGCTGTACATTGTAACAAAGTGCAGTCCTTTCATGAAACATAAGGTAGCAGTACATTCTTTTTGATGCCACCAACCATACAGTTCACTTCAACATTACACCGGGGCTGAATTCTGTTTCTGCTGTACAGCAGATTCATCAGTTATGATATGGCCTCTTTGACCGCTAGCACTTTTGCTGCTGAAGGCTCTAATGTGGGTCATAGTCCCTGGCAATGCATCATCCTGGATATACATTTCATATCTCTACACCACAAGGCAGGCTCTGATATTGCAAAGTGCTGTAGGTTTGCTCTGTGCAAAGTACCATGTCCACATGAGTGCACCAGGTCTCTCAGAATACAAAGACATTTGCTGCCCTGGACCATCCATCAAACAGAACTCTGCTATGCATTTGCTCCTAGCTGAGCCGTACTGTTGTTAGTAAGGTCTGTCCTGAGGGCTTATTCACCATGGTTCACAATGCGCCTACCGGTGGGAACCCACCTTTCGTACTCATCAACAGAACAGAAACTCTAAATTGCATCTGTGCCAAAAAACATATATATATATATATTGAGGGTGCTCTATACTGGACCTGCTTTCCACCTAAACTTAAGAACTACCCAGAATTCTCTGCTTCTTTTTGCATAATTTATGCGTCACTCTAAGCCTGAAAGGGTATTATTTTGACTTACAATGGGTGCTCCCTTGTGTCTTGACAAAGCTATACCACTCTGAAGAGCTCCTATGAGAGCAAAACACATGTCAGGGTTGCTTTTATTCATTTCAGGTTGGCTTGGTTGGTATTTTACCAATTCAAAGCTGTAATACTGTGCCTGGAGTGGTAAAAGGCTTTTGTCATTTTACAGCGTGGCATGGATAGCACTCTGCTAGTCCTATTCTTAAAAACTTTGCTGTAGAAATGGCAAACTTTGCTTTGGAAATGGCAAGATACTTTGTCCCTTTCTGTCTCAGCATGGATGGCACTGTGCTAATACTACACTTAAAGACTTTGATCATTTTTGAGGTGAGCAAATTTAGAGTGTCGCTGGTGTTGGGGGTGCTCTATACGGGATCTGCTTTCCACCTAAACTTGAGAACTACCCAGAGTTCTCTGCTTCTTTTTGTATATGTCATATATCATTTGAGATGTCATCAGTGATGTCATCAGTGATATCACTGACCATATCATGAGTTATGTAATATGTGCAGTGCATTGCGGGGGTGAAAGTTGTGGTTAGCTCACCAACTATAATGGCTGAATTTCTCTGGTTTTGTATGAGTGAAACATCAGCCTAACTATAATGTCCCTGTAACCTTTTTTTCAGTGAATAGCTAAGGTTTTTTAAATGCTAATTCCTAACTATAATGTCCCTGTAACTTTTGTTTATTTCAGTGAATTTCTATGGTTTTTTAAGTAGTAATTGTGTTTATAGAATGGTGGAGAAAGGGGGTGGGGCCTCTGACTAGCTCCCATGAATTCTGTTGTGTAGGACTTACAGGAGGTACCAGGAGGGTTTCTTGGCCCGCCACGGTCCATCAGGAGTAAGGTGGACTTCATCCCCCAACCTTGCATTTGTAGGGTGGTAGAGAAAGGGGGTGTGGCCTCCGAAGACCTCTTATCAACCCCGCTGTATGGGACATACTGGCGGTAACAGGAGGGGTAGTTGGCCACCAAGGACATCCTTGAGGGCCAACAACCCCTCCCGTTACCTCCAGTAAGTCCCACACAGTGAGATTGCTGAGACCTTGTAGGAGGCCACGCCCCCTTTCTCCACAACTCTGCAAATGCGCCTCGTGGTACACTACTAGTAGGGGGGTGAAGTCCCCCGGCTATCAATGGTCCTTGGGTCCAACTAACCCTCCTGTTACTTCCAGCAAGTCCCAGACAGTGGGTTTGCCTAGAGGTTTTTGTTGGCCGTGCCCGCTTTCTCCACCACTTTGCAAATGCACCTCCTAGCGCAGTAATAGTTGGGGGATGAAGTCCCCTTGGCTCTTGAGGGTCTTTGGGGCCCAACTAGCCCTCCAGGTACCCCCAGTAAGACCCACACAGCTGGATAATTTAGAGGTCATCAGAGGCCATCCCCCTTTCTCCACTACTCTGCAAACATGCTTCTTGGTGCACTGCTGCTTGTGGGAAGAAGTCCACCTTAGTCCTGAAGCCCTCAGGAGGCAAGGGGTCCTCATCCCCCAACCAGCAGTGCGCCTAGAGGAGCGTTTGCAGAGTGGTGGAGAAAGGGGGCTTGGCCTCCTGCCACCTCTCAGCAATTCCACTGTGTGGGGCTTACTGGTGGTAACAGGAGGTCCTGTGGCCCCTAAGAACACTCAGCAGCCAAGGGGACTTAATCCCCCTGCTAGCAATGAGCCAGGTGACGCGTTTACAGAGTGGTAGTGAAAAGGGGTAGGGCCTTGGACGAGTTGCCGGGATTTTTCAACGGGAAGTGGGGATCCGGCATTGCTTTGAGACCCAGGGAGCTGCTAACATGCAGCTCCCTGGAACTCAAAGCAATGTGTCTGTTTTGCTGCTCTCTTGACAGAGGGCAGGGAAACAGCCATGCTCCACTTTCAGCAAGCAAGAGCATTTTCTACTCTAGCTTGCTGAAAGCACAGCAGGTTTGCCATGGGAAACTGCAATGCCCCGAGGAAGGGCACCCCAGGACATTGCCGGAGCCGGCGCAGGGTGTGGGGTCCCCAGGGCCATCTAGGCCTCCATTAGGGGGGCCCGAGGCCCCCCACCAATTTTAACTAAGCCCCAGGGAGGTGGTGGTCCCTGAGGCTTAAGAAAAGCTAAAGGGGGGGGCTCCATGCACCCCCCTCCTTGATTATCCAAATGCCCCCGAGATTTGACCCACCCTGGGGCTTTAGGAAAAAGACATGCATCATTTAAAAAAATATTTACCCGAATGCCCCGAAATTTGGCCCACCTTGGGGCTTTAGAAAAAAGACATCCATCTTTTAAAAAAAAATTGCCTCGGATCCACCCGCAAGTCCGCTGCAAATTTATTTTACAAAAGCTTTCAAAACCCCGGCGGGACCCCGTCCAGCATATCTTGAGGGTCAGGGTATTCCCACCCTGCCCTCCTTTCTTTATTTTTAACTTTTTTTCTGGGACTCGGCTTCAAAATTCCTAACAGAAAAATAATTAAATAAAAGTTTGCTTGCATCATGTTCGGCCTCCTCTTCTCTACCTCACTGACAAGGGGCTGACTGGGTTAAAGCGAGGACCTCCCACTCTTTCCCTTGGGAAGCAGAAAAGCAGAAAAAGCTTACATTGTTTGATAAGAGGTTGCAGTGTTTTCCACCTACTTTTCCGAAGGAAGGTTACTACTAGGGTGTATGCAGAGTATATGTGAGATGTTGGCCTGGTATATGCTGTCCACTAGTTATACTGGGCACCTTGCACCAGTCCAAACGACCCTTATTGATGATTAGGTTAAAGATAACCTTTATTGAAAGCTATCCTAGTGGTAGCTATGGAGAGCAACCTTCAGGCTAAGTCTCGAAGGAATGGAAAGCAGCTTGGTTTACCAGATTATAACCTCCTGAATGACCAAATGAAAGGAGAACCACACAAGGTATATATATAAAATATATGTATTTATTTCTAAACACTCTCTACTAACCTCATTATTAGATTAGAGAACAAGGTACACAATATTAATAAACTAGAACGACAGTAAATAGCACAATACATAGTGGGCCCCAGGGGGAGACCAAACCATATACTAAGAAAGTAGTATAACAACCATGACTTGACTAGACACAGTGCCTAGAGCACGTAGAATCACTGGAACCCCAAGGAACCACCCAAGGTAGTGACACAGGGGACCCACGGGGACGCGTACAGTGTGAGAACACACCCACGAGCTCCGTACAATCGTATGGGAAAGTCGCGGTTGGAATTTTAAAGCTTAAGGACACTTAGGAGAGGACTTTGAGCAAACCCTTTCAAACTTAGAAGGTTCTAAGACCAGCACTCATGTGAGCACCAGAGTACACGTGTTACCAAAACCAAGGGAAGTCAGGAGCATAGGTGTTAAATGGTGTCAGGAATCTTCGTCGTTTTCAATGGTGTGATGCTGCAAAGTGCTGCTGTCGTGAAGAGGAAAAGTGTCTGATGTGATCCAAGCCTGGATCGGAGCTGAGAAGAACCTGAAAGCAGAGGATACAGAGTCTGGGTCACTTCAGGGTGACCAGGGGTTCGGTAGACGAATGCCCACTGATGTTGGGTGTTTCAGGTGCGAAGAGGTGAAGCTTGACTCTGCAGCCACGGTGACCAGGAGATGTTGACGATGACCAAAGCCCGGAGGCGAGCTGTCCCACAAAGGATGTCGAGTGCTGGGGGGTCAGTGTCCGGATTGGAGACCAACAAGCCTTGGCAACTGCAACCCACGTGGTCAGAGAAAAGATGCTTCGGTGTGGACCAGCAAGGTCCTGTGGACTCCCCAAGCAATGGAGAGTCAGGGCACATCTGGAGCAACCAGGAAAACCCACTGAAAGTTAAAGTATCTTTCTCAGGGACCCACAAGTGGACGGACCAGGGATCGCGAATGGACCTCGAGAGGAATCACAAAACACCAGCCCACGGAACACTCGTGGAGTGTTGGCCAGTAATCTTCAGTGGAATCGCAGCTTGGGGTCTGGACTACAAGTAGCCCAAAGCACAGCCTCAGGGATCACCAAAAAGCATATGCTGCTGCAAATGTGCACGGTGTCCAGGGGTTCGGGTTGCACGGTTCCCACGACGGCTGCGGGTCTCAGGAAGCTTAGGAACCCACCTCCTGTGTTGCAAAATCTTCGGAGTCCTTCAGGAGCTGTGTAGATGCAAACCGGTCAGATGCGTCTTTGGTGCCTGCCTTGCAGGGGAGTAACTCCTTTACTCCAAGGGAGATTCTTCGGTCATCGAACGTAGTGTAGATAGTTGAAGTACTTGATTTCTGTAGCAGAGTTTCGTCAAGGTAAATCTAAAGTCCTGTAGCCACAGGCGAACATCCATTACAACGATGGCATTAGTACGCGGTGCCATCGTAATGCAACTTTTACATCGTAGGATACTTTGCATCGCATGTCTTTACAACGCATGCTATAACAGCGCACTCACTTTTTCATCGCATGCTATTACAACGCATGTAATAATTTCATGGTTGAAATATATTATAGTAATTGGGAATTATATTAAATAAATACATATTAATACACACACAAAAAATAGTAATCGGAAATTATATTAAATAAAAATATATTGGACAAATTAATAATTCCTTGAATTACAAAAATAAAACAAAATTGATAATTGGGAATTATATTAAATAAATACATATTGGACAAATTAATACTGGGAATTATATTAAATAAAGACATACTTTGAAACAATATTTTCCCACGGTTTCACATTGGAGTTAATGCCAGAAATTGTCCCTTTTTTATATATTGGACAAATTAATACTTGAGAATTATATTAAATAAAGACATAGTTTGAAACAATATTTTCTCATGGTTTCACATTGGAGTTAATGGCAGAAATTGTCCCTTTTTTATTTTCACAGTAAGCGATGACGTTTGTGACGTTTGCGTGCATTTCGTCATTCATTGGGTCGTCACGAGCCAGAGAAGATGGCAGGGAGAGCTCCGTTAAGGTAAGACACTTTTATATTACTCAAATACTTAAGGGTAAAATGTAATAATGAGCTTTTTAAGGGAAAATGTATTTAATTCTTGCTTTATTTGAACAAACATGTCAAAGGTAAGGTTGCATATAAAAAAACATATACGATGTATGATACTGTTTAAATACATTTTTAATTCTTTAAAAGTTATATTTACGTATAATTGTGTTTATTAAATACATATTGCTCATTTTTTACATCGGATTCTAAAATAATAATTGTCCTTTTTTCATTTTGATAGTATGACGTTGACGTGCATACGTTCCTGCCGTTATTCCGGGACTCATCGCGAGAGAGAGCAGACGGAAGGCAGAGTTCCATCAAGGTAAGGGACTTGAACTTCCTTATATCGTTTTTATAATAATGATAATTTACAGTATGTACATTAAGTTCAATGCCAATATCTGTCCTTTTTCCTTTTCCATTTGATGCGATTACGTTGACGCGCATACGTTACTTTCGTTATTACGGAACTCGGCGCAAGAGACAGCAGGTGGATGGGACAGCTATGTTGAGGTAAGACACTTGAACATTATTAATATACAGTGTTGTACTAACGTTTAGTGTATGGTCAGACAGAGTAGGTACATTGTTGAGGTTTTGGGGGTATGTGGGATGTCTTTTAAATAACATTTACACTCATTGACATGTTTCAATCTTTCGTAGCACGTGTGATTTATTCTCAATTTATTCGAAATATTAGGTTTATCCATTGGGTCTAATTAAGAACTTGGAAAAGAATGCTTTACTAATTTGTGGTCCTTTTTCCATAGACACATAGTACAATGTTGCGTACAGAAGCTTCTGGAAGTCCGAATTGGGGATTCGAGTTCTTTCAATACCATGGTTGGATTCGTTGGCGTTTTTGGAAGGATGACGTGCGTTTTAACAAGGCCTTCGTGTTTCCATACTAATGGAAGGACTTCACTGGAATACCACAATTTGGGTGGAATCTTTGTAATTGGATGCCTGATTGGGATACTATTCGAGGATTGGCACCTAAATACAAGGAATTGTTGGGAAATACTACATTTTCGGTTGAAAGTTTGGCAGTGGACGCCTGCTTTGGATACCAAGCAAGGAATTAAAGGACAAATTTGGATGGCAAGGTGAATGTTGATTTTTGGGGGTTGCATAAAATGGAAAAAAGACTCTTGGTGAACACATTGAAAAGACAAGACAAGGCCAAGTGTTGAAGAAAGAAAACTTCTTAAGGTAAGACACTTGAACATTATTAATATACAGTGTTGTACTAATGTTTAGTGTATGGACAGACGAAGGAGGTACATTATTGAGGTTTATACATTGTGAATACATTTCACAATTAGGGGCCGATTCTGATCCTGGATTTTTATTTTCCATACAAATCGGATCCGTATTTTTTTCCATACAAATCGTACAAGTCCGTTCCAACCCGTGTAGTACGATTCGTACGGGAAAAATACATACAGATCGGCCCGATCCTTACAAATCGGATCGGGAAAAGCTGTACGACACGGACTTGTAAAAAAGACCATACAATTTGTAAAAAGGCTGTCCAACCCGTCAAGTACGATTCGTACCGGGTTGTCAGCATGCGATTTGTATGGAAAATGGCCTGTATACGGGAAACGACTCGTACCGGGCTATGAAGCGAACCCCTATACGCCTCGTACCCTGGTATGACTCGTTCTGGGGGTAAGACTCGTACTGGGGTACGGGTCGTATAGGGGTATGAGGCATACAGGGGTCCCCCCACATGCGAGGCGTGTGTATGGTACGTACCCCAACATCGCGCATGTACGCACCGTACATACGCGATTTTGGGGTACGCACCATACATACGCGATTTTGGGGTACGGTGCGTACACAAGCGATTTTGGTGTCATCGGTACACACCGAACATACGCACCGTACCCCTGTATTCATGGGGTGTACGACGCATACACGGGGGGTCCGTCTTGTACTGTTTTCGGGGCGTACAATGTTTTCCTGGAACTTTTTGGCTCCTGTAAAAAAAGAGCCGTACGGAGTGCCGTTTGTACGAATCGTACTTGACGGTTGTAAACTGCTGCCGGGAATACATGCGAACGTCGCGTGCAGGGCAATCCGGATCGGAATCGCTTGTATTTACGTGTTGTATGGTCTTTTTAACAATCTGTATGGAGAGCGTCTATTTGTACGGATCGTACTTCCTAGGTTGTAGGGGAGTCCTTACAAGTACGAGTTGTATGGGCAAAACGCTCCATACCACGATTTGTACAGCGTTTTTCCAGGATCGGAATCGGCCCCTTAATGTCCACATTTGGGGAGACTATGCAAATATTTCGGCTTACATTAGGGAGGCTAAACAGGAAAGTACTAAAATAGTTAGGCAAAGGAATTCAGTATGTGTGCAATGGAAGCTAGGTAGTCAGAAGCCACAGACAACTTAAAGAGTTGTAGTACTGCCAATAGTCTTGCCGACATTTCCTTTGTTCGATGGGCAATACGTGGGTTTAGACTACCTGCTAACGATTGTGACATTCGCATTTCTTGGAAACTTTGCTCCTTCTGCAAAATTTCCCAAAAAATGTAGAAATTAGGGTGAGGTTTCCAATTCTGTTGTTTAATGAGTTGTGCCATCCCTCTATGGCATTGTTTGTCTTTGCTCCTCTCTCTAAGCAGGTCGAGTAGCAGTTCCACCAGTCCACAAGGAAATGTGATTTCCGCCTGCGACCCGACCTGCTTAGATGGCCAAACCATGTGTCTTCAAAATAATTTAGAATTGGTGCCAATTACTCTTTGTTTGACGTAAAGTACTCTGACTCAGTAATAGATGTGTAGTACTCGTCTACACTGTCAGGAGGAACAAAGCAAAGGGCAATTCGTTTTTTTTAGCTCAAACTGTAGTTTGCTGTCAGATCATAATCCTCAATTAGGGATGTTTTTTTACGCCAATATGCCTGAGAAAAGTAGAAAAAACATCCTTGGATTTGGGTATCCGTGTACAATTTAGTTATAGTATTCATCACTGGTAATTCAAAGTCCATGATTCATTTTCTCTGACATTTTGGGGGGATTTTGGACTTTAGTACTGATAAAAGTTCAGTATACGTTGAGGATTGTTTGTCTGGTAGCAAACTGTACACTAAGGGAACTACTGTGTTGTTAATGTAGCCATGAACAGTGTATATTTGGGTGAAAGGGGTGGGCGTACTTTTAAACGTATCATCCATCATCCAAACATCACTGTTCTCCAACCTATTTAAATTACGGGGGGTGCTAAACATTAAAATTCGCTTTAGAGGATTTTGGTTGTCATGCAATAGGAAAGGTTTGTTTGAAACAGTGAGAGAGAGCTGCTGAGGAATAATTATATCGGAAAAAGTTTGTGGTGTAACTCGTTTAGGGTTATTTGCCTGTGTTTTACATTGGATAATTCTACGCAAGTTAGAAATACTGGGTATACTACTGGAAACATGTTCAGGAATGTGTTGTGATACCTAAAATAGCATCACAGGGGTCATTGGAGTTGCCTGCAATCTCTTTCATTTCATTTATAGATTCTCTCACTTCAATAGCCGTTGCAGATGCAGAGTGGTTATGGTCTGTGCTCCTTAAAACAGACTCACCCAGAGTAACCGCTCTGCCTCTGCAGTGGCTGGAGTAGTATTGCACACACCTCTAATGCCCCTGTGGCTCAGAATGTCTCTCCTTACAATATACATAACCACTATGTTTTAGTAGCCGGTTTCCTCTGCTGGAGGTGATGTATTTGGCCATCTTTGGGATAGACATTATCTGTAAAAAAAAGAGAAACAAAAGCAAAATTAGTTTCAATACACAAACTTGTACATGGATTGCTGTTGTAAGTCGCAAAAGGTGTAGACGGTTTTAGGTACATTACTGAAAGAAATGGAGACAATGTTTATTTAAATTGCACCGATAACCTTACACAATTTGGGGTACATTACAAATGGCGCAAATGTTTGTTAGAATAGCACCTATAAATTTTGGAGCTTAGCTCTTTGGGTCCGTCGGTTTCAATTTATTAGCTGTACCAAAAATAGATTAGGTTCACTCACAAACTATCTTTTTCAATCTGTTTTACCTTTTGCACTACTGGACTTAGCCACTTAGCGATAACACAAAAAAGTTTGGCTTGCCTTTAGACTTCATTAGATTTGAGATTCTGTAACAACAAAATAAACATTTTGTTAGAAAAAAATTGGCCTTATGAAGTACTAGGCTCTAGCACAGAACAATTAAATTACACCTTTTGTGAAAAATGTTGATCGGAGGGTGATTATTACTTTGGTCATTTACATAGTACGGTTTAACTACGGTGGTACTAAGCGAGAGAACACTGATATTAAATGCCATGGTACTATGTAACACATTGGGTTCAGAGCAAATTGGATGGCGTAATAGCCCTTAACAAATGCCATTCATGTACCTGTATAGCTTTCTGGAAAATTGGATTACTTTGTGGTTAGTGTGTCGACATTTGGATACTTGGATGAAGGTTCTCGCTGTTGAAGCTCTATTTTTGGAGACAAAATTCCCATTATTAAGTAGTAGGGTCTCCCACATAACAATCAACAATTTGGGGTACATTACAAATGGCGTAAATGTTTCTTGGAATAGCACCTATAAACTTTGGAGTCTTTAGGTCCGTCGCTTTCAATTTATTAGCTGTGCCAAAAATGGATTAGGTTCACTCACAAACTATCTTTTAGAATCTGTTTTACCTTTTGTACTACTGTACTCAGGCACTTTGCGATGACACAAAAAAGTTTGGCTTGCCTTTAGACTTCAGGAGATTTGAGACTCTGTAACAACAAAATAAACATTTTGTTTGAAAAAAATTGGCATTATTAAGTACTAGGCTCTAGCACATAACAATTAAGTTACACCTTTTTTGAAAGCCATTTACCGTACTAAAGCTATATCCAAATGACATTTATTTACAAAGAGTTTTGCATGCAGTTTGGTCCCGAATGGCGTACTGGGCCCTCAACAACGCTCGCGTTCGTTCACAAATACCTCTCCACAAAAAAAAAAATTCTTTACATTGTGAAATACTTTACAACACCATAGAACAGTACGATTCATTTTCCGATTACCACACATTTTTCGGACTCAACCACAAACAACAGCAAAAACATTTCCGGGAATACACTAGTTTGTACTTTATAGCGTTACTCGGTGCTATTTACATACACTTAGCACTTATCAAAAAACACGTTTAGGCACGTGCAAATGCACACC